>NC_090375.1:31694281-32294281 GCF_036365525.1 Heterodontus francisci
CCCAATCTCCCAAAAGGATCTTTAATGCAATCACTGGAACACTTACTGAAATGAGTCTTTCACGTCCAGGCAATCACCAGGGACCCGATATAGGAGTTAGATTTTCATTCACACTTCCAGTGCGATACGTCCCCCGACGAACATGGTGTGTGGAATGTTAATTTAACCCAAAAATTGGGTTATTGCTCTAACGCTCTAATGTCCAGTCCATTCAGTCCGCTAGCACAACCCCAAGCATCCTGTCACTTGTCATTTCAATTCTCCATCTTTCTCCCACTCTGACCTTTTTGTACTTGGCCTGCTACAGTGTTGCAATGAAGTTCAATGCAAGCACATGGGACATCTTTAAACTGGGCACTTTACAGCCTTCCGGATTCAACATTGACTTCAATAATTTTAGATCATAACCTCTGACCCCATTTTTTCTTTCATCATATTTTTTTGCTGCTCTAGTTTTTTCCCCTCGTTTCTTTCTTTATCCCTTTACTTTGTGTTCAGACGGCCGCTTTCCTGCCATTCACACCTCATCCAAACACATCAGGGGGAATTTTGTCCTGGCAGCGGGGGTCTTGTCTTCTGGAAATAGCGACACTGACATCCCCCGCATCATCTCTTCTCTGGAAGACCCACTGAATCGAGTGACAATCAATCAGTGGACAGCGGTGGACCTTCCACAGAATTAAGGACCCCGGCGCCAGAAGTCCCGCCCTTGGAGAGCTGCCAGCCAATTAGAGGCCGGCAGCTGCAGCGCCACCGTGGAGGCAGTGGCTGCTGCTGGAGGAGCTTCACTGGACAGGGCCTCAGGTAGGTCAGGGTGAGAATGGTCTTGTGGGGTGGGGATCACGGTGGGGGAGGGGGTTTGGCAGCAAAGGTGGCTCTCAGTGGCCCCCCCCTTCCTTACTAATGTCAGGTCCATCATTTAGGCACTAAATGCCTTTAAACGAGGACCCACCCTCGCCCCAAAGCCAGGAAGCAGCCCGCATGGTTTTTCGTGCTGTGCTTCCTGTCTATCAATATGGCTCCCGTTGCACAGTTAATTGCAACTGCGGCGGAAAGAGGCACCTAATGGGGTTAATTGCCCAGTTAAGGGCTTCAATTGGCAGTGGGGCGGGAAGGCCGTTCATAGGACTAAATTTTGGCAGAGGCGGGATGGTGACGGGGACCACCCTGCCACCCTCACCACCCCCCCTGTCCCCGCACCAGTCCCCCCAGTTTTATGCTCTCCTCGCCTCCAAACCCGCAGCGGGGAGAACATAAAATTCCGCCCATCGTTTGTTACTTTACTGGTCCCATAACCACCTTTTGTCATTTAATCTCTCCTGCCCTCCACCCTATCACAGACCTTCCCTTTTGTTCTTCTCCCCCCTCCCCACCCTGCCACTTCACTTGCTTAAAACCTATTACATTTCTAACTTCTGACCGTTCTGATGAAAGGTCTATCACGCACACTGGGGGCTGAATTTTACCGGCCCCTCGATGCCGTGGATCATGGCGCAGGGGCCGGTAAAATGCTGCAGGGAGAGGCCCACCTTGACCCATGATGTCGTGTTGGGCCCGCCGCATTTTACTGGCGGCAGCGGGACCTCGGTGCGGCCCCCCACCGCACGGCAGCGACACCACAATCAACATACGGTAATGATTATTTACCTATGCTGATTATGCAGCCCGTCGCCTCTCCGACACTGCCAGATTTTTCATTGAACGGGCGGCCGTCACATGCCGTCCCGTTCATGATCTGAAAAGCCGGCGGGTCCTCACTCTGCATTACGGAAGGGAGGAGGGAGGGGGGGATACACAGGGGTCTAACTCTGCATTCTGAAAGAGAAGGGGTCTGGGATTACTGGAGGGAAAGTTGTGCTAGCATGAAGGGAGGTACCGTGTACCATCCCTCCGTTAACAGTGTACGTTCTGTGTTTGTGAGGGGACAATGGCACACTAGGCACCCTGTGTGTGGGGAGGGTGCCAAAAAGGGCAGGTGCATTAAGGTTTTATAGATGATGGGGGTAATCGATTCAGCTGGTAGGATCTTGCTGTGCCACTCTGAGTGTTGGCCAAGATGGGCAATGCCATGGCACACCACATAGTTGTTCCAGGAAAGCAACTGATGTACCCGTCAACACCAATCCATGCCCTGTTAGGAACCTTTGAATACATGCAGGGTTCAACTTTATTTATCACATGAAAGTAGCTATGGCTCATCCTACATTATGTGATCCTCTGCACATGAGGATCTGTACGCGACAGAGGCAATACCAACAGGCAGGTGCAATCCTGTACTATGGGTCAAAAAGGCCAGCTCCTTTCTTTGCTGCTCTGCACAACTACGCACCCAATAGGCCTGACACGATGAGGAGAGACGTCAACAGGATTCCTCCTCGGACTATGAGGACGCTGAGGACCTACAATATGAAAGATGCATGGGAGGGCAGATGGCATCCAGGCTCTGCACGTAGGGCTAGCAGTGAGGTAGGGACATACAGAAGTGGCTTATCTGACAAAGGCTGTCTGCTCCATAGGAACCGACATGAGTTCTGCAAGCCACACATCACCCTCACTCACCTGATGTGCGCCAGTCCACATCTGCAGCATCCCTGTGTAAACCATTAGAGTCAGCAGCTGACTGAGCCAATGTCCATGTCACTGAGTCCGTGGAGACGCTCATGAGTAATGGAGGCATGGCAATGATGTTATTGCATACGTTGGCTCTTCTGAAGGGCCAACGATGCAAAGGGATGTGACATTTGCGCTACATGCTGGCACATATCATTCGCACAGAGAAAAGGACACACATGTTGGTGAGGAACATTTAGTGAAAGACATATTTACATTGCTGTGACACCCGTGCATTCCCATTTGTGTCAGTGTGTTCTCTGTCAACCTCTAATACCGTTTATGGTCTATTTAAATCTCACGACCTGGAATGTGCAAATTTAAGATTATTCACCCAGGTGCAGCACGCCTACAAGAAGGAATGTTACACTTGAGTGGGAGAAGCGGATCGCAACTTCACAGGACACTGGGACACAGCAGGGTAAGTACGTGGCAGCAAAGTGGAAAGTACTGCGGTAACTCAGCAGGTCAGGCAGCATTTGTGGCGCTTAAAGTAGGGCCCCAGCACCTGCTGCACAGCTGTCAAAGGGTTCCTCACTGCGCTGAATGTCCCGCCTCTCCCCACATAATATTGGGGGTGGGGTCGGCGCAGTGATGCTAATAAACCCCCGCGTGTAATATCGCGGGGGCCCTGTGGCAGCCGCTAAATGCGGGCGCTGTGCTGAGTCTAAAATTCAGCCCTGGAAGTGCGATGATAGAAAAACAAAGGACTAACTCTGAAGAGTTATGAAAAACAGACATTGTCTATAAAAGAAATTAACTGATTTTAAAAAGTGAACAATGGTCCAAAATAGTGACAGAAGGAGAAAGGGGATTGGCCTTTTGCATAGTCAAACAGTCTGATAAAGACAAACGACAAATTTTCAAAGCCAAAAGATTTTAATGAAACCCATCTTAAACCTATCCTAAAAACATTCCAGAATTGAATGCCTTTGGAAACAAAGGAGGTGTGAAGCAGCCACGTCCTGGGCTATTTTGCGATCACAATGGGGAAGAAAGGAGAAAGTCTCCAACCAGGAGGTGAGAGGTGACCCAGTTTTACCCGAATAAAGATAGCCAGAGAGAGATAGAGAGAGACAGATCCAAAAGGTGAAGCTTGAGTTCCGGCCAAGCTAGGAGGCACAGTGCCCTGCTGAAAAAATCCAACATCTACAGTATACAGCAGTGAGAGCTAGATGTAACCCACCATCTTCAACAGACCCTTCAATCAAGAGAGAAATCTACAATCATTCAAGCCTGCATCCATCTAGAAGTTGATTCTCAAGAGAATTCAATAGGTTTATCATAACCTTACCCCACCCCCCACCTCCCATTGAAAACCACCTTCCCTTCTCTATCTGTTTCTTGTGTGTGCATGTGAGCGAATAAGTGAGTGGATGCGGTTGCGACAATTTCGGGATAAGGCATATTGATCAATAAATAATTGATTTTCAGTTTTTAAAACCTACACGAAAACCTGTCACTATCTGTTTATTTGAGAAATAAAACTCCAATACAATTACACTTGCTGCAGTCAGGTAGGGAGCTGAACAGTGGGAACCACCCCTGTCACACAGTAACAGCTCACAGACCTGAAACGTTAACTCTGTTTCTCTCTGCACAGATGCTGCCTGACCTGCTGAGTATTTACAGCATTTTCTGTTTTTGTTTCAGATTTCCAGCAGCTGCAGTATTTTACTTTTGTTCTGCTGCAATGTGTCAGTCTTTATAGTTGAGGTAGAAGTATCACTGCCATTGGAGATGCAGCTGTAACTGTCACCTTCAGTGGCGTTTTCTGCCTCTGACCTCTGAACAAACAACAGCACCTCACATTTAACATAGTATCTTTAACATAATAAAACATCCCAAGGCACTTCGCAGGAGGGTTTTCAAACAAAATTTGACACCCAGTCAATTAAGCAGATATTACATCAGCTCTACGGCTGTTTGGCCCAAACAATCCATGCCGACGATTATGCTCCACTCGAGCTTAAATATTAGGACAGGTGACCAAAAGCTTGGTCAAAGAGGTAGGTTTTAAAGATAGTCTTAAAGGAGAAGAGAGGTAGAGAATCAGAGAGATTTAGGGAGGGAATTCCAGAGCTAAGGGCTGAGGCAACTGAAGGCACAGCTGACAATGGTGCAATGAAGAAAACCTGGGATGTGCAAGAAGCCAGAATTGGAGTACAGAGATCTCAGAGGGTTTTAAGGCTGGAGGAGAAAAAGGGAGAAGCAAAACCATGGAGGTATTTGAAAACATGGATGAGAATTTTAAAAGAGAGGCACTGCCGGACTGGGAGCCAATGTAGGTGAATGAGCACTGGGATAATGGGGGAATGGGACTTGGTGCAAGTTAGGATATGGGCAGCAGAGTTTTGGATGACCTCAAGTTTATGGAGGGTGCAAAGAGGGATGTCGGCTAGGAGAGCATTGGAATAGTCGAGTCTGAAAAAAGCTGCATTGTTAGAATACAAACCTCCTGTTGATCTCACTGAAGATGTAAAACACCACATTATGCAACACAACTCGACCATGTCAAATGACTTCTAGTTAACTCCAAGCTAACATTCCTGACCAGTTTCCATATTTTCTCCTCAATTACTTCAATCTTTTTGAAAGTAAAATTGCTTTAAAATCAACATAAGCTTTTAAGGCTGAAAGGGCAAGTATAAAGAGCTGGGGGCATCAGAAATAGTTCTGGGATTTTGCGAAGGGGGTTGTATAAACTGTGATAATTCTACCTACCTATGAATACCCCACAGCAGAAGCTATAACACTAATATTTGCCATTTGTTCTCCTGGACGATCAACATGAGAACAATGTGACCCTGGATTCCTTGAATAACAACACACTGGGTGCATGCTGCAGACTTAAAAGATGGAAATGAGTTTGGCAGACAAATCAATCTGCTACTGACTCATCATGCGGGATGGCACTGGTACAAATTAATCATCTGCTCTTAGGGGTCTGAAAGGGTGTAGGTCACGCCAAAGAAATACAAGATAATCTCTCTTGTACTAACTGGGTAATGACTTCTGGTTTGAGGTAACAGCTCCCCATTGAGGAACTGTTACCCTTACTGTCAATAATTGCAGTTTTCCCGCTGGTAACAGGCTATGCATGCTGAGTACATTGCATGAAGTCATTGATGGAAATGCACATCAATAAGAGTTTATATTTCAAAAAGTGACAGGAGAAAAATAAAGCAGGCGGCTATTTACGACACAAGCAAAATGATAAATTAATTTTAAGTAACATAATCTGAAATGCAGAATGGCTGAGGCTGAAATACATAAACGCTACAACATGGAAAGTTCAACCCAACCAGTCTATGTTGGTGTTTACCCTCCAATCGTGCAGATAGTTCTAATCACATTTTTCAACCCTGTTCCACATACTTTCAAACACTGGTTTTCCTCACCCACCTATCCAATTTAAGCTTGAATATTGGTATCCTTTCTGTTTCAACTGCTACCTCTGAACGTGAATTCCACAGCCTGACAACTGTCTGTGTTAAGTCTTGTCTGTCTTCTGTTCTAAATGCCTTGCAGAGGAACATCCTGCATACCTTTACAGGGTTTTATTAAAAATTATAGTCACATCATCTACCTTGAAGAAATATTTGAAAGATGCTTTTTCTGCCGTGTCACAACACTGGCTTGGGGAAGTCAATTGGCGTGAAATCTTTTTGCAGCCTTAAGGTACCCTTTTTATGACAGTCACTAATTACAATATAAAGAAGCACAGAACCATTTGATGACAAGAGTAAAGGAGTCTCACTCTGTGTAATGGAATTATTTTTTCACTCTCCTAGTTCTTTGTGCTTGTCCTAGCAAGTGATTTCTGTTAGCACTATCTACCTGCATCGATTTTTAAATTAATGCTCAATAAAAATAAATTTCTCAAAATACATGACACAAAATTGCTCTTTAATGATCTGCAAAATCACAACCATTACAATTATTATACATTGTTAAGCTAAAAGAGAAACTATTCAAAACCAACTTTTATATACAATTATCAAATTGATTTGTTGTAGCTAAAGCACACTGTAATACCTTCCTGAGTATTTCTTCACTATTGCATCTTCCCTCAAACTGTGGGTTTAAGACACAAGTTTCATGTCACATCATCGTCATTTCTTGCTTCATCTCATTTTTTTCTGCTGCATTTTTCAGTCTTGGCATCTTGTATAATGGTTCTTTACCCTTGACTAGTTTTATCAGTAATAACAAAAGAAATCTCTCAATAGTCTGCATACAGCTTTTGGCATTGCTCATCAGGAAGGATTTTTTAAAATTTTTGACTTAGAGATACAGCACTGAAACAGGCCCTTCGGCCCACCGAGTCTGTGCCGACCAACAACCACCCATTTATACTAACCCTACAGTAATCCCATATTCCCTACCACCTACCTACACTAGGGGCAATTTATAATGGCCAATTTACCTATCAACCTGCTAGTCTTTGGCTGTGGGAGGAAACCGGAGCACCCGGCGAAAACCCACGCGGTCACAGGGAGAACTTGCAAACTCCACACAGGCAGTACCCAGAATTGAACCCAGGTCCCTGCAGCTGCGAGGCTGCGGTGCTAACCACTGCGCCACTGTTGGATGTGTTGAGCTTGGAGGAGGCACAACAGATTCACGGAATATACAAGGGCTTAACGAGTTAATTGTGAGGCCAGGTTGCACAAACATGGGTTGCATAGTCTTACATAGTATTCTTTTTTAGAGTCATAGAGAAATACAGCACTGAAACAGGCCCTTCGGCCCACTGTAGTCTGTGCCGACCAACAACCACCCATTTATACTAATCCTACATTTAATCCCATATTCCCTACCACATCCCCACCTTCCCTCAATTCTTCTACCACCTACCTACACTAGGGGCAACTTACAATGGCCAATTTACCTATCAACCTACAAGTCTTTGGCTGTGGGAGGAAACCGGAGTACCCAGCGGAAACCCACGCAGTCACAGGGAGAACTTGCAAACTCCGCACAGGCAGTACCCAGAACTGAACCTGGGTCGCTGGAGCTGAGAGGCTGCAGTGCTAACCACTGCACCACTGTGCTGCCCCAATTTAGAGCCCAGAAACAGGCTATTCGGCCCAACAGCTCCATGCCCGTGTTTATGTGCCAAAACACTCTCCTCCCACCCTTCTTTATCTAACCCCATCAACATATCCTTCTAATTCCTTTCTCCTTCAAGTTTATCAAGCTTCTCCTTAAATGTATCCATGCTATTTGCCTCAATTGCTCCTTCCCTTGACTTTACAAGGTTGGGGAGTGATTTAGTTGAGATGTTTAAAATGATAAAAGAATTTGATTGGGTAGCTACAATGAAGCTCTGGTGGGTAGGGTTCCAGAACAAGGAGGCACAATCTTAAAATTGAGTTAGACTATTCAGCAGTGAAATCAAGAAGCACTTTTTTCACACAAGAGGTAGTGGAAATCTGGAACTATCTCCCACAAAAGGCTTAATTGAAATTTTCAAGACTGAAATCAACAGATTTTTATCAGGTAGGGGTATGAAGGGATAGCAATCAAAGGCAGGTAAATGGAGTTATGATATAGATCAGCCATGTTCTAACTGAATGGCTGAACAGACCCAAGAATCAGAATGGCCTCTTCCTGTTCCAATGGCCACTGACATTGTCTATTGTGCTACATTTCCTGATCACATCCCATTCTCAACAGACTACCTTCCTTCCCAATCAACTAACAGTATGACGATAAAGTGACAATGAGTCTAATTATCTTTAAGTTTTCAGATGCATTCTTCACACTCCAGACATCAGACTTTGTATAAAGCACCAATAAAACGTGACTGAAGATTTTTTTTTAAATCATATGAAAAGCAATGGAAAGCCAATCATTTCCTATCATTTTTTCTAGCCTTGATGTAACTTGTCCTGCACCTGAGAAGAAAAGCCAGGTGACTGGCAATTTAGCAAAACTTCCGACAGTATTTTGCCCCAAAAAGGTCGACTTTCCACCTGAGCAATAGCTTCAATGGGACAAAGCAGGTTATCAGTTAAACCTCACAACTATGCTCTACATTCCAGACTGCCCATGAGCAATGTCAAAGATAATTAGATACTCAAAGGCTGTAGCTGATGACTTTTGACGCATAAGCATTCATAAAATATGGAATCTCACGAACATTTGTTGGACATCACTCAGTGATTCCTACTGCTAAATCTTTATTGTGAACACAAATCTTAGTTGTACACTGCATGAGTGAATGAAGAAAACGTTACCATTCTCATATAAGGAGAACTGCTTTAAGTGACATCAACAGATTCATTTATTATCTCCACACATTCGTGATGACTGCAGTAGATGCACCTGAAGAAGAGGGTCTGAAACATTCATGACAAAGATTTACCCCTGAAACATTGACTGAGATGAGAATCAATGTTAAATAAGCTGGCTGTTTTGTGTGCATTGCCAAACAAATGCCATTGGCTACTCACATTTACTTTGCTTGCATAACTTGGGTAGAGATAGCAAAATGAGGCTGAAGGGGAAAGAATACTGTGGTTAATGAGTATATGCAACAATTGATGGGACAAGAGCTACCCACAAGGAAGCTGAGGAAGACACAAGTCTTATCTGACCAAATGCAGCTATCAGCCTAACCAAATTCTACTAAAACCTACTTCACTGAAATAATGAATTCATTTAGAGAGATACTTTGTTGTGTCAGGATGTGTTAATGCATTAAAACTCAATCATAGAAGTAATGAAATGGGAAAAAGTACAATTCATCTTTTAGAATCTTAAGTTTAAAAATTCCATAGGGTTCTTTTAATACAAAACATCTAAAAGAGAAAGAAATCTTGACACATCAGTTCTCTCTCGTTGACTGACTTGCTATGGGTATTTTCAGCAGTTTCTGTTTGTCGGTATTTACCCTTTCACCTAACAGTGCGGGGGAAAGGATATCAAAAAGACAAATGGAAATCTGGAAATTGGAGGTAATGAATGTAAAAGCAAGGAAGTGATGTTGATGAAAATTATGACATTGGTTAGGCCACAGCTGATATATTCTGTGTAGTTTTGGGCATCTGTTATCGGAAGGATATTAGAGCCATGGAAAGGGGAACAGTACAAATTGACAAGAATGATACCAGAAATAGGAAATTGTAGAGTTAAAATGAAAGGCCCAAAAAACTGGGGCGTTGTTCACTGGAGCAGAGAAAGTTAACGGGACATTCAATGGATGTTTTCAAAATCATGAAAGATCTTGAGAGAGTAAATAGTAAATAGTGAATCTGTAACAAAAGGCCATAAACTCAGGATTATAATTAGAAGAAGGGAAGTTATATTTGACTTGACACAGAGGTTTATTTGAACAACACATGTTTTATCATCAGGGGCTATTGAGATGAAGACTCTAACATCATTTGAAAGGGAACTGTATAAGTATAAGATAGTCACTAATAAATTCAATAGGGAATTGAGGAAAACCTTCTTTATCCTGAGAGTGGTTGGAATGTGGGAGTGACTACCACAAGGAGCAGTTGAGGCGACTGGTAGAGATGTATTAAAGGGGAAACTAGATAAACACATGAGGGGGAAAGAAATAGAAGTATATGCTGATAGGGTTAGATAAAGAGGGGTGGGAGGAAATGCCTATGGAGCATTAAGACTGGCATTGACCAGTTAAGTTGAAAGACCTGTTTCTGTGTTGTATGTTTAAGTAATACCTCAATGAATAAGTCGTTCTAACAAAGTCTCATGAAAACCCTATATACCAAATGGGAAATATTAATTTCATCAGTTGGAATCTTGCATTAGACTTTTACTGGAAATTCTTACAAGTAACCTTTTAAAAAAAGTACACTTGCAGCCAAGATGGCCACTGCAATTTACATTTGAAACTCCCAAAAGATCAGACTGGAAACGACATGACTGACTCAACCTAGCCAGAACAATGGGGTGCTTTCGATGATTAAATTACCTGGAATGGCCTTATCAGCACGATCATCAGGGCCATCTATACCCATTGACTTTGAAAGAGCCATCTCTCTCCAAGTGTGACTGGACAGCTTGAGATGTGGCATCTTGAATCTCAGAGAAGATTCCAGAAAGACCTCAGTAAAACAACAAAGGGACTTGATAATGTCATGTGATTGCCTGCGCAGCTCTAGAAAGACTGTAAGCTTTGTCACACAGGAAGCAGACTGGAGTAACTGAAAAGCTATTAACGAAGCAGGCCTCTCTCTCTCTCTCCAGTAAATATCAAGAGAAGACCCAGCTGCAACTGGAAACTCCCCCCTCCCCAACCCCCCAAGCCTACAGACTGCCACAGCCAGCAACTAGAGGACAAAGATCAATTCCCTCTTCTGCCTTCAGGAGCCCTGAGAAAAGCAAGCCCAAACCATGCATATGGCCCAGTGAGGACTTCAGGTCTACAACTTCAGCCGAGGACCTGACATTTAAAACTGTATTTAAATTCCATTTATTCCAGACTTTACTCCAACCACCAAATCTGTTTTCTCTCTGTAATCTATTTGTGTGTGTGTGACTCTTGTGTGAATGCTTGCATTAATGCATCATGTACTTTAGTAATTTTAATCGGTTTTAAGTGTTAAGAATAATAAACTTACATCTTTCTTGTTTAGACTCAAGAAAACCTGTCTGATTGGTTCTTTTGCAATTATATTAGAGGAACAGGAGCAAGTGCTCACAGAGGTGGTAAGTTCAATCACTGTGCTAAAAAAGGGATAAACCTTTTGTGGTCAAACCAGAGAAGGGGCGGAAGGGGACCCTGAGACCCCCCTCCTCACCTGGCCGTAACAAAAGGTATATAAAAGGATACAGACAAAAGGTGGGGAATTAGATTACAGCTCCAGCTGAAGAACAGTACAGATGTAACTGGCCAAGTGGCCTCCTCCTGTGATTTAATAGCTAGGATTTTACATGATGAGCTTATAAAAGCGGGACGGATTGTGAAATTTATCTGAGTTTATGCAAGTTACTTTTAGTTAAAATTTAATGAAGATAGCGTAACGACAGTGTTCCCAATCAAAATACTTTTGTTGTTACTCGCCCATCAATGCCAAGTGCATTTGGGTGCACATCAATTTAAACAGTACAACTTGGGTTACTACCAAAGGTACTAAAGTCATGATGTATGCTGTATCCTCCAGAAGGGAGTTTCGCATTGCTTTGTACAAAGTGCAATATAAATATAGTCTTAAAACTAAAAAACTATTACATGTAAAACTTCTACCCATGTAGAGATATTTAAAATTCATATCAATTTCCTACTCCCTATGCATATTGCTAGTTTTGGTCACTCATATCCAGGAGGAATACAGGCAGCTGATATCACCTAAAGTGACCCATTGGCAAGCAACTTCTTAAAGAGCAATATTAATTGGCACCTATTCCAGTCCTGAATGCCAATTGAGTTGAGAAACTTCCATTCTGCCTTTGTTCATGCAATACTCAGATTGCACTCATGTTCACTGCACATCTCTGAATTGTAATCCAGCATTAGAAAAGAAACAAAGTAATGTGACTCACTAAGGAGTTGCTTACTGACGGAATCTGTGACTAATGTTCTCCTAGTGGCAAACAGCAACCATTCACTTCTATAAGTACTTGAACCATCCCAAAACTTTAGGATAGAATTTCTGATCAGCATAGCTCACAAACAAATCCTTAATGCACTCATACTGCATTTCTATAGGGCATTACCCAAACAACTGTGTAAAAATAGGAACCACTTGTACAAGTGTATTAAACTTTCATACATCAACTTTGCTGGGCAGATGTTTTATCCTCCTGTGTTAAATTAGATAAAAAGGGAGATTTACTATCAGTCCATCTGACAGAAATCAAGTTGTTATTGAGAACTTTTTGTAACTAATTGGATAGTTCTTTCAAAGAGCCAGCATGGCACGATGGGCCGAATGGCCTCGCTCTGTGCTGCATGATTCTATGATTGTCATTAGGTTCAACATCTTCTTGTTGAATCCTTTCATGTTTAATTTTAAAATTGTTTCAATCTAAATAGTTTAATGATGAGGTCATATTATGGGAACAATTTTGTAGGCATTACTTAGCCAGGCCTAGGGTGGAAAATGAAACAAAATTCATAATTAACCATGAAAGTTTCAGAGTCTGTATCATTTAAACTGCAAACAGGAATTCAGCTCTCTTGTATTGTGCGGTTCAGTAACTCTTCCTACCCTGTTTCCCCATCATACGATCAACACTTACTGTTGAAATAAAGTTTTCTCAAGCTGAAAAAAAAATCTGAACTTTTTGCTACAGTTTGAGTTTCCTCTTATCTCTGAAGGCAATGACATAATTTGGGGCATCTCACATCTGGGTCGCCTAGTACATGAATCACAAAAGGTTAGTACGCAGGTACAGCAAGTAATTAGGAAAGCTAATAGAATGTTATCGTTTATTGCGAGGGGAACTAGATATAAAAGTAGGGAGGTTATGCTTCAGTTATACAGGGCATTGGTGAGATCACATCTGGAGTATTGTGTACAGTACTGGTTTCCTTATTTAAGGAAGGATGTAAATGCATTGGAAGCAGTTCAGAGATTAATACCTGGAATGGGTGGGTTATCTTATGAGGAAAGACTGGACAGGCTAGGCTTGTATCCTCTGCAACTTAGAAGAGTAAGAGGCAACTTGATTGAAACATATAAGATTCCGAGGGGCATTGACAGGGTGGATCTGGAAAACATGTTTCCTCTTGTGGGAGAATCTAGAACTAGGGGTCACTGTTTGAAAATAAGGGGCCTTCCATTTAAGACAGAGATGAGGAGAATTTTTTTCTCTCAGAGGGTTGTGAGTCTTTGGAACTCTCTTACTCAAAAGGCAGTAGAAGCAGAGTCTTTGAATATTTTTAAGGCAGAGGTAGTTAGATTCTTGATAAAGCAAGAGGGTGGAAGGTTATCGGGAGGAGGCAGGAATGTGGAGTTGAGATTACAATCAGGTCATCCATGACCTTGTTGAATGGCAGAGCAGGCTCGAGGGGCCGAGTGGCCTACTCCTCTCCTAATTCGTATGTTTGTATGTTTGTATGCTCTCTCTTTGGATTTTTCCTTCTCCCTATAACTCTCATTACTTCCCTTCCTCTCTGTGTTGGCCATTCATCCTTTCTCTCTATTAGACCCCTCTTTCTCTCTGTAATTCTCTGATTGTTAATGGGGCTCTTTCTATTCCTGTAGTAATTCCTCAGCACTCTGAACAGCTGCCCTTTTCTCCAGCCAGCTCTCACAAGTTTATACTCATCAGTGCACATACTGCAAAAGATGCTCATAGTCTTTCCTTCCCCAAGCCCCTGAGCAGATAATCAGTGCAGTGTATTAGTTGGTGCTCCACTCTCCAGTCTCTTGAACAGCTGATCAATGTGCTGTGTAAGTTGTTTGTCACTCCCTGGACCTCATACCAGCAGGTCAGTACACATTTAACTCTTTAGCAAGATTGAAAAGATAAAACAGAGCTGCACATGACTTATGCAACTCAGAATTGAGTCTCCATAAGTCAGATGTCTTCTGAAACCACAGGTGAGGTTGCTTTGAGACACCTCTGCTTAAAGGAATACCAATATGAGACTTCTCTATAAAATTCCTGTATCATCCACAGTCCACATTTTAGGCTTTTACTGTTATCTATTGCACAATATGGAAGGCTTCTTTCACGCCTTCCACATAGGTTTTTTTCTGAGATGCAATCAACAGGTTCCAGGAGACATATGGTGCCTCATGCAAGTCTCCATACATCATAGAGTCATAGAGTCATCATGGCACAGGAGGCCATTCACCCCATTGAGTCCATGCCAGCTCTCTGTAGAGCAATCCAATTAGTCCCAATCCCCACTCTATCCCCACAGCCCCAGAAATTTATCTCCCTCAAGTGCCCATCCAATTTCCTTTTGAAATCATTCATTGTCTCCGCTTCCACCACCCTCATAGGCAGCAACTTACATTACCACTCATCCCTGGAACCATTCTGGTGAATCTCCTCTGCACCCTTTCAAGGACCTTCACATCCTTCCTAGGTGATTAGAACTGGATGCAATACTCCAGTTTTGACCTAACCAGAGCTTTATACAGGTTCGGCATAACTTTGCTACTTTTGTGCTCAATACCTCTATTTATGAAGTCAAAGATCCCATTTGCTTTGCGAACCACACTCTCAATATGTCTCGCCCCCTTCAAAGATCGATGCACATGAACCACCAGGTCCCTCTGTTCCTGTACACTCTTTAGGACTGTGCCATTTAGTCTATATTGCTTTTCCCTATCCCTTCTGTCAAAATGCATTACCTCACTTTTGTCTGTATTAAGTTCCATCTGCCACTTGTCTGTCCATTCTGCTAGCCCATTTATGTCCTGTTGCAGTCGATTGGTACATCCTCACTATCTACCACACCTTCAAGTTTGGTATCATCATCAAATTTTGAAATTTTATTCTGTATTCCAATATCCAAGTCATCTGCATATATCAAAATGGCAGTTGTCCTAGCACTGACCCTTGGGGAACGCGACTGACTACCATCCTCCAGTCTGAAAAACAACAATTTACCATGACTCGCTGTTTTCTATCCTTAAGCCAATTATTCATCCTCTTAATCCGTGAGCTTCAATTTTGTTAACCAGCCTTTTATGTGGTACTTGGTAAAACACTTTCTTAAAATCCATATAGACAACATACCTTGCTTTCCCTTCATCAACCTTCTCTGTTACTTCTTCAAAAAATTCAATTAGATTAGTCAAGCACAATCTGCCTTTTACAAATCTGTGCTGGCTATCCCTAATTAACTCAAACTTCTCCAAGTGCCCTTTGTTTTTTTTCCCTGATTCCTGTTTCTAGAACCTTACCAACCACTGATGTTAAACTGACTGTCCTGGAATTACTACGAATGTCCTTACACCCTTGCTTGAAGAAGGGTGTCACGTTTGCCACTCTCCAATCCCCTGGCACCTCCCCTGTATCTAGGGAAGATTGGAAGATTAGGGCAAGCTCTTCCACTATCTCCACTCCCATTTCCTTCAGCAACCTGGAATGCAAAACTCCAGACCAGGCAACTTATCCACACTAAGCATTGCTAGCCTTTCCAGTACATCATTCCAATCAATTCTCACCCCATCCAAACCCTCTACCATCATGGCTTCTACCCAATATTTTGTCAGCATCCTCTTTCTTAGTAAACACTGATACAAAGTACTCAAAGTATTCTAGCATTTCCCTGTGCCTCTAAGCATATATCACCCTCTTTGTCCCTAGTAGATCCCACTGCACTTCTTACTATGGGCTAACTATTTGCATGCTGGTAGAAGATTCTTGGGTTAACTGCCATTCTATTCTTATTTTCTCTCTTTGCCAGTCATATTTTCCTCTTGACTTTCTCTCTCAACTTACTGTATTTGGTCTGGTTCTTGCTTGAAGAATTCACCTGACGTGCATCATACACCTTTTTTTTTGTTTCATCATATTCTCCATCTTCCTCACCATCCAAGGAGCCCTGACTTTGGTTCCCTTATCTTTCTCCCTTATTGGAATGTACCTAGCCTGTACCTGAAACACCTCCTCCTTGAAGATCGCTCATTGTTGCATTGCAGTTTTTCCTCTCAATCTTTGGTTTCATTTTACCCTGGCTAGAACCCTTCTCATCCCATTGATGTTAGACCTCTTCCAATTTAGAAGTTCTACTTTAGATTGTTCCTTGCTCTTCTCTATTACTAATGTAAACCTTACTCTTACCTAGGTGTTCCCCCACAGACACTTGGCCCACCTCATTCCCCAACCCCAGATCCTGCAATGCCTCATTCCTAGTTGGAACGAGAACATACTGGTTATGCGTGAGTTTTTACAATGAGTTCCAACAACAACAACTTGCATTTATATCGCGCCTTTAGCATTGTAAAATGTCCCAAGGAGCTTCACAAGAGCATTGTCAAACAAACTTTAGCACTGAGCCACAAAAGGAGATATTAGGTCAAAAAGGTAGATTTTAAGGACCATCTTAAAGGAGGAGACAGAGGTAAACAGGTGGAGTGGGTTTGCAATGGAATTCCAGAGCTTAGGACCTGGGCAGCTGAAGGTCCAATGGTGCCATTTTAATCACTCCAATGGTGGACTGGAGGAGGTTACAAAGATGGGGAGCGATGAGGCCATAGAGGGTATCAGACAGTGAAAGCATCACAGACTAGGCTGATCCTGCTCACACCTGACCGCCACACATTGGCATCGCAAGATAGCAGTCCGAAAGGATAACCCTAGTAGATTTTCTCCTCCTTAACCTGTTAATAGTCAACTGTTAGTCAACCTCCTTCCATCTATCAGGGCAGGGAACCAAGGCATATCGTAGAGCTCAAAAATGCTGCCCCATCTGAAATCAGGACATTTCTCTACTATTGCAGCAAATCTTTGCTGATTTTCCAGTGATCTACAAACTAAAACTGCAAAACACAACATCTTAATCCAAAGACTATATTACAGCATGCTGTAGTACAGATTTAAAGTAGCTTTACTTATACTGTGCAGAATTAAATATGTCAAATCTGTTATCTCAGAGATTCTGACATTGCATAAGCTGCTAGGGACGTACCTGGAGAGAATAAAAATCCCTCAGGATTGAATTGCATGTCTCTGCAATGGGACCAGAGGTAATAAATCCAATATGACAGCTATTCAGAGACTGAAGCATTATTCTATCAAATAGTTGCAAACAAGTTAAGCATAGGATCCTTGGAGATTTATTAGACACTTACCCTGCAACATGTGATTTCTCACTCCTGCGATAGAAAACATATTTACATAATAGTGTATTATTTCTAAATTAACCACCAACTTTAAGAATTCACTGGCCTTCAATAAATGTATCATATAAGGTAAGTATTATCACGAGTTCAGATTCACAGCAATTACTTAATAAATTAATATATATAAAGGGCCTTAAATGAATCTTAGTTGACTGTTAGTGCAGAGACCACCAAGCCTTGAAAAGAGTAGGAGAGGGGTCAGGGCACGTCAGAATGCAGTGTTCAGGTAACATGAAGCTTCGGTTTAGGAGTCTGCAGATTGTAAAAGAAAGGGAAGTCTAAATGTATTAAGAACTTGTAAACTTTTGAAATGCAGGGAAAGAGTAGGAGGCTGGATAATGAAAGAACGAACTTGCATTATATAAGTGTCTTGCACATTCTCAGGACATCCCAAAGTGCTTCAAAGAAGTAAATAACTTTTGTGGTGCATTAAGATTTTTTGTAGACAAAAACAGCAGCCAGTTTGTGCATAGCAAGGTCCCACAACCAAAAATGAGTGAATGCCCACGCTCGGTTTAGAATGGTGTTGGTTAAATAGTGGCCAAAATAATAACTTGTGTTTATAAAGCATCTTTAATGTAATAAAGCATCAAGAGATTTCCCGGATCCTCCTAACTATTGTCATGGGATCTTTTGTATCCACCTGAGAGGGCAGACAAAGCCACAGTTCAATATCTCATCCAAAAGATGGCACCTCTGACAGTGTAGCACTTGCTCAATACTGTACTGACGTGTCAAGCTAGATTAGGTGCTCAAACCAACTATAGGCTTGGAGCTACAACCTTCAGACTGAGAGATGAAAGTGCTGCCACTGAGCCAAATGTGACACCCAAATGAGTCTTGACTTCAATACAGCAAGGGCACAGGGAGAAGAGAAGTGCAAAAAAGCGTATTTTCAACTACTGAGGAACAAGACAGGAAAGTTCAGAGAAGTTCAGACTTTATAGCATCAATGAAATAGAAAGAAAGAAATACTTAGATAATCCCTTATTACATCCTTAATGTGCCCCAAAGTGTTGTAATGATTTACTTTTGAATTTTAGTCAAAGTTCTTATATAGAATTCATGAATTAATGTTAATAAATTAATGAAACTGTAATCATCCATGCAATATTTATTTTAAGTTATCATTCCCAATTTAAAATGCGAAGATACTAATTCTAAATGTTAGGCTTATACTAACAGGCTATGCAAAAAATATGTGTTAATTTTGTTTTCTAAATGTTGACATTATTTTCTACTTTTCTGCTCGTGTAATGAAGTCCCTCCAGCAGTATTCATGAAATAGGGACACAATGTATTCCCAGTTTATGTGACTAATGCTGTAAAATTCGTCACTCTACTATGTGGTCCTGAGAGATGGACAATGTGAACATAAGACATAAGCAATAGGAGCAGGAGTAGACCATATGGCCCCTCAAACCTGCACTGCCATTCAATATGACCATGGCTGATCTTTTGCCTCCCCCACCTGCACCCCATAACCTTTGATTCCCTGAGAGATCAAAAATCTATCTATCCCAGCCTTGAATATACTCAATGATAGAGCATCCACAACCCTCTGGGTTTGAGAATTCCAAACATTCACAACCGTCTGATCATTAGGAATTTCTCCTCACCCATCCTCAACCCGGCCTCAGCCCCAGTCACCACGATTTCATGCCACAAGCAGCGCTGTAGGCCGACCAACAAGAACAAAACCGAGAACTGGAACAAAACAGCGATGTTACCAAAGTGGAGGAGTTTCTGGAGGATCTGCGGCTGCTGGAGTGAACAGTCAGTGGTCTTGTGTCTGACAAGACAGATGACAGCTTGTTCTTCGTTGACACAGGAGACGAAAAGCAAGATCTGCTCCATAACAAAGGAAAATTGAAGCCTCTGTGAATAGAGCTCAATGATCGACCCCTTATTCAGAGGCTGTGCCATTCCCCCCCCACCACCCCCCATTTCTAGATTCCCCAGCCAGGGGAACATAAACAGATCCAGTACACTCTTGGAATATGCTGTACAGGTCCATGCTGGCTAGCAGCTGAGGAGATAGAGTGATTGCCCTTGAAGCAATGCAAGGGAGTGCCCTGTGCACAGTAACAGAAGTCATACGAACATAAGAGCATAAGAAATAGTCATTCTGACAAGAAGATCAGTAAGGCACGGTAAGTATTCCATACAGCTGAAAATCAAAAGGTGATGGAGGAAGAGTCCCATCTGTGTTTAGTTTAGTTTAGTTTAGAGATACAGCACTGAAACAGGCCCTTTGGCCCACCGATTCTGTGCCGACCATCAACCACCCATTTATACTAATCCTACACTAATTCCATATTCCTACCACATCCCCACCTGTCCCTATATTTCCCTACCACCTACCTATACTAGGGGCAATTTATAATGGCCAATTTACCTATCAACCTGTAAGTCTTTGGCATGTGGGAGGAAACCGGAGCACCCGGAGGAAACCCACGCAGACACAGGGAGAACTTGCAAACTCCACACAGGCAGTACCCAGAATTTAACCCGGGTCGCTGGAGCTGTGAGGCTGCGGTGCTAACCACTGCGCCACTGTGCCGCCCTCTGTGTAAGGAAGCTGAGGCAGTGGGATTCAAAAGGAAGACCTGAATGTTCGACTAACACGGCACAGATAATTATGGCAGCTGGCAGAGGGGAAAACATGATGGCAAATTGTTATAGTACATAAATGGTCAACCATGTATGACAATATATCTCCCATATGGGACAGAATTAGCTAGCATTTATAAATAGCCTTTAATGCAAAATGCCTCCTAATACACTTAACAATGGTGACAAATAGGGAGAAAGTACCCTAAGCCAGGCAGGGAAAGATTAATGGGAAGCAACTAAAAACTTGGTCAAAAAGATGGATTTTGAAATGGTTTTTGAAGGAGACAGAAGTAGAGTTTGGTTAGGGGGGGATCTTTTTTTTATTTGTTCATGGGATATGGGTTTGCTAGCTAGGCCAACATTTATCATCCATCTCTGAATGCCCTTGAGAAGAACCGCTGCAGTCCATGTGGTGTAGTTACATGCTGTCAGGGATTGAGTTCCAGGATTTTGACCCAGCAACGGTGAATGAATGGCAATATAGTTCCAAGTCAGGGTGGTGTCTGACTTGGAGGGGAATTTGCAGGCATTCCCATATAGCCCTTGTCTTTCTAGGTGGTAGAGGTCATGTGTATGGGAGTTGCTGTTGAAGAAGCCTTGAAGAGTTCCTGCATATATCA
Source organism: Heterodontus francisci (assembly GCF_036365525.1). NCBI lineage: Eukaryota > Metazoa > Chordata > Chondrichthyes > Heterodontiformes > Heterodontidae > Heterodontus > Heterodontus francisci. Next base: position 31,714,917 of record NC_090375.1, read on the forward strand.
TGTCGATGATATACACTGCTACCAATGTGCTGGTGCTGGAGGGGGTGAATGTTTAAGGTGGTGGATGGGGTGCCAATCAGATGGGCTGCTTTGTCCTGGATGATATCAAGCTTCTTGAGTGTTGGTGGAGCTGGACTCATCCAGGCAAGTGGAGAGCATTCCATCAAACTCCTGGCTTGTGTTAGGCCCCCCTGGAGACAAACCAAAAAAATCAAATCTATTGACTGACCCCAATTTAGGCAACAAAAACCAAACTGACAAAATTTCACTTTTATAAATTTTATTTTAACACTCAAACCAAAACCAACATAAATTAAACATGAATTAACAGTTAGATAAAAGCAAAATACTGCGGATGCTGGAAATCTGAAACAAAAACAAGAAATGCTGGATTCACTCAGCAGGTCTGGCAGCATCTGTGGAAAGAGAAGCAGAGTTAACGTTTCGGGTCAGTGACCCTTCTTCGGAACTGACAAATATTAGAAAAGTCACAGATTATAAACAAGTGAGGTGGGGGTTGGGCAAGAGATAACAAAGGAGAAGGTGCAGATTGGACCAGGCCACATAGCTGACCAAAAGGTCACAGAGCAAAGGCAAACAATATGTTAATGGTGTTTTGAAAGACAAAGCATTAGTACAGATTAGGTGTGAATATACTGAATATAGAACATCAGCAAGTGCAAACCTGAAGAAAAACAACCTGAAAAAAAGTGGGTAAGCAAACTGAACAAACTAAGATGAAATGAAATAAATGCAAAAAATGTAAAAAGGAATGCAAAAAAAAGGAAGAAAAAATAACTAAAAATGAAAGTAAAGTGGGGGGCTGTCATGCTCTGAAATTATTGAACTCAATGTTCAGTCCGGCAGGCTGTAGTGTGCCTAATCGGTAGATGAGATGCTGTTCCTCGAGCTTGCGTTGATGTTCACTGGAACACTGCAGCAATCCCAGGACAGAGATGTGAGCATGAGAGCAGGGGGGAGTGTTGAAATGGCAAGCAACCGGAAGCTCAGGGTCCTGCTTGCGGACTGAGCGGAGATGTTCCGCAAAGCGGTCACCCAGTCTGCGCTTGGTCTCCCCAATGTAGAGGAGACCACACTGTGAGCAGCGAATACAGTATACTACATTGAAAGAAGTACAAGTAAATCGCTGCTTCACCTGAAAGGAGTGTTTGGGGCCTGGGATAGTGAGGAGAGAGGAGGTAAATGGGCAGGTATTACACCTCCTGCGATTGCAAGGGAAGGTGCCCTGGGACGGGGACGAGGTGGTGGGGGTAATGGAGGAGTGGACCAGGGTGTCGCGGAGGGAACGATCCCTTCGGAATGCTGACAGGGGAAGGGAGGGGAAGATGCGACTGGTAGTGGCATCACGCTGGAGGTGGCGAAAATGGCGGAGGATGATCCTTTGGATATGGAGGCTGGTGGGATGAAAAGTGAGGACAAGGGGAACCCTGTCACGGTTCTGGGAGGGAGGGGAAGGGGTGAGGGTAGAGGTGCGGGGAATGGGTCGGACACGGTTGAGGGCCCTGTCAACCACAGTGGGGGGAAATCCTCGGTTGAGGAAAAAGGAGGTCATATCAGAAGCACCGTCATGGAAGGTAGCATCATCAGAGCAGATGCGTCGGAGACGGAGAAACTGGGAGAATGGAATGGAGTCCTTACAGGAGGTAGGGTGTGAAGAAGTGTAGTCGAGGTAGCTGTGGGAGTCAGTGGGCTTATAATGGATATTGGTAGACAACCTATCCCCAGAGATGGAGACAGAGAAGTCGAGGAAGGGAAGGGAAGTGTCAGAGATGGACCATGTAAAGGTGAGAGAAGGGTGGAAATTGGAAGCAAAGTTGATAAAGTTTTCGAGTTCGGGGCGGGAGCAGGAAACGGCATACGGTCAGCTGAACAGTCTTATCAGCCAAAAGGCTTTGAACAGTTCCACAGTACAACAAGATCAGGATCTTCCTCAGGTAGTTTTGTTCATGGTCTGTCCTCTGGGATGCGGAGATGAAAGTAATGAGGTCCCGTCGATAGCGAGCAATGCAATCTTCCCTTTAACAGTTCGGTCTTGTCGCCTCTCAAACTACCTTGGCCTTCACACTACTGACCTGATGGTTTGGTAACCAATGGTCAGTCCTCAGTCCAGGCTTCTTTACCTCTCTCCAACCTGTTACCTTGTAGTCTGCTTCAACTCTAAGCAGAAACTCAATTCTGAAAGCCTTCTTTTAAAAATACACCCAGCTCTTCGAGCTGGCTGAACACTCTGTGGAGTTTTCTTGACAAACTGAAACTAAAAACATCCAGTCACATGCCTTTGGTTAAAAAAAAGAGCAAGCTGTTTGTTTGTCGAACCAGGATTTGACTTCCAACCTGGAAAACCCCAGCCCCAAATCTCAAAAATACTAACACAAGCTGTACTGCATCACATTTGTGCCTTGTAGATGGTGGACATGTTTTGGGGAATCAGGAGGTGAGTTACTCACCACAGAATTCCCAGCCTCTGACCTTTTCTTGTAGCCACAATATTGGTGGCTGGTCCAGTTACGTTTCTGAACAAAGGAAATGCCACTGAATTTCACGGGGAGATGGTTAGATTCTCTTCTGTTGGAGATGGTCATTGCCTGGCACTTGTGTGGAGCGAATGTTACTTGCCACTTATCATCCCAAGCCTGAATGTTGTCCAGGTCTTGCTGCATGTGGGCATGAACTGCTTCAGTATCTAAGGAAAAGCAAATGGAACTGCACATTGTACAATTATAGATGAAAATCCCCAGTTTTGACCTTATAATGGAAGGAAGGTTATTGGTGAAGCCTCTAAAGAAAGTTGGTCCATAGACACTGCCACAGAAACTCCTGCAGTGATGTCCTGGGGCTGTGATGATTGACCTCTAACAATCACAACCACCTTCCTTTGTGCTAGGTATGACTCCAACTAGTGGAGAATTTTCTCTCTGATTCCCATTGATTTCAATTTTACGAGGGCACCGTGATGGCACGCAGTCAAATGCTGCCTTGATGTCAAGGGCAGTCACTCTCACCTCACCTCTGGAATTCAGCTCTTTTTTCCATGTTTGGACCAAGGTGGAATGAGGTCAGGAGCTGATTGGCCCTGGTGGAACCCAAACTGAGCACCGGTAAGCAGGTTATTGGTGAGTAAGTGCCACCTGATAGCACAACATCTCCCATCACTTTGCTGATGTTCGAAAGAGTGAAACTGAGATAGCTAAAGGCTTCGTCACAATGGAAGAGGAAATGTACAAAAGGCCAGAATTAGAGGACTAAGAGTAAGAGGGAACATAATGCTGAATGATGTTCCATAGGTAGGGTAGGCCAAGGACATAGAGGGATTTAAAGATGAGATTGAGGAGCTTAAATGTAATATATTGAAGGACAGAGTGTAATTTGGTCAGCAAGGATGAGGTGATGGATGAGTGGGACTTAGTGCTGGACAGGATATGGGAAGCTGCAGTTGGGAAAAATTAGAATTTGTAATGGATGGAAGATGAGAGGCCAGTAAGAAAGGCATTGGAATAATGTTGACAGAATCATGCATAAGGGTTTGAAGAACTGAGGTAGGTACAGCAACAGACAACACTGACAGGTAGAAATAGGAGGCTTTGCTGATGGGCAGGATATGTTTCTCCTTGATAGCTTAGTTGAGATTAGGAACTGACTGTGCCATGTGAACAAAACTCAGTGGGACAGTGCAATATCACCATTCTCTTATTATTCAATTGAACGTATGCTTCCAATTGCCATGTGAGGGTGGCCTAATAGCTGAAGCTTTTTAAAAATGAATCTGAAAGTCACATGTCTATCTGGTCTTTAAACTTCCTTCCCTCAGTTTGATCAATTCTCAACTGAGCCACTGAATGGAGCTGCATGCAGAAACAAGTTGCTGCTTCTCGATGGAGATACAAAGTAGTCAGCAACTGGAAGGACTCGGATTGTGCACTAGTATGATATAGATAGTCAAAGGGCAGTGGTAGGTGGTACAGAGATGTCCGCAGCTTAGATCACGTCTACCATCCTGGACCACTTCAGCAGAAAAAATAATGTTGAGAGGGAGAAATTATGTTTGTTGTGTGTTGTTAAATAGTTTCTCAGAATATACAGTGGTTGGCACTTGAAGTGGAGAATGCTGGCTACTAAATAAAGGCAGCAGGCTACCATAGTACCATGGTGCATCAATTTGTGACACACCACCATGCTACTGTGCCCCAGATCTCTGCTACATTGCCTTTGTGCATCTCATAGCAAAAAGACTATGATATTGGAAGAGGTCGAAAAAAGAGGTGCATTGTCTCAGCCAGAGTTAGCATGTGGCCCAGGCAGACCAGAGGAGTAATACAGGAAGAAAAGTATAGTTGACCTTAACATGGTTTCCTACAACAGAACGTAGTCATTTTTTAAAATCTTCATATTATTTCTTAATTTTACTGTTGGCCAATGTGTTCCACACTCCTTTTGCATTTAAGTCTCTCTCACTGATGTACAAAGGGCAGCCAACAATAACTCTCACACTTAGTTCATCACACATTTCAGTACTAAGCCAACACTTCTATAGTATTTCATCAGTGATTAAATAAAACTTTTCAGCTGCTAATGAAATTTGGATTTTGTCCATGAAGCACAACACCAGTCTTGATCTTTTAATTTATTATTTGTGGATCATTTAGGCAGTGTCACAAACAATGATGTTTGCTTTCTTTTACCCTCATTTTCAAAGTGCATGACATCCAATTTATCTTTCAAAATATACAGCTGAAGACTAATCTCAAATAATCAGCGTGTCTCTGTTCCTTTGCCCTTTCACACTCATACGGCCTCTTGAGATCACAATTGCTGAAAGAAGTTACTGACAGCTGGTCATCTCTCACATGGAACCAACCCTTTCCAAGAATGGAGGTCATGCTCAGGCTGTGAAGGGCAGTGGATCCTGCCAATTAAGGCCATGTGCAACACATCCTCCCTCTGCTCTTAACATATTTCAGGTTACCTAAAATCATGTAGGAAGACTTGTTAAAAGAGCTTAGTGGCATAATTAAAACCTTCGATTCAGCACAGTGAAGGCTCAGTATGGTAAACGCAACTTAGCCAAACAAAGCACTGAGTTTCTATCCATGAGTTTGCCAACTTCAGCTGGAGCAATGCCAGGCATTATAACTTACCTCAGGCAGGGAAGAGAACTTTAGCCAGTGCTCTGGTTCCTGATCATGATCCAATACTTCTGTTGGTTGGTTCATGTGTTTTTTTAATTCATTCATGGGATGTGGGTGTTGCTGGCTATACCAGCATTTATTGCCCATCCCTAATTGCCCTTGAGAAGGTGGTGGTGAGCTGCCTTCTTGAACCGCTGCAGTCCATGTGAGGTAGGTACACCCACAGTGCTGTTAGGAAGGGAGTTCCAGGATTTTGACCCAGCGACAGTGAAGGAACAGCAATATAATTCCAAGTCAGGATGGTGTGTGACTTGGACGGGAACTTGCAGGTGGTGATGTTCCCATGCATCTGCTGCCCTTGTCCTTTGAGGTGGTAGAGGTCGCAGGTTTGGAAGGTGCTGTCTATGGAGCCTTGGTGCGTTGCTGCAGTGCATCTTGTAGATGGTACACGCTGCTGCCACTGTGTGTCAGTGGTGAAGGGAGAGAATGTTTATGCATGGTGTGCCAATCAAGCGGGCTGCTTTGTTCTGGTTGGTGTCGACCTTCTTGAGTGTTGTTGGAGCTGCACCATTCAGGCACGTGGAGAGCATTCCATCACACTCCTGACTTGTGCCTTGTAGATGGTGGACGGGCTTTGGGGAGTCAGGAGGTGAGTTACTCGCCACAGGATTCCTAGCCTCTGACCTGTTCTTGTAGCCATGGTATTTAAATGGCTACTCCAGTTCAGTTTCTGTTCAATGGTAGTCCCTAGGATGTTGAAAGTGGGGGATTCAGCGATGGTAATGCCATTGAATGTCAAGGGTTAGATTCTCTCTTGTTGGAGATGGTCATTGCCTGGCACTTGTGTGGCACAAATGTTACTTGCCACTTATCAGCCCAAGCCTGGATATTGTCCAGGTCTTGCTGCATTTCTACATGGACTGCTTCAGTATTTGAGGATTTCGCGAATGGTGCTGAACATTGTGCAATCATCAGCGAACATCCCCACTTCTGACCTTATGATTGAAGGAAGGTCATTGATGAAGCAGCTGAAGATGGTTGGGCCTAGGACACTACCCTGAGGAACGACTGCAGTGATGTCCTGGAGCTCAGATGATTGACCTCCAACAACCATCACCATCTTCCTTTGTGCTAGGTGTGTGAGGACAGCTTCAGACTATGATGTCTCTGTGCCTGAACAGCCAGTCGACGCTCCATGTCTAGCTTCCATATATAGAACATGGCTAATGTAGTGGAGAGTAACTGGTTTAGGTGCAATGATCTGACCACATTATAACTTAAAACAAGGGAAGAGAAAGGAAGAAAGAAAGTTGAAAGCCTTCAGTAATTATATGTCACTGCCTAAATGATCCATATTCAAAATACCTTTTAAATTATAGTAGCACATTACAAAGTAATCATTTTGCCCATGAGTGAAGCACAGGAGATCAATAGCTGTTATTTAAAAATCATTTACGACTTTAAAAGTTGCTAAGTAAATGAATCCCTTTGCCGGAAGCTGTTTTGTATAAGCGATTTGATGATTAAATTAGTTAAACTATGTTTTGTTAAATCGCATTCATAATATTATATATATTGTGAAATTACTGGTGATAATATTAGCAGACAATTCTTCCTCTTTCTGCTATCTTATTATGGCTGTTAACCCATTTGTTATAGTTGGATTAATGCCTGCATTAAAAAGAAGAAAAGTCAGACAAACATCTTAAGTATTCAACTGCTAATATTGACAACAGTGAATTCTAGGTTATATATCTAAATGTAAGTGACTCCATAAATCTCTGTTTCACGCATTCCTGATGGTCAAATAAGTTGCCCTTATGACTTCTAAACTCGTATCACCTGATTGGGATTATCCCATTGATCAGCTGCACTGAGCTCAGTGTGTGACAGAAACAGCCTTAACCCAAACTAAGTATCTGGAAGACCGATCCCACAGTCAGGACCATTGTTTTACAGTGACTGAATGAATCAAATTCTGTTTATAATTGCATGGAAATTCCGAACTTCAAGTGGTGCTTTGGTGTTTGCATTCCACAATTTCATCCATTTATAATTAGACCCATTGTTTTACACTGACAAAATCAAATAAAGTTGTTTTTATTCCATGGGATGCCAGGATTTTCTGTGTTTCTTACTAATGATTTGGCAGCTGTAAATCAGTGGTCTTGCCCATTGTATACCAAAAGCTTACTTATTGCCTCAATAACTCCTCAATGATCTTGTCTCCATGGAAAGTGATGACAGTGTACTTAAACAAATCCTCAGAAGATGGCAAAATATCACAAGATTTAACTGGAAGCAATCTTTAGCTTTGAGGAATGGCACCATGAAGGATTAAGGGTTAACAAGCCTTTTTTCAAAGCAGACCCTGTTTAAAGGAAGAGTCAGAAGGATGAAGTTGTGTCCCTGTCCTACGATAAAGCCAGTAATTGGAAGCTAGCCTCTTTAATTCCTGCTTCACTTGACTTAACTGCCTGCTGGCTAACATAAATTAATCATACAGGTGGCATGTGGTTTCTACGTGGTGCGTGAAGTAAATGCTTTTTCTTAAACACTCATGCATAATGATTTGTGGTAATCTTTGTCACACCAGAATGCAGGATGACATGACCTAGATGAAAATGCTTACCAGTTCCTAGCTGCTATTTAGTGTATGTCATTTAGTACACAGCCTGACAAAGGAAGTTAAATCTGTTAGTCTGGGGAGGAAGGAAGGTGGAGAGACTGCTTCTCTCCTCTCCAAATAAACAGTCATTGTACCAAATCTAAAGGAAATTCAAATGGCTCTTTTGCTTTCTCTATTTCCTGGAGCACCTATTTAGCTCCAAAGATACACAGCAGTTATAGCACCTTGATTTTACTGGGTTACTTTACTGGGTTAAATACTGATGTACAAACTGCTATTATGAACTAAACAGTGTATCCACGTACCGTCTTTGTTTTTCTGACTGTTGGCTTCCCCATTTGTTTCTGTTCCAATTTGTTCCAAAATGTGTAGGGAACATTAAACAGGGGACCTAACACTTGTCTTCTGTGTATGTTTCAAGCCTTGCAGGGATCTGTATGCATAGATTGCAAATGATCAGGTGACCAGAAGCCCAGCATTGGAGGGAATTAATAAATCATTTTAGTTGTAGAACTAAGATGTCCTGATGGATTTCTAGCTAAATTATACCAGCTGGTGTGGCTTTGAGCCCGACTGACCAGAAAGCCTCAGATTCTTTGCTAAGCTTTGTCCTCAGTCAGCCAATGTCAATAGGGATGATGATAAGGGAGCAACAATTGGCCTCAGAACTTGTGTGCTAGTTAAGAAGGAAAAACTCAGCCAGGGTTCCTACCCATCACCAGCACTGTCACTACTGTACTGTAGCTGACTGGTGCATAGCAGTGACTTGGGTCAGCTAACAATTCTGATTTTTCTCCCCTTTCTCTTCCTGTATGGAAAAGCTTTGCTTGCATTCTGAGTGTCTCCGCTATTTTAGCTGTTCCCCAGATACTATAGGCTGACAACCAGAACATACCACATGGGAAATCGTAGGCATGTCCCTACATCACACTGTTCCATCATGCAGTCCCTACAACACTAAATGCCAATTAAAAATTTGAACAAACTGTAATTGAATTTCTATCAGCGGAAAAAAGAAAACACTGCTGGAAACCTGAAACAAAAGCAGAAAATGGTGGAACTACAGGGTGGATCAGTCAGCATGTGGAGACAGGTTACAGTTTAGCTGGGATCCTTCTGCAGTAACAAATCCAGCCCACTGCAAATCAAAACACTTGCATTCATATAGTGCTTTTCACAACCACCAGATGTCTCAAAGCACTTTACTTTGAAGTACTTGTGAAGTGTAGTTGCTGTTGTATTGTAGGAAACGTGGCAGCCAATTTGCACACAGCCAACACCCACATTTTATGATAATGACCACATAATCTGTTTTTATGATGTTGATTAAGGAATAAATATTGGCCAGAACACCTCCTCTGCTCTTCTTTGAAATAGTGCCATGGGATCTTTTATGTCCTCCGAGCAGGCAGGACCTCAGTTTAACATCTCATCCAAAAGACAGCACCACCAACAGTGCAGCACCTCCTTAGTACTGCACTGGAGCATCACCCTTGATTTTCAGACTCAAGTTCTGGAGTGAGACATAAACTCAGAGCCTTGTCACTCAGAATGAAGAGTGCTACCAACTGAGCCACAGCCAACCCTGCAAAACAGCTGCTGTTATAACAAAAGAAACAGAAACATTTGACAAAGTACCACATAAAAGGTTGTTTAACAAAATTGAGGCTCAGGGGATAGGAGAGTAATGTCAGCTTGGATAAAAAAAATTGGCTTCAGGACAGAAAACAGCGAGTTGTGGTAAATGCTTGTTTTTCAGACCGAAGGATGGTAGCCAGCATTCCCATGGGTCAGTGCTAGGATCACTGTTTTTTTGATATCTGGCTTGGATATTGGAACAGAGAGTAAAATTCCATAATTTGCTGATGATACTTGGAGGTGTGGTAGACAGTGAGGGTGATATCAGTCAACTGCAACAGCTCATAGGTAGGCTAGCAGAATGGGCAGACAAGTGGCGGATGGAATTTAATACAGAGAAGTGTGAGGTGATGCATTTTGGCAGAAGGGAAAGGGAGAGGCAATATTGACTTAATGGCACAGTTCCAATGAGTGTACAGGGACAGAGGGGCCTGAGGGTACATGTGCATAGATCTTTGACGGGGGCAGGACATATTTAGAGAGTGGTTAACAAAGCATATGAGATCTTGGGCTTTACAAATAGAGGTACTGAGCACAAAAACAGGGATGTTGAACCTTTACAAAGCTCTGGTTAGGCCCCAACTGGAGTATTACATTCAGTTCTGGTCACCAAACTTGAGGAAGGATGAGAGGGTCCTTGTGAGGGTGCAGAGGAGATTTACCAGAATGATTCCAGGGATGAGGGATTTTAGTTACAAGATTAGGTTGGAGTTCTCCCTGCAGTGAAGGATGTTGAGGGGGGATTTGATAGAGGTGCACAAGATTATGACAGGTTTAGATAAAGTAGACAAGGAAAAGGTGTTTCTGTTATTTGATGGTACAAGGACTAGGGGACACAGATTTAAAGTTTTGGGCAAGAGATCCAGGGAGGATGTGAGGAAGAACTTTCTTATGCAGCGAATTGTAATGACCTGGAGTTTGCTGCCTACGGGGATGGTGGAAGCAGAGACGATGAATGATTTCATAAGAAAACTGGATGGGCACTTGAGGGAAATAAACTTGCAGGGCTACGGGGATAGAGTCGAGGAATGGGACTGATTGGATTGCTCTACAGAGAGCCAGCATGGACTCGATGGACAGAATGACTATGATTATCCTATCTTTATCTGGATCTGGATCTGGATCGGCGCAGGCTTGGAGGGCCGAAGGGCCTGTTCCTGTGCTGTAATTTTCTTTGTTCTTTGATGCTAAATGCGTTACCGTGCATCTTCTATATTTTCTGCAACTGATTCAATTGATAGTGAAACATTGTATATCAGTCATGTTGTGAATTACTATGAGTAAATAGTCAAGCAAGTTGACCTAAGCAACTTTTAGTGGTATGAAAATCAAAAACGATCTGTCATCCTTATCAATCTTCACTAAATAGGACAGGGTTAAAGTCCCGCTAATGTCCTCTAAATATCCCAATAATTGTTGTCTACATTTTTAGCCAAGCTGCGCAACAGTGCAAAAATAATTTTCCACAAGTAAGATATGAGACCGTGTGTTGTCAGTTCTCATCAGAGTGCTAGATTTAGTGCAGGATAGATCGAGTCGGTGAAGGCCAGGGCAGAAAACGGAAATGAAAATGTCAGCAGTTTGAGAAAACTGTTAAATGGCAGAAAGCGCCTGGCTGGGGTGTTTGCTTACCCATGTGCTCTCTGTCTCTCTAAATCTGTCACTTTAAAGGACAAGGAACCTCAGGAGAAAGCTCTGCCCTAAGTCAGCACTAAGTAGCACACCATCATGTCTCATTCCGCCTCAGGCAAATGCATGCCTGTCATTCTGTTGCCTTCTCTACAATCTGCCCTCTGTCATGGTAACACATGACCAAAGCTATGAGATATGACCAACGGCCTTCAAAATGCCAAACAAGGGAGTTTGAAAATGTTAAGCTCTAGGAATAAGATACTATCCTACTGCTGCACTGCAACAACCTCCAAACTGTTCTGGAGTCAATACTACTAAAGGTCACCTTCACGACCTAAATAACAATGGTTTTACTTGACTGTCATACACACGTTACTAATATTAAGTTGCCTGATTTGTGATTTTATCTTTTTAAAATTCAAACTGTGAAATATCTTTCTTTTCAAAAAAGCAGATAACCAATACAATTTTTTAAAATGCCAGTTATATTTTCCCGAAAATTGTCTTTTTTTGTCTCCCTCCTGCAATTTAAATCCACATCGTTGCTCATCAGAAAGATTGTGCAACAGACTTATTGTATGATTTTACCTCCTTGTCTCCTTTTTTCTGGATGTTTTCCCCTCCCTACCTTAGGACCAACAGGGTTAAATTTAGAATGCTTACCATGGCCCAAACTGAGAACAGCTAACTCATCATATGACAGGGTTTGAAGCTGGAACTTCCCTGAAGAATATGGTTCAGTTATTCATTAGATCAGTTTGATGAGTCACCTGTGATGCAGCATGTTACCTTTAAGGTTTGAATATTGTGCTGTTCAACGGATAAAACATTATACAATGATGAGTCACGCAAACTATGAAAGTATACATTTCATCATTTTTCTGCAGTGAGCCAACTCTTCTCAGCCTGATTGGTCCTATGCAATTGCCCCCAGAGAACACTGACTGACGAGGAGAACAAACATCTAGATTTCCCACTCCTAATCACTTTCCAGTGATCCACAGTGCCGATTTACCAGAATGATACCAGGACTAAAAGGGTTAAGTGATAAGTGTAGTATAAAGCCCTGAAATGGTTAATGTTGGAGACAGTGAGAACAACCCCTCCCATTGTAGTGATGATGTAACAGTCACATGGTAATGGGCTTTGGAAGAAGACAGTAGCAGCATGAAGGATGCTAGCTAGAGAGGCTTGTGGAGAGTGTAAATAGAGAAGTGTAAATAATAAGAGTTAGGAGACTCCAGACTCCAAGATTTTATCAATAACACCCTAGCTATACTAAAACTACAACAACACACAACAATAGGGACAGTTTACATAAACTAGGCTTGTATTCCATCAATTATTAAAGATTAAGGGGTGATCTAATTGAAGTGTTTAAGATAAATGAGAGATTTGATAGGGCAGATACAGAGAAACTATTTCCTCGGGTGGGGTAGCCAGAACAAGGGAGCAGACATTAAAATTAGAGCCACGCTCTCAGAGGTGATGCCAAGAAGCACTTCTTCACACAAAGGGTAGCGGAAAACTGGAAGTCTCTTCCCCAGGCGAGCTCAATTGTACAATTCAAAACTGAGATTGATAGATGTTCAGTGCATTACAGGATATGGATCCAAGTTGAATAAATGGAGTTAAGTTCCAAGTCAGCCATGACCGAACTGAATGACAGAACAGGATCAAGGGGTTGAATAGATTTACTGCTGTACCTATATTCCTGTGACCCCAGTTGGAGAGAGCAAATAAGTGAACAAAGATAAGGATATGATTGAGCTTGTAACATATGGAATAAAAAAGGGACAGCCACATTGCGAGGTGTTTATCATAGACCCCCAGATAGTGAGCGGTAAATTGAGGAGCAAATATGTGCGCAATTCGCAGAGGTGTGTAAAAATAATAGGGTAATTATATAAGGTGGTTTCAACTTTCCCAACATTAATTGGGATAATCATCGTGTTAAGGGCTTAGATGGAGTGGAGTTCTTAAAATGTATACAGGGGAACTTTTTAGCTCAATATGTAGAGGATCCAACAAAGGAGGGTGCAGTGCTGGACCTAATTCTGGAGAATGAAGCCAGACAGGTGGTTGATGTGTTGGTGGGGGCGCATTTTGGTGATAGCGACCACAACATGGTACAATTTAAGCTTGTTATGGAGAAAGAAATATACAAGTTTCAAAAGAAGGTTTTGGATTGGGGGAGAGTGAATTTTAGTAAAATAAGGCAGGATCTGGCCAAGGTAGACTGGAATGAGTTACTTGTCGGGAAATCTACAGAAGAGCAGTGGGGGGCATTCAAAAAGGAAATGGGGAGGGTACAGGCCCAACATGTTCCCTCTAGGGTAATAGGTAGGAGCAACAAGCCCAGAGAACCATGGATGACCAGAAACATTCAGGGTACGATGAGAAGGAAAAGAGAGGCTTTTAGCAAATACAAGGACAGCAAATCAATGGAAGCATTAGTGGAGTACAGAAAGTGTAGGATGGAGCTTAAGAAAGCAATTAGGAGAGCCAAGAGGGGATATGAGAAACCTCTGGCTGGAAAAAGTAGGGAAAATCCCAAGATATTCCATAAGTATATCAATGGGAAGAGGATAACCAGGGAAAGAGTAGGACCCATTAGGGACCAAGGGGGAAATTTGTGGGTGGAGCCAGAGGGGATTGGTAGGGTGTTGAACGAATATTTCACATCTGTCTTCACCCAAGAGAAAGAGGATGTAGATATGGAACTTAGAGAGAGAGACTGTGAGGTTCTTGAGCAAATTGTCATAGTGCGACAAGGTATTGGAGGTTTTGGAAGGCTTAAAAGTGGACAATCTCCAGGTCCGGATGATTTGTGTCCCAGGATGCTGTGGGAGGCGAGGGTGGAGATTGCAGGGGCTCTGACCCAAATTTTTAATTCCTCTCTGGCCACAGGGGAGGTGCCAGAGGACTGGAGAACAGCTAATGTGGTCCCACTATTTAAGAAAGGTTGTAGAGATAAGCCAAGGACTACAGACTATTGAGTCTCACGTCAGTGGTAGGGAAACTATTGGAGAAAATTCTGAAGGAGAGAATCTATCTCCATTTAGAGAGGCAAAATTTGATTAGGAATAGTCAGCATGGCTTTGTCAGAGGGAGGTCATGCCTAACAAATTTGATTGAATTTTTTGAGCATGTGACCAGGTGTGTAGATGAGGGTAGTGCAGTTGATGTAGTTTACATGGATTTCAGCAAAGCCTTTGACAAGGTCCCACATGGGAGACTTATCAAGAAAGCAAATGCACATGGGATACAAGGTAACCTGATAAGGTGGATTCAAAATTGGCTTAGCTGTAGGAGACAGAGTGTGATGACAGACGGCTGTTTTAGTGACTGGAAAGCCAGTGTCCAGTGGCGTACCACAGGGATCTGTGCTGGGTCCCCTATTGTTTGTCATTTACATAAACGACAGAGATGACTATGTGGGGGGTAGGATCAGTAAGTTCGCGGATGACACAAAGATTGGCCGAGTAGTTAACAGTGAGGTGGAGTGTCTTAGGTTACAGGAAGATGGTCAAATGGGCAGAAAAGTGGCAGATGGAATTTAACGCTGAAAAGTGTGAGGTGATACACTTTGGAAGGAGTAATGTAACATGGATGTATTCAATGAATGGCCTGACACTGGGAAGTTCCGAGGAACTAAGGGACCTTGGCGTGTTTGTCCTTCGATCTCTGAAGGCAGAAGGGCAAGTTAATAGGGTGGTGAAAAAGGCATATGGGACAAATGCCTTTATCTATCGGGGCATAGATTACAAAAGCAGGGAGGTCATGTTGGGGTTGTACAGAACTTTGGTAAGGCCACAGCTGGAGTACTGTGTGCAATTCTGGTCGCCACATTATAGGAAGGATGAGATTGCATTGGAGGGGGTGCAGAGGTGATTCACCAGGATGTTGCCTGGGATGGAACATTTAAGCTATGAAGAGAGGTTGGATAGGCTTGGGTTGTTTTTGCTGGAGCAGAGAAGACTGAGGGGTGAACAAAGAACAAAGAACAGTGCAGCACAGGAACAGGCCATTTGGCCCTCCAATCCTGCGCCGTTCTTGATGCCTGCTGAAACCAACACCTTCTGCACTTCCGGGGCCCATATCCCTCTATTCCCTTTCTATTCATGTATTTGTCAAGATGTCTCTTAAACGTCACTATCGTATCTGCTTCCACCACCTCCCCTGGCAGCAAGTTCCAGGCACTCACCACCCTCCGTGTAAAATACTTGCCTCGCACATCCCCTCTAAACTTTGCCCCTCGCACCTTAAACCTATGTCCCCCAGTAACTGACTCTTCCACCCTGGGAAAAAGCTTCTGACTATCCACTCTGTCCATGCCGCTCATAACTTTGTACACCTCTATCATGGCGCCCCTCCACCTCCGTCATTCCAGTGAAAATAATCCGAGTTTTTCCAACCTCTCCTCATAGCTAATGTCCTCCAGACCAGGCAACATCCTGGTAAACCTCCTCTGTACCCTCTCCAAAGCCTCCACGTCCTTCTGGTAGTGTGGTGACCAGAATTGCACGCAATATTCTCAGTGTGGCCGAACTAAGGTTCTGTACAGCTGCAACATGACTTGCCAATTTTTATACTCTATGCCCCGACCGATGAAGGCAAGCATGCCGTATGCCTTCTTGACTACCTTATCCACCTGCGTTGCCACTTTCAGTGACCTGTGGACCTGTACGTCCAGATCTCTCTGCCTGTCAATACTCCTAAGGGTTCTGCCATTTACTGTATACCTCCCACCTGCATTAGACTTCCAAAATGCATTACCTCACATTTGTCCGGATTAAACTCCATCTGCCATTTCTCCGCCCAAGTCTCCAACCGATCTATATCCTGCTGTAGAGACCAAGGCTAAGGGAGTAAACCCTAGGTCATGTGTCACCTTTGGCATGTTTCCGGCAGTTCCTGCAGCCATACTGGTGCCAAACGTCGTGTCCTGCACTCCTTTGGACCCCACCAGAAAGGCCGAGAGGGGGGTTTTGACGACTGGGCAACTCTCAACCTCCATAAATTTGCCCAGGCATGCGCCATGGAGAGGTCACTCCATACAAACCACTGACCACCTCCAGGCGCGTATCCATTGTCTCTCGAGATAAGGAGGCCCAAAAGAAAAGAATCCTCTGACAATCCTCATCATTATCCGCAACTCCACCAACCTTTGTGTCGTCCGCAAACTTACTAATCAGACCAGCTACATTTTCCTCCAAATCATTTATATATACTGCAAACAGCAAAGGTCCCAGCAATGAACCCTGCGGAACACCACTCGTCACATCCATCCATTCAGAAAAACACCCATCCACTGATACCCTCTGTCTTCTATGACCGAGCCAGTTCTGTATCCATCTTGCCAGCTCACCTCTGATCCCGTGTGACTTCACCTTTTGTACCAGTCTGCCATGCGGGACCTTGTCAAAGGCTTTACTAAAGTCCATATAGACAACATCCACCGCCCTTCCCTCATCAATCATCTTCGTCACTTCCTCAAAAAACTCAATCAAATTAGAAAGACACAACCTCCCCTTCACAAAACCATGCTGTCTCTCGCGAATAAGTTCATTTGTTTCCAAATGGCAGTAAATCCTGTCCCGAAGAATCCTCTCTAATAGTTTCCCTGCCACTGACGTAAGGCTCATCGGCCTATAATTTCTTGGATTATCCTTGCCGCCCTTCTTAAACAAAGGAACAACATTGGCTATTCTCCAGTCCTCTGGGACCTCACCTGTAGCCAATGAGGATGCAAAGATTTCTGTCAAGGCCCCAGCAATTTCTTCCCTTGCCTCCCTCAGTATTCTAGGGTAGATCCCATCAGGTCCTGGGGACTTATCTACCTTAATGCTTTGCAAGACACTCAACACCTCCTCCTTTTTGATAATGCGATGACTGAGACTATCTCCACTCCCTTCCTTAGGCTCATCATCCACCAAGTCCTTCTCCTTGGTGAATACTGATGCAAAGTACTCATTTAGCACCTCACCCATTTCCTCTGGCTCCACGCATAGATTCCCATCTCTGTCTTTGAGTGGGCCAACCCTTTCCCTAGTTACCCTCTTGCTCTTTATATATGTATAAAAAGCCTTGGGATTTTCCTTAATCCTGTTTACCAATGACTTTTCATGAGCCCTTTTAGCCCTCCTAACTCCTTGCTTAAGTTCCTTCCTACTGTCTTTATATTCCTCAAGTGCTTCATCTGTTCCTAGCCTTCCAGCCCTTACAATTGCTTCCTTTTTCTTTTTGACTCGGCTCACAATATCCCGTGTTATCCAAGCTTCCTGAAACTTGCCAAACTTGTCTTTCTTCCTCACAGGAACATGCTGGTCCTGGATTCTAATCAGCTGACGTTTGAAAGACTCCCACATGTCAGATGTTGATTTACCCTCAAACAGCCGCCCCCAATCTAAATTCTTCAGTTCCTGCCTAATATTGTTATAATTAGCCTTCCCCCAATTTAGCACCTTCACCCGAGGACTACTCTTATCCTTATCCACAAGTACCTTAAAACTTATGGAATTATGGTCACTGCTCCCGAAATGCTCCCCCACTGAAACTTCGACCACCTGGCCGGGCTCATTCCCCAATACCAGGTCCAGAATGGCCCCATCCCTAGTTGGACTATCTACATACTGTTTCAAGAAGCCCTCCTGGATGCTCCTCACAAATTCTGCCCCATCCAAGCCCCTAGCACTAAGTGAGTCCCAGTCAATATTGGGAAAGTTAAAATCACCCACGACTACAACCCTGTTACCTTTACATCTTTCCAAAATCTGTCTACATATCTGCTCCTCTACCTCCCGCTGGCTGTTGGGAGGCCTGTAGTAAACCCCCAACATCGTGACTGCACCCTTCCTATTCCTGAGCTCCACCCATATTGCCTCGCTGCATGACCCCTCTGAGTTGTCCTCCCGCAGTACAGCTGTGATATTCTCCTTAACCAGTAATGCAACTCCCCCACCCCTTTTACATCCCCCTCTATCCCGCCTGAAGCTTCTCAAGCCTGGAACATTTAGCTGCCAATCCTGCCCTTCCCTCAACCAAGTCTCTGTAATAGCAACAAGTACTAATCCAAGCTCTAAGTTCATCTGCCTTACCTGTTATACTTCTCGCATTGAAACAAATGCACTTCAGACCACCAGTCCCGCTGTGCTCAGCAACATCTCCCTGCCTGCTCTTCCTCTTAGTCCTACTGGCCTTATTTACTATGTCCTCCTCATTTACTTCACTAGCTGTCCTACTGCTCTGGTTCCCACCCCACTGCCACACTAGTTTAAACCCTCCCGAGTGACGCTCGCAAACCTTGCAGCCAGGATATTTGTGCCCCTCCAGTTTAGATGCAACCCGTCCTTCCTGTACAGGTCCCATCTGTCCCTGAAGTGAGCCCAATGGTCCAGATATCTGAAACCCTCCCTTCTACACCAGCTGCTCAGCCACGTGTTTCGCTGCACTATCTTTCTATTTCTAGCCTCACTGGCACGTGACACAGGGAGTAATCCAGAGATTACAACCCAGGGGTGACCTGATCGAGGTGTACAAGATTATGAGGGGCATGGACAGGGTGGATAGGGAGCAGCTGTTCCCCTTAGTTGAAGGGTCAGTTACGAGGGGTCACAAGTTTAAGGTGAGGGGCAGGAGGTTTAAGGGGGATTTGAGGAAGAACTTTTTTACCCAGAGGGTGGTGACGGTCTGGAATGCCCTGCCTGGGAGGGTGGTAGAGGCGGGTTGCCTCACATCCTTTAAAAAGTACCTGGATGAGCACTTGGCACGTCATAACATTCAAGGTTATGGGCCAAGTGCTGGCAAATGGGATTAGGTGGACAGGTCAGGTGTCTTTAATGCACCAGTGCAGACTCGATGGGCCGAAGGGCCTCTTCTGCACTGTATTATTCTGTGATAGTAAAACATCTCAAGACACTTCACAGAAGCGTTTTGAAACAAAATTTGACATAAGCCACATAAGGAGATATTAGGTCAGATGGTCAAAAGCTTAGACAGAGAAGTAGGTTTTGAAGAGCATCTTAAAGGAGGAGAGAGAGAGGTAGTGAAGCAGAGAGATTTAGGGAGGGTATTCCAGAGCTGAGGGTCTGGCACAGCCGCCAATGGTGGAGCAATTAAAATCAGGGATGGGCCAGAGGCCAGAGTTAGAGGAGCGCAGATATCTCAGAGGGTTATGGGGCTGGAGGAGCTAAAGAGAAAGTGGGGGTTGCGGGTGTGGGGGTTAAAGCCATGGAGGCATTTGAAAACATGGATGAGAATTTTAAAATCGAGCTGTTGTCAAGCTAGGAGCCAATGCAGGTCAGCAAACAGGGGTGATGGGTGAACGGGAAAAGTATGTTTAATAACAGATATCAGAATAATCGTCTTCACTGTGCTATTGCTTCAGACATTGTAGTAGAAAGGCCAGGGTGAATTTTGAGGCCACTTGACCAGCGGATGAAGGACAGTCCTATCCTGAAAATCGCAGGAAGGGACTTACTGCTCGTGTCTGTGGTTGATGCCGCTGCCAATATTATCCCGGGGTCCTCAACTTAGGCACCCTCAGCAACTGCCTGCTTGCAGTGATAGGCTCACTCAGTCTCTAGCTAGCTGCTCAAGGCCATGAGCTGCTCAAAGAGACTGACACCATGCATCTCGTGGACTCTCACCTGAGCATCAGCAGATCTGCTGAAGACACGGGTGCTGAGCACTATGTAGAAGCACTAGCTTGGGTAAGAAAACGCTTAGGAAGAGAACTATGGAGTTACAGTAGGGTGAAATTATTTTGCAATGCTAGTCCATGGAGACATTAAAAATTATAGTGGCTGAGTGGTGCACATTTCCTTGAATTATAATGAGAAATTCAGCCATCAATGACAGGTGGCATCTGTACAAATGGCAGTCAGAGATTGGGTTTTATTCTTGTACTGTGAAGGATAAGGATGAACTGGTGTTGAAGCACTTTTACTACAAGAGCAATGTGAAGGGATTGGCTTCTTCATCTAAAAAGCAGAAACAAGTTTGAACAAGAATAGGGAAGCTTTCTCTTGTAGGGCAGTAGCTACAGTGAGAAAAGGACCAACCAATGAGACCTTCTGGTTGTGAGCAGCTGAACCCAGACTGTTGTTTGTGACTGTTATGTGAGCATGAGCAGCAAGTGAGGGTTTGTTGGAGAGCTGCTGACCTGTTGTGAGTGCATGCAGATTGCAGAGGTGAAGAGTTCAGTGGGTTTGGATGAATGGAGTGCCAAGAAACTGCCATGGGAACTTATCAATGGAGACAGGAAGACCTCCATCACATCCTTGCTGCCCCAGTCAAGCCGTAAAACCTCTTTCGGCACTGAATCCCAGTCCACAGAATTATATTCCATGTGCTCATCAATGGCAACTTCCTTCCACCTTTGCTGCTGGGTTTGTTTAGGAATCTTTGTGCCATCCTTAGGGAAGAGAAGCTGCTTCTGTTATCTCACTTGTCTCAGCAGAACATTCACTGCCAGCTCACTGAATCATTTTTGGGACATTCTGGAGTTGCAGTGGACCAAATGCATCCATAGAGTGATTTCAGTAATGCAGCCACTAGTTAAACTTTAGAACAGAATAATTCAGCACTGAATTGATACCTCTCTCTAAGAGGTGCGCTCGTGTTTTAAATTGCAAGAATGGCCCGCGGAAATCCCACCAATGGTTGTCAGTTCAGATGTGGCCCATCATTGAAATGTGAGTAAGCCTCAGCCGGGCCTTCCAGCTATATCAAGTGACCAGAACAATGCATTACCCAGCAGCTGCCTCTACACCACTCTGGGGGATATCTTTCAGGGTAGTCACAGTACGTTTGATTTTTTAAATTATTCATTCACAGGATGTGGGCATCACTGGCAAGGTCAGAATGTATTGCCCATCACTAATTAACTTGAGAAGGTGGTGGTGAGCCGCCTTCTTGAATATGACTGAGTGACTTGCTGGGCCATTTCAGAGAGTGGTTAAGAGTCAGACACATTGCTGTAGGTCTGGAGTCACACCATAGACCAGAATGGGTAAGGCCAGCAGATTTCCTTCCTTAAAGAACATTAGCAAACCAGGTGGGTTTTTACAACAATCTGATATTTTCATCATCACCATTAGTGATACTAGTTTTTTATTCCAGATTTATTTAATTCAATTTTAATTCTACATCTGTCGTGGTGAGAAATTAACTCATGCCTCTAGATTGTTGGTCCAGATCTACTGGAATACAATCCAACAACATAACCATGAAGCCCGATTAGAAGAGGTTTGATGAGCCTAATGGCCTTTATCTTGCCCTTGATGTTTTTTTTAAATGTTTGTTGTCTTCATTTCAAATAATTTAAGCAGTGTAAAATGATCAAAAAAATCCCTTCTTCGACTAATTGCATTGGGATAACCTGCAGATGAAGTAACAAAACTGAAATCAAGTAGTGAGCAAATATCAAGAATACTCTGATAGCTCAGTGGGTAAATGCAATGTGTATCAGCCATACAGACCAAGATGCCAAGTCTGATCCTTGATCTGTGCTGAGTTAAATGGCCTCAGCTTTTGTAGTAGTGAGAGCTATACAAGGGAAGTTCAAAAAAATGTGAGCTAAGGAAGCAGACAATGCCTCAGGGCTAGCACACCTGATCGCTTATCCACCTGATCACTTGTTTCTGGCACATGTAGGGATGTGAATTGAGGACAAGTTCAGGCTAGGCTGTCATGCAGCCTGTCAATTCTTCCTATCTAGGCTTGCTCCTGAAGAATGATCACTTAACCAAGGGGTTGGAGGGGTGCCAGATTTGGATTTGGGGCTCAGAATTAGAGAGTGCCTTCAGGATGAGGAGGAGAAAATGCTGAGGGGTGGGGGGAAGAATTCAAGGTGAGCACATTTATGAAAATCACCATCTATCAAAATGCTCAGTGCCCAATGCTTAGAATGTAAATAAGAAGTCCCACTAATTGGCTATCAAACTCTTTACAGAGAAACCTCAGTATTATAAACTCAGCTTTTATAAACCATTTCCTAGTACAAACCTTTCCTCTGCCCTGGGCTCAAACATTAACACTGTCAGTGGAGAAGTTTCATTCTCCATAAGATGAACTCCTGATAACAAGTATTACTTTGTGGATCCCTGTGAGTTTATAATAACAAGGATTGACTGTACTTTGATTTTCTGAGAAAGCAATATCCTTTGCAGCTTTTGAAGTACATCCTTGTTTTATATCGAAATGCAGTAGAAACATTATTACAGTCATTCCCTCAGGTCAATCAAGAGAGCAGGTGCCAATGTGGCACAAAGCCTGCATTCTGATGATGACTTTAGCAGAGGTTGAGTAAGATTTTATCTGCAGCTCCCTTGATGCCTCAACTGGTTAAGGCAGTGATCAGCTGAAGGATATAGACTAGGAAGGTTTCAGGTTTGATTCCTGCTCTGTGCTAATTGTCATCCGGGGACCATCCACTGAGACTGCCTGGAGATGTGAAAAACTGAGGCACCTAAGACTGTCGAAGGATAAAAGCATCATGATGACTCCCTGGAAACTTCACACACCCCTTCGATCCTCTTATGGTGACTGCATTTCAGCGGCACAAATACATCTGGCTATTCCGATGGAGCCTTGATCACCATAGTGGTGCATTTTATTACACCTGGGACCTTTTTTTTATTCGCTCATGGGATGTGGGCATCGCTGGTTTGGCCAGCATTTATTTCCCATCCCTAATTACCCTTGAGAAGGTGGTGGTGAGCTGCTTTCTTGAACCGCTGCAGGTACACCAACAGTGATGCTAGGAAGATAGGAAATCCTGCCTGGGGGTGTAAGCCTACAGCTCTCTGGGCTTAAGTGGGCGCATCCATGTTGAATTTAATGTCCTGTGATACCGTCCCAAACAAGACATCCATCAACTGGCTGATGCAGTTGTGGGCTTCAGATTGTGAGGTCCTGCAGATGTCAGCAGCTGAGCCCTGGGAAGAGCCAGATGCTAAAAGATTCAGAGCTAGGGTCACCTTGACCGGCATGGGCAATGAATGGACACCTGTTCCTACTGGCCTTAAGTCTTCCTCCAGGAGGGTGCAGAGGTCTACGTCCACCTGACGTGACAGCTGCTTTGAGAGGTCCAGGAAACCTATCCTTGGCCTATAGACTCTGTACAGAGGGTATCACCTTCTTCTAGTTGCTGCCCTCTATTGCACCCAGATGCTTCTGGCTGTGTTTCCTGATGCAGCTGCTGCTCCTCTTGCAGTTGCTGCCCCTGTTGCTGAAAGATGCTGAGCTGAAAGATGGTCCACCTCCTCCGCAGTGGTCCACCTCCTCCGCAGTGGTCCACCTCCTCCGCAGTGGTCCACCTCCTCCGCACTGGTCCACCTCCTCCGCACTGGTCCACCTCCTCCGCACTGGTCCACCTCCTCCGCACTGGTCCACCTCCTCCGCACTGGTCCACCTCCTCCGCACTGGTCCACCTCCTCCGCACTGGTCCACATCCTCCGCACTGGTCCACATCCTCCGCACTGGTCCACATCCTCCGCACTGGTCCACATCCTCCGCACTGGTCCACATCCTCCGCACTGGTCCACCTCCTCCGCACTGGTCCACCTCCTCCGCAGTGGTCCACCTCCTCCGCAGTGGTCCACCTCCTCCGCAGTGGTCCACCTCCTCCGCAGTGGTCCACCTCCTCCGCAGTGGTCCACCTCCTCCGCAGTGGTCCACCTCCTCCGCAGTGGTCCACCTCCTCCGCAGTGGTCCAGCTCTTCCGCAGTGGTCCAGCTCTTCCGCAGTGGTCCAGCTCTTCCACAGTGGTCCAGCTCTTCCACAGTGGTCCAGCTCTTCCACAGTGGTCCAGCTCTTCCACAGTGGTCCAGCTCTTCCACAGTGGTCCAGCTCTTCCACAGTGGTCCACCTCCTCCGCACTGGTCCACATCCTCCGCACTGGTCCACATCCTCCGCACTGGTCCACATCCTCCGCACTGGTCCACATCCTCCGCACTGGTCCACATCCTCCGCACTGGTCCACATCCTCCGCACTGGTCCACATCCTCCACAGTGGTCCACATCCTCCACAGTGGTCCAGCTCTTCCACAGTGCATCTACCTCCTGAATAAGTGGACCCCATGTCCCTGTATTAGGTCACAGGCAAAAAGGTCATAGCGCCATAGGTTTCCAAGACTCCTCAATGATATGGCACCAAGTTGCTTTTGCCAAACACAATGCATCATATTTGCCTCGAGGACCTGCTCCTAGCAAAGCAAGCCTTTGCCTATGACTGGTCTACTGCTTGGTGCTTTCCCCCTTTATATTGGTGATTTCATGGCAATTTCAGTCCTCAACAACTTCCCGTTATACACTCACCTTCTCTAATCTGAATTGCTGAAACAGCGTGTGGCCTGTGCGCCATTGGGAAAGAGTCATTACATGCATAAACAGGGGTCCATTTAAAAGACTTGCATGAATATAGCACCTTTCACAACCTCAGGATTTTCCAAAGTACTTAACAGTCAATGAAGTACTTTCGAAATGCAGGAAACAGAGCAGCCAATTTGCACGCAGCAAGATCCCACAGACAACAACGTCATAATGACTAGATAACCTGTTTTTTAGCGTTATTGGTTGAGGAATAAATGTGGGCCAGGACACCAGAGAGAACTCTCCTGCTCTTCTTCAAATACTGCCACGGAATCTGTTATGACCTGAGAGGGCAGACAGGGCCTCGGTTTACTGTCTCATCCAAAAGATGGTACCTCTGACAGTGCAGCACTGTCACAGTACTGCAGTGGAGTGGTAGCCCAGATTATGTGCTTAACTCCTGCATTGTGGTTTGAATCCACAGCTTTCTGACTGAAAGTTATGTTTTGCGTTGTTTCACATTTACATTTGCATCAATAGCTGTCAGAGGAAATCTTTTCCATGTAATAAAGCCCACTTAGCAATATGTTCCGTTAAGATACCGGAACGCTGTCCCTTGACTTCTCTCACTGACTAGAATTTATGGATTCCTGCCAGAAAACAGTAAAATTAGGTATCATAGCGAAACAGGATTAAGGGTCAGAAATGACAGTAGGATTTAGAATTATTGTGTACTGGAAATGCTGCTTTTGAGAGCATCATCCCCAGCATTTGTAACAGATCAGGAGAACAGGTCACAGTGAAGATATACCAGTCAAAACAAATCTAAAGCAGGCATGAGTAAGGGTTCTGTCTAATCTTTGGAAGAGAATAACCTCTGAGAATAAAAGTTACCAGAAAACCTTTCCACTGACTGTTAAGCCGCTAAACAAAAAATGTTTCAAAAATAAAGTACTGGAAATCGGAATTACAAGCGGAAAGTGCTGGAAGCACTCAGCAGCTCAGGATGAATGTGTGCGGAGAGGAAGACAGGGTTAACGGTTTAGGTTTCATAACCCTTCATCAGCACCCAAAAAATGTTTCAAGTTACATTTCTGGAAGCAACCAAGTCATTAAAAGGTCAAATCAAGAAGCTATCTTCACAGTTCAAAACAAAACAAAAACATATCCAGTGACAATATAACCATTATCTAATTTGCACCCAATGAATGAATTCTCCCTTTTTCTTTGTCTGGAAAGTGGCTGGTAATGGATCAGCTGCCTGTTTTACGTTCCTCCTGATTTTCCCACTGCCTCTCTACCTCTCTTTCCTCCTTTAAAACCTACCACTTTGACCAAAGTTTTGGTTGTCTGTTCCAATATTTTCATGTGTGTTTCAGTGTCAAATTTTGTTTGATAATGATCCTGTGAAGTTCCTTAAGAGATTTTACTCTGTATAAATATAAGTTATTGTTGATGTAGTTGTTGAAATTTGGTCAGATGTAAAAAGGGCAGCCAATCCTTCCGGTTTTTGCATCCAGCAGTAAAAGAGAAAATTCACCTCGATATGACCCAAAACAGATATAAATCCTTTTTGCGTGATTAGGCATCTGCACCACTTTTCTTCTTTCCTTTCCTGAAGCTGCTGGCTTTTGCCGGAATATGAATTGTATTGGTGCTGACAGCTCTCTGGCACTTCACCTAAGAAGGCATTCTTTCTCTTTAATCCCCACATAGCCAGCAACTAAAGAGGGCACCAGAGCCAAGTCCAACCATGACCTCACTTCACATTGGCCAATGCCCACTGTTTAGCAGCGGCCATTGGATAGCATTTAGAAACACAGATGTCTTTTGATTTTCCTCCCTCCACTGCCCAGGATTACAGGAACCATCTGAAATTAGCTGACCATAGACTGATCACGGATCAAGATTCAAATTCGGAACTTTCTTGTCCCAGTTCCACATCACGTAACATAGTTCGCTACTAAGACGCTCGGACCAAATTGGAACTCTGGAATTAAAGGCCTGCTCGGGTCTGCAATTGAAACCTGACCCAAGCCCAACAGAACCACATCCGACCCGAGTCCGACCCGGTCCGAGTTCTTTGATTTTTTTTTCCCGCACCCAACCCGACCCGACCACCGGAATGATGTTGATTATATTAAAGAGGTTGTGCTCTATCTTGGATGGAATCGCTCACTGCAGACTAGTGCGAAGTCTGGATGCACGTTTCCCGCCTAGAGGTCCTGGCTGTCACTGTGTCCGACTCGGCCCGACCCGACTGGAACCCAGAAGAGCGACCCGACCCAACATGAACCCGACACGTTGTCGGGTTCGGGTCGGGTAGCCATGCTGTATCTGGAATGGTTAAAAATCCCCACTGAAAAAGCAATGAGAACTCCTTAGAAGAGAGAGTTAAGAGCAATTCTAAAATCCTGACTCTTCCTCCTAACCTTCATTTGTGGAGTGATTGATATTGTGGTTTGGAATAAGACTACAGGACACTACATTGTAAACATGGTTTCACTCCATCAAGCCAACTTGGAGCTGTTGGCAAGATATATCTCTCCATTATTGGTTCCACACGTCTTTATCTACTGTGGTATTGTATGGGGTCCAGAAAAAGGAACTTCAAAAAACAACAAAGAACTTTCTGGAAACCCACAATAACTATTATAAAATCCTATTACTCATTCCAGTCACGACAGTTTTATCCAGAATTGTATGGAGGATAACTGTTATGTATTACTCCTTGTTCATAGCAGTGTGCAATATTCATGTTCTTTAAAAATGACTGGGGCAGTGTTTCCTGGAAGTGCTGCTATAGCTGATGAGATAATAGGGCTCCAGACACGCATAGAAGAAAATGTCTAACTTTTTGGAACATTTAATAAGAGCAGTGAAAATAAATAGATGTATTTACTGCCGAGCTGGCATTTCTCTTCATTCACCCTCAACTGGTGCCAAAATAAATGTCTGCTAGTGTTTAAAGTATTTGTCGGTGCACAGTTCTTGGCCATGAGAAATATTGCTTCATGCACATCAGTGGCAAATACTTCATCAAGCAGTTTGAGAAAGAAATAAAAACACTTGACCAGTGCTGAAATGTAGTTTAGTACTACCTCAGCTAATAATATACTGTCGCGTATTCAACTCAGTCAAACAGACAAGATAAGTGCCCTCACTCACCTGTCCTGAGATAGCCACATTTCAACAGGGGTCATTTTGACTTCAGGTGATGGTTTAAAATAGGTGATATTTTATCAGCCGCAACCTATACATCTCTCCCAATTATTATTTCCATTAACTTTAACAGAAACAAAAATTCGGAGCGATGCACAACAGTGTCTGATCTGATATCACCAACTTTACACGAACGGTCTAAATTACCCAGCAATGCCTTTTGTCAAAGTAAACCAGAGTCCTTGCTCCTGACCATGAACCAGTGACACCTCCCTGCCAGAAAGCATGTATTAGTGCGGATGTTAGGTTAGGAATGACCCAAGCTTTGTTGTAATGCTTCAATTCCCATTGCCTGCTGACAACCTGTGTAGATTCACATATAAAGGTGACCACTTGGGTGAGATATTGGATGTGTGCCATCGGTGAAATTGCAATCCAGAGTCACGACCTTCAGTGAGACATTTCCCCTGTTTGATACTTGTTTTGCAATTGTAAACATGAGTCTGTTTTAACTGGTGAATTTACTCAAAGTTTATTGTTTGCCAAATGGGCTAGTCATGCTCCGCCTGCAATAGCCTTCCTTTTTCATTCATTCACGGGATGTGGGTGTCGCTGGCCAGGCCAGCATTTATTATCCATCCCTAATTGGCCTTGAAAAGGTGGTGGTGAGCTGCATTCTTGAACCGCTGCAGTCCATGTGGAGTAGGGACACTCACAGTGCTGTTAGGAAGGGAGTTCCAGGGTTTTGACCCAGTGATAGTGAAGGAACGGTGATATAGTTCCAAGTTAGGATGGTGTGTGGCTTGGAGGGGAACTTGCAGGTGGTGGTGTTCCCATACATTTGCTGCCCTGGTCCTTATAGTTGGTGGAGGTCGCGGGTTTGTTTTGTTTGCATTGGAGTGCTGACTTGGGTTGCATTAGAGCGTTAAAGTGTAGGTTTGGTGACTGAGGAAGTTCGGTGAGGAGGGAGCGAGGAGCTCCTTTCATTTCATACCTGTCCTCAGAGTGAGGGGAGCTGAGAGCTTCCAAAGAGCACAGCTGACTGGTGAGTAAGTCCTGGTGGGTATTTTTCAAAGTGGATTGAATTGGAAGTCATTGTTTTAGCAAGACTTAGTTGATTTATTTTTTTTATTATAATAGTCTTCTAAAGTTTTAAATTTAAAGGGTTTAGTCATGGCAGGAGAGCTTGAAGCCGTGGTTTGCTCCTCTTGCTGAATGTGAGAATCCGGGAACATTTCCAGTCCCCGGGACCAGCATGTGTACAGGAAGTGTGTCCAGCTGCAGCTCCTGGAAGCTCGGGTTTCACAGCTGGAACGGCGGCTGGAAACACTGTGGAGCATCCGTGAGTCTGAGAGCATTGTGGATAGCACGTATAGAGAGCTGGTCACACCGCAGCTGAAGGGACTTGAGGAAGGAAGGGAATGGGTGACCACCAGGCAGTCCAAGAGAATCAGGCAGGTAGTTCAGGAGTCCCCTGGAGTCCTGCTTGCAAATTCCATTTTGGAGGCTGATGAGGCTGGATCCTCCAGGGAGTGGCACCGCAAGCAGCCTGTCTGCACAGGAAGGGGGAAAGAGAGGAAGTGCAATAGTAATAGGGGATTCTATGGTTAGGGGAACAGATAGGCGCTACAGTGGCCGTCAACGTGACTCCAGGATGGTGTGTTGCTTCCCTGGTGCCAGGGTCCGGGATGTCATTGAACGGCTGCAGGGCATCCTGAAGGGGGAGGGTGATGAGGCAGAGGTCATGGTACATGTTGGTACCAGTGATATAGGTAGAAAGCGTGATGAGGTCTTGCATCAAGAATTCAGGGAGTTAGGCAGTAGACTAAAAAGCAGGACCTCTCGGGTTGTAATCTCTGGATTACTCCCAGTGCCACGTGCTAGCGAGTACAGAAATAGGAGAATAGCACAGATGAATGTGTGGCTTAAGAGTTGGTGCAAGAGGGAGGGTTTTAGATTCCTGGACCACTGGGACCGTTTCTGGGGAAAGTGGCACCTGTACAAGTGGGACAGTCTACATCTGAACCAGAGGGGGCCTAACATCCTGGCTGGCGGATTTGCTAGTGCTGTTGGGAGGAGTTTAAACTAATTTGGCAGGGGGAGGGGTTGCAGACTCCTAGCAGAATAGGGACACAGCTAAACACAGGAAAGCGAACAAGTCAGAGGGAATACAGCGGAAGTAAGTTTAAAGGGAGTAAGACCAGAATGGAAGGCCTCTACTTTAATGCCAGGAGTATTGCAGGTAAAACGGATGAGTTAAGGGCAATGATTGACACGTGGAATTGTGATATAGCAGCCATCACGAAGACATGGCTGAGGGATGGGCTGGATTTGCAGCTCATTATCCCGGGATATAGAATCTTCAGGCGAGACAGAGGAGGGGGTAAAAGAGGAGGGGGCATTGCAATATTAGTTAACGAGTCAGTTACTGCAGTAAGGAGAGATGATTTCTTGGAGGGGGCATCAAATGAACTTTGTGGGTAGAGTTTAGGAATAAAAAAGGGACAGCCACATTGCTAGGTGTTTATTATAGACCCCCAGATTGTCAGCGGGAAATTGAGGAGCAAACAAGGGAGGGTGCAGTGCTGGACCTAATTCTGGGGAATGAGGCCGGACAGGTGATTGATGTGTTGGTGGGGGTGCATTTTGGTGATAGCGACCACAACATGGTACAATTTAAGCTTGTTATGGAGAAAGAAATAGACAAGTTGCAAAAAAAGGTTTTGGATTGGGGGAGAGCGAATTTTAGTAAAATAAGGCAGGATCTGGCCAAGGTAGACTGGAAAGAGTTACTTGTCAGGAAATCTACAGAAGAGCAGTGGGGGGCATTCAAAAAGGAAATGGGGAGGGTACAGGCCCAACATGTTCCCTCGAGGGTAATAGGTAAGAACAACAAGCCCAGAGGACCATGGATGACCAGAAACATTCAGGGTTCGATGAGAAGGAAAAGAGAGGCTTTTAGCAAATACAAGGAGAGCAAATCAATGGAAGCATTAGTGGAGTACAGAAAGTGTAGGATGGAGCTTAAGAAAGCAATTAGGAGAGCAAAGAGGGGATATGAGAAACCTCTGGCTGGTAAAAGTAGGGAAAATCCCAAGATATTCTATAAGTATATCAATGGGAAGAGGATAACCAGGGAAAGAGTAGGACCCATTAGGGACCAAGGGGGAAATTTGTGGGTGGAGCCAGAGGGGATTGGTAGGGTGTTGAACAAATACTTCACATCTGTCTTCACCCAAGAGAAAGAGGATGTAGATATGGAACTTAGAGAGAGAGACTGTGAGGTTCTTGAGCAAATTGTCATCGGGAGTGACAAGGTATTGGAGGTTTTGGAAGGCTTAAAAGCGGACAAATCTCCAGGTCCGCACAATTTGTGTTCCAGGATGCCGTGGGAGGCAAGGGTGGAGATTGCAGGGGCTCTGACCCTAATTTTTAATTCCTCTCCGGCCACGGGGGAGGTGCCAGAGGACTGGAGAACAGCGAATGTGGTCCCACTATTTAAGAAAGGTTGTAGAGATAAGCCAGGGAACTACAGACCAGTGAGTCTCATGTCAGTGGTCGGGAAACTATTGGAGAAAATTCTGAAGGTGAGAATCTATCTCCACTTGGAGAGGCAAAATTTGATTCGGAATAGTCAGCATGGCTTTGCCAGAGGGAGGTCATGCCTAACAAATTTGATTGACTTTTTTGAGCATGTGACCAGGTGTGTAGATGAGGGTAGTGCAGTTGATGTAGTTTACATGGATTTCAGCAAAGCCTTTGACAAGGTCCCACATGGGAGACTTATCAAGAAAGCAAATGCACATGGGATACAAGGTAACTTGATAAGGTGGATTCAAAATTGGCTTAGCTGTAGGAGACAGAGAGTGATGACAGACAGCTGTTTTAGTGACTGGAAGCCAGTGTCCAGTGGCGTACCACAAGGATCTGTGCTGGGTCTCCTATTGTTTGTCATTTATATAAACGACATAGATGACTATGTGGGGGGTAGGATCAGTAAGTTCGCGGATGACACAAAGATTGGCCGAGTGTTTAACAGTGAGGTGGAGTGTCTTAGGTTACAGGAAGATATAGACGGGATGGCCAAATGGGCAGAAAAGTGACAGATGGAATTTAACGCTGAAAAGTGTGAGGTGATGCACTTTGGAAGGAGTAATGTGACACAGAAGTATTCAATGAAGGGCCTGACACTGGGAAGTTCCGAGGAACAAAGGGACCTTGGCGTGTTTGTCCACAGATCTCTGAAGGCAGAAGGGCAGGTTAATAGGGTGGTGAAAAAGGCATATGGGACACTTGCCTTTATCAATTGAGGCATAGATTACAAAAGCAGGGAGGTCATGTTGGAGTTGTACAGAACTTTGGTAAGGCCACAGCTGGAGTACTGTGTGCAATTCTGGTCGCCACATTTTAGGAAGGATGTGATTGCATTGGAGGGGGTGCAGAGGCGATTCACCAGGATGTTGCCTGGGATGGAACATTTAAGCTATGAAGAGAGGTTGGATAGGCTTAGGTTGTTTTCACTGGAGCAGAGAAGACTGAGGGGTGACCTGAACGAGGTGTACAAGATTATGAGGGGCATGGACAGGGTGGACAGGGTGGATAGGGAGCAGCTGTTCCCCTTAGTTGAAGGGTCAGTTACGAGGGGTCACAAGTTTAAGGTGAGGGGCGGGAGGTTTAAGGGGGATTTGAGAAAGAACTTTTTTACCCAGAGGGTGGTGACGGTCTGGAATGCCCTGCCTGGGAGGGTGGTCGATGCAGGTTGCCTCACATCCTTTAAAAAGTACCTGGATGAGCACTTGGCACGTCATAACATTCAAGGCTATGGGCCAAGTGTTGGCAAATGGGATCAGGTGGACAGGTCAGGTGTTTTAATGCATTGGTGCAGACTCGATGGGCCAAAGGGCCTCTTCTGCACTGTATTATTCGGTGATTCTGTTTGGAAGGTGCTGTCTAAGGAGCCTTGGTGCGTTTCTGCAGTGCATCTTGTAGATGGTACACACTGCCGCCACTGTGCATCGGTGGTGGAGGGAGTGAATGTTTGTGGATGTGGTACCAATCAAGTGGGTTGCTTTGTCCTGGATGGTGTCAAAAGGAAAAAGGCAGTTGCAAATATAGTTTGCTAGGCAAACCTTAGCCATAAGAAGTGAGAAAGGACAACAACTGAAATTGTGCTAGTGATGCAAGCAATAACCCTGGTAAGGCACGCCTTTGTTGAATTACTAATTCATCTGTTGCATATTTTCAAAAGAAAGGCAGAATCAGATCAAGGATACTCACTAGTTACATTCGAGTTTAATCTGATAAAGCATCTCCATGTTATTGAGGTAGTAAGTTAGAACAGACATAAGAACATGAGAATGTAAAAAATAGGAGCTGGAGTCGATTATTTGGTCCTTTAAGCCTGCTCCACATTCAACAAGATCATGGCTGATCCTCTACCTCAATTCCACCTTCCTGCACTATTCCCAAATCCCTTAATTCCCTGGTACCCAAAAATCTATCAACCTCTGTCTTGAATATACTTACGACTGAGTATCACAGCTCTCTGGGGTGGAGAATTCCAAAGATTCACAACACTCTGAGTGAAGAAATTTCTCCTCCTCTCAGTCCTAAATAGCTGACCCCTTATTCCAGATTTTCCAGGCAGAGGAAATTCTCTCAGCATCTACCCTTAAGAATTTATATGTTTCAATTAGATCACCTCTCATTCTTTTGAACTTCAGGGAATATAGGCCTAACCTATACAATCTCTCCGCATAGGACAATCCCCTCATCCCAGAATCCAGTCTCATTAATAATGATGGAAGACAAATCTATAACAGCTCAAGTGAAAAGAAAAATTTAGAAGAGACAGTTCTCTCAGAGAACCAACTCAGGCAGGATGGGCCAAATGGTCTTCTTTGGTAATGGTAATCTTCTACAAGGGTAAAATTCAACTTCAGCAGGGTCCGTTAATTGGTGGTAGATCAGTATGGGTCTTCTTTTTGATTAATGAGGCAATTTATTAAGAGAGGAAAAGGAATGCTGCATACACAATCCTTTATATTTCCCTATGTTTCCTTCATCCTAAAATCATCAAAGTGAGATTATGAATTGTTGCAAGACAGAATTTTCTTTTTGAGGATTACTGTAAAAATTGGACAGGGTGTAAACCATGCAGCTGCTCTGATTCAGTCAGTTTCCCGCCAGGCAGGTAGGTTAAAATTTTACCAGAGTCCGAATTGCTCAGTGCAATGAGCCAGGTGACGTACAATGATCGAACTGCATTTAAAAACAAAGTTGTGACTTTCTTGGCATTGTGACTATGTTACTGGAAAATTATGGTAATTTGTAGACTTCACAAGCTGTCAAGACCTTTATTGCTTCATATCCCTCAGACAAATGGACTGTATCAGCACAGTAAAAGAAGAGTATTTTGCATTTAACTGCTTGACCTGAAAAATGGTTAAGGTACATCACATAATATATAAATGTGAGACGACATTTAAGGAGCGTGAATAAAGAACCCATTTTTTATATTCAATCTCAGCCATGAATAAAGTGGATAAATTATGTAAGAATAATGTCAATACAACTCCCCTCCCCCACCTCCCAGCCAATAACTGTCATGCTGTGGGTCATGGCTCTCTATAATTTATGTCAAACATAATATATGCAATTCATTTGCATACGACCTACTCTTTTTGATCCACTATGGGGGCGACTAAGTGCAACCCCAGAGAGCTATCAGAACGAGCAGATGTTATCAGCCTATGAAAGAAACGTGATGGATTAATACACACCACAGCGAAACCATCAGACCAGCCCTTTGCCTTCATTTGGAATGCCTCTCTGCTCTTAACATCCCTTGTATCAGTAATTAGCAGTGGCAGCATTTCATTTATCCATCAGCTTCCTGATGTGGCACTTTCTACTGTACCGCAGACAATAGACAATTATTTCGTGAAATCTCTGGTTAAGTCCACCAATTCATTAGTGGGAGTGCTGTTAAGACCACAGGTGGCAAAACTGTATTGGCATTTTCACTGATGGCCTACTATCTACTATTACCTTTCTTAATGACATGTTACAGCAGAAAAGGTGCAGCAGTGTCAATATTAATGGCATCAGATAAACCTGGTGCCGAACAGCCAATGACTTGACAATTGGGTTATGGATTTGCACACTGAAAAAGCCCACTTGTAGCTGCAATGGCCTCTTTAAAGTTGTTTTAATAAACCTCAAAATACAAGAAATGCTGGAATCACTCAGCAGGTCTGGCAGCATCTGTGGAAAGAGAAGCAGAGTTAACGTTTCGGGTCAGTGACCCTTCTTCGGACCCGAAACGTTAACTCTGCTTCTCTTTCCACAGATGCTGCCAGACCTGCTGAGTGATTCCAGCATTTCTTGTTTTTGTTTCAGATTTCCAGCATCTGCAGTATTTTGCTTTTACTCAAAATACAAGAAATGGACTTGCATTAGCCAGTACAGAAATTATCTTTAGATTGAAAAAGTAACATTCATGCCTTATATGGAAGAAATAGCCTTCACCCTACATCAGCTTTGTACATTCAGTCGTGCCTGATGTCAGTTTAAAAATGTCTGCTAAAAGTATGGACATTTCATTTTTAGGTACATTTATGGCTCCCAGTAAGATAATTAAATATTTGCACATGGATCGCAAGTCAGAAATATCTGTGCTCATTTTTGTCATGCATCGTAGGATATGTTGGAAAGGTAATGACTTACACAAAAATGCACTAAAAAGCAAACAGGATGTGAAGGTAGGAAAAAAACTTGTGCATTTGTATTTAAGGTGTTAGCCTTGGCTCAGTTCGTAGCACACTTGCCTCTGAGTTGGAGGTTCATGGGTTTCAGGATGAGGCTAAGTGAATGGGCAAAAACATGGCAGATGGACTATAATGTGAATAAGTATAAAGTGATTCACTTTGGTAGAAAAAACATAAAGGAAGTGTATTTCTTAAATGGTGAGAGGTTGGGGAGTGTTGATCTCCAAAGGGACCTAGGTGCCCTTGTTTATAAGCTAGTTTGTGGCTGCAGCAAGCAATTAGGAAGGCAAATGGTATGTTGGCCTTCATTGCAAGGGGGTTTGAGTACAGAAGTAAAGATGTCTTGCTGCAATTGTATAAAGCCTTGGTGAGACGGCACCTGGAGTATTGTGTATAGTTTTGGTCTCCTTATCTAAGGAAGGATATACTTGCCATAAAGCGAGTGCAACGGAGGTTCACCAGTCTAATCCGTGGGATGGCAGGATTGTCTGATGTCGAGAGATTGCAGAAACTGGGCGTGTATTCTCTAGAGTTTCAAAGAGTGAGAGGCGATCTCATTAAAACTTAGAAAATTCTTACAGGACGTGACAGAGTAGATGTGGATAGGATGCCTCCTCTGGCTGGTGAGTCTAGAACCAGGGGACACAGTCTCAGAATAAAGGGGCAGGCTATTGAAGATTGAGATGAGGAGGAATTTCTTCACTCAGAGGGTGGTGAGTCTGTGAAATTCTCTGCCCCAGAGGGCTGTGGAAGCTCAATCATTGAGCACGATCAAGACAGAAATCAATAGATTTCTGAATACCAATGACATAAAGGGAAATGGGGATAGTGGAGAAAAATGGCGTAGAGGTAGATGATCAGCCATGAACTGTTTGAACAGCGCAGCAGGCTCAACAGGCCGAATGGCCTACTCCTGCTCCTATTTCCTATGATCCTAAGCCCCTCTCCAGAGACTTGAGTACTCAATTCAGGCTGACGCTCCAGTGCAATACCAAGGGAGCATTGTGTTGTCAGAGGCACCAAGTTAAGTCAAGGTGATGTTTGCCCTCTTGGGTGGATGTAAAAAGTCCTAAGGTGCTATTGGAAAAAGGGCAGCAGAGTTTTTTCATTGTCTTGGCCAATATTTATTCTTCAACCAACAACACTGCAAAATAATTCTGTTGGCTCTCGCAATGATGTTTGTGGGACTTTGCCGTGCGTAAATTGGTTGCCACATTACCCTAACAAAAGTGAGCCTAAAGCATTTTGAGATACCCTGAAGATGTGAAAAGGCACAGAGTGGGCTGGATGTAACGTTCACGTCGCGGCTTCTGGTGGCGGACCCGGAAGTAGGCACTGTCGCTGCTCATCACATGTGCGGCTGGCCCACCATAATCACACAGTGGGTGGCCAATTTTCATAATGGAGGCCAATTACGTGACAGGAGTGGGATTTGAGGTGCCGAATATGATTCTGCAGCAGGTTCTGGTGCCATATTTAAAGCCCTGCCAGCCCTGCTTTCATTGCTGCCTTAGACTCATTGGTTATTTGCTGCTGAGACTGGTGCTGGAGCGACTCCTGGAACCACCACCACTCTGTCAAGGAAACTGCAGTATGGTTCAGGCATGACACTAGTTGGCCCCACGGTTTAGCGATATCTCCCTGGAGATTCTCCTCCAGGCTGCAAGGGAAAGGCAGGAAGTCATCTTCCCGAGCGATGGCAAAAAGAGGTCCTCCCACCTGACCAAGTAAGATGGAGATCGCAGAGGAGGTAAGCGGCCGTGATGTCACAGCCCTCCTCTGAACATGGGTCCAGTGCAGGAAGAGAGTCAATGACCTTGTTCTGTCTGCCAAAGTGAGTGCTACATACCACTCTCTCCTTTGTGGCTTGCGTGTGGCTTCATGAGGGGCAGCGCAACATGGGGAGGGAGGTACCACAAAGGCATTGGCAAAGGGGGTTAAGCATCACCACATCCTGCCAGATGTATGGTGGTATCTCAGGCGCAGGCCACCCTTTGTCACAGATCACCCCCATTACCACCCCTCCTCACAGACTGGTGGAGGAATTGCAGACACACTGCCTCGCTCAGCAGCTGAGAATGAAGCACTGGAGTTGACAGGGACCCAGAATGGCCACTCAATAGCAGATTATGGGACTGGAGTCTCTGCGCAAGAGAGTGAGGATAGTCTTCAATTGACATTCAAACACACTTCTGGAGATTCACATCACACATGGATTACATGATAAGATCTGCACAGCCTAACCCACACCTGTTTGTGTTCTCTAATGCAGGTCGATGCCCGCTGGAGACTCCATCAGAAGGGGGACAGCCATCAACCTCTGAGGATGAGCAGTCAGAGGCTACACCATCCCATGACTCTCCTGCATCTTCCACCAGCGCAGATACTTTCACCTTGGTGGGTTTGCGCTTGGCAGTAGAATCAGTGTCACAAACTGGTCACAGCATCACACACATCTGAGCAGCTGACTGAGGCTGAGACAGCCGAGGTCTCTGACAGTCGGAGGACTGTGGCAGGCCAGGCCCATGCTGAGCCCCAGGCTGATGACGCGCCTCTGGTGTTGACAGCGCAGGGCATGCTGGAATTGTGCAGAGAGGTAAGGCAACATCTGGTGGAGATGCCGGAGGCCATGCG
Source organism: Heterodontus francisci (assembly GCF_036365525.1). NCBI lineage: Eukaryota > Metazoa > Chordata > Chondrichthyes > Heterodontiformes > Heterodontidae > Heterodontus > Heterodontus francisci. Next base: position 31,752,845 of record NC_090375.1, read on the forward strand.
CAGCCTTGAGTGGACGATGGAGGAGTCCATTCATGCCATGACTGCTGACATGTCTCAGGCACATGAGGCATGGCTTCCTCCATCGAGAGGTTGGCGACACTCATCGAGAGACAAATCCCACAAATGCACGCAGACCTGCACATCATCGCAGAGTGGTCATCGTCCGCTCATGGCTGCGCATGGCCTCCGGCATCTCCGCCAGATGTTGCCTTACCCCTCTGCGCAATTCCAGCATGCCCTGCGCTGTCAACACCAGAGGCTCATCATCAGACCTCTTCTTGCCATCGCACCTGGAGTCTTCTCCAATTCCTCATCCTTCACTGATAAGCAGGGAGGTTCAAGTGGGCCTTGAAAAGGAGGAGGAGTGACTGACCTCCACAGCTGGAGGCTCCCCTCAGGGTGCTCTGAATGTGGACAACAATTCCTCAGCCCTTCCGTCAGTGAGCCCAGTGCAGGAAACCCTCAGGCAGCCAGGGCCCTCCAGGCCTCATGCAGCCAGAGGACACCAGCTGAAGTTATACTAGGCTAAGAGGCAGCCTGATCAGCAGCCTGCCTCCAGTCCAGCACAGGGGTCACACATCAACAATGAAGAAAACCACTTGGAAACACTTGGGGTTTCACAGGTGTTTAAAATTTACCTTTTATTTCCTGTTATAAAGTTTTTTTGCTTTTGAAGTTAGCATTCATTGTGGAAAATGCTAATTTCTTCATGCCTTAATTGTGAGCTGCTGACTTGACCCTTCTCCCATCGTGGGCTGACAGTGTAGGCACAGCCCTCCTTTGGTAAGTGCATCTGATGTGCCAGACTGCGTCGTTAAGCTGGACTCTGGGCACAAACCCAAATTGAAAGGAAGCGACAGACTGAATGGTTTTAGGTAATTTTGTATTGCTTTCACTCTGAGAGGCAAGCATGGTGGCTGGAAGTGGGTAAATATGAGACTGTCTCTTGCCTCCTGTGCCTCCCTCTGTCGGAGTTGCTGCATCACGCCACGGGGCTCCATAAAGACAGGGTGTATGAGACGCATGCCAGGTGATCAGTAGGCCTCAAGAGCACTGTCCTTGCAGAAACAAAGTCCCCTGGCACCTTTGCCTTTGCTACTGCCCTCGGCTTATGTGCTGATAGCCCTCAGTGCTCATGCTTGCTGATAGCCAACCCTCTCATCCAGCAGTATGGTCATCGAACCTGTGCCGACCACCCGAGACCAAGCCCATCTGTGCAGACTTCACAGCACTGCAGGCCGATATGGCCTCTGCTCACCCCTCTTCTCCTATCCAGTGCTGAATATGTCTGCTTTCCTGTCACGGCACTGAGGCCTTGCTTCGGTTCTGCCATCTTTCAACAGTGGGGGATCCGAAGGCTGGTGAGGACCGCTCGTCATCAACTTAATTCCAAGTCCCCCATTGAATCACTTTCAATTAAATACAAATGTATTAATACTAACTGTTCTACAATTCAAATGGCAGTCACGTCATGTCGGGGTGGCAATGCTGCCTTGGAGCTTTCCCGGCACCGACTAAATCCGGAACCAACATCACATCATCAGATTTCTGGGTGGACGCATCCATTGCAATTCTCCGGCCCTCCATTCATCCATTCCCGCTCCAAACTGCCTCACTAAGACTAGCTCAGTAAGTGCAAGTCATTTCTTTCTTTGATTCTTGTCATTCTGCTGTGATTGAACAACTTGTCTGGCACTTCAGGAAGACATATGTGTGCTCAAAAATATCTTACAAGAATTAAAGCAGGGGGATGGCGCTCATCTTTTTATCAGTATTATTGTGAATATAACATTTTATTTCTGACAGTTGCTATTACTGGAATAGGGTCCATGTATTGCCATCTCTTTTATTGTCACTTGATGCTCACTATCATGTCTTTTGAAAAGCTCCAGCTCCTAACAATAGATTCTCATTGTCTGCTGATCTGATGATGCCACCTATTTTCTTATCAACTCGTGCCAACTGCCACTGTTTTCCACCAAAACCTTCACGCACACGGACATTTCCCTATCAGTTCCTCGGTGCTTCGATATTTTCACGTCAAAGACCAAGGTGAAACAGCTGAAGAAAGGGCGACAATTCTTCACACTATTACTGCTGATTATTATGATAAGTGTACAGATCATACAATCGATACAACTAGCATGAGAGTTTTGAGCTTTTGTGCTTTGCTTTGTCTATGTGCAGTGTGCTCAAATACAATCCTTCATGCTCTTTGTCATTCAGCGCACTTGTAGTGTAGGAGTCAGTCAGAGTTCTCCCTCCAAATGGGCAGTAGATTATAGACTCCAATACATGTCGTGAATAATTGGATAACTTTAGTTTTTCTAGACCTCATAAATATAAAATAGCCACTAATAAGTTCAATGAGGAATTCGGGAGGAAAGTGGTTAGAATATGAAACTCGCTCCCCACAAGAAATAGGTGGGCCAAATAGCTTAGATGCATTTAATGGGAATCTAGATAAGCACATAAGGGAGAAAGGAATAGAAGTATATGCTAATAGAGTTAAATTAAGAGGTGGAGGAGGCTCATGTGGAGCAGAAACAATGGAATAGACCAGTTTGGCCGAATGACCTGTTTGTATGCTGTAGGTTCTATGTAATTCTATGAATTAAAATAAAGTTACACTTCATGGCAGCACGACTATAATGGGTTCTCTATCTAACACAAGGAAGTCCTTTTATATTTAACTCTTTCCTATGATGTTTCACTATGTTAGGGGTTCACTGATAAAACATTCCTGATTGACAAATTAATGACATTGAAATAGAGGATTCAGTAAATTCACTCCAACTATCATCAGTTCAACATTCATTCAAAGACTAATTCCAAGATCTCTGAAAGACAAGATGGTTCAGAGGATTAGACACAGGCCTTTTTGCTATAAGATCTGGGCTCAAATCCAGCATCAACAGATAGAAGAGTCCTACAAGGAGTTTGGAGAGTCCCAGTCTACTTCCTATTGAGTGCGCACAGCACAAAACTGCCCTTACATGTTACGAAATGAGACAGGCCATGGGGTGGCTGATGTGAGAAATACAACAATGTCAATGTTGGCAGTAAGGCAACAGATTGAGGGTGAAGATTGCTGTTGAGTAAAGGAGATGGAGGGTTTAATCTACATCTGATCATGTTATACTTGATACTGACATTACCTGACGAGATGGCAAGTGTTTCATTCCTCAGCATGAAGATCCATCACTGTGGTGTTTTTTAAAATATATTCTTTCAGAGGATGTGGGCATCACTTTCAAGGCCAGCATTTATTGCCCATTCCTAATTGCCCTTGGGAAGGTGGTGGTGAGCTGCCTTCTTGAACTACGAACATACGAACATACGAATTAGGAGCAGGAGTAGGCCATTCGGCCCCTCTAGCCTGCTCCGCTATTCAATAAGATCATGGCTGATCTGTATGTGTCTCGAATTCCATGCTCCTATCTACCCTCAATAACATTTGATTCCCTTGCCTCACAAGAATCTATCTACCTCCACCTTAAAAATATTCAATGACCCCACCTCCACCACTTTCTGAGGCAGAGAGTTCCAAAGGTGCACAACCCTGAGAGAAAAAATTCTCCTCATCTCTGTCCTAAAAGGGTGACCCATAATTTTAAAATAGTGCCCCCTAGTTCTGGACTCACCCACAAGAGGAAGCATCCTTTCCACATCCACCTTGTCAAGACCATTCAGGATCTTATAAACTTCAATCAAGTCTCCCCTCACTCTTCTAAACTCCATTGAAAACAAGCCCAGTCTGTCCAACCTTTCCTCATAAGACAACCCACTCATTCCAGGCATCAATCTAGTAAACCTCCTCTGAACAGCCTCCAATGCATTTGCATCCATTCTGTAATGAAACCAAAACTGCACACAGTATTTGAGATGTGGTGTCACCAATGCCCTGTATAACTGAAGCATAACATCCTTACTTTTATTTTCAATTCCTCTCATGATAAAGGATAGCATTCCATTAGCTTTCTTTATTACTTGCTGTACCTGCATACTAGCTTTTTGTGACTCATTCACTAGAACACTGAGATCCCTCTGCACCTCGGAATTCTGCAGTCGTTCTCCATTTAAATAATACTCTGCTTTTTTATTCTTCCTGCCAAAGTGAACAATTTCACATTTTCCCACATTATACTCCATCTGTCGGATTTTTGCCCACTCACTCAACCTATCCACAGTGATCTGCAACCTCCTTATGTCCTCTCCACAACATACTTTCCACCTATCTTTGTGTCATCTGCAAATGTAGCTACCATGCCATTGCCGCCCTCATCAAAGTCATTGATATGAATTGTAAAAAGTTGAGGCCCCAGCACAGACGCCTGTGGGACTCCACTTGTCACATCCTGACAATCAGAAAAGGACCCATTTATGCATACTCTCTGTTTTCTGTCAGCCAACCAATCTTCTATCCATGCTAATATGTTACCCCCTACACCATGAGCTCCTACTTTGCTCAGTAACCTTTTATGTGGCACCTTATCAAATGCCTTCTGGAAATCCAAGTACAGTATGTCAACAGGCTCCCCTTTATCCACAGCACATGTTATTCCTCCAAAAGGACTCCAATAAATTGGTTAAGCATGATTTCCCTTTCACAAAACCATGCTGACTATTCCCGATTACCTTGCGTTCTTCTAAGTGCCCAGCTATAGCCTCCTTAATGATCGATTCTAACACCTTCCCCACGACAGACATCAATTTAACTGGCCTATAGTTACTGGTTTTCTGCCCGTTGGTCCACCCCCCCCCCCCCCCCCCCCACCTTCTTGAATAGAGGGATTATATTTGCTTCTTTCCAGTCTGATGGAACCTTTCCAGAATCTAGCGAATTTTGAAAAATGAACACCAACTCCTGCAGCCATGTGGTGTAGGTACACCCACAGTGCTGTTAGGGAGGAAGTTCCAGGATTTTGACACAGCGACAGTGAAGGAATGGCAATATAGTTCCAAGTCAGGATGATGTGTGACTTGGAGGGGAATTTGCAGGTTGCGGTGTTCCCATCCGTTTGCTGCCCTTGTCCTTCTAGCTGGTAGAGGTCGTGGATTTGGAAGGGGCTGTCGAAGGAGCCTGCGAGTTGCTGCGATGCAAATGTCGATGGCACATACAGCGGACGCGGTGCACCAATGGTGGAGGGAGTGAATGTTGAAGGCGTTGAATGGAGTGCCAATTAAGCACGCTGCATTGTCCTGGATGGTGTCAAGGTTCTAGAGTGCTGTTGGAGCTGCAGCCATTCAGGAGAGTGGAGAGTATTCCATCACACTCCTGACTTGTGCCTTGTAGATAGTGGAAAAGGCTTTGGGGAGACTACCAAGCCTCAGAGGACAGTCAAGAGTCAACCACATTGCTGTGGGTCTGGAGTCACATGTAGGCCAGACCAGGTAAGGACGGCAAATTTCCTTCCTGAAAGAACATTAGTGAACCAGATGGGTTTTTACAATAATCCAGTAGTTTCGTGGTCACCATTACTGATGGTTGCTTTTTACTCCAGATTTATTTATTAACTGAATTTTAAATTCCCCAATGTGCTGTGGTGGGACTTTTTTTTAGTATTCTTTCATGGGATGTGTGCGTCACTGGCAAGGCCAGCATTTGTTGTCCATCCCTAATTGCTCTTGACAACTGAGTGACTTGCTAAGCCATTTCAGAGGGCAGTTAAGAGTCAACCACATTGCTGTAGGTTCAAAGTCACATGTAGGCCAGATCAGGTAAGGACAGCAGATTTCCTTCCCTAATTAGTGAACCAGATGGGTTTTTACAACAATCGATGATAGTTTCATGGCACCATTACTGAGACTAGTTTTTAATTCCAGATTTTTACTAACTAATTGAATTTAAATTTCACCCGCTGCCATGGTAGGATTTGAGGCCGTGTCCCCAGGGCATTAGCCTGGGCCTCTGGATTACTAGTTCTGTGACTCACCTGACCATGCACTGATGTTAATCCTCAGTTAAAACCAGCTGAATATTTGCAGTATGACCACTTACACTAGAGTAATGAGAATTCCTGACTTCACAGCTCACAGCTACACCAAGACCAAGCACTGGGATTTCTCCAGTTGGAGGTAAATCATTCCTCGTTGCATATATGTGAAAGATTTAAATCTGCAACTATTACATCAGCAGGACCCAATATTTTTGGTGAGGCACTTGTTACAGCCACGTGAGGAGGCATCACAGTTGTCCCTCTTGCCCTTCCTCTTATTTGACCGCAATGGGGTTTATTCATGGCCCTTTTTTATTTTTAGTTATATTTTTTATTTTTACTTTTTTTTTGTTTCATCATTTTTTACCATGTGCCTGTTTTTTAATGTTTGTGCTTTTGGCTAGGGCTATTCATTATTCTGTCATTTAACACCCTCTCTGCACTAACACTTTGTCTTTCACCATATCATTAGTACACTGTCTTTGCCTTTGCCCCATGACCTACTTGTCAGTTAATCTCTCTGGCCCTCTGTCCTATCAACATCTTCCCTTTTGTTCTCTTTTCCCCACCCACACTTTATTTGCTTAAAACCTATTACATTTCTAATCTTTGCCAGTTCCAATGAAAGGTCACTGATCTGAAACGTTAACTCTGCTTCTCTCGCCACAGATGCTGCCAGACTTGTTGAGTATTTCCATCACTTTCTGTTTTTATTTCAGATTTCCAGCATCCGCAGTATTTTGCTTTTATTTTATTATTCCTTTTTAAACAGTGGATGTGCTTACCACCTCTTGAGTTCCATGATTTTGGTGGTCATAAGTGGTACATTAGCACAGCCCATTGGTCCTATAATATGCTGCACCACAAGCTTGCTAAGTTATGGGTGTATCCCCTGTGTTGAGTTCCCAAGTTCAACCCGCCTGTTGCCTGTATCAAGATTGCTAGCCAAGAAAGATAAAGAAAAGCTCGAAGACAATTCAGGCTGAACAGTGGAAGAGGCCAGCGAGCTGACTGGGAATAGATTGCCGAGCCTGGTCAGATCTAAACAAGGGAAAGAAATAAAAGTTGTCCAAAGAAACACAAAAGTAACTCACAGAAAATGTCACCAGTCAATCAGCCTTCTCAGATGAAGGAACCATTCTGACCTTGTTCTTAAAATATCAGGAGAGCTGAATTAAAGAAGTGCCATTCTTCTTTCAGAGGTATTATACAAAGTGGGCTTGTCTGAAAAGCAGAGCTTTTACCTTTGCATCTTCCTATTCAATTTATGGCTAGCACACAGGAAATGGCAATCAGGGGCTGTGCTTTTACTCCCAGCATCAGCATAGATTGCTCAGGAAAAATTCAGCCTTATCTATTAGTAAAATATTCACCAATAAATACAAGATATCTCATTTCCCCTTATTTTCCTTCATAAAATATTTTAAGAGATTTTGTTATTGAAAAGAGTTTGCTACAAGTACCTGACCTTGAGAAAATGCTCAATGAGCTGAATCTGTAAAGCAAACATTAATTTTATGAAGTCTTCTCCCCCACCCCCCCCCCCATTCATGGATGGAGTGGGGCCCTTTTCTGTGTTGAATATTTGAGCATCTTAGTCTGTCCTCCTACATATAACTATCAGTGCCGTTCCCAAACAGGTCTTTTATGTGAACTTAGCGTTTTACCTGTATTCTGGGACACTCTTTTGTTGTTTGTACAGTTAGTTTGGTCTGCTAGGAGCTTTTATTGTCCGTTAAAGTGTAGTGGGGGTGGGAAGGAATTGGTATCACTTATAATATGAAATTGCCTCAAATTTCAGATTTTTAAAAAAACAAACCTGCTATGTGCAGTCAAAGAAAAGAAAATGGTCCTTTACAGTGCCACCATTCAGCAAGTTTTATAGAGGTGACTCAAGTAATAAATGACATAGATTAAGACAAAGGGGAAGAGGAAACATTCACTCTGTTGCTTTCTCCACAGATGCTGAGTATTTTCTGCATTTTCTGTTTTTATTTCAGATTCCACGTATCTGTAGTATTTTGCTTTCGTGCAAGACCAACTTATTTTTTCACTCGTTCATGGGATATGGGCGTCGCTGGCCAGGCCAGCATTTATTGCCCATCCCTAATTGCCCTCAAGAAGGTGGTGGTGAGCTGCCTTCTTGAACCGCTGCAGTCCGTGTGGGGTAGGTACATATACAGTGCTGTTAAGAAGGGAGTTCCAGGATTTTGACCCAGCGACAATGAAGGAACAGTGATATAGTTCCACATCAGGATAGTGTGTGACTTGGAGGGGAACTTGCACAGGGTGGTGTTCCCATGCATCGGCTGCCCTTGTCCTTCTAGGTGGTAGAGGTCAGGGGTTTGGAAGGCATTGCCTGAGTAGACTTGGTATGTTGCTGCAGTGCATTTTGTAGATGGAGAGTTGGAGCTGCACCCATCCAGGCAAGAGGAGAGTATTCCATCACATTCCTGACTTGTGCCTTATAGATGGTGGACAGGCTTTGGGGAGTCAGGGGGTGAGTTACTTGCCGCAGGATTCCTAGCCTCTGCTATGCTCTTGCGGCCACGGTATTTATATGGCTACTCCAGTTCAGTTTCTGGTCATTGGTAACCCCGAGGATGTTGATAGTGGGGGATTCAGCGATCATAAGGCCATTGAATGTCAAGGGGAGATGGTTAGATTCTCCCTTATTTGCGTAGTCATTGCCTGGCACTTGTGTGGTGCGAATGTTACTTGCCACTTATCAGCCCAACCTGGATATTGTCCAGGTCTTGCTGCATTTCTATGCAGACTGCTTCAGTATCTGAGGAGTCATGAATGGAAGAATGAACATTGTGCAATCATCAGCGAACATCCCCACTTCTGATCTTATAATTGAAGGAAGGTCATTGATGAAGCAGCTGAAGATGGTTGGGCCTAGGTCACTACCCTGAGGAACTTCTGCAGTGATGTCCTGGAGCTGAGATGATTGACCTCCAACAACCACAACCATCTTCCTTTGTGCTAGATATGACTCCAACCAGTGGAGAGTTTTCCCCCTGATTCCCATTGACTCCAGTTTTGCTAGCACTCCTTGATGCCATACTCGGTCAAATGCTGCCCTGATGTCAAGGGCAGTCACTCTCACCTCACCTCGAGTTCAGTTCTTTTGTTCATGTTTGAACCAGGGCTGTAATGAGGTCAGGAGCGGAGTGGCCCTGGCGGAACCCAAACTGAGCGTCTCTGAGCAGCTTATTGCTGAGCAAGTGCCACTTGATAGCACTGTCGACGACCCTTCCATCACTTTGCTGATGATTGAGAGTAGACTGATAGGGCAGTAATTGACTGGATTGGATTTGTCCTGCTTTTTGTGGACAGGACATACCTGGCAATGTGGAAAATTGCCCAGGTTGATGCCAGTGTTGTAGTTGTACTGGAACAGAGAGGCTGAGATTTGACATGGAGCTGGTGGCCCCACCCACCAGCTGGAAGGTCGGGGGGGTGGGGGGTGGGGTTGTTGGTGAGCCCTCCTCCGCCGATCCTGGAAGCCACGACCATATTTTACATACCTCAGTCGTGGCTTCTGCTCCTCGACTGCAGGATGTCCTGCAGCAGTTCCCAGAGCAGCAGCCATCGAGGAGGCCCTCAGTGCAGATAGGTGGGGTCGGGGATTGCCAGGGCAAAACAGCCAGGCCCCGATGAGGAAGGGGGCGGGGGGGGGCTGGTGTCGCAACTGAGGGAAAGGGCAGTCTTCCGGGGGCGGCACTTGCAGATGAGGGACCCACTGAGGCGGCAGGTTTTTACTGGGCGGCCTTGCCAGGTGACAAAGTGCCCATCCTCTGTTAGTAAAATACCAGCAGCAGTGGGAAGAGGCCATAATTGGCCATTAATTAGCCACTTAACGGTCTTAATTGACCCAAGGGCGGGCGCACCGCCCACCACCTCCCCCGGCAATGTAAAATACCAGTGGAGGCGGTAGGCGACAGGCACGGCAACCCCACCATCCCACCCAATTGTACACCCCCTGCCTCCCAGCCTGCTCCCAGGGGGATGTAAAATTCTGGCCATAGTTATGAAGCTGTGAAACCTTACAGCTAGTCAGTGATCGAAGCTGAGACAATGTCAACATGTAAAAGAGAGGTGGTTGAAGAAAAGAAGGGTTATGAGTCAAGGAAGACACATTGGTTTCGGACTACTGCTGTGTGAGGAGGAAACATCGACATTGACCGGTTCCGTCCATTTCGATATTCTAATTTCTATGTAATACCAAGTGAGCAATGCTATTCAGAGTTGGGATTCGTTGCTTTGGAAGGAAGAGAGGAGTTTTATCCTTTTTGAGAATGATTTTGACTGTTGACGGTACTTTGTTGGTTTGTAACTGTTTCAGGGTTCATTGGTTTAATTGTGTATTTGGTTCAAAGTGTTTTGATGTGGTTGTGTGGATTGTTTTTGTTAAAAAGCACCCTGACCCAATTATTCTCAGAAAGCTGAGGCTCTACCAGTTCTCAGAAGATAACCAAGTTTGGAATTTTTTCTGCTAGTCGCTTTTGTGAATTAAAAATATAACCTACTAATATAATAAAAACAATTTGTGCGCTTGCAGATCATGTTAACCACATGACAATTCCTGAGACACACTTTATAAAACTTCTTTGTCACTCAAAGGCATTTTTTTCTCAAATTTCTTTATTTGCATAAAACAGCATGTTAGTTAAATTGGCTATCCCACACGTTGGTTCACTGCAATATAGCACGTTAGGTTCGTTCTGTTGGCAGTTTTAAATGATTGCTGCGTACAGCCAGTACTGTACATTAGCTGCAAGCATTAGCAAGGGGCCCTATATCGCGAGTGGCTCACGCTACATAAAGGCAACCTGTACCTCTTAAAGGGTTGGTGCATTGTGGCTGCAGGAAAAAAACAGGAAAAGTATGAAATTTGAATCTCTGCCGTAATGCTTTGAGGAGTAGCTGAACATGTGAGAGAGTATGCACCGAGGTTTTCTGACAATGCACAGGAGGTCTTGGTGCAAAACATGGAGAGAAGGAGAGACATCTTGTGCCCTCATGGAAGCAGGAGGCCCACCAGACATAGGCTCGGGAGGAAGAAGTACCAGCGGACGTCAACGCCAGGAATGTTGCTCCAACAACATGCATGCAGTGCAGGAGGAAGTTTGACTGATCACACACGAGTTGTCAAAGTCGGTGAGTTCATCTTCAAATAGCATATCCTACCACTGTCCCACGAGCCTCGTCCACTGCTCAATTCACTGCACATCTATCGCCCAGCTACCAATAATCTCTATTAATCAGTACTCTGCCCTAAAGTTCATATGCTTTATCTCACCCTCACACACTTAGCACTTTCACAAGCCTCAGCCCCACATTTCACAGCTCGCACACACTGGCAGCTATTCGACCATGAGAGCCGTGTCACCCAAACATTATGCAGAACACTCACTGACACACTTCCCTCTTTCTTGCTGCAGGTGATGCGTAACAGCAGGATAGAATTGGAGGAGGATAAGTGCGGCTTCATGTTTTGACCCCCATGGAGGAGACGGTGCTAGCCATCATGGGAAGGGGAATTCCTGAGGCCACGGCCACTAGTGGGCTAGAAGGATTGATGATGAGATTGTCTGCATACCTAATCTTCCTTCTCTCTTCCCACCTCTCCTTCATCTCACAATCTTTTCTGACTCACAAGCTGCAGATAGTGACAGCACACACTTCTTAGCTTCTCCACTCCCCCCACCACAACCCAACCCTTGTGCCTTTTTCATTTCAGGTACCCAAAAACAGGAACTTTTCCAGTCAGAGGAGGTAGGGAAAAAAGAAAGTGAAGATGAAGAGACACCGTCACTCGCAGAGACTGACACTGCGCTTGTTTTAGAGGCTAGGATAGAGGAGGGATTGGCATATGGTTAGCCACTAGGCACAAATAAAAAGGAGCCAGGGTAATGGGAAAGGATAGCACAGGTGCCAGCATGCCAGAGGGCACATCATCAGTTCTGCTGCAGTGGAATCTAATGAAGACGTTGATGGGCCAGGCTACAGGACAGGGATGATGGGTGTACACAATCAACTGCTCGGTGCATTAGAAAGCCTGTTAGAAAGACTGCTCTCAATGTCAAGGAGCATGAAGGAATCCAGCACCAACTTGGCACTGATTTTGCACAGATCTTGGAGCCAATGAGCTGCACTATGGATGTCATGTCTGCATATATGTAAATCTCTGTGTTACACTGGCCTTTTGGCCCAAATTTCATATTTACAGAATGGCAACACATCACCCAAACAGATGGGAATTTTGCAGCCAGCAAGTAACAAGCAGGAATGAAAATCAAACATGAAGTTCATAAAAAGCTATAAAATCAAAAATGGGCAGTCAGTAATAGAATTAAAAAAGATGAACCAATTACATCACAGGTTGCCCATTAAACAGAGGGTTTATTGCGACGTGTATCACATTAAAAACACCAAGAGAAGATGTTTAAACAATATTATTTTCTGTGTTTGAAATTCTTGGAATTGTATTTTCCTCTATTTGCCTCTCTCAGAATCTCCAACTGGAGTTCCCAATCATGCTCAGCAGGAGAGACTCACCAGATTGAAGACTATAGCCTAGAAATTTGTACCCCCTCCATCACCCCCAGAAAACAGTTACCCAGGGACACAGGGAGTGATCCCATGCCTGTATGGATAGGCCCAAGGCATTTGGGGATGCACCTCATTAAGATCAATTCAGCAAGCTGTGTAGACCCAGCGCATGTCCCAGACAGCTTGCTGGCGAAAAGCACACAAATATCATCCCACCGGTACAACATCCCTCACAGAAGATGTTAAAGCAGGGGGATCGATTGAGTTTAGAAAGAGGGTGATTGGACAACTATAGCTGGGAAGTGGAAGTTGGGTGGGGGGGTAGTGGTGGCTGGGAGGGGTTAGTGGTGATTGAGAGGAGGGGCAGTGGTTGCGGGGGGGTGCAGTGGTAGCTGGGAGGGGGTCAGTGGTGGCTGGGAGGGGGTCAGTGGTGGCTGGGAGGGGGTCAGTGGTGGCTGGGAGGGGGGGAAGTGGAGGCTGGGAGGGGGGGAAGTGGAGGCTGGGAGGGGGGGAAGTGGAGGCTGGGAGGGGGGGAAGTGGAGGCTGGGAGGGGGGGAAGTGGTGGCTGGGAGGGGGGGAAGTGGTGGCTGGGAGGGGGGGAAGTGGTGACTGGGAGGGGGGAAGTGGTGGCTGGGAGGGGGGAAGTGGTGGCTGGGAGGGGGTGCAGTGGTGGCTGGGAGGGGGTGCAGTGGTGGCTGGGAGGGGGTGCAGTGGTGGCTGGGAGGGGATGCAGTGGTGGCTGGGAGGGGATGCAGTGGTGGCTGGGAGGGGATGCAGTGGTGGCTGGGAGGGGGTGCAGTGGTGGCTGGGAGGGGGTGCAGTGGTGGCTGGGAGGGGGTGCAGTGGTGGCTGGCAGGGGGTGCAGTGGTGGCTGGGAGGGGGTGCAGTGGTGGCTGGGAGGGGTGACAGTGGTGGCTGGGAGGGGTGACAGTGGTGGCTGGGAGGGGTGACAGTGGTGGCTGGGAGGGGGGACAGTGGTGGCTGGGAGGGGGGACAGTGGTGGCTGGGAGGGGAGGAAGTGGTGGCTGGGAGGGGGGGATGTGGTGACTGGGAGGGGGGGATGTGGTGACTGGGAGGGGGGGATGTGGTGACTGGGATGGGGGGGTCAATGGTGACTGGGAGGGGGGGAAGTGGTGACTGGGAGGGGGGGAAGTGGGGGCTGGGAGGGGGGGAAGTGGTGGCTGGGAGGGGGTGAAGTGGTGGCTGGGAGGGGGTCAGTGGTGGCTGGGAGGGGGTCAGTGGTGGCTGGGAGGGGGTCAGTGGTGGCTGGGAGGGGGGGAAGTGGTGGCTGGGAGGGGGTCAGTGGTGGCTGGGAGGGGGTCAGTGGTGGCTGGGAGGGGGTCAGTGGTGGCTGGGAGGGGGTCAGTGGTGGCTGGGAGGGTGGGAAGTGGTGGCTGGGAGGGTGGGAAGTGGTGGCTGGGAGGGGGGGAAGTGGTGGCTGGGAGGGGGGGAAGTGGTGGCTGGGAGGGGGGGAAGTGGTGGCTGGGAGGGGGGGAAGTGGTGGCTGGGAGGGGGGGAAGTGGTGGCTGGGTGGGGGGGAAGTGGTGGCTGGGAGGGGGGGGAAGTGGTGGCTGGGAGGGGGGGAAGTGGTGGCTGGGAGGGGGGGAAGTGGTGGCTGGGAGGGGGGGAAGTGGTGGCTGGGAGGGGGGGAAGTGGTGGCTGGGAGGGGGTGCAGTGGTGGCTGGGAGGGGGTGCAGTGGTGGCTGGGAGGGGGGGAAGTGGTGGCTGGGAGGGGGGGAAGTGGTGGCTGGGAGGGGTGACAGTGGTGGCTGGGAGGGGTGACAGTGGTGGCTGGGAGGGGAGGAAGTGGTAGCTGGGAGGGGAGGAAGTGGTAGCTGGGAGGGGGGGGAGGAAGTGGTAGCTGGGAGGGGGTGGAGGAAGTGGTAGCTGGGAGGGGGGGGGGAGGAAGTGGTAGCTGGGAGGGGGGGGGGAGGAAGTGGTAGCTGGGAGGGGGGGGGGGAAGTGGTGACTGGGAGGGGGGGGGAAGTGGTGACTGGGAGGGGGGGAAGTGGGGGCTGGGATGGGGGGTCAATGGTGACTGGGAGGGGGGGGAAGTGGTGGCTGGGATGAGGGGAAGTGGTGGCTGGGATGAGGGAAAGTGGTGGCTGGGAGGGGGTCAGTGGTGGCTGGGAGGGGGTCAGTGGTGGCTGGGAGTGGGGGGAAGTGGTGGCTGGGAGTGGGGGGAAGTGGTGGCTGGGAGTGGGGGGAAGTGGTGGCTGGGAGTGGGGGGAAGTGGTGGCTGGGAGTGGGGGGAAGTGGTGGCTGGGAGTGGGGGGAAGTGGTGGCTGGGAGTGGGGGGAAGTGGTGGCTGGGAGTGGGGGGAAGTGGTGGCTGGGAGTGGGGGGAAGTGGTGGCTGGGAGGGGGGGGAAGTGGTGGCTGGGAGGGGGGGAAGTGGTGGCTGGGAGGGGGTCAGTGGTGGCTGGGAGGGGGTCAGTGGTGGCTGGGAGGGGGTCAGTGGTGGCTGGGAGGGGGTCAGTGGTGGCTGGGTGGGGGGCAGTGGTGGCTGGGAGGGGGGCAGTGGTGGCTGGGAGGGGGGCAGTGGTGGCTGGGAGGGGGGCAGTGGTGGCTGGGAGGGGGGGCAGTGGTGCTGGGAGGAGGGGCAGTGGTGACTGGGAGAGGGGGCAGTGGTGACTGGGAGAGGGGGCAGTGGTGGCTGGGAGGGGGACAGTGGTGGCTGGGAGGGGGACAGTGGTGGCTGGGAGGGGGACAGTGGTGGCTGAGAGGGGGTTTATTGGTGGCTGGGAAGGGGGGAATAACATTAGCGTGGTGGCTGGGAAGTGAGTAACACGAGGTGGGAGGAGGTCAGCAGTGTTTTCCCATCTGCCAGTGAAACAATCGAAGATGCACATGAGGGCCTATACAATAGGCACATGCCAGGACTGCTCTCGGGAGTTCTCCCAATTGACTGGCGTAACTTCACTGGAAGACTGGAGGAAACCAAAGGACTACAGCAGTTCAAGAAGGCAGCTCACCACCACCTTCACCAGGGCAATTAGGGATGGACAATAAATGCTGGCCTAGCCAGTGATGCCAACATCTCATGAATAAATTTTTTAAAACCCTGGATTGATGCATTTCTGGAATTACTGTTAAACCTCTGTTGAGGTTATGGCATTTGATGATGCAAACCCCGAATTTACCAGCAACAATACTTACTTGAGAACAGAAGAGGGTCCTATCATTGCAGCCCTGGCTTATGGTAACGCATGGATGTATATGGGTGTTATTAGCATATCCTAAACCGTAAGCCCCTCAGACCACTTACAGCATGACCAGCATCGATCTACCTGAGAGGATATCCAAGCCTAACTTCTAACATCCAAGAAAACTCAGTGCCCACGAGAGATGGGAGAAAAATCACAAAAAATAAATAAAAGTTGAACTCAACATTTTAATATGTTCAGTACCCACGGAATTTATCACTTGCCTTTGCACATCAATATAACTCTCACGTGAAAGAAGTTATTAGGATTTTAGTGTAATCCCTGTAGGATATGATTCTGTGTATGTAGTGAACTTCCCCTGAAGCCCAATAGGTTTTATTATTTAATAATCTGAAAATATCCCAAGCATTGCAGCCCTGTCGTTCCCTTTGTGTCCTGCACTGTCAGATACTTGTCACAACCTCACAGCTCTGAATTATTTATTTCCCAATCTTTATGCAGGTCCCTTAGCTGCAAGGATTTTAGCTGTTTGATGTTATATCTCCTCAAGTGACTAAAGACGATACAAACCAGCCAATGGTTTAACTGTGCTATCCCAGTTCTATTAGTGGCAAAGACCTGCCCATTCAAACTGCTAAGTAAATCCTCTAAGTGCCGAGAGACAATTCAGGCATGAAAGCAACTGTTAAAAACTTGACAACATCCAAACTGCTCCCATTTAATCCAGCTCCCAAGGTGCAGAATAATTATAAGTAAACATATGCCTTCATTATTTACTTTGCTGATCTCTAATACCCAATCTCTCACACACAAAATAATTGCCAACCAAGGATTAAATGCAATCACTGTTGGATTTTATGCATTTCAAAATAGAAAAATGTATTCGCTATGGAGATTGTTACATATATTGCCTTTCCTTTCCATTTCTTCACACACAGAATTTCGCTCAACTGAAATTTTGTGTGACATATAAGCGGAGTGTATAGTAGTTTAAAAAAAAGCAATGACCCTTCTAGAGATTTTCTTAACATATTACCTACAATATTAGCCCGGCTAAATAGAAACACTGGGAAATACAAGAGCTGCAGGTGTTCCCGTGATCAATGGGAATGCAAACCTAGTCTCGAAAACATGGAGAGGGAGATTTACCCAAAGCTACAGCATCCAATATCAAATCATCACTTAAAGCTACAGGGTTCCTTTTCCAATATATGTACATACTAATTTCGATCAATTTTCTACATTTATAGTTAATTAATAAGTGATCTTGTTGATTCAAAAAAAAGATATCCATAAGTCAATTCTTGCAATAGAATTGAAACAACCTTTAGCAGAAAATAGGGGTAATTATGACTTTGGGTGATAGCATAAAATGTGCAATATTGGATCAGCTGCCCATAATACATCTCTGGCATTCCCCTCCCCCAACCCCTCACCCAGCAGCACCCCCCACCCCGACTCCCCCGTCACCCCACTTTTATTTCCACTGATCTGATATTGCTATTTTACAATATTGCCCAATGTCAAAATTACCCCAAATATACTTTTGTTGTAAACAGTGTGATTAGTGTTACCTTTTTTTTTTAAGATAGATTGATGGTGCATATCCCAAATCTGATGGTCTATAAAAACGCACCAAACCATCACTGTATGAATTTAAGATTCAAAAACTTTAAAATAACATTTGACAAATTCATTTGCAGCTCAAAAGGTAGTACACATTGTGAAGGGTCAGTTCTGCTTGTCATTAATTTAGCTATTTACAGCCAATTAGGTTGATGTAACTGCTTCCAGTCTTGATACCAGTGTAGGATCCCTGCCTATTTCCTGAATCCCTTTTTATCCCCCAGGTAGCAGCACCTTTCATATGCTTGCTTCAGGTCACACATTGCTGAGGCTGTTTGAAGGCACCACATATTTGTGTTATAAAAACAGAAAGTGCTGGAAATACTCAGCCGGTCTGGCAGTATCTGTGGAGAGAGAAACAGAGTTAATGTTTCAGGTCTGTGACCTTTCATCAGAACAAGTGATGAAAGGTCACAGACCTGAAACGTCGACTCTGTTTCTCTCTCCACAGATGCTGCCAGACCTGCTGAGTATTTCCAGCATTTTCTGTTTTTATTTCAGATTTCCAGCATCTGCAGTATTTTGCTTTTACACATTTATGTTTATTTTTTTCCCGACCTTAGGAAATAGTTTGATGGATGATCCTCAGTGAGGGCTGCATGAGGGTCAGCATACTGACAGCACTTCAAACGTTCTCAATTTCACACACCATTCAGCTACTGTTTTCTTGGAAAGGGGTACTCTGGTTAGTCCATTCCTATTTATTGTGCTTTCTTTTTTCTCCTTTTATTTTAAACCAATGTTCTTCTTACCCTCACCGTTAACTCTACCCTCCACACCACCCCACCATGCCCCCACCCTCCCTAGCCGTTGTCTCAGGCTTAGTGCCCTGTTTGACCCCGAGCTAAGCTTGCATTTCCACAGACTTACCATCATAAAGATAGTCTACTTCCATTGCTGTAATGTCACCCTATCTCAACCCAGCTGTCCAAAACTCTCATTCCTGTCGTCGTAATTCCCAGCTCCAATCATTCCAATGCTCTCCTGCTGGCTCCCATTCTCCAGGCACGGTAAACTTAAGTTCTTTTGAAACTCTGCTGTCCGTATCCTATCCTGCACCAGTCCCGTTCACCAATTACCCCTGTCCTCGCTGGCCTTCATTGGCTTGTGATCCCCTGATACCTCAAATTTAAAATTCCTACCCTTAAGCTTAAACCATTGCAGGGCCTCACCCTTCCTCATCTCTGTAACTTCCTCCAGCCCTTGTTAATTGTATAGCAATCGAATATTTAATTGGGTATTAACTGGGGCGTCACTTGTGCTCCCTACATATTGGAGCAGACTGAAACTGTGGTTGTTGGGCTTGGGGATGCATATTTGTAACATGTATCTCTGTAAATAAAAGCATATAAATTGTGTAAAGGTTCGGCTCCAGTTCTTTCGTTCACTACCTGGCTTTCTGGAGTAAAACAGCCCTATAGACCCCACTAAACTCTCCACTCCCCTCACTCTGTGCTGCCTGATATTGTGGAGCCCCAGAGGCAGTGGACTATCTCAGAGCGTTCGGTTTGTGACTGGCGGCCCACCAACCTCGACGGAAATGTGACCCAGTCCTACTCAGCTGGCCAAACACATTGGGGGAAAATCCACCCCATCATTTTTAAAAGGTAGCCCAGTGTAACATTAACATTTCTCTTGTTATGGCAATAATGGGGCGGCACAGTGGCGCAGTGGTTAGCACCGCAGCCTCACAGCTCCAGGGACCCGGGTTCGATTCTGGGTACTGCCTGTGCGGAGTTTGCAAGTTCTCCCTGTGTCTGCGTGGGTTTCCTCCGGGTGCTCCGGTTTCCTCCCACATGCCAAAGACTTGCAGGTTGATAGGTTAATTGGCCATTATAAATTGCCCCTAGTATAGGTAGGTGGTAGGGAAATATATAGGGACAGGTGGGGATGTGATAGGAATATGGGATTAGTGTAGGATTAGTATAAATGGGTGGTTGATGGTCGGCACAGAATCGCTGGGCCGAAGGGCCTGTTTCAGTGCTGTATCTCTAAACA
This sequence comes from Heterodontus francisci, assembly GCF_036365525.1. Taxonomy (NCBI): domain Eukaryota; kingdom Metazoa; phylum Chordata; class Chondrichthyes; order Heterodontiformes; family Heterodontidae; genus Heterodontus; species Heterodontus francisci. The sequence continues at coordinate 31,772,134 of NC_090375.1, forward strand.
AACTAAACAATAACAATGATCCAAAGTACTCTCCACCACAAACCCCACCCACTAACAATTGGAACTGTTGGAATACAGGAGCTGAACTTCAACCCCTAGCTTTTTTCAAACGGAGTAGTACCAGATGAAACTGCTGCAAAGGGTTTAAATGTAGTATGATGGCGGGAAATAAATCAATGGCTTTTCTTTTTAAAGAAGTGATCTTAAGAACCACATTGATGACCCCTGAGAGGTCAAGCTGAGTCACTTTTGTGCGCCAGCTTGTTTGCAGCATGACACCATTTTGTGTCACAATACAAGCATGCTGCTGCATTAAAGTCAGCGGAGGATGTTATTGGTCTGACAGCAAATTGAGGGCACCACAGGAGAACGATTTCCACTGGCATCAGATTAAGGTAGTTTGTGGCAATCATATTCACCAGTACAGACAATGGTGGGGGCAGCACAGTGGCGCAGTGGTTAGCACCGCAGCCTCACAGCTCCAGGGACCCGGGTTCGATTCCGGGTACTGCCTGTGTGGAGTTTGCAAGTTCTCCCTGTGTCTGCGTGGGTTTCCTCCGGGTGCTCCGGTTTCCTCCCACAAGCCAAAAGACTTGCAGGATGGTAGGTAAATTGGCCATTATAAATTGTCACTAGTATAGGTAGGTGGTAGGGAAATATAGGGACAGGTGGGGATGTTTGGTAGGAATGTGGGATTAGTGTAGGATTAGTATAAATGGGTGGTTGATGGTCGGCACAGACTCGGTGGGCTGAAGGGCCTGTTTCAGTGCTGTATCTCTAATCTAATCTAACAGTTGGTTTGCCAGCAGCTGCATTCTTGAAATGTAAAAGCGCCTTTACAAATGATGCCTCCCAGAATTCACAAGATATCTAACTCTCTCATGTAGGAAAGAGGGGAAGACTAACAGAGATTGGCAAGGCCACTGGTTTGTGATTTTTGTGATAAGCTATGGAATCGCAGAGTGCAATCCCCAAGACACTGGTAAAAATCTCGAAAAATCTTATAATCCCATATAATAAAAATGGAATTTGACTCAGTCATCATAAACCCTGACTATAAATAGACAATCCCGAAAACACTGGCAAGTATCCTAGCGTTCCCTTCATAAAAACAAAACATAGCTTATCCAGTCACAATAAACCAGTGACCCTCATCACTGGGACTCAAGGTGAAGGGTTTCCAATGCTGAAACGTAGCTTTTGGCTCCTTCTTTCTTCTTCAGGGCCCTCCAGCCAAAATATAATGTAAATTCATTGAATGAACCAAGTGCTAATGCATTAATGACTGGCGACTGGCAGTGACACTGAGGCAGGCAGATGTAGTTTGACATTAATGGAGAGATTTGCCTGTGGTCATGCGCCAGGGAAAAAAAATAGAGCCACCTGCCTCTTGCCTTCAACCTGGTAATCAGATGTCAGACAAGATTAATTAGCAGCCTGCAGTTTTTCTGTTTTCCATTGATAGGTAAGATGCATCTCCATAATGTGCGAAAATATTAATGCTGGTTGCAAATTAGGTCGACATTGAGGGAAGCATTTCTTTATTGCTGGTGCTAGCTGCACTCTGCTTGCTTGTGCAATTTCTTTCTACAAAAATGCTCTACCGTTTTGAATACACTGACAAGGGAAGTACTGAAAGCACTTAATTGCTCTTTGTGTCAAACTTTGGCTTTCTGCCACAACAGCACAAAATATATTGGAACTTTTAGGACACCCCTTCAGGCTCCCGATGGCCTGATCAATAAGTGCTCTCCCTGCGTCCCGACCCACAGTGCCCCCACCCTCCCACCCCTCAACCCCGCACCCCACTCCAGTGTAAACACTAAACAATATTCAGCTATGATTTCTGGTCTAGGTTGAGTTCGCTAGCATCATCTCGAGTATCAGATGGGGGTTAAGGTGGCCCAGAATAGCTGGAGTGGGGCATCTCGTGGTAAGCATCACCCATCTGATAGTATTACTTTTACACCATAAATTGCTGGAAATGTGAATTGATAATGGTACTGCTCAGAACAGTGGAGCATCTGGGATCTCATGAAAATCATGCACTACAATCTATCTGATTAACCAAGGAAACTTAAGGATAGAGAAAGAAACAGAGCAAAGGAAAAAGAAGAAAATAGGGTGACTAAGAGTTCAATTAGATAGAGAAAAAGAAATAAAGACCGGGAAAGGAAGAGAGTGAATTGAGAGTGAAAAAAGAGGGACAGGAGTGAAAACTAAGAAGGCTGGGCATTTTGCAGTGAGTAACTCACATCCTGACTCCCCAAAGACTCTCCACCATCTACAAGACATAAGTCAGGAGTGTGATGGAATACTCTCCACTTGCCTGGATGGGTGCAGCTCCAACAACACCCAAGAAGCTCGACACCATCCAGGACAAAGCAGCCTGCTTGATCAGCACCCCGTTCACTACCTAAAACATTCACTCCCTCCACCATCAGTGTACAGTGGCTGCAGTATGTACCGTCTACAAGATGCACTGCAGCAACTTGCCAAGGCTCCACAGACAGCACCTTCCAAACCCACGACCTCTACCATCTAGAAGGACAAGGGCAATAGATGCATGGGAACATCACCTCCAAGCCACACACCATCCTGACTTGGAACTATATCACCGTTCCTTCACTGTCGCTGGGTCAAAATCTGGGAATTCCTTACCTAACAGCACTATCTACACGGACTGCAGCGGTTCAAGAAGGTGGCTCATCACCACCTTCTCAAAGGCAATTAAGGATGGACAATAAATGCTGGCCTTGCCAGCGACACTCATATCCCAAGAATGAATAAAAAATGAAATTACATTTTCAAAACTTCGAGGAACAAGTTCCCTTTAAACTGCACAGCTACCCGGAAGTTACTGCATAGGTTGCACACAAGTCGTCCCCTTTAAGATACCGCACATGTGTTGCCATGCCAAAAGATTTAAAGATACTGCACACCTAAATGTATAGACCATGCAAAACACACACAAAAAAATAGCGGGGACGTTGGGTAATACTTGTGGGAATGAGGCACCACAATTTAATTGTTCCGTTTCTGAGCCTCTAAGGTTCAGTGTCATAACAGATCATTAATCATCCCAGTTACAGGGTCTTTTTGACATGAATTGCCAGTCCTAAATGGCTGCGGCGAGATTAGTTCTCGTCAACCGTGTAAATCCAACAAATTCATGACACACAATGGGGAGGCTTGCAACGCAATGTTCATTAATTCTGTTTAGGTAAGGCTAATGACAGAGCAGCACAAATCTCCCAAAAATTTGTGGAGAATCGGAATGCATGGCTTACCTATTCTTTGTTACAATTTCCTTTTTTTTTAAACACACTAATAATGGCAGGCAGCTTGAATTTGCCATTATTTTCCTAGCAATTTTTGAGCCAATGGGTCTTAGTGTTTAGGTTGAGGAGGAGAAAAGCAGCTGGGATCTCCACTCCCATCTGGTTCCCTAATGTCATTTAGGGCAGGGAATCTGTTATCCTTACCTGGTCTGGCCTACATGTGACTCTAGACCCACAGCAATGTGGTTGACTCTTAACTGCCTCTGAAATGGCCTAGCAAGCCACTCAGTTCAAGGGCAATTAGGGATAGGCAACAAATGCTGGTCTTGCCAGTATCGCCCACATCCCATGCAAGAATAAAAAACTCCTGATTGCTATTCTGACCCTTGCTTAAAGATTCATGTTTATGGATTGGGCCAGGCTGCCTGGCCATCTCTCGTCACTGTCAAATCATCTGACAGCACCCAGTACTGAGGCATGGATATGAGGAGTGGCCATTTGAACAAGGTGCCAGAAGGATACTGATACCATTGGATCTTCCTCCACTGAGAGTCAAGAAATGAGGGGAGGGGCAGGAAGGGAAGAAAATTGGAATAAAATGCCCCAATTTCCCTTAAGAGTGAAACGTGTGCACAGTGTGGCGAGTAGCATGAGTTGGTGTGCCTGAACTGTCCCAGCAATACGAGAGCAGGTGTCCCAGGAACCACTATGCACCTGCTCTGGTCAGTACATAACTATGAGGTCACCCAATATGTAGCAAGCTCACCATCTGTACACAAACTGAACTAGGCTTAATATGGCCCTTACAATCAAGGGGGCCTCACCATAACAAGTCTGACACCAAGCACCCATCAGTATGACCAATGGGACTGTTTTGGATACAATTGTGGAACCAAAGCCCCACAAGGACTCTGGACCATTCAGGTCAGAGGTGTGATCAGGAAATCGGCAATGTTGGAATAGATTGACTATGTCATAGTTCCTGGAAGGTTGCCTGAATGCAACTTTTTCTGGCCAAACCTTAACCTATCCTAGTTCAAATTTTCAGCATACAGTTTTTCTTTTTATCACAAAACTCTGCATTGCTTCTACTGCACATACAACTTTAACAAAAGTACGATTAACTTTCAACTTTTCCTTACACATTGGTACCAGTTTTCAATGTTAGTAATGAAAGTTCTTGATTTGTCAATGTTCAGAATGAAAGAGTTGAATGCAGAATGGATAGGAAGGTTCTCCCATCAATGGTCACACTCCTTAGTGCAAATAACCTGACATTCAGGAAACAGTTGGCAATGTAGATCCAGGAACAGTGGCCTCGATATTAACCCTCCCTAACAATGGGTGGCAGAGTCAAGACAGGGTGGTTACAAATTTAAAAATCATAATACACCCTCAACTTGCCCATTGTCATCTTCACCGCAGTGGGTTTTGTGTCTTTGCAAGTGGCCCACCGACACTTCATTAACATATTTAAATCAGGCTCCCATGGTGCAGGTTTCCAAAGGCTTAGGAAACTGAGCATTCCTTGTGGACCAGGAGGAGCAGGAGTGTTATTCTAGCCCTTCAAAGAAGCCTTCAGCCTCCCCTCTGCTGATCACGGTCTTTTTCTCTGTCCCCCACCCCCCTCCCCGCCCCCCACTCCAATCTCCGACCTCCCTTCAAGTTCCAATCTCTCACTCACTTCCCCATTCCAATTGCTGGGGTCAGTCCCAAAGTGTCCCTAGCTGTGACCTCCTGCTGCTTGTTTCCCTGCCCGGCAGCCTTGTCAATTTAGCTGGGAAACAGAAGAAAAGAATTATAACGAGGTTTATCGTTAAATTTGGCAGGACCTCCACATCCCCGTCTTTTCTGCTTTTCCCCACATTCCCCCGCTCCCTCCCTGCCTCTCTGTAAATATTAGGCCCTGTAGGTCTACAAAGCTTGTCGTAGTAATAATCTCTCATACTATAGTAAACACGAGAGCCAGTTCAGTGGGTTTGCACACTAACCAGGCTAGGCCACAGGTGAATTTGTATCACCAGCATTGTCCCAGATTGAAGCATTGTAAGGGTCCCCACAGATTCGCAAAGAATGCTTATCATTCAGTATTACTAGAATCACTTCTTCACGTGTAGACAGGAGGACTTACTCGTGATGCTGGAAATTCTGCAGCCTGTGCAAAGGATGCATGTCTGTCTATCCTATCCAAATAGGGATATTTTCGAAGGCCCACCCTCCAAATTGGTCTATCACAGGGTAACACGATGAAGCAAAGAAAGATTTGCATGTAAATAGCACTTCTCATGACCTCCAGGCACCTCAAAGGGCTTTACAGAAAATGAAGCACTTTTGAAGTTAGTCACTGTTGTAATTTAGAAAATGCGGCAGTTAATTTGCACACAGCAAGCTCCCACAAACAGCAATGTGCTTATGACCCGATAATCTGTTTTTGTGATGTTGATTGAAGAATAAATATTGGCCAGAGACACTGGAGATAACTCTCCTGCTCTTCTTCAAAATAACACCATGGGATTTTTACCTGAGAGGACAGTTGGTGACTTGGTTTAAGGTCTCATTCAAAAGACAGGACTGCCAATACTGCCTCATTACTGCAATAAAGTGTCAGCCTTGATTTTTGTGTTCAAGTCCTGGAGTGGCACTTGAACCCAGAACCTTGTGACTCAGAGGCAAAAACACTACCAACTGGGCCACAGTTCACACAAGGGCCAGAATTTTATGCCACCCCAGCGAGCCAGATGGTGGTGGGGTGGTGGCGTGAAATTGAGCGGGAGGTTCCAGGAGGCCTTCCCGACCCGCTCCCGCCTCCGCCCCATTTTATGTGGGCCGGGGGGGGGGCGAGGAACGGGCCGACCATCCCAGGCCAATCAAGGCCCTTAAGTGACCACTTAATGGCCACATAAGGGCCTTCGCCCACTTCCATGGGGATTTTACCCGTGGCAAGTGGGCATCCGGGAGATGTGAAAGGCCGCCCAGTGAAAGCTGGTGGCCTCTCAGCACCCCATTGGGTGGGCCCTGACAAATGGGCACAGGGTGCCCGATTGTGGGCCACCCCCGCTTCCCCAACCATCCCCAGGACCCGAGACGCCACCCCCCCCACCCCCAAAACAACCACCCTTGCCTCGCCAGAACATGACTAATTTCCCTGGCAAGGCAAGCCAAACATACCTGCACTCCTGGCTCCATGTCCTTGGCTGAGCTGCAGTCCCAGCAGTGGCCTCTGCTCCCAGTGGGACTGCTGGGACAAAGAGATGCCAACCTGATGACTGGTCGGCAGCTCAATGAGGCGCGACTTCCCCACTCAAGCGGGTGGAAGTCCCGCCTCAGACCAATTAAAGGCCGGGGACCTGTAAAATGTGGGACGGATCCCCCAGCTGGGCAGAAGCGGGTTCACCACCGACTTTTATGGCGAAAGCCAGCTCCCGTCCACCCAGCGTAAAATCCAGCCCAAGGTTAAAAAAAGGTCAGTACTGTTATAGAAGGTGCTAGTGAAATAGTATTACTAAATGAAAAAAATCAAGAAAAAGAAAAAGGGACAATGTTCCTAGAAAACTGGAGTTCAGATTGAGTGGCATCATGTACTTGGATACAAAAAGCAAAATAAGAACCAATTCAACCATCCAAAGCAAATAGGCCTACATTCAGTCCCTGGTCTGCTCTGAGTTTGTTGCTGTCAGCTGGAGTGTTGGTGGTGGATGGGCAAGTGGCAACATCAGTCACCCCAGGCTGGTAAGGAGAACAGAAAGATCAGCCTGGATTTTTGCTTTCTGATTGTCTGTTAGAAAGGATGCATATTTGCATGTTGGGCAAGAACAGGATCTGGTTTGTCTGCGATGCTTCCAATAGTTGAATAGTGGCCACAATTCAAGTGTCTAGACACACACATGCAAAATGGCCATGGGTGTAAACACTAATAAGACATCATGGCCAGGTATTTATCCTGGCGACGGAGGTCTCGACATCTGGAAAAAGCAAAAACCCCGCGTTGCCTCTTCTGTGGGAGGCCCACCAAATCTAGTGTCAATTAGGCACTTAAGTGGACAGTGGCGGGCCTTCCATGGGTTCATGGACCCCGCCCTCTGAGAGCTGCCAGCCAATCAGAGGCCAGCAGCTCTTTAACTGAGTAGCACTACTGCAGAGATGGTGGCTGCTGTCGGTGGAGCATCTACCTGAGGCCCAGAGGGGTGCTGGACCCAGGCCACAGGTAGGTCAGGCGGGAGGGGTCAGAGGGCTGGGGGGTGTAGTGGGGTCATTAGTAAGGGCAAGGGGGTAGCTCTCAGCAGACCCCCCCCCCCTTCCCAATGCCGGGTCTCTCATTCAGGCAATAAGTGCCTTTTAATGAGGGACATCCCTCCAGCCCCCCGGAGCCCGAAAGCCGCCTGTACGGTTTTTTGTGCTGTGCTTCCCATGCAGCGATAGGGCCGCCCATCGCATGGCTAATTGCACCCGGGATGAGGCCCTTAATTGGGCATTAATTGCCCAGTTAAGGGTCTGAATTGGCGGCAGGGCAGGAAAGCTGTTCACAGGCCTTCCTGCCCCGGACTTAATTTTTGGGGAGGTGGGAAGATGGCGGAGTCCCACCCCACCACGATCCCACCCGATTGTATGCTCTCCCTGCCTCCAAACCCACCACGTGGGATAGCATAAAACTGCCCCCCACGCACCCCCCCCCCCCCCCCCCACCGTCCCACGAAATCGTACCCCAGCATGAGTAAGAGATTTCAGAGGAGGGATGAATCCTGAAAGAACAAAGATCATTCTAAACCTGTCGCGATGATGGTGCACTGCCTTTAGCAATGGCTTCCATGCAATGGTTACTGATAGACAGGAATAGTATGCTTTCCTTGACATCACAGATGACAGACATCACTCAAGAATCTGATAACACACGATCCCAATCAATTGGGATTCATGCAATGATTTATTTACAAAGAAGTTAAATATAGACTAGAATCTGGCTGGTGGGGAGTCGGGGGGGGGTTGCGTGGGTGGGGGGGGGGGCGTTGTTATTACAAGACTGTAACACAATCTAATGCAGTCATAAACCACAAGAGTAATGTTCAAGCAGTTAACTAAGTCATCAGATCACTTCCTGATTGTGTTATAGCTCAGTCCCTGCCAGATGTTTCATACAAAAACAACTGTGTTCTTTTGTAAACGTTTTAAAAATCATGCTGGTAAACTAGACAATGGCCTTTCACCTCAGGGACCTCAGCATGAATGCAGCCCAGGCTGATAGAATGAAAGTCTCTTCCATCTGCTGCGGTAAGTAGCCTATTAAAATTAGTACTAGCAGGCTTAATCCAATTAACACAGATGTTAGCCATGGCTCAGTGTAACACACTTGCCTCCGAGTCAAAAGGTTGTGGATTCATGTCCCCCTTCGGGATGAAAGTGCAAAAATCTAGGCTGACCCTCCAGTAAAATACGAAGGGAGTGCTGCATTGTCAGAGATGCTGTCTTTTTGGATGAGATGTTAAACCAAGGCTCTGACTGCCCTTTCAGGTGGATGTAAAAGATCCTGTGGCACTATTTCGAAGAAGAGTAGGGATATTCTTCCTAGTGTCCTGGCCAATATTTATCCCTCAACCAACATAATTAAAAACAGACCATCACATTGCTGGTTGTGGGAGGTTACTGTATTGCAATTGGCTGCTGCATAACCTACAGTGACTTCAAAAGTACTTCATTGGCTGTAAAAGCCCTGACATTGGGAGTCTGGCACAAAACCTTCCACTAATAAACTAATTTGTTCTAATGTGGAAATATTGCTCAGAAAGGCTACTGTGGGAAATGGGAAAATGTCACACTTGGCACAGTACTATAATGGGCTCTCTAATAATACTGGGCTGTCTGAGACATATTTTTGGACCAAAAGTGTAAGGAGCTTTGCTTTGCATCTAACCTGACCTGAGCCTGCTTGATGCTATGAATGGGTGTTTGATGTAGAATATGTTCTGTTCCTCGGTATTAAGATTCTGAGTACAAAGTTCACAGACAAAACAATCACATTGGAACTTTATATGGCTGCATTTCAATTGATGCATTCGTCAATCAAATCTCTGCTGGCTGGAACTAGCACAGTTTCTTCACACTGTTCCTGTCCTGCAGTTGAATATTTCTCATTTTTTTCCCCTGTTAACCATGAGAGCCTGCCCTGGGGTTGGAGGTACATTTGATATTTTAAGGGATTCTTTTGCAAGGAAAAGTTCATGAGGGAGAGTTTACTTATTCACAGGAATCTTACAACCGGCCTAACATTCCATGCCAATGAGCTCCATATACGCCCACATTATTTTTGATAGGATTATGTTTGTAGGTCAAATAGCACAAAATATTTATAGTGTGAAAATAAGTAATTTTGTGATCATATTAAAAATCCATTGAAACTTGTCGCTAAGGTCATCAAATAAATCTTGCATACTTCCACACAAAGTGCTTCACAGAATGATAATGTTACACAAAAGTAATATGTTAAACTAGGCAAATTAATTCAATTAAACTTTAGTCCTGACAGGCACCATTAGTCAGTGAGTAAATGCATGGCCACTCTGGTACTGATCAGGAAGTTCCTGGGTCCAGTCGCAAGTCTGTTCTGTGGTAGCTGATCCCCAATCGGTGGGTAGCAGAGGGCAGTACAATTGCTCTCAGTACCCATGATCGAGAGAAGAGAATAAATTAGCCATTCTTCATCACTATCCAATAAACGCCTGCTGAGACAGAATCAGGATTAGCTGTAATGCCCTCCACAGTCAAACAGCCTGCCAACAATCATACCTCAATGTGTGTCAGGCTGAATCGCACAGCACAGAAGGAGGCCATTCAGCCCATTGTGCTCGTGCTGACTATTTGAAAGAGCTTTCCAATTAGTCCCACTCCCCTGCTCTTTCTCCATAGCCTTGCAAACCTTTCCTTTTTAAGTTTATATCCAGGGAGGAAGGGTGAACATTTTAAAAGGAAAGAAACACCAGTCATGTTGCTCCCAGAAAATGAAACATAAATTACGTATCAATAAATGTCAGTCCATTTTCCTTTTTAAAACACCAATTGGTAAAAACACGAAATATTTAACATAGCTTGGGTTCTTTTTCATACTTTCGAACACAGGTGTCTTTGTCAGCAGGGCCTGTTGAGCTCAGATACAGACTGCTTTCCAAAAGCTTGCAGTGCGGATTGCCAGAATAATATTAGGCCACAGTCTGCACAGTGCATTATTGATAAGGAGCCTTAATCTCATACTGTGCTGCCAGGCTTCTTCTCACCCTTTATAGATCTTGGATATACCTGGCAATTTAACTCTTCTCCTATTCAACAAGTAGGTGCATATGGTCAGAATGACACATGGTGAGACACACTCTTTACTGCCTGGATAGAAGGGCAATTGGCTCTGGGCAGCCAATCCTGCCCTTCTGTGTAGGATCCCCAACTCTTGTTGGCCGTGTTCCGTGAGGTTTCATCACATGCACTCCCTCCTCCACTGCCCCACCCTCACACTCCTGCTGTAGGCCATCTCACATGTCCATCCTCACAGTGCCCCGCCTTCCCACACCAGTTGGAAAGCAGACGGACTCTCCATTAGCCAACTGGATCATTCTTGACAGTCAAATTGTCTTTATTCCCATCTCTATCATTTTTATTACTGGTAGACTACATGTGGCATAGGGGGATAACCAATGACATAGGGGGATATGAGGATAGTGTGGGAAAAAAGTGGATGATCAGCCATGAGAATTTTGAATGGTGGGGCAGGCTCGATGGGCTGAATGGCCTCCTCCTGCTCCTATGTTCCTATGTAAACTAAATTGTTAAAACAAAATGAAATAAAAATCACAACTTATTTCCAACCCCACCATGCAACCACCACCGCCCCCCCCACCCCCACCTGACCGCCCCCCCCCCCCCCCCCAGCCCCAATGAGTTTTTTCTTGGGTTTCTCCCAGCAGTGTGTAGGAAATTAATCATTAATTCCTAGAGGGTCCAGGACAATCCTGGAGGTTGGCAGCCTTTGATTTCCTCATTTTCCCACTGCTGATCCAAGACATGCTAAGGCCATTAGTAATGCCTCTATTGACACTGCTGCACAGATCAGGTACTAACACAGTACACACAGGACACCAATCCTGACTTGCAGTACCACACTGGACACCAATCCTGACTTGCAGTACCACACAGGACACCAATCCTGACTTGCAGTACCACACTGGACACCAATCCTGACTTGCAGTACCACACTGGACACCAATCCTGACTTGCAGTACCACACAGGACACCAATCCTGACTTGCAGTACCACACTGGACACCAATCCTGACTTGCAGTACCACACTGGACACCAATCCTGACTTGCAGTACCACACTGGACACCAATCCTGACTTGCAGTACCACACTGGACACCAATCCTGACTTGCAGTACCACACTGGACACCAATCCTGACTTGCAGTACCACACTGGACACCAATCCTGACTTGTAGTACCACACAGGGACACCAATCCTGACTTGTAGTACCACACAGGGACACCAATCCTGACTTGTAGTACCACACAGGGACACCAATCCTGACTTGTAGTACCACACTGGACACCAATCCTGACTTGCAGTACCACACTGGACACCAATCCTGACTTGCAGTACCACACAGGACACCAATCCTGACTTGCAGTACCACACAGGACACCAATCCTGACTTGCAGTACCACACAGGGACACCAATCCTGACTTGCAGTACCACACAGGGACACCAATCCTGACTTGCAGTACCACACAGGGACACCAATCCTGACTTGTAGTACCACACAGGGACACCAATCCTGACTTGTAGTACCACACTGGACACCAATCCTGACTTGCAGTACCACACTGGACACCAATCCTGACTTGCAGTACCACACTGGACACCAATCCTGACTTGCAGTACCACACTGGACACCAATCCTGACTTGCAGTACCACACTGGACACCAATCCTGACTTGCAGTACCACACTGGACACCAATCCTGACTTGCAGTACCACACTGGATGAACAACACATTTGCCAGTTGAACCATCCGGGAAACAACATTTTTTTCAAACAAGGATAAAATGCCAAGCAAGGTGCTAAGGAAGGATCAACCCTGATTATGTCTCTATACACCCCACCCTCTCCTTCATACTGTGAAAAACACTTTCGAAGACACTTCATGCCCCTTCAAATAGAATACTCTTATCACGCACAAAGGTATGTCTATCCTCAAAAATGGTGTATTTGAAAACATCCTGTTTTCACAAAGATGGTTCTAAATATTGCTTGTGGTTTTTTTTTGCTTTCCATTTACACATTTACTGGGAAATGCAATCACTCTTCTAGTTCTCCGCCAGTGAAATGTTTAAATATTGACAGAACTCTATTGTTTACCAGTGCAGAAGAGGATGTGCAAGCACAACATCTGTCCTGATAACAGCACCACGTGTGAGTCATATCACATCATTGTTGTACCAACAAACCTGAACATGTAAGTGTAAATATACTTTACTCTGCACCCAGTTTGAAAATAATTCCTAATGTTGCATTTCAATAGATCAGTCATGCCACAGTTTCTGCTAATCTAAGACAGGCTTTGTATAAATGCAAACAGTGTATTGTAATTTAGGTGTGCAGTAACAGATCTTTAGGCAAATTTTGTGACGCCAAACACCAGCATATCAACCTAGAAACCCTCCTTCAATGTCCGACTCATTAGGACATGGTTGCATTCCTCTCCAAACATTCTCAGAGCATCTAGAATGGTCTCTTTTTTATGTCCACCCATGACTTCCAGAGTCTCCCCAAGACCCATCCTTGGCTCCTTTCTCTTCCTTATCATCATTCTGCCCCTCAGTAGTATCCTGCATTGATATAGTGGCAGAATTTAGTGTGGCTGTTTAGAGCGGGAATGGAAGTGCGAGGCACCGGAGAATCACATCAGAAGCGTCCGCCTGGAAATCCGGCATCGTGACATCAGTTCCGGATTTAGTCAGTGACGGGAAAGCACCAAGGCGGCATCACCGCCCCAAAGCGAAGGAAAAATAACTTAAATTGTAGAACACTTACTTTTAGTATATTAGCATCAAATCCACTCGGGTGGGAGTGCCGGCTGAGCGGGGCCTCGGGTGGGAGTGCCGGCTGAGCGGGGCCTCGGGTGGGAGTGCCGGCTGAGCGGGGCCTCGGGTGGGAGTGCCGGCTGAGCGGGGCCTCGGGTGGGAGTGCCGGCTGAGCGGGGCCTCGGGTGGGAGTGCCGGCTGAGCGGGGCCTCGGGTGGGAGTGCCGGCTGAGCGGGGCCTCGGGTGGGAGTGCCGGCTGAGCGGGGCCTCGGGTGGGAGTGCCGGCTGAGCGGGGCCTCGGGTGGGAGTGCCGGCTGAGCAGGGTCTCGGGTGGGTGTGCCGGCTGAGCAGAGTCTCGGATGGGTGTGCCGGCTGAGCAGGGTCTCGGATGGGAGTGCTGGCCGAGCAGGGTCTCCGGTGGGAGTGCCGGCCGAGCAGGGTCTCCGGTGGGAGTGCCGGCCGAGCAGGGTCTCGGGTAGAAGTGCCGGCTGAGCAGAGTCTCGGGTGGGAGTGCCGGCCGAGCAGGGTCTCGGGTAGAAGTGCCGGCTGAGCAGGGTCTCGGGTGGGAGTGCCGGCTATGCAGGGTCTCGGGTGGGAGTGCCGGCTGAGCAGGGCCTCGGGTAGAAGTGTCGACTGAGCAGGGTCTCGGGTGGGAGTGCCGGCTGGGCAGGGTCTCGGGTGGGAGTGCCGGCTGGGCAGGGTCTCGGGTGGTCAGCAATTGGGGCTTGCGTTTGGATGGCTGTAACGGGTGACCAAACTGTTGAGTGAGATGTTTGGCTGCCCATGCTGCTGGATTAGAGAGTCGGCTATCAGTAAGGGTGGGCACTGAGAGCCATCAGGGAGTCTGCCAGGAGAAATGGCAAAGGGATAGCTGCCAAGGCAGGGTCGTCTCTGCATTGACAGTACTCTGGAGGCCCACTGATCACCTGCAATGAGTCTCATATACCCTGTCTCTGTGGACCCTCGTGGCGTGATACAGTGCCTCGAACAGAGGGAGGGACAGGTGGCAGCTTAGCCTGCCCGTGAAGCTCCACAATGAGAGCAGCAGTAGCCGGCCATGCCAAGAAGGGCCCACCTGCGCCAGAGAGTGTACTGGCCTCACCTCAGCAACTTCCAAATGTTCCAGGGGCATTGTCAGCAAAGACTGCACCTCTCCAGGGGGCTGTCACCAACTTATGTGCCATACTGCAGGACGAGTTGTAATCTATGGGATTTGATGTTCACCCTGTGCCAGTAGCCCTGAAGATCACCATGGCAATCACCTTTTATGGGTCTAGATCATTCCAAGGATCCACCAGAGACATGTGCGTGGTCTCTCAGGTGGCTGCTCACTGCTGCATAAAGGAGGTAACCAATGCCCTGTTCAAGAGGACCGGGGACTATGTGCATTACCAGACCAACCCTGGCAGTCAGGCAGAGAGTTCCATCGGATTTTGGGCCATCGTTGGATTCCCCAGGTGCAAGGTGTGATAGATTGCACGCATGTGGCTATCCAAGCTCCTACGGACCAGCCAGCCGCCTTCATCAGCCAGAAGGGCTTCCATTCCATCAACGTTCGACTGATCTGCGACCACTGAAAGTGTTTCCTGCAGGTGTGTGCCTGCTTCCTAGGAAGCAGCCAAGATGCCTCCAGACTTCAACAATCCCAGGTGCCACTGCTTTTCAGGCCCTCCACTTGCCTTCAGGGATGCATTCTCAGGGACAAAGGCTACCCATTGAAGACTTGGCTACTGACGCCTGTGAGGAACCCTCACACTGCAGCAGAGGAGAGGTACAACACTTGCCACGGCTCCACTTGAGCGACCATTGAGCAGGCCATTGGGCTGCTGAAGATGAGATTCTGGTGCCTGCATTGATCCAATGGAGCCCTGCAGTTTTCCCCAGCGAGGGTCTCGCGTATCATGGTGGTCTGCTGGATTCTGCACAATCTAGCAGTGCAGAGTGGGGAGGCCTTGCATGACGAGGATATGACTGAACGACACACCTCCACTGACAAAGAGGATGTGGAGGATGGAGATGAGCAGGCAGCACTAGATGTTGAAGCCCTTGCACCGGAGGCCAGGCAGATTGAGCAACGGACCAAGGAGGCAAGAGACAATCTCATACTTACGCACTTCCAGCCCCCATGATGGCCACAGCTTAAAAAGAATAAAGACTTAGCTCAATGTATGCAGTCTGTCGCTTCCCTTCTATTTGTGTTCTGAACCATGCACTATGGCCCATGGGACAGCCTATTCAAATGAAGGATATGCCTATATTGGCATCCACTAAAGGGGGAGGGTGAAGTCAGGAGCTCACAATTAATGCATGAAAGAATAATCACTTTTACACAATGAAGGTTAATTGATAGAACACAAAAACTTTATATGATGCAGCACATGTCAAATTTCAGACACCCAAGTGTCTCTCGGTGGTTTTCTTTATACATTTGCGAGTGATTCTACAAGGTGTGAACCCAGTGCCAGCAGTTGGACTGGAGGCAGGCTGCTGATCAGGCTCCCCTTGGCCTGGGATGACTTTGGCGGCTGTCCTTTGGCTGCCTGAGGCCTGGAGACCCCAGCTGCCTGAGGGTTTCGCCTGGCTACTGGAGGAGGGGTTCAGGAACTGGTGTCCACACTCGGAGCGCCCTGAGGAAAGCCCCCAGCTCTGGAGGTCAGCCTCTCCTCCTCTCTTTCAAGGCTCACTGAACCTCCCTGTTGACTAGAGAAAGACGAAGAATTGGAGAAGACTCCAGACACCTGGTCCTTCTCTCGCCTTGCCGCTGCTGCCTTGAGCTCATGGCCAAGGTGGGTACAGGTCTGCACACATTTGTGGGATCTGGCTCTCCATGAGGGTTGCCAACCACTTAATGGCGGAAACAGGAGCTCACATGCCTGTGACATGGCAGCACATGGCATGGATGGACTCCTCCAACTTCCGTTCATGGCTGCGCATTGCCTCTGGCATCTCCGCCAGATGTTGCCTTACCTCTCCCTGCAACTCCAACATGCCCTGTGCTGTCTACAGCATAAGCTCATCATCAGCCTGGGGCTCAGCATGGGCCTGGCCACCCACAGTCCTCCGACTGTCAGAGGCCTCGGCTGTCTCAGCCTCAGCCAGCTGCACGAGACCATGTGCAGTGCTCTCATCAACTTGTGACCCTGGTTCTACAGCCGAGCAGAAACCCACCAAGGTGTAAGTATCTGTGCTGGTGGAAGGTGCAGGAGAATCGTGGGATGGTGCTTCCTCTGACTGCGGATCCTCCTCAGAGGTGGAATTATGTCCCCCTTCTGTTGGAGTCTCCTGCTGATGCCAACCTACATGAGAGAACACAATCACGTGTGGGTTTGGCTGTGCAAATCTTGTCATGCCAACCATGATGTGGATCTCCAGAAGTATCCTGTATGTCGAAGGAAGGCAATCCACACTCTCTGGTGCAAAGACTCCTTTTTCTCCATTGATATGGAGCAGCTGCCCTGGGTTCCCACCAATTCTAGTGCCTCCTCCTCTGCTGTGGAGAGAGGCCAAAGATCTGGGATGTGTCCACCACTCTGCAATGTCTCCCTCCCATTATGGGCCCTTTTGTCCTGCAAGTTGAAAGAGGAAGATAGTCAATCTTCACAGAGAAATCAACATGACAGTTCTTCTAGTGTCAGCCCTTCCTCCCCTACTGGGGTATCCAATATAGCTCATGCTCCTGTCCGCAGTCAGGGGAGTTAATGGGGGTGATATGTGAACCATGGTGGCCTGTGGCCGAGATGCAGCAAAGTATCTTCAGGATGAGGTGATTCCTAACCCTCCCTGCTGTTACTGTTGCAGTGCCTCCCACCCCATGTCTTGTTTCCTTCTGCACAACCACTTGCAATCACTGAAAAAGAGAGACGTATGAAGCATTCACCTTAGCAGAACGCAGGAGGTCATGGACCCTCTCGCGGCACTGGACCCATGTGCAGCGGGTGATCCCAGAGCTGCTGATCTCCTCAGCTATCTCCATCTAGGCTTGCTTGGTCAATCAGGAGAACCGCTTCTTGCCATCGTTGGGGAAGAGGACCTCCCACCTTTCCTTTGCAGCCTGGAGGAGAATCCCGAGGGAGGCATTACTAAACAGTGGGGCCACCCTGTGTGTTTCCTCTGCCATCCTGTGGGGTCTGCTTTGGAGGATGGGGGGGGGGGTCCAGAGTCACTGCAACACCGGTCTCAGTTGTGAGGAGCTAGCAGCATATGAGTCCAAGGCAGCAATGCAAACAGGGCTGGCAGGGCTTTAAATATGGCGTCAGCACCTGCTCCTCAGTCAGCTGATGCTGTGTTTGGAGTCTCGCATCCTGCCCCCGCTGTGAGATTGGCCGGGCTCCGCGATTCCATTATGCAAAGCGGCCACCCGCCACATGATCACGGAGGGCCAGCTGCCCACATGACGAGCGGGAACAGCACCCACTTCTGGGTCCGCTGCTGGGACCCACGATGGGCTCACTAAATTCAGCCCACACATACAGATGGCAACAAGCTCTACTCTCAATCGGCTCAATCTTCCATCACAAACTCTCTAGGCACAGTCTCAGAGAGAATCACTCTTTCCCAAGCTGAGTTTCAAAACCTAAATTGTCTCTATTGCTAACATGACTTATTTCCACATTTATAATATCACCCACCTTATCTCCACCACCACATTCTTCCACCACCTCTAGACTTGACTACTCCAATACTCTCTTTACTGGCCACCTAACTGCCACCCTCCATAAACTCCAGCTTCTGTAAAACTCTAATGCTCGCGTCTTATCCCATACCAAGTTCTTCTTGCCGACCCCCAGGTCCTCAGAGACCTACATCTCCTAAAGCCTCAAATTGAAAATCCTCAAGTTTAAATCTGTCCATTGCCTTGGCCCTCTCTTATCTCCTCCAGTGTTATATTCTTCCCACTCTCCCTCCGAAACCTCCATTCCCGACTCCGGCCCATTGTGCATCCTCCTCCCTTTTCCCCAAGTTCTAGTGGCAAGTCCTTTATCCTCCAGTGTGCTACTTTCTGAAACTCCCTCCTTAAACATCTTTACCTCTCACCGGTCCTTTAAGAACCTCCCTCTCCTCCTTTAAAAATCTCTTCAAAAATCATTGCTTCAATAAGCTCTAATCTCTCCCTTCCTATCTCCTTTCTTTCTGCCTACCTGTGAAGTACCAATTCTGTTTGTACCACATTATAAATTAGAGTTTTTCTCAAACATGATAAAGCAGCATGTAAATACAAGTTTAAAAAAAGTTGTTGTGCAGATTGCAGCATGCTTCTACTGATATCACTATTAGCCTTTTTATGCTCACAGTTCAAAATGACATTAAAAAAAAATCTGAATTGAAGTAAATGGAATGGAAAATTGAGCGAGATGTACGACAGCCAGTGATCCTTTCTGAATGTGGAACTCACTACAGCAAGCAGAATAGCAGAGATGCATTGAAGACGAAGCTAGGTAAGGACATGAGGGAGAAAGGAATAGAAGGATATATTGATAGGGTTAGATGAAGAGGGGTGGGAGGAGATCAACTGAGCTGAATGCCCTGTTTCTGTTTTGTAAATTCTAAAGAATGCAATGTAATATCTCTCATTTTACTGACGTTACAAGATCCCCTTGATATCTCTGTGCTTCTATTCTTTATAAGGGCGATTCCATAATCTCATTCTGCCAGAGAAGAGGCCAGATGCACAGTGAATATACCTCAGAATATAGCTACCAGATTAGAGCCTAGGTTCTATAATCCATGCTCCGTGCTAATGTGGCTCCCTGCTGGGAGTGTGGGATCCCTAGGGTTCCCAACTCTGCTCGGACGAATCCCCGAGGATTTCGTCACATAACCTGCTGCCTCCAACTGCTCCGCCCCCACAATCCTGCCATTGGTCACCCGGCATGTCCATCCGCATGGTGCGCCGTCTTCCTAAGCCAATCAGAAAATGATCAGACTCTTCAGTGCCCGATTGGATGATTCTTGACAGTCAAACAGCCTTTATTCCCTCATGCCCAATATTTTTATATATGTTATTATCAAAAGCATTCAAAGCTAATTTTCTAAAGCGCAATTTAAATTTTTTTTTATTGCCCCAATAATCTTTCTCCTGGGTTGCTCTCAGCAGCGTCCTGGAGATTAGTTGTTCATTCCTGGAAGGTCCACAACCCTCAGAACCCCATCCCCACTTGTTAATCTGAATTGTGTATCAATTGTTTGATTATATGCAGGTGGAGGGTGTTAATTGGGATCTTACTTGAGCACTTATAAGCAGATACTCACTGAGACTGGTGGAGAGTTTTGACTGAGGAGTTGTATGTTTGTAATCGTTTTACTCTGTACAATAAATGTGAAACTGAGTAAAGATAGGCTCCAGCATTATCCCTCCATAACAAGCTTTCTGGAGTTTTAACACCACTCACTTCAAAACCAACTTGAAAAACAAATTAAAATTAAATAAATGAGATACACTCAACTCTGTTATAATGCACTGGAACGCTTAAAGATTTACAATTGTTGAGAGTTTTTTTACCCTCTAGGTGGGAGCTAAAAAAGCCCACCTGTTAAAGGCCATCACTACTGTATGAGGATTAGGGTTAGGGTTATAGTTAGGGAAAGAGCACTGGCATAGCATTTCAACAGTGTTTCTAAACAGAAGGCAGCACTGAGATGATTTGCAATTTGGTGATTCAACTTGCTTTGGATCGTGTTAGCACTTTGTAACAGCAGCAGCAAGACACTTGCACAGGAGTTAACGGCTCTCTTCAAAACAATTTCTTGCTATAGACATGTCGCCCTTACAAAGGCATCTGAGTTTTCTAGGCGAAGGAAGACTTCTGAAGCACAGTCAGACCATCGATGGATTTCTGACTTTGAGGAGCTCTGGAGCAAAGAGCAAGGGTAAGAGGTGGGGGTAAACAAACTGCAGCTTCCCAACAGTGACCCCCAACTGTGCAGGCAAAGAATTTGGGATAGCTTCATAAAAATAGAGAAAGGGAAGCAGAATGGTCTTACGAGGAAAGGCTGAGGGACTTGAGGTTGTTTTCGTTAGAGAGGAGGAGTAGGAGAGGTGACTTAATAGAGACATACAAGATAATCAGAGGGTTAGATAGGGTGGATAGTGAGAGTCTTTTTCCTCGGATGATGATGGCAAAAATGAGGGGACATAGCTTTAAGTTGAGGGGTGATAGATATAGGACAGATGTTAGAGATAGTTTCTTTACTCAGAGAGTAGCAGGGGCGTGGAACGCCCTGCCTGCAACAGTAGTAGACTCGCCAACTTTAAGGGCATTTAAGTGGTCATTGGATAGACATATGGATGAAAATGGAATACTGTAGGTCAGATGGTTTCAAAGGTCGGCGCAACATCGAGGGCCGAAGGGCCTGTACTGCGCTGTTATGTTCTATGTTCTACGTTCTATAATGGTGAGCAAGTCAATTCCCTCCGCTCCTGGTTATATAGTGAGGGAGCGAAAAAAACTATTTTGTGACAACATTGTAGATTCAACAACAATCTAATCTAATCAAAGAGAAAAGGCTGGATTATAAACAACAGACTGAAGGATTAAGAGGATTAATTTAACAGGAAATCAATCTTAATAGAATGACAACAGGAATGCGACTTTGTGTCTTTTTTTTATTAGCACTGCCCTGTGCCAGGGTGGATGCTTGGAGTTCTGGTGGACCAAGCTGAAACAGGACAGAGGGTCAGTTTTAACTGGACGGAAAAGATTCCATCTAAAATATTTCACCCATTACAAAGGCCGGTAAGTTTCCATTGCTGACAACGTAAAGGAATGTGGAGGGGTGCAAAATGAATGACTGACCCACTGCCCTCCTATTTGCAGCCTGAGGAGAACAGTTAAAATGGGCCTGAAGTCACTGAGTCTCATTGTGACTATGCTGCTGCCTGGAGGAGGCGCAGAAGCACAGGTCAAAGCCATCCAGTTTGACCATGAGCACTGTCTCTGTTGGCACAAGTGCTTTGTGGTGGCATCAGTGACATATCTGAACATAATGGCACTGTTAGAAAATTCAGAAGAATAACACTTACACTTACTATATTCTCGTTTATCACAGACTCACAGAATTGTTACAGTGCAGAAGGAGGCCATTCGGCCCATCATGTCCACACTGGCTCTCTGAAAGAGCAATTCCCTCAGTTCCATTCCCCTGCCTTCTCCCCATAACCCTGCACATTCTTCCTTTTCATATAATTCCCTTTTGAATGCTTCAATTGAACCTGCCTCCACCACGTTCTCAGGCAGCGCATTCCAGACCTTAACCACTAGCTGCGTGAAAATGTTTTTCCTCATGTCACTTTTGCTTCTCTTACCAAATACTTTAAATCTGTGGCCTCTCGTTTGTGATCCTTTCATGAGTGGGAACAGTTTCTCTCTATCTACTCTATCCAGACCCCTCATGATTTTGAATACCTCTATCAAATCACCTCTCAGCTTTCTCTTCTCCAAGAAAAACAGTCCTAACTTCTCCAATCTATCTTCATAACTGAAGTTCCTCATCCCTGGAACCATTCTTGTGAATATCTTTTGTACTCTCTCCAATTCCCTCGAGTCTTTCCTAAAGTATGGCGCCCAGAATTGGATGCAATACTCCAGCTGAGGACGAACTAGTGTCTTATACAAGTTCAACATAACTTCCTTGCTCTTGTATTCTCTGCCCCTATTAATAAAGCCCAGGATACTGTATGCTTAGTTAACCGCTTTCTCAACCTGTCCTGCCACCATCAGTGACTTATGCACATATACACCCAGGTCCCTCTGCTCCTGCACCCCCTTTAGAATTGTACCCTTTATTCTATATTGTCTGTCCATGTTCTTCCTACCAAAATGAATCACCTCACATTTCTCTGCATTGAACTTCATCTGCCACCTATCTGCCCATTCCACCAACTTGTCTATGTCCTTTTGAAGTTCTACACTATCCTTCTCACAGTTCACAATGCTTCCTAGTTTCGTATTTATATTTATTTAGAGATACAGCACTGAAACAGGCTCTTCGGCCCACCGAGTCTGTGCCGACCATCAACCACCCATTTATACTTCTTTTTTCTTTTGGGCCTCCTTATCTCGAGAGACAATGGATACGCGCCTGGAGGTGGTCAGTGGTTTGTGAAGCAGCGCCTGGAGTGGCTATAAAGGCCAATTCTGGAGTGACAGGCTCTTCCACAGGTGCTGCAGAGAAATTTGTTTGTTGGGGCTGTTGCACAGTTGGCTCTCCCCTTGCGCCTCTGTCTTTTTTCCTGCCAACTACTAAGTCTCTTCGACTCGCCACAATTTAGCCCTGTCTTTATGGCTGCCCGCCAGCTCTGGCGAATGCTGGCAACTGACTCCCACGACTTGTGATCAATGTCACACGATTTCATGTCGCGTTTGCAGACGTCTTTATAACGGAGACATGGACGGCCGGTGGGTCTGATACCAGTGGCGAGCTCGCTGTACAATGTGTCTTTGGGGATCCTGCCATCTTCCATGCGGCTCACATGGCCAAGCCATCTCAAGCGCCGCTGACTCAGTAGTGTGTATAAGCTGGGGGTGTTGGCCGCTTCAAGGACTTCTGTGTTGGAGATATAGTCCTGCCACCTGATGCCAAGTATTCTCCGAAGGCAGCGAAGATGGAATGAATTGAGACGTCGCTCTTGGCTGGCATACGTTGTCCAGGCCTCGCTGCCGTAGAGCAAGGTACTGAGGACACAGGCCTGATACACTCGGACTTTTGTGTTCCGTGTCAGTGCGCCATTTTCCCACACTCTCTTGGCCAGTCTGAACATAGCAGTGGAAGCCTTACCCACGCGCTTGTTGATTTCTGCATCTAGAGACAGGTTACTGGTGATAGTTGAGCCTAGGTAGGTGAACTCTTGAACCACTTCCAGAGCGTGGTCGCCAATATTGATGGATGGAGCATTTCTGACATCC
Organism: Heterodontus francisci; assembly: GCF_036365525.1. NCBI lineage: Eukaryota > Metazoa > Chordata > Chondrichthyes > Heterodontiformes > Heterodontidae > Heterodontus > Heterodontus francisci. The sequence goes on from NC_090375.1 coordinate 31,795,375, forward strand.
TGCCCCATGATGTTCGTTTTCTTGAGGCTGATGGTTAGGCCAAATTCATTGCAGGCAGACGCAAACCTGTCGATGAGACTCTGCAGGCATTCTTCAGTGTGAGATGTTAAAGCAGCATCGTCAGCAAAGAGGAGTTCTCTGATGAGGACTTTCCGTACTTTGGACTTCGCTCTTAGACGGGCAAGGTTGAACAACCTGCCCCCTGATCTTGTGTGGAGGAAAATTCCTTCTTCAGAGGATTTGAACGCATGTGAAAGCAGCAGGGAGAAGAAAATCCCAAAAAGTGTGGGTGCGAGAACACAGCCCTGTTTCACACCACTCAGGATAGGAAAGGGCTCTGATGAGGAGCCACCATGTTGAATTGTGCCTTTCATATTGTCATGGAATGAGGTGATGATACTTAGTAGCTTTGGTGGACATCCGATCTTTTCTAGTAGTCTGAAGAGACCACGTCTGCTGACGAGGTCAAAGGCTTTGGTGAGATCAATGAAAGCAATGTAGAGGGGCATCTGTTGTTCACGGCATTTCTCCTGTATCTGACGAAGGGAGAACAGCATGTCAATAGTCGATCTCTCTGCACGAAAGCCACACTGTGCCTCAGGGTAGACGCGCTCGGCCAGCTTCTGGAGCCTGTTCAGAGCGACTCGAGCAAAGACTTTCCCCACTATGCTGAGCAGGGAGATTCCACGGTAGTTGTTGCAGTCACCGCGGTCACCTTTGTTTTTATAGAGGGTGATGATGTTGGCATCGCGCATGTCCTGGGGTACTGCTCCCTCGTCCCAGCACAGGCATAGCAGTTCATGTAGTGCTGAGAGTATAGCAGGCTTGGCACTCTTGATTATTTCAGGGGTAATGCTGTCCTTCCCAGGGGCTTTTCCGCTGGCTAGGGAATCAATGGCATCACTGAGTTCCGATTTGGTTGGCTGTATGTCCAGCTCATCCATGACTGGTAGAGGCTGGGCTGCATTGAGGGCAGTCTCAGTGACAGCATTCTCCCTGGAGTACAGTTCTAGGTAGTGCTCAACCCAGCGGTCCATCTGTTTGCGTTGGTCAGTGATTATGTCCCCCGATTTAGATTTGAGGGGGGTGATCTTCTTGATGGTTGGCCCAAGAGCTCTCTTCATGCCATCATACATTCCTCTGATGTTTCCGGTGTCTGAGGCCAGCTGAATATGACTGCATAGGTGTTGCCAGTAGTCGTTTGCGCAACGCCTAGCTGTTCTTTGTGCAGTACTTCTGGCTGCTTTAAGTGCTGCGGATGTTAAATCGCTGGGGGCTTTATACTAATCCTACATTAATCCCATATTCCTACCACATCCCCACCTTCCCTCAATTCCCCTACCACCTACCTACACTAGGAGCAATTTACAATGGCCAATTTACCTATCAACCTGCAAATCTTTGGCTGTGGGAGGAAACCAGAGCACCCGGCGGAAACCCACGCAGTCACAGGGAGAACTTGCAAACTCCGCACAGGCAGTACCCAGAATTGAACCCGGGTCACTGGAGCTGTGAGGCTGCATATATCGGAAAAGCAAGGGTCCCAACACTAATCCCCGGGGAACTCCATTACAAACCTTCCTCCAGCCCGAAAACCATCCATTAGCCACTATTCTTTGTTTCCTGTCACTCAGATAATTTCATATCCATGTTGCTACCGTCCCTTTTATTCCATGAGCTACAAGTTTGCTCACAAGTCTGTTGTGTGGCACTGTATCAAATGCCTTTTGAAAGTCCATGTACACCACATCAACAGCATTGCCCTCATCAATCCTCTATGTTACCCCCTCAAAAAACTCCAGCAAGTTTGTTAAACATGATTTTCCCTTAAGAAATCCATGCTGGCTTTCCTTAATTAACTTTCATGTGACCATGTGACTTGATTTTGGCCCGAATTATCTTTTCTAGAAATTTTCCCACCACCAAAGTTAAGCTGACTGGCCTGTAGTTGCTGGGCTTATGTTTACACCCTTTTTTGAACAAGGGTGTAATGTTTGCAATTCTCCAGTCCTCTGGCACCATCCCTGAGTCTAAGGAAGACTGAAAAATTATGGCCAGTGCCTTAGCGATTTCCTCCCTCAGTATCCTTGGATGCATGTCATCTGGTCCTGGTGCTTTATCCACTTTAAGTTTAGACAGCCTATCTAATACTTCCTTTTTATCAATTTTAAGCCCCTCTAGTGTCTGACTTACCTCCTCTTTCAACATTGCCTGGGTTGCATCTTCTTCCTTGGTAAAGACAGATGCAAAGCATTCACTTAATACCTTACCTACGGCCTCTGCCTCCATGTTTAAATCCCCTTTCTGGTCTCTAATCAGCCCCACTCCTCCTTTTACCACCCTTTTACTCTTTATATGCCTATGGAAAACTTTTGGATTACCTTTAATGTTAGCTGCCAGTCTCCTCTCATGCTGTCTCTTTGCTTCTCTTATTTGCTTTTTCACTTCCCCTCTGGACCTTCTATATTTTGCCTGGTTCTCAATAGTATTTTATACCTGGCATCTATTAGATGATAAATGGAATCTTACCAAACTGACCTGTTTAAATGACGAATTAAATAGCAGAATTGCGAAGATAAGAATTAAAGAATTAACATGCAGCTCTGGTGACCATTGAGGATGGACTGCAAAATAATCAATTTAACCAAAATTGTCCTGATTATCAAGTGTTACCTGACAAACACATTCCATAGAATTTAAGTTTTGGTTTAAGGAAGAAAGTTTTGGGGTGAAATTCGACTTCGACAAAGACACAAAATGGGCTGTAGCGGATTGACCACGTCCATTAAAACTATTAGAAATCAATGGAAAGTAAATCAAGCAAGGAATATAATGGGCAGATACAAGAGTAATCTTCGAAAGGAAATTACACAGTATTTACAGCACAGAAATAGGACATTTCGCTGGTGTTTATGCTTCACTCGAGCCTCCTTCCACTCTATTTACTTCATCCAACGCTATCAACATATCCTTTACAGCCTTCTGCCTCATGTACTTAACTAGCTCCCCCTTAAATGTGATTTTTGCCTCAACCACACCATTTGGTAGCCAATTCCACATTCTCAACACTCTCTGGGGAAAGAAGATTCTCCTAAATTTCTTACTGGATTTATTAGTGACTATCGTATATTTATGGCCCCTACTAGGAAAGATGTGAGGGTCCTTGAGAGGGTGCAGAGGAGATTTACCAGAATAGTTCCAGGGAGGGAGGATTTTACCTGCAAGGTTAGGTTGGAAAAGCTGGGATTGTTCTTCCTGGAGCAAAGGAGATTGAGGGGAGATTTGATAGAGGTGCACAAGATTGTGACACGCTTAGATAAGGTAGGAAAGGAAAAACTGTTCCCATTAACTGATTGTACAAGAGCTAGGGAATGAAGAAATGAAGGTTTTGGGCTCAGATGCAGGGGGAATGTGAGGAAGAACATTTTTACACAGCGAGTGGTAGTGACCTGGAACTCACTGCCCACGAGCGGGGTGGAAGCAGAGACAATCAGTGATTTCAAACCGAAATTGCAGAAATAAACATGCAGGGCTACGGGGATCGAGCGTGGGAGTGGGACTGACTGGATTGGTCCACAGAGAGCTGGCACGGACCCGATGGGCCGAATGGACTCCTTCTATGCTGTATATGACTCTATGACTCTAGCTTTGCACTTTCCCACAAGTGGAAACATCTTCTCTATGCCTACCTGATCAAACCACTTTGTAATTTTAAAGACTTCCATTAGATCACCTCTAAATCTTCTATTTGTTTTTCAAGAGAAAAGAGCTCCAGTCTGCTCAGTCTTTCCTGATAGTCATAACCTGTGTAGTGAGTGTACTGCAGTATATATCAGTGTCTTAAGGACAATGGAGATTTTTTGGGGGGAGGGAGGTGAGAAAGAGAATAAACTGATAGGATATGACACTCTGATCAGAGGATTCTCCTGGAAATGTAAGTCGTAATAACTTTGCTAATGCCATATAAAATAACAATTTTATAGAATCAGCCAACCACACAGAAGAGATCAAACAATGACATTGGTGCACATTAGTGACATTATTTCACACCTTTGAATTAGAAAAGAAAATGACAATGCTCCTTTAACAAAAGCCTCCAGGCAGGCAATATTTTAGAAAGCTATAATTGGTTGTGTTGCTATCTTACTGGGTACTGCATGGAAATAACTGAAACTGAATATACTATTAGGTAAAGAATGGGCATCTAGCCCAGACTGATAGGATGAAAATCTTTTATCTCTCTCTACTAACTATAACGATCGCTTGTGAAGTGAGTTTGTGAAGTCTCAACCCAGCTGCTAGTAGCTCTGAACCTACAGCACCATACTGCCCTGGATTCCACACCAATTGACACAAAATTTTCAATCTCACACAGAAAAAAACAAAGATAGCTTGTGTAAGAAAATGGGAAAATTCATACTGGTGTAGTCAGGGCACGCTTCTGAAGTTGGGGTTAAGGCGTTTTGTTAGCTTCAAAATAAAGTCATTTTGACTCTGCTGCTCTGTTGAGGTGAGAACATATGCAAAATTATTCCACTCCATAGCACTGAAATCCATTACTGGATCAGCTCAACATTCACCAGTATCAATTATTTAACTTAATATTATTAATAGTCGTTTGGTAGTACAGAACTTGAGTATTGCTGAAAATAGAGACATTTTGTCAAAGCTTTGCATCTTGCACTCATCAGGACAGTGCGCAAGAATAGCAATGTAAGGGAAACAACAAGTTCATACTGTATGAGAAGAGTGCTGGTTGGTTGGCAAGTGGACTCTGATTGGTAGAGGCATTGCCATGGAGAATGCACCAGTTTATGGTGATTGATAGTTTACTGCCAAGCTTTGTTTGAAATTTAAACCAGGCTGCTTGACTCTGATTGGTCAAGGCATTGTGGTAATGGCACTGCACTGGTAATCCAGAGACCCAGACTAATGCCCTCGGGACACAGGTTCCAATCCCACCATGGCAGCTTGTGGAATTTAAATTCAATTAATTAATTTTTAAAAATCTCAAATTGAAAGCTAGTCTCAGTAATGGTGCCATGAAATTATCATCAATTGTCGTCAAAACCCATCCAGTTCTCTAATGTCCTTTATGGAAGAAAATCTGCCATCCTTACCTGGTCTGAGCTACATGTGACTCTAGACCCACAGCAATGTGGTTGACTCTTAACAGCCCTCTGAAATGGTCTAGCAAGCAAGTTGTCAAGTTCAATTAGGGATAGCCACAAATGCTGGCATCCCAGCAATGCCCACGTTCCATGAAAGAATAAAAAAAACTCTGGTGACTCAAGGCCACTGAGACACCAGGAAGCTGATTTAGTTCGCCAAGTGGTAAATCCAGAATTTTAACTTATTTCAGAATGCTTCCCATAACAAGCAAAACAACAACAATGTTACAATATTCACTTAGACAGAAGGTACCTTCAAGTGCCCATCCAATTCAACCTCTGGCTCCTCCCCTGACCACGGGTTGACTGGTAGTGCTGCCAATAAAACTGGCTAACAATTCATAAAGAGTGGATTTGTGAAAAACCAACCCCCTCATACCTTCCCATTACTTTTTCTAGTCAACTTCTTCTCTGAATCTGACTGGATCTATCATAAAGATATGTGTTTTTTAAATTAATTCCTGGGATGTGGGCATCTCTGGCTAGGCCAGCATTTAGTGCCCATCCCTAATTGCCCTTGAGAAGGTGGTGGTGAGCTGCCTTCTTGAGCCGTTGCAGTCCTTAGGGTGTAGGTACACACACAGTGCTGTTAGGGAGGGAGTTCCAGGATTTTGACCCAGCAACAGTGAAGGAACTGTGATATAGTTCCAAGTCAGGATAGTGTGTGACTTGGAGGGGAACTTGCAGGTGGTGGTGTTCCCATGTATCAGTTGCCCTTGTCCTCCTAGGTGGTAGAGGTCGCAGGTTTGGAAGGTGCTGTCAAAGGAGCCTTGGTGAGTTATTGCAGTGCATGTTGTAGATGGTACACATTGCTGCAACTCTGCATTGGTGGTGAAGGGAGTGAATGTTTGTAGATGGGGTGCCAATCAAGCGGGCTGCTTTGTCCTGGATGGTGTCGAGCTTCTTGAGTGTTGTTGGAGCTACACCCATCCAGGCAAGTGGAGAGTATTCTATCACACTCCTGATTTGTGCCTTGTAGATGGTGAACAGGCTTTGGGGAGTCAGGAGGTGAGTTACTCATCGCAGGATTCCTAGCCTCTGACCTGCTCTTGTAGCCACGATAATTATATGGCTACTCCAGTTCAATTTTTGGTCAATGGTAACCCGCAGGATGTTGTTCCATCTCTGTTTCCCTATTCCACAAATATGTGTTATTCTCTTTTGCTCTCTTCCTAGACAGAAAGTTGGCAATTTGACCTCTGACTCCTCCTCTGACCAGGGGTTGACTGGTAGTGCTGCCAATAAAACTGGCTTAGAGTTCACAAGGAATGGATTTGTGAAAAAACAACCTCCTCATACCCTCCCATCCCTCGAAAAACATTTTCTCAATGGCTCCAGTTATCTTCTTTGTTAAGATATCAGAAAGCATGCTGGACATTTGAGAATAACCCCTAAAATTCAGAATCTTTATCAAGATTTGATTATAGCTTAACCCAATCCCTCCGAGGTCAAGTAGTCAGATATCGCAAAACATTACCATGATTCAATATAAAAGCAAAAATACTGCACAAAGGAGGCCATTCAGCCCACGGTGCCTGTATTAGCTCCGTTGGAACAATCCAAAAGTAAACAAATTAACCTGCCCTTTCCCCATAGCCCTGCATCTTCCTCTGCTTCTAATATTTATTCACTTTTCCCTTAAAAGATTCAATGGCCTCTGCCTTGACTGCTATCTGTGGCAAAACACTCCATACTCCAACATACCTTTGATAATCCCTCAACACTGAATTCCTAAACAGAGGGATTAAGGTTTTCTCTATTCAACCTATCAAAATTTTGCATAATTTTAAAAACCTTGATCAAATCTCCTCTTAACCTTCTATTTCCCAGTGGAAATTGTACCAGAATCTCAAGTCTTTCTCACAACTATAGTTTTTTAATCTCTGCTAACAACCTAATGAGTCTACACTATGTACTCTCTAAGGCATTAATGTTCTTTCTATAATGGGGTACTTAAAACTGCCTACAATACTCTAGCAGTGGCTAATCATTGATTTGTACAATTTGATCAATGCATCTTTACTCTTGTACTTTATGTTCTGACATATAAAACCCGAAATGCTATTGATGATTTTTTTTTTTATATAGCTTTGAATTTACCTCCAATCGCACCTTCAGGAAATTATGCATTTGAGTCCCCATCTTTCTCTGTTCATCCACAGTTCTCAATACCGTCTCATTGAGTGCATACTTCAAATAGGTCGAAAGTGTGCCACGCATATTAGTAACACATTAATAAGAAATGCTTTTGCCCACTATCTTTTAAATATATGAGCTTATTTTTAACATGCTAAAATCCAGAAGAACCTGCTACTGGTAACACACAGCACAAATTGAACCCAAAAACATGCACAAACTAGTTTATAAGCCAGCAAACCACACTGCTGCCAGACAGCTGCGCAGTAGTACTACAGTGACTGCCTTGTGGTAGTTATCCTGCAAGCCAAATGCCACAATAAGGAATAAAATCTACTGTCCTATACCAGACTGCCAAATCAGCCTCAGGTCCTGCCGGCAAAATTGGTAAGAAAACAAATATGCAGTTAAAATTAATTAGTATATATCAATCATAGCTAAAAGCTATATTTCAATTTCGATATTTAGATAATATTTTCAGGCCACTTTGCGCTGCGTGTGTGTTCATAATTAATGACATTGATTGAACTCCTAAATTAGATTACACCCTCATAATCATTCATTACATTTTTCTATCATGGAAACTTAAATAATAATCTTTGGTGAGAGAAGAACTTAAACCCCTATCACTCAGCTGGATGTGAAAATCTAGGGCCTCAAACAGCACTCTTACTATAAATTCAGAATGAGCTGAAGTAGGTTGGAGGCAGCACAGGGGAACATATAGGAGCAGGTGGATGTATAGAGACTGCCTGTGAAGTGAGCCCTCATCCTTGACTTGGACCGCCAGCTGTGAGCAATACAAATGTCTTTGTTTAAAGAGATCAGTTGGTGATGTGCCAGCTTCTGGAGAGGGACTGCTCACAAAGCAGTGGATATAGATTAATAAGCTACCTGTTGCACCAGTTACAGGCCAACTATCATATTTTTGTTCAAAACACAAGAACGTGATCCCGATTCAAAGACTGAGAAAATAACAGTGTACCTCTCCCCCACAACTAGACATGCTCACCATCATGTCACCTCTGACTAATTGACTTACAAGGAAATATAGGTTCATCAATTAGGGTGAGAGACAGTAATGGTTCACTCCCCTCCCACACATGCCCTGAAGTCAGCCATTGTCATTTAAAAGCCTCTGAATTTTTTGTACAGTCAAAAAATAATCACTTCTGGGCTGCAATGAGTAGCAACGTTGTCAACAAATGTAGGAAGATTTTCTTTGGTCATTATTGCCATTGAAATTGTAAATATATTCAAAAGGATGACAATTATAATTTTTCTAGATACAACGCCTAAGGAAAGCATCCTGCATTTCATTATCATCCGCATGGATGCTACTTTGTCGTCTTTTCTGTTCCAGGACAAAAAAACAAAAGTACAACTTGGCGTTTTGGAGGAAGACCCTTCCACATAATTTCTGGATTTGGTTTCTTTCAGTATTTTTGATTTCTATTTCAGATTTTCAATATTCATAGTTTTTATCTTCCTTTTTTGTATTTATGCTTGTTAAGCTGAGGGGAGATGTTAGTGCTGGGGATTTCAGATCCCACAGTCAGCATCAAACACTCTCAGTTCAGCTGAAACACAACCAGCTGTCCAACAATGTGCCATCCATTTTACTCCTACCTCACCCTGAGGAAAGCACCCTCGACTGCGGCAGTGCCATTTTTCCACTTCTCACAACAAATATCCTTATGTGTTGTCGACTTAGGCGAGCTAAAACAACAACTTATATTTATATAGCACTTTTAACATAATAAAACATCCCAAGGTGCTTTACAGGAGCATTATAAAACAACGTATGACACAAAAGAGCCACAAAAGGAGATATTAGGTCAGATGACCAAAAGCTTGGTCAAAGAGGTAGTTTTAAGGAATGTCTTAAAGGAGGAAAGTGAGGTGGAGAGGCGTAGAGGTGTGGGGAGGGCATGCCATATCTTCAGGCTTAGGCAACTGAAGGCGGAGCCACCAATGGTGGAGTGATTAAAATCAGGGATGCACAAGAGACCAGAATTAGATGAGCACAGATATCTTGGAGGGTTGTGGGCTGGAGAAGATTACAGAGAGAGGAAGTGGTAAGGCTATGGAGGGATTTGAAAACAAGGATGAGAAATTTTTAATCAAGCTGTTGCTTGACCAGGAACTAATGTAGGTCAGCGAGCACAGGGGGCTAGGGGAATGGGATGGTGTGAGTTAAGACACAGGCGGCAGAGTTTAAGTTGATCTCAGGTTTACGGAAAATAAAATGTGGAAGAACAGCTAGGAGTGCATTAGAATAGTCAGGTCTAGAGGTAATGAAGGCATGAATGAGGGTTTCAGCAGCAGATGAGCTGAGACAGGGGTGAAGTCAGATGATGTTATGGAGGTGGAAATAGGCACTCTTAATGATGGAACGAATATGAGGTTGGAAGCTCAGGGGTCAAATGTGACACCAAGTTTGTGAACAGACTGGCTTAATCTCAGACTGTTGCCAGGGAGAGGGATGGAGTTGATAACTAGGGAACGGAGTTTGGAGAGGGCACCGGAAACAATGGCTTCAGTCTTCCCAATATTTAATTGGAGGAAACTTCTGCCCATCCAGTACTGGATGCCGGATAAGCAGTCTGATAATTTAGCAACAGTGGAAGAGTTGAGAGAAGTGGTGGTGAGGTAGAGCTGAGTGTCGTCAGCATACATGTGAAAACTAATAGTGTGTTTTCGGATGATGTTGCTGAGGGGCAGCGTGTGGATGAGGAATAGGAGAGGGCCAAGGATAGATCCTGGGGAACACCAGAAGTAATGGCGCAGACAAAAAAAGAGAAAATGCTGGAAATACTCAGCAGATCAGGCAACATCTGTGGGGAGAGAAACAGCATTATCATTTCACCTTTCACGAGAACTATCATCGACCTGAAACATAAGCATTTTTTTCTCCCTCTCCAAAGATGCTGCCAGATCTGCTGAGTATGTTCAGCAATTTCTGTTTTGTTGTCAAATTTTCAGCATCTGCAGTATCTTGCTAATTTGTACTTCACACCCATGACCACCAGGAACTGGACTGAGACTATCTAGCTTATTTCACACAGGGCCATACCTCTAGTAGACAAAGCAGACATCAATTCCACGAGTGATTGCTTATATCAAGTGGAAGGACCAGACGCCTAGCTCTGAAAGACCAATGGCCAATCTACTGCATCAACCAATTTTAGACAGGCCTTGGACCTCCCAGTTGCCCAGCGCTGATCCTGGGTCCAAATAGCAGACCCAGATGAATTCTTGCCGCCCTCATTCCAAATTCAGATGGTATTTATACAGAACTGAATGGTTTCCACAGTATTTAGGCAGGCTTGAAATAATTCCCTGTTATGTCATCCTGTGCATTTGTTGCTGCATCTTGTACCTCTAATAATGTTAACTAACCCAAAGAAAAAGTTAACAAACGGGAACATATTTTAGCAAATTAGAAATAATATCAATTTCCAAAGTTGGTGTTTATTATATTTATCTTTCCTCACCATCAAGTAAACAGACAAAAATAAATGTAACTGCTTGAGAATAATAAAATCTGTTTGATTACAAAGTAAAGTGGAACAAATTTCTATATTTGTTTCAAGGGAATTCTCTGAGTGTTTGCTATATTTTATCCAATTTAAAACATTCTCAGAAATCAGACTGGCAGATACCACATATTTTATGAAAATTGTTAGGATTGTCTGCTGCAATTGAGTTCATTGTCTCTGGACTAGGGAAGGGAATCACCATCTAGGGTTTCTCTTCCAGATTGTTACCCTGCTGCAAAGTGAACATCATTGGTTGTTGGTGAGCCTGCCAACACTGTTTAAGCTCCCAGTAAAGAATGGTGATTTGGACAAGGTATCAGAGGGCCATTAGGGATAGTCCAGACTGAAGCAGCTTCTTCAGGAAAAGTTGCAAGACAATTAGAGAATGAAGAGAAAACAAAAAGAAACAAAACCAAGGGATAATCTTCTGACTTTGTGCTCTTGGCCTTGCCTGTCAGAAGTGCATATTGGAAATTTGGGCACTTATGATTTTCAAACCATTTGAATTAATGGACAAAAGATTGTGCAAAGTAAAGGTGGACAAGGCTGTCTACTAGGAGAGTAAGGGCAGGAAATTACACTTAATGGGATAGCTTTTAAGGCCACCCACTCAGCATTGAGCACCCCAAAAGTGGTGGGAAATGTTTGACCACCCATTCTCATTATTGCTATGGCAACCACAATCTTCCCCTGGGTCTAGCAATGGGTGACTGGAGCATCCGCCTCAGTCAGGTGATAGGGCCATTTAAAATACAAATCAGAGTCCTATGTATGCCATTGTAGAAGAGGACTGTGTGCATTGTGTGCTGCATATGCTCTGCCCAGAATCAGCTGGCAGGTCAGTCTTAATGAATCTAACAGGTGAATATGTGTATATTTTACTGGCACAAAGAGGAGATGGTCTGTTTCTCTGGGCTCTACAAAATCAGCCTAGACTGCATATTCCTCCCCCACTTCCCCACCTCCCTCGATCACCCCCTCCTCCCCGCCCCCCCGGGAATTACTTCCTTCTAGCCTGGAAGCCAACTGGGTACCCAATAATGTGGCAGCCTGGGCCCAGTAGGCACCCATTTTCTGCCGACAGCCCTTTGGTCAAATCTGAAGGAAACCCCCACCCTCAAAATGGACCAAGCCTCCAGCCGAATAACAAGCAGCCAGCTTGCCCATAGTCTTCTCAGTGTGAACATGTACCCCAATGTGTTTGGTGTAACAGTGCATTTTTACGATTTGCCTGTGTAGGGTAGGGAGATAGTGTTCAAAATAGAAAGATGGTGTAATAGATTACTTAAGATTTATTTCAATCTTTTTGTACCCCTCAGCCCTCTGCTCCCCTGAAAGCTTGAGTTGTTTCCAGATTACAGTTTAAAGAGTACAGTCTCACCCAAGTGGCCATCCCCCCTGGGTGAGCTTCGAGAGTGATTGTTGAAAAGAAATTCATCTAGGTGGAGCATCACAGATGAGCCTAACCCCAAAATCCATGCTCATGCATTTTCTGAATACCGATCAGGAGCAGAAACCTGATTATTTTGCACAACAATGTTGAGGCCAATTATAGCATCACAGCCACGATCAGTTAGCTTCACACAGACCGGGGATCTAACCCGAAATGGTATGGTTGCATTCCACACTGGACAGTGTGTTTACCCACTGAGTCATAGGAAAACTCTTCTGTTCTAATTTCCAACCGAACATTGCATGATATACTTTAAAAGATAATTACTGGCAGATGTAACTGGCAGCACACTGACACGGTTTCACTGGTCACACATCATTGCTGACAGGCCTGGAGAAATATCTTACAAAGCGACTCTGGCAGATGCCAAAACGCCTTTAAATTTCTTGAGAAGTGTGAATTCCCTCCAAAACTAAGGTGTTTTTGAACAGACTACCTGATCCTGATTTATTCTTTGAATACTATAAATGAAGCAATAGTGTGTTTCTGGTAGGGTAGTTGCTTTAATTCCACTATGTAACATCATTTGAATCTTGTAACTTAGCAGATGTTAAATTGGAAGAAGGACAAGAGGATTTAGAAAGACTGAAAAAAGTCTTTCGGTACTCAAAGGGTTTGAACTGCCTGGGGAATAGAAGCATATAGCATTGTGCCAAAAAACAGGAAAGCACTCAGCTGCTGACTCAAACGTGGTACGCTGTAAAACAATGCAAGGCCCTGACCAACACTGATTGACATTGTATCATGAAAGGAAGTCAGGCTAGCGACATAATGAAAGATACATAAAGAGAATAGCTGATCCCAGGGCAGTGGCGTATTTTAGGTTACTGTCTGCGACAGGGTTTATTATGGTGGAAGAACTGGGTGGGGTGGCTGGGCCTCTCATGGTTGAACTAAAGCCATAAACTGGCATGTTTGTCAATATAGTACTTCTCAATGGGAGCTCAGTTTTAAATGAAGCTTGACTGTCTCAGATAGATATTTGCTATTTCATTGGAATGAAATACATGGGCAAAGAGAACTAATTGTTGTTGGAATCCAATCCCAGCTTGTAAGGTAGTGGTAGAAAGAGGCAGACAGACAATAAAATGCTTTCAGATCTATTGAGCGATTTTCCTACAGCCTGTGTTGTACAAAAGACATATGTAGAGATTTAACGTTCACTTATACGGAAAGCTAGGCCTTCCAGCATACTAACTGTAACCTCTTAACTATCCTGTGATTGTTGAGACACCTGCTGTAATGCATGTATCAATGCAACAATTTCTTTCTGCTTTATTTGGTAATGCCTTAAAGGAGGAGACTGTGCTGTGAATGTAAAGTGGAAAGATAGTGCACAAAACAGATACTTTTCTATATAACTATTCCCTTATTGTTTGCATTTCAAAAATTGTAGATAATTATGTAATTTTTGTATATCTTAATGTGTTATGTCATGATCACTCACTGAATTCCATCAGTTAATTTGATGACGTTATGTGGATGATATCTATTATGGAGAAGTGACTATGAAACTGTTTTTCAACGGACTAAAATCATCCTGACAATCAGTTTTCTGCTGTCAATTAAATAAATTAAAGTCAGAATTTCAACAATCAAGGGCAGTTATGCGGGACAATGCTTTCCTACACCTTCCTTGCCTTTCTAGATCTGTTCCATGTCTATACTTTTTTATTCGAAAGGTTAAAACACTTTACTGGCTTTTCCTTGGGGCCTTATTAGTTTCCCTTTGTTGATTAGGTTAGGGAAATTTGGGAGCACTCTGCTGATGTGAGACAACAGGATTCTCTTGCAATGGGCCTACTTTGTACCACTTTTGTGAGTGTGCGCTCACACTATTTTCACACTACGACACCCAGTCTTCACTGAGTATTCCTTCTCCTTTAAAATTAGCCAGTTATGAATTTGGAATTTTACAGAGATCCCTGTACTACAAAACAAATAGAAATGAAACTAACAGCTCAGTAGCACTAGCTCTCTGCTTTATCATCAGTTAACTACCCACCCCACCCCCAATCCAATCATTTCCTAATCTAAACCATGTTAGTTGGACATTCATGATATTCCTGCAGGAGTGAGGGAAAAATTAAACAGGTTAGTCCATCCTGGATAATACTTGGTACTGTCAGCAACTGTTCTAAGGACTCAAGGTAACATACAGAGATCGAAGAGCAATCTTTCCCTTGTCCTCTCAGCAACACAGACATGTTAGGGGGTAAGTGGCCAAAGCCACATCCATGGTAGCTTTTGAAGGAAGTTGGCGGGGTGGCTGCGGGTGGAGTGGTGAACAAGGTAAAGTTACTTAAGCAGTCATTCAGCCTCCTCTGGTCAAAGACACCAAGTACATACTTTGTGATGACAATTTTTGGTAGGCTGCCACATGTGATTTCTCATGGCATTCTATGGCCGACCACTTCATTCTCCACCCATGTCGCTTTTTTTGTGCCACCCGCACAGCCCCCCCCCCCCCCCCCTGTGGTATTCCTGAGACTTGGTTTTACTCCTACCTAAACAAGTGCAGTCAGGAGATCTCCTGTAATGGCTGTACCTCTGATTGTTGTAAGGCCATGCTGGATGTGCCCCAAGGTTCCACCCTTGACCCCTGTTTTTCCTTCTCTACATGCTACCCCTCGATGATATCATTGCAAGCAATGAGGCAGCCTTCCAATTTGCACTGGCGACACCCAACATTACATTTCCTCTATCCTCCTTGATTCCCTGACCATTAATATGCTAAACCAACTGCTTATTCAGTAACAAGTTGAAAATGAGCAATAATTTAAGATGCTCAAGAACAAAGGCACCATGTTTAGTTCCAACCAAAACCTTAACCTAGCCCATGATTCTATACTCCTTCCCAGCTGCTCACACAGGCTGAACCTGACTGTGCACAACCTTTATGTCCTGTTTCACTTCTCTACCATTAATTGTACTTTATTGGGTCATTTTTGGGGCCTTCACTAGGCTTTGAATAGACCTCATACCAACTCTCAGTTGGCGAGACTGCTACTGGGAATATATTATACTTTAGCTCCAGGGACTAAACCGAGAGTGCCACCAGCTTTCATCAAATAAGTGCCAGACCCAAATCTGTTTGCCTAGTGGACCATTCATAGAATAAAAGAAGCTTCCAGAAATTGCTAGGAGGAGGGTATCGGGCTATTGAGAGAGAAGAGAGCAGTGGGATTAGTTTTGGATTGGTCTATAAATGCCAACACAGACACAATGGTGGGAATAGCCCCCTTCTCTGCTGCTAACTCCTACAGTGCAAATTACATAGAGTAACCACAATGTGATATTACAGCACAAAAACTACCTTTGCAATTAAAAATGGTTTTGTGATTAACCAAGAGCAACATATAAAAGCCAACTAGTCTCACCTGGGCCAGTTTGTTTTTCAGAGTGGGCCCATTGGCCCAAAGAAAGCCCAGACTGCGGTTCAACCCCAAAATTACCATAACAAAAGATAGAGCAAAAATACACCATGGACAAAGTACAATTCTCCCAGGCTTCACTTCCCATTCACTTCACTGGATAGTTAAGGTTTCAGTTACACTGGCCACTTTTGAGTCAGCAACACCTCGCTGTATAACTCAATAGCCTGGTCTCAACCTGACTCCCCAGCACACTAAACAATGGCAGCAATCCCTTTAGGATTCCATCTCAAACTACTTGGGTGGAATGTCAATTTCATTCTGGTGTAAAGTGGGTTCAAAAAGTGTCGCTTGCTAAATTTAGTTTTCAGTCCGTTTAATGTTGAACGAAAGCAAGTGCTGCCGCCTATATTCTCTTAGTCACCGGGAGCCGAGCTCTGACAGGCATACAAGTACAGTATGTAGCTGCTGGCAGCAAGAACGTGGGTGGTAATTTGCAGTATCACCGGGGTCATGCCAACTGTGACAGTTCCCAGTCTCAGAGCAGTAGCTGTAAGTTGCAGCCTTAGCCCTTATGAATCAAATACAGCCCTCGACCATGGCTAGTAAATTGGTTTGTTGGATTTCGCTGCACTGATCACTATACAGCAATGATAATCCAGCGGCTCATTCTAACTGCCTGACTGACTGGCAGCTCGGTTTCCTGATGGAATAAACACAGTAGATGTTGTGAAGTTTCCTGCATCTCAGTATGTCAGAATGAGATCACCAAATCTGTGTCAAGATGGTTAAAGGACATTTGTCACACTTTTTCTGACTAGAATGAAATTAAACAATTGTATTGGGATTTCACCCCCCCCCCCCCCCCCCCTCCCCTGAGTTTCGGATGTTTCATGTCTGTCGGTCTGTCTCTGAGTGAAATCGCTCTCTGATGAGAAACACCTTGACACTTCGGTCCTGTTGAATTCATTTTCAGTGGCGTTCAGGGAAGATTTTGCATTATTAACACTGCTGTTTCAGGGCTTCAGGACACAAGTAATCAAAACAGGAGAATACAATGTTTATTTAAGAGCAATTCTCCCAGTTTCGTTCACAATTATAACCTTTAGGTCATGACATCATCGCTTTACAAAGTCATTACTCAGAAGCCTTAAATCAAAATAACAGCTTTTGACACGTTAGCCGGTTGCACCTGTGGGAAGTGATGTATGGTGAAGGAAAATGCGAAGCCATGAATGAATCCCGCTATTTCATTGTATTACACAGTGCGTTAGAGACTCCCTGTGTACAGCAGGAGCACAGCCAGTTCACCAACACTGAAAACTCTGATTTCATATTACAGACACAGCCTCACTCAGCTCTCGCTCTGGGATGTCTCGGGGTTATAGCCAGCAGCTCAACTCATTAAACCCTCTATTCTTCCCCAATTAACAGCAATGACAAGCACTGGCAGTAAAATCCGAGGCGGCAGAGAAATTAAACCTGAGTAAGTTGTGCCCACGTTTAATTTCTCCATTCACTATATTTTAGACCACTTTTTTTTCCAAAGTTTTAGTTCATTGCATCCTTTCTTAAGGTTCTACTGGATTCCCAGAGAATCAAAGCCCCAATCTATCCTGAGGTTTCAGATCCCAGTTTCCCCAATTTGGGAGCCCACCTATTTCTATGAGCGAAGTTTCTAATTCCCACCAGTTCGAGTGGTTTCCGGACGCTCAGTGTTTAAGACCTGCGACAGGTGAGAGGCCACTGTGTCTGGGTAAACTCATGCAGCCAGAGAGAGCCCCAGCCGTCCTCATTGTGCACCACCTGTTAGATGACTCCCACTACCCAGCTCCTGGACCCTTACAGTTAGATTGTGTGAATAATTTCCTGCCAATTTTCGTTTGCCTTCCTCTTGCCCTACCTTTTAGTTTGAAGTTTATTTTTGATTTCACACTGCTCATCATTTTATATCTCCATGCTGACAAGTTTTTGCTTATAACTAACTGCTCTCTCCCTCTAGACATCACCTCCCCTTTTTCGAAGACTGATTAAATATTTCCCCTGCGTCTTGAAGCAACTGTGCAATGTGCAGTCTGTGCTCTGACCAGCTATTACCGAATTGGAGGGTAATTTGCAGTTCAGCTATTATTGGTTTTGCGACATGTTGAATCAAGTGGATTAATTCCCCCGCCCCGCAACGCCATCCTGAGCTGTTTCCACAAATTCATGAAGAGTTTATGTCACTTCCCCCCCCCCCCCCCCCCGCCTCCCAAAAAATGTTCCGCACTTTCCCGGAGTCGGGAATCTCCAAGTGCTTCCTGGAGTTTCAGATCTCCAGTTTCTTTTCCTCGAGTTTTCTGTTTCATTCCGTTCAGCTCTAAACAATCACAAAGTTACCGAGCCTGCAGGAAGCGGGCAGTGAAAAGTTTCCTGTTGTATCAAACTGTGCGGATCCCACAGCGGCTGTGGATTGGAGGAGAGGGCTCGGGCACTGCGGCTCACTGAGCTCTCAGTCGCTGCAAGGGGCATTTTAACACCCCCTCCCCCCAAAAAAATGACGGAATGACACATTCCAACTACAGCCTGTGAAGCTGCTGAAAGTGAAATGACACAAGATTAAAACTTTCCTCCAGGACTGAGTGTGTTGAGTGGAGGCGAGCGGCAGGTAGCTGCTGAACCGGTGTTGAGTGTGAGCACAGGAAACAGCCATAAGTTTAGAAATATTCCCCTCGGTCACTGAGAGCCGGTTGTAAACAGTATCAGGATAGCAAGCCCGGGGTTAACCGCCCCTCTGCTCAGCCTTCACTTTAAACAGGAGGGCGACAGCGAACAGGAAACCTCCTCAATGCGAAACAAACCCCCTCTGCAGGGTTACATAGAACCCACCATTACAATCCAGATCAATATGCAGAGTTTAGGAAGCTGCAATGAGGGGGGAAGAGGGCAGGAGGCCCCCAGGGTTTGAGGGGTGAGGGAGAAGACAGTCTCCGGGGCTGAAGTTCTCGGAAAAATCAGGGTGGAATGGCTGGTGGTCAGATCTGAAGTTTCCAGGGCTGAAGAGTCGGGCTTGAGGATGTCACAATGTACGGGGTGGGGATGGAGGATGGGGGTCGGGGGAAGTTGAGGCCCCAGAACTGAAACTGTGAGATCGGTTCAAAGCTCAGGGTCCCAAGACTAGGTCCCAGAACTAGCGGAGGGGGCGGGGGTCTCAGGACAGGTTCCCAGTGTAAGGGGAGGGGGGAGGTCCCAGGACAGGCTCCCAACATAGTGAGAGAGTCCCAGGACCTGGTCCCAGAGTAAGGGAGGGGAGTCCCAGGACAGGGTCCCAAGGATAGGGAGAGGGGTGTCAGGATGGGAGTGCCCCAGGACGGGGTCCCAGATATGGGGAGAGGGTTCCAGGCAGGGCTGGGTCTCAGGAATAAGGCAATCCAGGACGGGGCTCCCAGAAAGGGTCCAGGATTCAGGATTGAGACTTGCAGGGTCTGGGATTTGAGGAGCTGGTCTCCCAAGGCCAGCTGGCTGCAGTCATCACTTTGCACACATTGAGGTTCCTCTTACCTGCAAACGTCTGTCCTCTGACTCTCAGGAAAAGACTCAGCCCCACCAGGAGGAAACTTAGAAGCCGCTTCATCGCTCACACTGGCTGAAATGATGGGAAAGCTGCCTTTCCCTGTTTTTTCCTGCCTTTCCTGCTCCTCGGCCTTTGGGGCTTTCTTCTTTCTCTTCTTTTTTTCCCAAGTTAAATTCCTCACGCGTTCAGCTTTTTTCCACTACTTCTGGTTACTTGGCTCTGACAGACTGGCCAGGAAAGAGCTGACGTCGGGCGGAGCGCGTGTCCGCCGCCCCTGAAGCGCGTTCTCGCGCCCTCTCCTGAGCTCGGGGACGCGCCTGGTTGGCGGCTCTCGGGCACGCGCAGCTCTCTCCACTCGCGGCGGAACCAGCACCGGCCCCAGTAAAACCAACAGGTCAACCGGGAATATCACCCACCGGGCGATAGATCAGACATCAGCTCACCTAGAGAGGGAGGGGAAAAAGGGAGAGGGAGGGAAGGGGAAAAGGGAGGGGGGGAAACGAGAGGGGGAGGGGGAATGGGAGAGGGAAGGGAAATGGGAGAGGGAGGGGGAGGGGGAGGGGCAATGGGAGAGGGAGGGGAAATGGGACAGGGAGGAGGAATGGGAGAGGGAGGGGGAAAAGGAGAGGGGAAAGGGAGAGAGAAGGGAGGAGGGAGGGGGAATGGGAGAGGGAGGGGGGAAGGGAGGAGGTAAGGGGGAAGGAGGAAAGGGTGAGGGAGAGGGGAAAGGGTGAGGGAGGGGGGAAAGGGTGAAGGAGGGGAAAAGGGAGAGGGGGAGGGGAAAAGGGAGAGGGGGAGGGGGAGGGGAAAGGGGAGGAGAGGGGGAGGGGAAAGGGGAGGAGAGGGGGAGGGGAAAAGGGAGGGGGGAAAGGGAGAGGGAGGGAGATGGGGAGGAATAGGAGGGGGAAGGGAGAGGGAGGGAGTGGAAAAAGAAAGAGGGAGGAAGGGGGAGAGGGAGCGAGGGGGAGAGGGAGGGGGGAGAGGGAGCGAGGGGGAGAGGGAGGGGTGAGAGGGAAGGAGGAGAGGGAGGGACAGGGAGAAGGGGGGAAGAGAGGGAGGGAAGGGAAGGAGGGATAGGGAGGGAGGTGGGGAGGAGAGAAAGGGAGTAGGTGAGGGGGAAATGGGAGGGAGGGAGAGGCTGGGGGATGGTGGGAGGGAGTGCGAGAGAGAGGGGAAGTGGGAGGGAAGGAGGGTGTGGGGAAAGGAGGGAGGAGTGAGGGAGAGAGAGAGGGAAAGGGAGCGGGAGGGTAGGGGGAGAGAGAGAGAGGGAGGGAGGGGAGAAATGGAGAGGGAGGGAGGGGTAAGAGGGAGGGAGGGGTTGGGAGGGACCGAGATGAAGGAGAGAGGGAGGGAGGGGATGGTAAGAGAGAGGGTGGGGGAGATGGAGGGAGGGGGAGAGGGAGGGGGAGGGAGAGAGTGAGAGGAGGAGAGGAAGGGGGAGAGAGGGAAAAGGAGGGGTAGAGGGGAGAGGGAGAAGAAGAAGGAGAAAGAGGGAGAGTTGAGATACGGGGAGACAGAAAGGAGAGAGGGAGTGAGGGAGGGAATGAGAGAGGGAGGGAGGGAGAGAAGAGGGGTTGGAGGAAGGGAGGGAGAGAGGAGACAGGGTGGAAGGGAGGGAGAGGGAGGAGGAGGAGTAGGAGGAAGGGAGGGAGGGAGGGAGGGAGAAAGAAAGGATTGAAAATGGCTGCAGGGAGCCACCTGCACTGGAGCCTAAAACAGCCCAGAGGTTTCAGCAGTCCCATCCCAAGCCAGCCAACAGCCTTAATGGGCACTGCAGGGTGCATAGAGGGTGTTCTACCTACTGATAACAGTATAATTTAAGTTGGGATGGTTCTCTTTGCTGTTGGCACTTTGTAACTTATTTTGTCTTATATTATTTTAATTGGGCCATAGGGTTCTCTCCTGTATAAATGGTGCTCTTAAATGGGGCACTTGGTGTTGTTTGGTGACCTTGGAGCAAGCCAATGGCACTCTTTTTTTGGACCATCAAAACGGCCCACCCCAAACCAGCAGTCAATTTCCACAGAGTTCACTGACACTAGACTAAAATTACACACTCTCTGGGGTTGCATAGTTATTTGTGTATCTGTGGTGAAGATCAGCAACGTTGAAAACTACTCTTGGGCAACAGATCCAACTCTCAAATAATTTATGAAGAGGCAACGTTATTTTGAATGGGCCGTTCAATGTGTTTATTTTCTTTCAGCTAAATTTTTTTCTCTCTTTTTGTTGAGTCTTAACTTTTGTAAGTGCCAGCGACTGGCACTCTTGCACCTGGTACGGTTTGATTCTGGAGTGAACGAGGCTTTGCTTCAATTCGACTTGGGCAGTCTGAGCCAAGAGATGCATTATATCCCTGTTGAGAGGAGAGAATTACTGTTTTGGCAAGTTGGGCTCTTGTCAGAGTAAAGTTTGTTTAGTGTCTCTGTTACTGCACCTTTTGCTTGGCTTAAAGTTTATCTGAGAACCTGGGCAACCAACAGGACTTTTTTCTTTTGGATTACCCAGTTTGTTACTAGTTACCGTAACTTTCCATGTATAATCAGCGACAGTTACTAAAGGAAAAACAGAGCATAAAGATATAGACCATTGAAATGGTTCTTTCTTTCAAGCCAGCCTAGTTAGTTAGTAGGTTCTGGTTCAGCAGAGAAACCCTGAATATTCTCACATGTAACTGAGGGATACAACTCCACCACTGACTGAAGTTGCCAACTCTCCAGGATTGCCCTGGAGTCTCCAAATATTAACAATTAATCTCCTGAACACTGCTTTTAGAAACCCTGGAGAAAACATAGTGGGGAATTAAAAATGTTTTTTTAAACTTTATTTTCTTGGAAGGATTTCATTTATTAGTCATAAAAATATTGGAGGTAGGGGGGTGGGGCTGCAGATAGGCTGTTTGACTGACAGTCAAGAATCGTCCAATCCAGTAATGAACAGTCTGTTCACTTTCTAATTGGTGGGGGGGAGGATGATCTGCCAAGAATGTTCCTGTTGGGCAACCAATGGCGGGAGTGTGGGAATGGGGGGGGGTCATGTGACATATCCTCCTGAATACGTCCAGCCAGAGTTTGCAACCCTACCACCCACCCATGAACAACCTTCTGCTCCCAGATAAATAGAATATAGAAAAAAGGGTAAACTTCAAGTTAATTTAATAGAAAACGTCCAGCGAGTCCATCTTAAATAATTTTACTGCACTTAATGCCTGTATTGTCAATAATATCAACAGCATTAATATAGTGCCTTGAGCATAAAAAGTCCAAAGGCACTTAACAAATCTAGAGATAAGAAAAGAATGCTGAGCCAGGAAGGGAGAAATTAGGAGGGGAGACTTGGACGGAAAGATATGTTCTCAGGAGGTATTTTAAGGTGGAGAGAGAGGTGGCACTGGTTGGTAATTAGATTTAAAGCAACAACAACAACAATTTGTATTTATATAGCACCTGTAACAGAACAAAATGTCCCAAGGTGCTTCACAGGAGCATTATAAAGCAAAATTTGAACCAAGCAACATAAGGCCATATTAAGACAGATGGCCAAAAGCTTGGTCAAGGAGGTTTTAAGGAGCTCCTAAAGGAGGAAAGAGGCAGAGAGGTTTAGAGCTTAGGGCCTTGGCAGCTGAAGGCACGGCTACCAGTGATGGAGGCATTAAAATCGGAGATGCTCAAGAGGCCAGAATTAGAGCAGAGGGTTGTAGGGCTGGTGGAGATTACAGAGGAGTGAGGCCATGGAGGAATTTGAAAACAAGTTTGAAAACTTAAAAATCAAGGCGTTCCTTAACCGGAAGCCAATGTAGATCAGCGAGTGCAGGGGTGATGGGTGAATGGGACTTCGTGTAAGTAAGGACGCAGGCAGTATTGGATGATCTTAAGTTTATGGAAGGTAGAATGTGGAAGGCTAGCCAGGAGTGCATTAGAATAGTCAATTCTGGAGGCAACAAAGGCATGGATGAGGGTTTCAGCAGTGGATGAGCTAAGGTAAGGTCAGTGTTTCCCAAACTAACCTGAAAGGCAAATATTTCCATTGACCCTAATCCTAAAACAATGCCAATATCCCTGCCAATCCTCATTCTAAAATTCAAAAATAGTTTTACCCTGGCCTTAAAGAAAAAATGGCATTTATAATTACCGTAATCCCCAAATAAAGTGCTGTCTATTTTTGTACGAACCTAAAATGAGGCTTGTGTTTTTTGCCAACACATGGCTAGCGTTGCTGCTAAATTTAATGCATGGGTATATACATTGGAGGCGGTGATGGAGTCCTGAACTTCCCTCCCCTGCTCCTACCCAAAGACTTAGTAAAGCAAATCTGCTTTGCCTCAGGGAGAGAAGATTCAAGAAAAACATACAAACAGGTCTTGAGGAAAAGGCAATAGCCACGTCAATCATCTGCAAGTGATGTATTTCTCAATGTGCTATCATAGCATGCAT
This sequence comes from Heterodontus francisci, assembly GCF_036365525.1. Taxonomy (NCBI): domain Eukaryota; kingdom Metazoa; phylum Chordata; class Chondrichthyes; order Heterodontiformes; family Heterodontidae; genus Heterodontus; species Heterodontus francisci. The sequence continues at coordinate 31,819,037 of NC_090375.1, forward strand.
ACTATTAAGCTGCTTTCACACTATACTTATAATCATACAGCCCAGGAGGAGGCCATTCAACCCATCGTGCCTATGACAGCTCTTTGAAAAGTTGATCCAATTAGTCCCACTCTCCCGCACTTTCCCCATAGCCCTGAAAATGTTTCCTCTTGAAGTACATACCCAAAACCTGTTTGAAAGTTATTCTTGAAAGTGCTTCCACCACCCTTTCTCATTTCAGATGGTAACAATTTGCTACATAGATTGCTACATGCAAAATAAAAGTTGCATCTTCCAGACAATAGTATGCTGCTGTAGAATAAAAGAAAACAAAGATGGAACAATTGTATTCCTTCGGTAAATTTCCTTCTTATTTCCCTTCTGGTTATTTTGGCAGCCAGCAATGGATCAAACATTAAACCGAGGCCCCCGTCTGCGCTCTTAGCTGAACACAAGGTGAACGTAAAAGATCCCACAGCCACTATTGAGAGAAAAGCAGAGAGTTCTCCCCAGTGTCCTGGGTCAATATTTATCCCTCAACCAACATCAGCAAAACAGATTATCTCCCCATTATTGCATTTCTGTTTGTGGGAGCTTGCTGTGTGCAAATTGGCTGCCACAGGTTCTACACTACAACAGTGACTACACTTCAAAAGCATTTCATTGCCTGTAAAGTGCTTTGGACATCCTGAGGTCATGAAAGACGCTATATAATTACATGTTCGTTCTTTTATATTACAGATTAAGCACACCATTCCCCAAATTGACTTTTAAATCATGCCACCAGTGTCCCTTTCAACCAACAGCAAATTAAGTGCATACACGGAGTGTCGGTGCCAAATTTGGCACTGTGCATGCACAGTGTTTTAGTGCCCATACCTCATCAACAAATGACATCATAACAAGCAACACAATATGCTCGAACAAATTCGCATTGAAAGGGAGGAGGTATTAGCAGTTTTAGAGGGCTTAAAAGTGAATAAATTCCCAGGCCCAGATGAGATGTATCCCAGGCTGTTATGTGAGGCAAGGGAGGAGATAGCAGGGGCTCTGACACAAATTTTCAGATCCTCTTTGGCCACAGGAGAGGTGCCAGAGGACTGGAGGACAGCGAATGTGGTATCATTATTCAAGAAGTGTAGCAGGGATAAAACAGGTAATTACAGGTTAGTGAGTCAAATGTCAGTGGTAGGGAAACTATTGGAAAAAAATTCTGAGGGACAGGATTAATCTCCACTTGAAGAGGCAGGAATTAATCAAGGATCAGCATGGCTGTGTCAGGGGGAGATCGTGTTTAAGAAATTTGATTGAACTTTTCGAGGAGGTGACTAGATGTGTAGATGAGGGTAAAGCAGTTGATGTAGGTGTACATGGACTTCAGTAAGGCTTTTGATAAGGTCCCACATGGGAGATTGGTCAAGAAGGTAAGAGCCCATGGGATCCAAGGCAATTTGGAAAATTGGATCCAAAAGTGTGGATGGCAGCATCCAGCTCAAATGTGTATGGTCACACCCGAAGAATGACCATTTGGGTAAAGGCCTGGTGTGATGTTGGTGTCTATGAAATCACATGTTATCAGAGTTAATTCTGCCTTTAGAAGATGAAGGGAGCAAATTTGTAATGGGGAAAAGAGAATTGAATGTATTTAATTGATTGATTACAATTAATAGTAACATATAAAATCCAACTGGTCTCATCAACTGGTCACTATTCAAAAATATGGGGTCGCCCATTTAAGACAGAGATGAGGAGAATTTTTTTCTCACAGAGGGTCATGAGTCTTTATAATTCTCTTCCTCAAAAGGCGGTGGAAGCAGCATCTTTGAATATTTTTAAGACAGAGGTAGATAGATTCTTAATAAGCAAGGGGGTGAAAGGTTATCAGGGATGTGCGGAAATGTGGAGTAATCAGTTCAGCCATGAACTTATTGAATGGTGGAGCAGGCTCTAGGAGTCGAGTGGCCTACTCCTGCTCCTAATTCAGATGTTCATAAGTTCGTGACAGGTCTTACCAGGACCAGTTTGTGTTTGGGAATGGACACATTGGCTCAATGAAACCCCAGACGGGGTTTTAACCTTGAAAATGCCATAAGGAAAGATAGAACAAAAACTATACCAGGGCAAAGTACAACATACATAGGAAATGGAATTGAATGAAGTTTCTCTAATAATTGGCCCATTAACTTCTTTAAAACAAACATTATTTGATCCACTTCACTCAAAACAAGCTCCTGAGAAACAACCATATGTAGCATAAATTACATCATGCTAGGCCCCCACCTGCCAAGAATGAGGCACAATTAATTTTGTCATGAACAATGATTTTAAATTGTTGCTGGAGCAAGGAAATGACTTGTTAAACAGATCAGCCATGGTTGGAAGGACAAAGGACCATTCTCTGACACATTCAGCCTACAATGGACCTTGATCACCAGGTATTGTGTGTAAGGCCCTGCTAAGATGATTCAATCCACAGAGCCAAGACGTGGTCAGACCAGTTAGTCACATAACTAACCTGCTTGGCAACCTGTGTTTTTCGGAATTGTACAAACAGTTTGAACTCAGAAAGTTTGCTCCTGGACTGAGAAGATCTCTCCTGTCTGCTCCAATCTCTTTCTCACAAGCCTCTGAATCCACTGAAGACACATGAACTCCAAAAGAGAAAAGTCTCCTACAGTGAACAAGGTTTAAGAAGAATACTGGGTCCCAAAGAAAAGCAAAATCTACCTACAATAAGGACTCTACAGTGAGCTCAAAGAACCGTAACAAAAGCTCTTCACATATTGCCTCAAACTTTTCCACTTTATTTTTCTTCTGCTCTTTTCTGTCTCTATTTGCATGTGTGTATTGTATATGCATGCTAGCGTGGGCACATCCGTAGGCGTCAACCGAATTAGAGTTTAAGTTTAATGAATTTCAACCTTCTTTTCTTTAAACCTAAGTAAACCCGTTTGTGCTGGTTTCACCAAGGGGAGCTAAAAACACGGTGTGTTTAAAATTAAACCCTGTTACGGTAAGACCAGGTGAAGGCTGAGAAGGAACCCAAGACCCCTTTCTCACCTGATCATAATACTGTGAGACATTGCAGTGTGCAAATTGCCTGTTGCATTTCCCTACATTGCAACAGCGACTTCAATAGGACCCCGGGACATCTTTCTCACTTGGTCGTAATAATTAAAAGAAACTGTTGTCTCACAGCTTTTAAGGAAATCAGATTGTTTCCCTCTGCCTGTACTCCAAGCTTTAAGGCAAATGTTGTTTTCTGATTCAGACCTGAAAAATTCTTCTTATTGAGACTGATTTAGTGTTTTGTTTTCAAATAAACTTTGCTAAAATGAGTCCTGTGCCTTATTACAAAACATTATTTTCAACTTGATAGCTTTTAAAATGTATTTTTGTCCTTCTAACCTGAATAACATCTCATCCATTGTCACAATCTGAGCTTGTCAACTTTGGGAAGAATATTCTCTTTGAGAGACTTTTCCCCCATTTCACAGATCACCTGAATGGAGAGATCTCACTCTGACTTCAGTGGCCCTCCAACAGTGCACGCAGTAGTTTAAATATCTTTGTTTAAGTGAACATTAGGAAGACAACTGTCTGTACAGAGCCTCTTGGACCCCATCCCAGAGGTGATCACTATAGACAGGGGTTTTTGTGTGTGTAATTGATTTCAAAGTTGAATCCTTTGAAGCTGAACGGAGCCAAGAACCAAGCTGTGGTTGTTTACTGTGTTTTTTTGACTAACTTGGAAAGGAATGTTTTATACTCCGCATGGACCGGTTTTTCTTGGTAAATATCTTGATGCAAAGCAAATAAAAAGCAACTCAAGCTAAACAGCGTGGTCAGGCGAATCAAAACAAATCAGTCTCTAAAACCAGAGTTTTGCTGACCGTTTGGGTTCTTTGACGTGGGTCGGCTTAATCTGGAACCAAATGCCGACAAGCAAAAATATGGAAATCTCTTCAATTGCCAACTGTTAATAAGAGTCAATGTATCAGAGAGTATAAAACCCCCTGGTAATAACAGGGCGGAACAAATGCAAAATCAAAAACTTCCCACCCTGGAGACCGTTTCTGGGTTGTATCTCTTATCTGTGTGGTTCTGTTATGTTTCAGTCTGTGTGTCAGTCTCTTCGAGTCTTAGTGCTTGTGTGTGTTACCCCTCTGCACAACTGACAAAGTGGGCACAATCTCAGGCTTGTGTCTATGTTTTAGTGTGTCTATTTCTTGTGTTTGTGTATGTTTCTCATGTATTTCTTGTGGGTGTGTTTCTTGTCCATAGAATCATAGAATGGTTACAGCACAGAAGGAGGCCATTCAGCCCATCGCGCCCATGCCGGCTCTCTACAAAAGCAATGCAACTAATCCCACTCCCCTGCCTTTTTCTGTAGCTCTTCATATAATTACCCAATTCTCTTTTGAAAGACTGGATTGAATCTGCCTCCGCCACAATCTCAGGCAGTGCATTCCAGATCTGAATCACTCTCTGTATAGTCGTTGCTTTTTTTTTCAATCACCTTAAATCAGTGTCCTCTGGTTCTCGATCCTTCCCCCAATGAGAACAGTTTCTCCCTATCTATCCAGACCCCTCATGATTTTGAACACTTCTATCAAATCTCCTCAATCTTCTCTTCTCCAAGCAGAACAGCCCCAGCTTCTCCAATCTATCCACATAAATGAAGTTCCTCATCCCTGGAACCATTCTCATGAATCTTTTCTATACCCTCTCTAAAGCCTTCAAATCCTCCTGAAGTGTGGTGCCCAGAATTGGACAGGGCACTCCAGTTAAGGTCAAACCGGTGTTTTATGCTTTTGTACTCTAAGCCCTTATTTATAAAGCCATATAAATCCAAGTGTCTTGTGTGTGTTTCTTGTGTGTGCGTGTTTTTTGTCCATGTGGCTTCTGTGTGTTTTTTGTGTTCCAGTTTCTTGTCTAAGTCTTGTGCCTTTCTTGCCTGTGTTTTTTGTGTGTATTGTATGGATGACTGTGTTTAGGTCTGTGCTGTGTGTGTGTATTTTAGCAAATTAGTTCATTTTCTGCTTGCTCCCCTTTGACAAGTCCTCCCGGCTGATGGAGTCTTTTGGAGCTAAAATCGATTTATTTCCCTCCTCTGTTCTTCGAAGGGTGGAGCGGCTTAAATCTGGTAATGTCATTGAGTTCCGAGTCAGGACTTCACTGGGCAGCACATGCCTGGGTCATATGACAATAAACGCGGTAATTATTAGACTGAAGGACGGATGCAAAGATGCATTTATCGTTGCGGTGTTATTGAGCAGATTTTTGAGAACATGCAATTCAAATACAAATTATATTGTATTGCAGGATTAGATGACGGACAGTGGGAGGAGGCTCGTGGGCAGGTTTAGCACCGGCATCGACAAGTTGAGCTGAACGGTCCCTTACTGTGCTGTAAATCCTGTGTAATTTTATGTATTTACAAGGATACGTATTGGCCAAATTTGATAAATTGCTACCTCGTGACCCAAGTGTTTAGTTTTAGTTTTGCCACGAAGGTACAAATATGTGGGATTTAATTTGTGCTGATCTTTCTGCATTGGTCTGAATCTAACACCCGCTTCCCGTTCTGGTGTCCTCTGAGTAAACTGATTTCTTAATCAGTCACTTCGAATTACAGAATGGCATTGTCAAAAAAAAACAAACACTGCGTTTAAAAATTCTGTTTAAAGACACGAACTTGGTGCTTGGGATTAATCTACTCTGTGGGTCAGTTTTCTCTATAGCACTGTCTGTCTGGTCATTTACATTGCTCCGGAGTGGTAACAGGAGGCAGTGCCCGCGGGCTAACAGCGCTCTCTACTGATGCCATTAAAGAATGCTCAGTAACCTGAGTCTCTTTCATACCGAAACCCTTTCAAGTAGAACAAAAAAGACTCCTGTCTGCAAAAGGACCGTGTCTCCATCAAAGTTTAGGGAGCTAATTTTTGATTTTTTTTTGTGACACGAATATATGTGAGTATTGGTAAGAGGAATAGCGAGGTCACTTATTACTTGGAAGGTGCGAGGCGAGGTGGGGTAGAGGAACAATAGAGGATCTCAGTGTACAAATACACCAAGCAAGTTGCGCCACAGGTTAGCAAGACCATGAAAAGGCAAACCAAGCACTTGGCTTTATTACTAGAGGGATAGAATTGAAAAGTAGGGAGGTTATGCTAAACCTAGTGGCCGGAATTTTACCTTCGAGAATCGGATCCCGTGGGAGGCATCCGGAAGATAAAGTGGAGTGCGATGATGTCGGGTCGGGTCCCCAGCGTCATGACCTACAGACGCCATTTAACGAACGTAGGAAGTCAGGCGAAATCGACTCTGCACTCGCCGCCCAACTAAAAGCAATTGAGAGCTCATTAAGGCAGTTGAGAATGCAGTGGTTAGCACCGCAGCCTCACAGCTCCAGCGACCCGGGTTCAGTTCTGGGTACTGCCTGTTCAGAGTTTGCAAGTTCTCCCTGTGTCTGCGTGGATTTCCGCCGGGTGCTCCGGTTTCCTCCCACCTCCAAAGACTTGCAGGTTGATAGGTAAATTGGCCATTAAAAATTGCCCCTAGTGTAGGTAGGTGGGAGGAGAATGGTGGGGATGTGGTAGAGAATATGGGATTAATGTAGGATTAGTATAAATGGGTGGTTGTTGGTCGGCACAGACTCGGTGGGCCGAAGGGCCTGTTTCAGTGCTGTATCTCTAAATAAATTTTTTAAAAATAAATAATTGCCTGCAATTTTGCGTGTGCTGTCTGATTTAACGGCCGTAAATTGGGTTGTAGGGCATCTCAGGAACTCGGCAAGTTTAAAAGGGCGGCAGGCATTGAATCATGAGGGAGTTGGAGGTACAATTTTTCCTTTTGCTGTTTATTTATTCTGATGTTATTTGTGTGTCCTAACAATTGGTGTTATTTGCAGCTTGTGCAGAAGGGTTCACCTGACTGTTATTCACTGCTGCTCGGGCCCCAGCTATTCTGAGTAATTGGGTGAAAGGATTGGGATTGTGTGAGCCTGTCCTAACAGCTGGAAGCTAATACCTGTCGTCATTGCATCTGGTCTTCAGTACAACAATGGGAATTGTGCACTCTGGAGGTGGATCATCGGATAAGGAGGACTATGCCCCAAGGAGGGACAGAAGGACAAATGGGCAGGAAAAGTGCAACCAACTGGGCCGGTGCATCCTCGTAATGTGGGAGGGGGAGAAGGTGGCAGAGTGGGCCGGGTGCGAACACATGTCAGGAGACGTGCCTACCCAGCAGGCAGGGTATACCACCCGCTTCTGAGCTACCTGCAGCTGTCAGAACGCCAGTGCAGAAGAAAACTGCGTCTGTCACAGGAGACTGTCACATCTCTTTGTGAGATGCAGGCATGTTGCCTCAAACTGCTTCAGTGACCATCCAATGCCGGTCACTCTGAAGGTTTCAATAGCTCTTAACTTCAATGCGTGTGGCTCATTCCAAGCTTCAACGACAGACTTGTGCGGAGTCTCACAAGCAGCAGTGCACCACTGCATAAAGGTTGTGACTGAAGCATTGTTCCAACGTGCTAACCATTTCATTACGTTCAAGGTGGACAACACTAGTCAGGCTGAGAGAGCCAGAGGCTTCAGCATTATAGCTGGGTTCCCAATGGTACAGGGCATGATAGACTGTACTCATGTGGCCATTATAGCACCAGCAGGTCAGTCGGGGACATTCATGAACCTCAAGGTATTCCATTCAATGAACATTCAGCTCGTCTGTGATTATCGAAAAAGAATCTTGCAGGTGTGTGTTACCCTGGGAGTTGTCATAATGCTATCATTCTCTGAAACTCCCAGGTGCATGTATTTTTCAGTACTCCTGACAGACTGGAGGGATGGATACTCGGCGACAGGGGTTATCCTCTGAAGACATGGCTAATGACACCGGTGAGGAACCCAAGGGGTCATGCTGAGGAACGTTACAATGAGAGCCATGCGGCCACCAGTGACAATTGAACATACTATTGGCCTACTAAAAATGAGATTCAGGTGTCTTGACTGTTCTGGTGGAGCCCTGCAGTACGCACCATCACGGGTTTCCAGAATTATTGTTGTTTGCTGTGCCTTGCATAACTTGGCAATGGAGAAGGGAGAGGCCCTGGAGGATGATCAAGGTCAGCGTGAGGCATCATTATATGATGACGGAGTTTCTGATGAGGAAGATGGGTATCAGTCAAATGATGATTGGTAGAGGAAGCTGAATGTAATTTGGCTTTAAGTGCGAGAGAGACCAGGGAGTCTCTAATAGGCAGGCGCTTCTATTGAGAGGATATAAATGTTCCCATACTCGACGTTGCGGTATGAGAGGAGTCATTGTGAGGATCTGAGAGGGCAAATACACTCACCTTCAGGGGGAGAGATAATCTGACGATGCACACCTTCACATAATGATTAACCCAACCCAAGTGTGTGACCTCGCATAGAAAACTACTCATGTTGAGAAACGATGTTGGATGTAACTTCAGGAATGACATGTAAAATTGTAATTACACAAAATTTGTTACATTTTTTTCTTATACAAATCAAATAAATAAGTGAAAAGTTACCCAGTGAACCAGTAGTGATGTTACTGCGATTTCTTTATACGTTTGCGATTGCTCCTGCGTGTGGACGATCCCTCGCCACCAAACTCACCAGAGTGGGTGATCTCGTTGCCACGCCACTTGTGATGACTTTGGCGGATGTCCTCTGCCTGCTCATAGCCGTGCAGGCCGTGGCACATTAGGGTTCTCACGGGCACCCTCTAACACCCTGGGAGTTAGCGGTTCACATGCCACTGGCAGAGGGAGCAAGGAGCTGCAGGATGCATCAGGGGCGCCCGGAGAGGAGCTCCCATATGTGATCTGCTGCCCCTGTGCCCTCCTGAGGCTCGGCTGGTCGTCAATGGTGACCTCAGAGGGATGAGCAGCCTCGACCTGTCGCCTGCGCATCCGATTCTGCTCTCTGATGCTCTGGTCCAGGGAGGCCACACTCGCTCTGAGGTCACAAATTGCATCCAGTACTGGCCCCTCCACTGCAGCCGCCAGTCTTTCAACGGAGGATGCCAGATGTACAAATACCTGAGAGTTTGCAGCACTCATACCCTGGATGAATGTTTCCAGAGTATGAGTCATAGCTCGCAGCATCTCTGGCAACTCCGCCAGATCTCCATACACCGCCTGCTGCACCTGCAACATCTCCTGCTGAATGGCTGTTATCAGAGGTTCGTCATCAGCTTGCGGCTCTGCAAAGGCCTGGCCTCCCACACTCCTCCGAGTGTGTGAGGCATCGGCCTTCTGCCTCTGGTGGCTGGCCCGGCAACTGTATTGTGCTCACATCTGTATGTGAAGATGACTCCGTGGACACACTAATCCCAACTTTGGTGGAAGTATCTGCGCTGGTACTTGGTGTGGTGCGAGGATGTGACGGTGCACCCTCTGAGGTTCCCCCCTCCACCTCAGAGGTGGACGGTTGAGCCACGAGACGCTTCCTGGCTGCTGTTGTGTTTCACCTGTAGGGAAAATCATATTGATCAGTTTGATCAGCAATCCAGACTTAAGTACATGTTACTGACTGCATTTTGGTCACATCTGTGTGACAACTTTAGAGAGCACACTTCAGTGAATTAGACAAGCACCACACCCCCTATCCCCCCATTACACCTCCCCCCACCCCCATACACTCTTACACCACGTTCTGGGTCACTCACTCTCATGGCCAGGTCCACCAGCCTCGCCATCTGCAATGGCCGTCCTCCGTCCTCCCCTGCTATCATCAAGGCATCCTCCTCCATTCTAGTCAGGTATGCTTGATTGGCCAGGCCACCACCGTTCCGGGACCTCTCTCAGGCATTCTGTGCCCTCTTTTCCTATTTAAACAAAAATACTTAGTTTAGACATATTAGTTGGCATCTCGCCCACTCACCCAAAGGGGTTGATGTTGCATTTCACTGCTGTGCCAGTGCAGTGCCGAGCTTGAACACTTCTGCATCACTGTGCATCTCAGACTTGCCCATCTTGCATCCCAATGCAAAGCAGCAGCCAAGCAATGATCATACAGGTCTTCCACCTTTCAGCATGAGAACACATAGACCCTCCCTTGACACATTAACGATGAGATGAATGAGGAATGCCCCTTACCCGGGCAGAGCGAAGCAGGTCATTGAGGCGCTTGCGTCACTGAAGCCATGTCCGCCTTACAACACCGTGGCTGCTGACCTCCTCCACGACCTCCAGCCAGGCCCTCTTGGTCACTTGGGATTGTCGCCTTCTGCCATTTGGATTGAAGAGGACCTCCCGCCTCTCCTCAACCACCTGGAGGAGGACCTGCAGTGATTCCTCTGAAAATCGGGGGTGTGGGGGGGGGGGGGGGGGTGGTGGTGGCGGGGTCGTGCGGACACTTCTCCCCTCCATCGCTGTTGATTGTTCTGCAGCTTTTATATGTCTCTTTCTTCCTGTTCCTGGATACTGCCAGTCCTCCTTCCCTCCTTGCAGGTGTAGATCCTTTTTATCCTCCTGTACTACTTCCACAGATGTCTTCCTCTGATGCCAGGTAAGAACTAACTGGTCCATTTCATTGCTGTAATTCTTTTTAAAGGACTTACAGCAACCTTTCCCGGATGTGACCCCGCCCCCAACGCTGCTCATCATCCCGCCCACACAAACCCTTTCAATTCAAAAATACACTGTGGGGCTGCCCCGTGCGTGATGCCAGTGGCCGGGAGGCGCGGAGCAGGATCAGAGTCGTCATCCGCTTCAGCTTCATCCGCCCCTGAGCCACCAAGAGTGGCAAAATTCCGGCCATTGAACCTTAGTTAGATCACACTTAGAGTAGTGCATGCAGTTCTGGTCACCATATTATAGAAAGGATATCGAGGCACTAGAGAGGGTGCAGAGAAGGTTTACAAGAATGATACCAGAAAGGTATGGGTGTACGCATCAGGAAAGGAATGACAGGCTACTGTGTAAGGCCCTCCCACCATAGTATACCAACGTGCTGGAACCCATGTAAAACTCCTCTGACATAATACACCGGAAAATGTTTTAATGTGTAATGCATTGTAAATATAACCTGAAATGGCAAGTGTAGTGAGGCACCTCATGTACTGTATTGAAAGAAACTGGTCTGTATTGTACTTTATGTAATGTCCAATTTGAATTGTTATATAATGTATTTTTACAAATTTTATGAATAAAGTATATCTTTGGAAAAAGAAAGGATTGACAGGCTGGGTCTCTTTTCTCTGTCCTAATAGAGACCTTTAAAATTATGAAAGGTTTTGAGAGAGTGGATACAGAGAGAATATTTCCTCTTGTGGGGAAGAGTAAACCTAGAGGCCATCAATATAAGATAGTCACCAAGAAACCTAACAGGGAATTCAGAAGAAACTTCTGAGTGGTGAGAATGTGAAACTCGCTACCACAGGGAGTGGTTGAAGTGAATAGCATCAATCCAATTAAGCAAGTATGAGGGAGAAGGGAATAGAGGGTTACAGTGACAGATTTAGATGAGGAAAGATGGGAGGGGACTTGAGTGAAGCATAAACACTGGCATAGACTGGTTGGGCCAAATGGCCTGTTTCTGTGCCATATATTCTATGTAATCCTAGATATAGGGGTTTACATTTATGTGATATTTTTTCTTCAATTTCCCCTCCAAACACACATACACACAGAGAGAAGAAATTGAATGCTTGTAAAGTTCCATTGACATTCAGTGCTATCCAGTAACTTATCCAAGGGACCAAAAGGTTGGAACCTTGACAATGAGTGTTGGTGGGCATCACCGCCAAGCCTGATCCTGCCCTTGCCCAGTATTTGCAAAAACATATGTTCAACAGGAATTGTTAGATGGCAATCAGTAGCAGTAAGCCTGTCCGTATTCCTTTCCAAATCTAGGAGTGCAGAAGTCAATTGTAGTGCCCTTATCTTAGATGCCAGCCTTGCCTCAATGGGTAGCACTCTTGCTTCTAAGTTAGAAGGTTGTGGATTCAAGTTCCACTTCAGAGACCTGAGCACATAATATAGACTGATATTTCAGTCCACTACTGAGGGAATGTGGCACTGTTAGGGATGTCGGCTTTTAAAACCTAGGTCCTTTCGTCCCTCTTGGGTGGACATGAATCCTATTGCTGTATTTCAAATATTTATCCTTCAACCAACATAACCAAATACATTATCTGATCATTATCATTGGCTGCTGTATGTCCTACAACAGTGACTATGTTATGATCCACATGGAGATCAACAAACCAAAAGAACTAAATATACCAATAGAAAAACCAAATGGACAACATTTCATTTTTAAAACTTTTACTTTAACAATCAACCAAAATCAACATAAACATGAATTAACAGACAAATCACTATCTATATATATATATATATATATATTACAAATTACACATTAACTAATAGAATCAACAAAGGTAGGTCTCACGGATTACTGGGCATATATGGCATCAATTATAGCCACAAAGTTCTTCAAAGTTCTGAATTTTCTCAGGTAGACCTCACAGCTTCTTTCTTTCAAGATGCAGCCATTGATTCTCATCTGACAGCAGTTCCCCTTCAACCCGAACTCCACGGATACGGTCTTCACCAACAATGGTGCACTACTCCAGAACCTCCTCAGCTCTGCTCATGACAGACTTAGGAACAGAGGAACTAGGAGCATGAGTAGGCCATTCTGCCCCGAGAGCCTGTCATTCAACTAGATCATGGCTGATCTTCTATCTCAATGCCATTTTTCCATTTTGTTGCTGGTGTGGATCCGCCAGTATTACCTCAATAACCGAAACAGCTGCAGCCACTCGTATTTGCCTATGGTCAGCTCCTGGATTCAGCTTCCACTCTTGTCAACTTGCCTGCACACTGCAGTTCCCCAGCACTGCACTGGAATGTCAGCCTCGCGTTTTGTGCTTAAATCCTGAACCCACAACCTTCTGACTCAGGTGAGGGCAGTAACCACTGAGCCATGGCTGACACTTGATGATGGTGGGTTTAATTTTAATGTTAGGAAAGAAGAAACTTGCATTTAAACAGCATTTCTCATGACCATAGGATGTCCCGTAGCTCTCCACAACCAATACATTATTTTGAAGTGTCGTCACTTTTGAGATATAGGTAGCAACACACAGCAAATTGTCATGGTAAGATCAGCCAGCAGAGCCTGAAACCTTCCTCCCACTGTGGCTCAGTTTTATACACCATTTACCAAGTGAACCATCAGAGCACCTTCAATATTTTAATATACTGTAATTACTCTGCAAACAAAAATGTATTACCTAAAATTATCACAACAAAATGCAAATTGTTTTGTTTGTTGATCATTGGCAGAACTGAAGTAGGACGTTAACTATGTAAAATGGGTCTGAAATCTATACAAAAATATTTCGCTGTATTTCTTTTCAAGCGATCAACGATTAAAATTAATGGACACCACTTCTCTGGCATGCTTCATCTCATTTGCACTGTGCTTCAACATTGAAAAGCAGTTTTTGTTTGCACTGGAGTGCTGACTTGGGTTGCGATAGAGTGCTACAGTGGAAGTTTGGTAAGTGAGGATAATTAAGGGTTAATTTTATCTTAAATCTAATCTGTCTTTTATTTAGCAGATCAATTTAACAGTTGCTGTTAGGGTTGGGGAAGGTGAGTTTTAGACCAGCTTTAAACAGGGTTCACTCAGGCTCTGCTTGCAGCTGCACCTTGTTAATTAGAGAATTGGTTTAAACCAGTTTTCAGGGAGCGAGAGTGAGTCAGTATAAAAGTGAGCCATCTTACAGTGCTGACTTTGTTTGCATTGGAGTTCTGACTTGGGTTGCAATAGAGTGCTACAGTGGAAGTTTGGTAAGTGAGGGAGCTCGGTAAGGAGAGAGCGAGGAGCTCCTTTCATTTCCTACCTGCCCTCAGAGTGAGGGGAGCCCAGAGCTTCCAAAGAGCACAGCTGACTGGGAGAAGACTCGGAGGGCAGAGTTCCAGACCGGTAAGTATAAAAAACTTACCTCTGGTAAAAAAAACTGAAAGTGACGTTACAGGAAAGCTGTGACCTGATTGGCTGGTAGGGAATTTATTTTTACTGAATTTGAAAATAAAACATTGATAAAAATTGATTAAAACCCTAATTAATTAATTAATTAATTAATAAGTAGAGTAACTAAACCAGAGGGAGGAGATTACTGTATTTAGTTAGCATTTAATATTTATAGTAGGAATCTAGCATGAGGGACCATATAGTTATAACAATTTAGTAAGGATTTAATAAGTATTTATCTTCAATTAATTTATTAATTAGTGCGAGAAATGTCAGAGGGGTGAAGTGCTTCACCTGTGAGATGTGGGAGGTCCGTGGCACTTCCAGCGTTCCGGACGACTACATCTGAAGGAAATGTACCCAGTTGCAGCTCCTCACAGACTGCATGGATTGGTTGGAGCGGCAACTGGATGCACTTAGGAGCATGCAGGTGCCAGAGAGCGTCAGACAGAAGTTTTAGAGAAGTGGTTACACCCAAGGTGCAGGCAGATAGATGGGTGACCGCTAGAAGGGGCAGGCAGTCAGTGCAGGAATCCCCTGTGGCTATCCCCCTCTCTAACAAGTATACTGTTTTGGATACTGTTGGGGGGGTGGCCTATCAGGGGAAAACAGCAGCAGCCAGAGCAGTGACACCATGGCTGAACAGCTGGTGTAGAAGGGAGGGTTTCAGATATCTGGACCATTGGGATATCTTCAGGGACAGATGGGACCTGTACAAGAAGGACGGGTTGCATCTAAACTGGAGGGGCACAAATATCCTGGCTGCGAGGTTTGCTAGCGTCACTCGGGAGGGTTTAAACTAGTGTGGCAGGGGGGTGGGAACCAGAGCAGTAGGACAGCTAGTGAAATAAATGAGGGGGAATTAGTAAATAAGGCCAGTAAGACTAAGAGGAAGAGCAGACAGGGAGATGTTGCGGAGCACAGCGGAACTGATGGTCTGAAGTGCATTTGTTTCAATGCGAGAAGTATGCGGTAAGGCAGATGAACTTAGAGCTTGGATTAGTATTTATTTATTTATTTAGCGATACAGCACTGAAACAGGCCCTTCGGCCCACCGAGTCTGTGCCGACCAAGAACCACCCATTTATACTAACCCTACAGTAATCCCATATTCCCTACCATATACCTACACTAGGGGCAATTTACAATGGCCAATTTACCTATCACCTGCAAGTCTTTGGCGGTAGGAGGAAACCGGAGCACCCGGCGAAAACCTACGCGGTCACAGGGAGAACTTGCAAACTCCACACAGGCAGTACCCAGAATTGAACCCGGGTCCCTGGAGCTGTGAGGCTATGGTGCTAACCACTGTGCCGCCCTATATATAGTACATGGAACTATAATGTTGTTGCTATGAGAGACTTGGTTGAGGGAAGGACAGGATTGGCAGCTAAATGTTCCAGGATTTAGAAGCTTCAGGCGGGATAGAGGGGGTTGTAAAAGGGGTGGGGGAGTTGCATTACTTATTAAGGAGAATATCACAGCTGTACTGCGGGAGGACACCTCAGAGGGGTCGTGCAGTGAGGCAATATGGGTGGAGCTCAGGAATAGGAAGGGTGCAGTCACGATGTTGGGGGTTTTCTACAGGCCTCCCAACAGCCAGCGGGAGGTAGAGGAGCAGATATGTAGACAGATTTTGGAAAGATGTAAAGGTAACAGGGTTGTAGTGGTGGGTGATTTTAACTTCCCCTATATTGACTGGGACTCACTTAGTGCTAGGGGCTTAGATGGGACAGAATTTGTAAGGAGCATCCAGGAGGGCTTCTTGAAACAATATGCAGATAGCCCAACGAGGGATGGGGCCGTACTAGACCCGGTATTGGGGAATGAGCCCGGCCAGGTGGTCGAAGTTTCAGTAGGAGAGCATTTCGGGAATAGTGACCATAATTCCATAAGTTTTAAGGTACTTGTGGATAAGGATAAGAGTAGTCCTCTGGTGAAGGTGCTAAATTGGGGGAAGACTAATTATAACAATATTAGGCAGGAACTGAAGAATTTAGATTGGGGGCGGCTGTTTGAGGGTAAATCAACATCTGACATGTGGGAGTCTTTCAAATGTCAGTTGATTAGAATCCAGGACCAGCATGTTCCTGTGAGGAAGAAGGATAAGTTTGGCAAGTTTCGGGAACCTTGGATAACGAGGGATATTGTGAGCCAAGTCAAAAAGAAAAAGGAAGCATTTGTAAGGGCGGTAAGGCTAGGGACAGACGAATCCCTTGAGGAATATAAAGACAGTAGGAAGGAACTTAAGCAAGGAGTCAGGAGGGCTAAAAGGGGTCATGAAAAGTCATTGGCAAACAGGATTAAGGATAATCCCAAGGCTTTTTATACATATAAAAAGCAAGAGGGTAACTTGGGAAAGGGTTGGCCCACTCAAGGACCGAGAATGGAATCTGTGTTGTGCCAGAGGAAATGGGTGAGGTACTAAATGAGTACTTTGCATCAGTATTCACCAAAGAGACGGATTTGGTGGATGATGAGCCTAGGGAAGGGAGTGTAGATAGTCTCAGTCATCTCATTATCAAAAACGAGGAGGTGTTGGGTGTCTTGCAAAGCATTAAGGTAGATAAGTCCCCAGGGCCTGATGGGATCTACCCCAGAATACTAAGGGAGGCAAGGGAAGAAATTGCTGGGGCCTTGACAGAAATCTTTGCATCCTCATTGGTAACAGGTGAGGTCCCAGAGGACTGGAGAATAGCCAATGTTGTTCCTTTGTTTAAGAAGGGTAGCAAGGATTATCCAGGAAATTATAGGCTGGTGAGCCTTACATCAGTGGTAGGGAAATTATTAGAGAGGATTCTTTGGGACAGGATTTACTCCCATTTGGAAACAAACTTATTAGCGAGAGGCAGCATGGTTTTGTGAAGGGGAGGTCGTGTCTCACTAATTTGATTGAGTTTTTTGAGGAAGTGACAAAAATGATTGATGAAGGAAGGGCAGTGGATGTTATCTATATGGACTTTAGTAAAGCCTTTGACAAGGTCCCTCATGGCAGACTGGTACAAAAGGTGAAATCACACGGGATCAGAGGGGAGCTGGCAAGATGGATACAGAACTGGCTCGGTCATAGAAGACAGAGGGTATCAGTGGAATGGTGTTTTTCTGAATGGAGGGATGTGACTAGTGGTGTTCCGCAGGGATCAGTGCTGAGACCTTTGCTGTTTGTAGTATATATAACGATTTGGAGGAAAATGTAGCTGGTCTGATTAGTAAGTTTGCGGACGACACAAAGGTTGGTGGAGTTGCGGATAGTGATGAGGATTGTCAGAGGATACAGCAGGATATAGATCGGTTGGAGACTTGGGCGGAGAAATGGCAGATGGAGTTTAATCCAGACAAATGTGAGGTAATGCATTTTGGAAGGTGTAATACAGGTGGGAGGTATACAGTAAATGGCAGAACTCTTAGGAGTATTGACAGGCAGAGAGATCTGGGCGTACAGGTCCACAGGTCACTGAAAGTGGCAACGCAGGTGGATAAGGTAGTCAAGAAGGCATACGGCATGCTTGCCTTCATCGGTCGGGGCATAGAGTATAAAAATTGGCAAGTCATGTTGCAGCTGTACAGAACTTTAGTTAGGCCACACTTAGAATATTGTGTGCAATTCTGGTCGCCACACTACCAGAAGGACGTGGAGGCTTTGGAGAGGGTACAGAAGGGGTTTACCAGGATGTTGCCTGGTCTGGAGGGCATTAGCTATGAGGAGAGGTTGGAAAAACTCGGATTGTTTTCACTGGAACGACGGAGGTGGAGGGGTGACATGATAGAGGTTTACAAAGTTATGAGCGGCATGGACAGATTGGATAGTCAGAAGCTTTTTCCCAGGGTGGAAGAGTCAGTTACTAGGGGACATGGGTTTAAGGTGCGAGGGGCCAAGTTTAGAGGGGATGTGCGAGGCATGCTCTTTACACAGAGGGTGGTGAGTGCCTGGAACTTGCTGCCGGGGGAGGTGGTGGAAGCAGATACGATAGCGACGTTTAAGAGGCATCTTGACAAATACATGAATAGGATGGGAATAGAGGGATATGGACCCCGAAAGTGCAGAAGGTGTTAGTTTAGGCAGGCATCAAGATTGGCGCAGTCTTGGAGGGCCGAATGGCCTGTTCCTGTGCTGTACTGTTCTTTGTTCTTTTGTTCTTTGCTCTTTAGATAAGGAGACCAAAACCGTACAAAATGCTCCAGGTGCAGTCTCACCAAGGCTTTATACATACACATCCTGTGTCATGTGAGAACTCCAGACACTCCTAGTGTCCTGGAGAAGCACATGTACATGAAGTGTCATCAGCTGGAGGGGCTTGAGCTCTAGGTATCGGAGCTGGAGCATCTGCTTGCTTCACTGCAGTGCATCCATGAGTCTGAGAGCTACATGGATAGCATGTTTCAGGAGGTGGTCACCCCACAGCTTAAGAGTGTTCAGGCAGAGAGGGGGGAATGGGTGACCCCCCAACACCCCCCCCCCCACCCCCCCCAGACAGTTAAGGAGGACCAGGCATGTAGGACAGGAGTTCCCTGAGTGCATCTTGCTCTCAAAATACTGGTGCGGGTGATGATTCCTCTGGGGAGTACAGCCAGAGCCAAGTCCACACCTTCATCTTCACCAGGACAGTCTGCGGGCTTCTCCGCTTCTTCCTTGAACAGAGGACCCCAGACCCCAACCACCACCACCCTCCTCTGCTTGGCTGAACTTGTTCTCACATTGAACAACCTCGCCTTCAACTCCACTTACTGCCACAAAATAAAAGGTGTTGCTATGAGTACCCACATGGGTCAGAGTTATGCCTATCTTTTCCTTGTTCCAGTCCTACTTGGGCTCCCCTCCCTCAACACTTTTTCCAGTACTTTGATGACTGCCAGTGCCATTTCCAGCTCTCACCCGGAACTGGAAAACTTCAACTTTGCTTCCAATTTCCACCCTTCTCTTACCTTCACATGGTCCATCTCCAATACCTCCCTTCCTTGACTTCTCTATCTCCATCTCTCAGAATAGGCTGTCCACTAATATTCATTGTAAGACCACTAGCTCCCACAGCCACCTCTACTACACTTCCTCACACCCTGCCTCCTATAAGGACTTCTTACACTGGGTAAGAAAGAGGTTTAGGGGCCCCTTTCAGTCTTCACCTGGCGTTACCATAACAAGGTTTAATTTTAAACACATTGTGTTTTTATCTCTCCCTTGGTGAATCCCTGTTCACTGCTTTCCAATTATAAGGCAAAGAAACCAGCATAAACAGGCTTTCTTAGGTTTAAAGAAGAAAAGTTGAAATTTATTAAACTTAAACTCAAATTCGGTTAATGCCTACAGATACACGACGTGCCCACGCTAGCATGCATATGCGATACACACATGCAAATAGAGACACGAAAGAGCAGAAGAAAAATAAAGTGGAAACGTTTGAGGCAATATCTGAAGAGTTTTTGTTGCGATTCTTTGAGCTCACTGTAGAGTCCTTGATTGTAGGTAGATCTTGCTTTTCGTTGGGGCCCAGTATTATTCTTAAAACCTTGTTCGCTGCAGGAGACTTTACTCTCTTGGGGTTCATGTGTCTTCAGTGGATTCAGAGGCTTGTGAGAAAGAGATGGGAGCAGACAGGAGAGATCTTTTCAATCCAGGAGCAAACAGTCTTTCTGATTTAAACTGTTTGTACAATTCTGAAAAACCCAGGTTGCCAAGGAGGTTAGTCTTATGACTAACTGGTCTGACCGCGTCTTGGATTGTATCACCTTAGCAGTCTCTGAAATGCTCCTCTTACACACAAGGTCCATTGTGGGTTGAATGTGTCAGGGAATGGTCCTTTGTCCTTCCATTCATCTGTTAATATGCGAATGTCTTTTCCAGCCACGGCTGATCTGTTTAACAAGTCTTTCCTTCACTCCAGTAACAGTTTAAAATCAATGTTCATGACAAAATTAATGTGCCTCATTCTTGGCAGGTGGGGGCCTAGAATGACAGGACTCCATTCCATTCTCCCAGTTTTTTTGTCTCTGATGCATCTGTTCTGATGCTGTAACCTTCCAGAACAGTGCTTCTGACATGTCTTACTTTTTAGACAACCAAGGATTCCCCCTTCCCCACTGTGGTTGACAGGTCCTTCAACCGTGTCCGATCTATTTCCCGCACTTCTGCCCTCACCCTTTCCCCTCCCTCCCAGAACCATGACCGGGTTCCCCTTGTTCTCACTCTCCACCGCACCAAGCCTCCACATCCAAGGATCGTCCTCTGGCATTTCTGCCATCTCCAGCATGATGCAACCACCAAAGACATCTTCCCTTCCCCTCCCTGTCAGCATTCTGAAGGGATCGTTCCCTCCGCGACACCCTCATCTACTCTCCATCACCCCCAACATCTCATCCCCTTCCCACGGCACCTTCCCATGCAACCACAGGAGGTGTAATCCTCTTTTTTACCTCTTCTCTCCTCACCATCTTAGGCCCCAAACACTCCTCCCAGGCGAAGCAATGATTTACTTGTACTTCCTTCAATTTAGTATACTGTATTCACTGCTCACAATGTGGTCGCCTCTCCACTAAGGAGACCAAACGCAGATTGGGTGACCACTTTGCGGAACACCTCCACTCAGTTCGAAAGCATGACCCCGAGCTTCCGGTTGCTTGCCATTTCAGCATACACCCCTGCTCTCATGCCCACATTTCTGTCCTTGGCCTGCTCCAGTGTTCCAGTGAACACCAACGCAAGCTCGAGAAGCAGCACCTGATCTTTCGATTAGGCACTCTACAGCCTTGCGGACTGAACATTGAGTTAAATAACTTCAGAGCATGGCTAGCCTTTTTTATATTTATATTTTTTTTAATTATTTTGCTTTTTTTTTAACCATGTGCCTGTTTTTCATGTGGACAGAGCCGCTCATTATTCTGCCATTAACACTCTCTCTGGACAAATGATTTGTCTTTCACCACAATCATTAGCATGCTCTTTGCCTTTGTTCCATGACAGCTTTGTTATTTAATCTTTCCTGCCCTCTGCCCGATCACTCTTCCCTTCCCTCTTGTTCTCTTCCCCACCAAACCACCACCCCTCCCCTGCCTCCCCACCCCCCCCCCCCACCACACTTCACTTGCTTAAAACCTAATTCTTTTCTAACCTTTGCCAATTCTGATGAAGGGTCACAGACCTGAAACGTTAACTCTCCTTCTCTCTCCATAAATGCTTCCAGACCTGCTGAGTATTTCCAGCACTTTGTTTTTACATGGGAAGGGTTCTGTCTGTTTAAAATTTGTTTAAGAGGCTGGTGTTAAGTCTTTTGTTGTAAGAATGTTAGAGAACGTTTTTTTTGGTTTTATTACAGTCATTTGAAAAGGCGTCTGAGGAAGGAACAAGAAAAATTTACCTTTTCTTTTAATAAAAAAAAAGCACTTGCTATTCTGTTTTTTGTGTAGTTAGTAAGTATTGGTCTGAATTAATTGAATTATTGAGGTTAACCAACCTGTTAAGTTGGGAAAACTGGAAATTCATTTGTGGCCACAATGAACTTCCAAGTAATCCAAGGGCGGCACAGTGGTGCAGTGGTTAGCACAGCAGCCTCACAGCTCCAGCGACCTGGGTTTGATTCTGGGTACTGCCTGTGCAGAGTTTGTAAGTTCTCCCTGTGACTGCATGAGTTTCTGCCGGGTGCTCCAGTTTCCTCCCACAGCCAAAGACTTGCAGGTTGATAGGTAAATTGGCCATTATAAAATTGCCCCTAGTGTAGGTAGGTGGTAGGAGAATGGTGGGGATGTGGTAAGAAACATGGGATTAATGTAGGATTAGCATAAATGGGTGGTGTTGGTTGGCACAGACTTGGTGGGCCAAAGGGCCTGTTTCATTGCTGTATCTTTCTGACTAATCATGTCAAGTTTTGAGGGAGGCTTTAATTTTGGATATAAGGCTCACTCATATAACATTAGCAATTTTGCATTTAAAATGATTGCTGTGAATTGGAATTTGGAATCATCTCAGTTGTATCAAAAAACAATCCTGGGTTAGAAACCTCCTCCAAAAGATATTTAAAAAGTTTGGATACAATTGGAGTTTAATCCAAAATGCCGTCTTCCCTGATGGAGATGTTTTCCATTGAAGTTGATAATGTTACCAATGATTTTTGTTATTTTCAAACCCGAAGGGTACCAAAAAGAATTGGGGAACAAAAAACAGTTTAAAATGAAGTTGTTTAGTTCTTTTTCGATCGAGAATTTTTTTTAAAAAAAGTTACGTAAAGTGACACATCTGAGAATGTTTTGCTCTGCCCCCTTGAAAACTAACAGAAATTAACCCCGCTGCAGACGTTGTTTTTTTTCATTTAATTCACCACATTTTTGTATTGCTGAGTGTAAAATTTATACATTGGACATGATTAAATTTTAAGTGTCTAAATTGATAGGTATGATTGGACAAATTAACACATTGGGCTCTGGTAGAGCCACAATGGATTTGTTTCATTTTAACTGGTGACGATGGTTTCCAGGTTCACATGAGAAGTGACACCACAGCAAGAGATCCAGCAGCTTTAAGAATTTCAGAACTTAACTGCAGACATCAAATGTCACAGCTAGTCATGACTTGGATGAAATTTTTTGCCTTTTCAAAAACCTTTGTTATTTGTTATCTTCTGAGACAAAGTGCTCGAGAAGGAGAGATATAGAAGTTATCTCTAAACTGGTTGCAAGCACTTCTGTCTTTAATGTAAAACACCATGCAATACTGCCAAGCCTGGGCATAAGAAACTGGACTCGATAAACAAATTAATTTGATATGAGTGGTTATTTCAAGCACTCAAAGGGCTTATGTAAGGCGTGACCAGTGAAACTGACCCACCGGGACTGTTGTGACCAAAACCACGGAAGTTCTGGAAGGGTGCACAGTTTTGGTGGAGACAGTATTGGTGGGGTTCGAATTGCAGAGAAACAGCCATTGAGTGGAAGCAGGCGTTTGCAACTTGGGAGACAGGAATGTGGAGATCTACCTGAAAAGTTCAAAGATCTGAAGGACTTTTGATAGGACTGCCAAAGGACTTGAGATACAGCCTTGTAGTATCTGATGATTTATGTGTACCTTTTAAGATATACATACATTGATCGTGGTTTAATTGTTAGTTTGTATTTAATTTATATTGATTTTGGTTTGAGTGTTAAAGTAAAATTTATAAACATGAAATCTTGAGCGATTGGTTTTTGTTTCCTAAATTGGGGTCAGTCAGTGGATTCGATTCTTTTAGTTTGCTGGTGGTCTACACAAGCATCATAATAACTGGCCTGGTCTACACAAGACTCCAATCCCACACTGTCCCAACCTCAATAGCTTATGATCCACTGCTCATGCGATCTTACCGGAGGCGGACAATTAAAAGCCTATCTCCAGGAGCTCCATCCAATTAGGGATGGGTGGGTGGGATGCGCAGGCAAGAGGACCATTGGGTGATGGTGGCATTGTGGTAATGTCACTGAACCAATAATCCAGAGGCACAGACCAATGCCCTGGGGACATGGGTTCAAATTCCACCATGGGAGCTGGTGGAATTTAAATTCAATTAATTAATAATAATAAAATCTGGAATTGAAAGCTAGTCTCAGTACTGGAGCCATGAAGCTATCATCAGTTGTCGTAAAAACCTATCTGATTTACTAATGTCCTTTAGGGAAGGAAATCTGCCATCCTCACCTGGTCTGGCCTACACATGACTCCAGACCCACAGCCATGTGATTGACTCTTAATCTGCCCCTGTGAAATGGCCTTACCACTCAGTTGTCAAGGGCGATTAGGGATGGGCATCAAGTTCTGGCCTTGCCAGCGATGCCCCCATCCCATGAAAGAATAATAAAAGAAACATCTGAGGCTCTGGGTGACTGGCAGCCCCACCAGGAGAGGTGGGTGCTGCAGATGTAAAAATGAGACTGCGAAGGCACTGCAAGATGGAGGCGCCCATTGAAGAGTTTTTTTTTAAAGTTTAAATAAACAGTGGCCACCGCTGCTAGGCCATTATTGTGGAGGAGAACACCTCCACAGGATGGTCTGTGGCCGCGGCTGTGTTCCTTTGGCATCTGAGGCTCTCCAGGACAGGGAAATTAAAGGTGGCCTCACCAGCACTCTGGCCTACTGCTGGGAGGCCACCTCCAGAAACCTGCCAGGCTTCAGCCTCAGTGTGGGGGGGGGTGGGGGGGCACCATCCACTGTCAGGAAGATCCCAGCAGTGTCACCAATTTGCCCTCAAATGGGCATTCACTTGCTTATACTTAACTACCTGCCACTTCTGGGTGTGTACTTTATGCTGACCTTTGCCCCATCCCCAGCAAGATTACTCGGAGGCAGGAAGCCATGGGAGACCCTGGCGTGCACATTTCAAGAATTCCCCACCCTCCCACCTCCAAAGCCACCTCCCTGTGGCTGATAGGATTCCGCCCTATGTAGCCGACTCAATGGGCTGAATTTTCCTGGATCTGTGGAGGGAGGGCGGGAGGGGAGGCCGTGTTGGGATAGCTCCCTGATACATTTCTGCCTCTGGGGGAGCTTCCAGGGGCGTCTGAGAAAGCAAGTCAGCACCCGCTCCAACACCCGCAGGCAGCCAATTCTGCCACTCATAGGCCCAATTAGAGGCCATTTTGTGATGGAGACGGGATCTTTCTGCTGTCGGAGCGGCCCCCCCACCCGATGCAAAGCCCGACAGCTCTCTAGAGGCGGCCTCCCAGCAACATGCCAGAGAGTCATTGATGCTTCCTTTAAATCCTACCACCCCACCCCCCTGCCCTTGTGATCATTAGGTCACAGCCGCAGGCCTTCCAGTGGAGGGGTTTTCCCCCTCCCGGTGGAGCTGCCAGCTGCCCAGAGCCTTGGGCACTCCCATTGACCATCCTGCCTGCGTAGCCTGCACTCCATCCCTAATTGGAGGGGCTCCCAGAGGCAAACCTGTTATTTGGCCCCAGATGGGAAGATTGCACAGGCGGGTGGGACTCAAACACCACCAGGGTGGGGATGTACATATGGTCCTGACATCGGAGTCCCGCCAGCAGCTGGAAAACTCAGCCCAATGCCTTCCAAGAACTAGCAATGGGCAATAAACACTGCCTTGCCAGTGTTTCCCCCATCCCAAGAACAAGTTTTAAAAAAAGAAATCCTCACCTTTTCTCTCTGCTGTAATTACAGTCACAGGTGCAGACTGTTCCAGAATGCATTCGGATCGCACCAGTAGGAATATGTTTTCAAATCAGCCCAATGGCTCAGAGATGGAGTCTCCAGTTTTGAGTTGTACAGGCTCTGAAGATCCAAGATTTGATCCCTGATCATTTACTATCTCCAGTTTCCATCATTGCCTCTGGTACATCTCTCACCCTTGGCTGAGGACTGCACACTTGAACACACTTGACATACAGCTGGTCTTGTTATCCACTGTCATCTTTTTTTGGACCATATGAAGCCCTGTAGGACTTCCCTATTTTTGGTGGCCTGCACAGAAGCATCTACAGCCCAAAAACCAATTTGGCCTATTTACAGCTATTTCTGCCAAGGTTCCATTCCCCCTGTACCCCACAACACTTCCAGTGTCCAAATCTATAAAATTATAATTGAATCAACACTCCAGTATTCCCCGTAAAACAATGTGAAGCATCATACAGAGAAGACTGCTTCCTCAATAATGGCCCCTAACATATAAATTGATGTTTCTGTTATCAGATACCACATATTTGAGTATCAATACTTTGGGGTGGAAATTGCATCGCTCTAACCTGTGTGTGTGAACTGGGTACAGGGTACAAGCCCTGTGTCATGACAGGTAGGCCCAAGGGCTGATTTGAATTGAAGGAATCTGATTCCCAAAAGGATATCAAGTGAAATGCTTTGTACTCAAGGGAAACCTGTCATGAAAGGAAGGAACACTGTGCATGCTATTCTGATTCTGCCTTTTCCAAAGGGAAGGTGATTGCAGGCTAACCCCTTTGCAAACACAGTATTATCACTTGCTTGATACATATGGGCACTGAAGACTGCCTGATATGCCAGGTATTTTCTAGGATGAGAACTGGAACCAAACTGGGATAATTGTCACATATACAGGAGGAGTCATCCTGATCCAAATATGTCTGCCGGCCTTTGTGCAGCAGATGGTATGATTGTGTAGGACCTTGTTTTGTAAAGTGCAGGCAGAAAGTCAGGTCATGTAGCTGGACATGTAAGAGGAAACATGTGAAGAGGTATATAAAACCGTCCAAACAAGGTTTGCTTAAAATTGTGGAAAGGCTATTAAAAAAAAACAAACCAAAAATATACTGCTTATGAGGAAGATATTTTGCCCGGATTAGGAGGCTGGTAACTTATTGGGTAAATTGTTCATTTGTACTTGCATTTAGCATCTGACTGTCCGAGAAATACAATCATAAATACAGTAGAAATAAAAGCAGCCAGAGAACTCAATGTAACAGTCGCCAAAAGGTCCAGCCACACTTGTCTGCTTTTTAAAAATCCTACAATAAACTTTGCATTCATGTAACATAGAAGTGGACGCCAGCCTACTGTGCTACGAGCAGTTTCCTTTCACTTTGCCTCAGGAGGTTGAGTTTAATTCTTTGTTTGGTGCAGGTCTGGCAGTCTGAGGAGTAACAGTGTGAAAATCATTCGGCACTGGTTACACTCAGCTATTGTAGGCACCTGCAGCAGAAATCTGACACTCATGCTATAGTCTGAGAGACTTTGGTCATGCATTCAAAGTAAATTGGTATTTTTTTTTTCACAAATTGTAGTATTTTACAAATGGTCAAAATTCACATTTATTTTATTTAAATTCAGGAAAGATGTTAAGATCTTTTTAGTTGCATTATTCTGGATATTCTGATGAATTCAATTTTTTGCATTATTTGGAGGAAGCAAGGGGAAAGGAAGGTTGGCAGCCAAGTGGGATTACATTTGAAACCGATTACCTGCATTGATTATTATTGTCACGCTATGCTGAATAATGTCTTTTTAATCCACTGGCTGGAAAAGTGAATTAAACTTAAAGGAAAAAGAAACAGATAAAGGGTGACTTTTCTAGCATGGGTCTGCGTGGGTTTCCTCCGGGTGCTCTGGTTTCCTCCCACATGCCAAAGACTTGCAGGTTGATAGGTAAATTGGCCATTAGTAATTGCCCCTAGTATAGGTAGGTGGTAGGGAAATATAGGGACAGGTGGGGATGTGGTAGGAATATGGAATTAGTGTAGGATTAGTATAAATGGGTGGTTGATGGTCGGCACAGACTCGGTGGGCCGAAGGGCCTGTTTCAGTGCTGTATCTCTAAACTAAAAAACTAAACTAACAGGACATTAAGGCTAACACTTGGACATTAAACTGATGGAGGTGAATCACTCAAACCTAATCACTTGAACAATGGAACCCCGGTTGAGAGAAAGGAATTCCTCGACATGAACTGATTAAGTTGCTAGAGGGAATACATACTGGCAACATTCATGTTAAATCACTGGGGAATATTCATGTGACAGGCCCACCTTCTGTGTGCTTAAGCTGGTGTTTCCTCTGCAGCAACCAAGACAAGCAGCTAGAGACTAACAAGAGAAGACCCAAGTGGGGTCCCTCCTCCACTCTCTTTCTCCAGTCCACCTTGCATGCTTAGAATCCTGTCTTCTGGACATAACCACCTAGGCCTATCACTGCTGCGGACAGAGACCCCGTGAAGGAAATTATTTGCATCACTGTTTCCAGGAGAACCAATGAATCAGCCATCCACATCTGCAAACTGGAAGCCTCCGAACAACCGAATTCAGCCTGAAGCCAGCCGAGTCGCCAACCTCCAAAGACTGTATACCCTTATTTAATGTCCTAGACTCTAATCCAACCAAACTATCCTTCCCCAATCTGTAAACTATTTTTGTGTGTGTGGGTATGAGAAAGTTGGAGTGCAGTTTTTTTTATTTTACTTAGATCATCTTTAAGTATAATAAAGATAACCACTTTCTTTGGTAAACTCAAGATAACCTGTCTGGTTCTTTTTATGACCGTAGCACGTAGATATTTAAACACTCACTGAATGGCAAGTATATTCACTTTAAAAAGAAATAAACGCATTGTGGCCAAACAAGGAGAGGGAAAAGAGGGGAGCCCTTCGGCCCCCTCCTTACCTGATTGTAACAAATATCCATATCTATCTTAGCATGTCTAAGGAAAATGGTTTTCACAGGCTTTGTGACAATGTTGTGCTGGCTCATAAAAGCTTATCTCTATCCTTCACTGTCGCTGGGTCAAAATCCTGGAACTTCCTTCCTAACAGCACTGTGGGTGTACCTACACCCCAGATGGACTGCAGCGGTTCCAGAAGGCAGCTTCACCTCCACCTTCTCAAGGGCAATTAGGGATGTGCAATAAATGCTGGCCTAGCCAGCGATGCCCACTTCCCATGAAAGAGTGAAAAAAATCCTATCTCCACTGCAAGAACAGCACTGTTGGTGGCTACAAAGGCCCTTACAGCCCTGAACATTTAAGTTTCTGGTTTATTCTGAGCTGCCACAAGAGATAACAGCAATATCAAGCTGTTAACTGTTCTGCTTTCAGGGCAAGCAATTTTATTAATTCCTCCATGAAAAGCAGCAGCACAATTAGAAGGTAAAAGCAAAATACTGCAGATGCTGGAAAACTGAAATAAAAACAGGAAGTGCTGGAAATACTCATCAGGTCAGGCAGCATCTGTGGAGAGAGAAGCAGAGTTAACATATCAGGTCAGTGAACTTTCATCAGAATAATGAGAAAGTACTTTTTTAAAAATCTTCTTTTCTGATTGCAGTATCTCTCCAAACTTCATGGCATGCCATCCGGGGGCTCCTGATGCAAAATTGCTTTGCCTTCATGAACCTCAAGGTTTTCGAGGCTATCAATGTACAGGTCAGCTGCGACCATCAAACCAGGATAACGCAAATGAATATCAGCTTCCAAGATAACAGTTGCGTTAGCTTCACTTTGAAGAAGGCAATGGTGTCAGAATTGTCCAAGCCATGAAGAAGAGTGTAAGGTCAACTCTTAGCAGACCAAGGCAATTTTCTTGAACCCTGGCTTATGACATATCTGAAACATCCACAAGCAGCAGCAGAGCACAATACGAGTCCCATATAGCCACCAGGCTCATCATTGAGCCTACAATAGACATCCTGAAGCAGGGCTTCAGATACTTGGACAAACCTGGGGCTCTAACAATACAATTCTGCCTAGGTCTCCAAGACTATCTTGTATGCTTGGTAGCATTAAAATGATAACGGGGATGAGCGGTTTTGATTATCAGGAGAGATAAGAGAAAGTAGAGCTCTGGACATTAGAACAAAAAGTTATCAAGAGAGGTCAGATAAATAAGTTCTAAATTATGAAGGGTTTTAGTAAGGTAAATAAGGGAAAAACTATTCCATTAGTCAGTTAGTGCGTAACTAGAGGGCATAAATTTGAGAACGTCATCAACAGAGAAATATTTTAAGTGTTTTAGGATGCGGAGTACCCTAGTAGAAACAGTAGCAGAAGCAAAATTTATTATCCATCTACATCTACATCTGTTGGCGCAGTGGTTAGCACTGCAGCCTCACAGCTCCAGTGACCCAGGTTCGATTCTGGTACTGCTTGTGTGGACTTTGCAAGTTCTCCCTGTGACTGTGGGTTTTCGCCGGGTGCTCTGGTTTCCTCCCACAGCCAAAGACTTGCAGGTTGATAGGTAAATTGGCCGTTGTAAATTGCTCCTAGTATAGGGAGGTGGTAGGGGAAGGTGGGGATGTGGTAGGAATATGGGATTAATGTAGGATTAGTATAAATGGGTGGTTGATGGTCAGCACAGACTCGGTGGGCCAATGGGCCTGTTTCAGTGCTGTATCCCAAAAATTAAATAAAATCTTAGATCCTCATGCTTCACCTTTTCTCGTCAAGTTTTTGTCACATTGGCCGGAATTTTCCCAGCCCTCGGGAGGAGGGTGTGGATGGGGGGTGGGAGAGCTGGGAAAATAGCAGAAAACCTTGTCAGGGCTGTTCCCCGACATGGTCCTGCCTCCAGGTGAATTTCCCAGGGGCGGGCAATGGGTGGAATTGGTAACCCATCAACCCGTGCTGGAGGCAGGTAGGCAATTAACATTGTTAAGGCCTCAATTGCCAGCAATTTTCAGAGAGGAAGGCAAGTTTACTGCCATTGCATAAGTCTCACCCCCCTACCCCCATTACCCCAAACCCATGTACGGAGCCCAGCAATACTTTGGAGGCAGCTTCACAGCGGGAGTTCATAGTGCCATCATAGCCTGGTGCAGAGGCCTGTTGAAAGGATCAGAAAGGCAGTATGCAGCACATCCGTGATCTGATGCATTTGTCTGCGGGTGTTTCCCCTCCAGACTGGTGTCCCTGACAGTCCCAGGCCTGCGTTTCACATATGCCTTTTGGACTGATAGATGAGCACCTCCATCCTGAGGCACCCGCTCACTCTCCCTCACCTGAGCAACATCGCCTGTCCCAGTGGGCATGAATTTGGGAGGCGACAATACCTTGGGAGAGGAAAGGGAAGTTGGAGATTGGGTAACTTGACCACTCGTTTTCACCTTTCGTCACACCTTTTGTGTTTAAATCTTTAGCATTATGAATTCCTGCCTATATAATCTTGTCACATTCTAATTGCACAACTTGGTCAATGGGCAGCCTATGAAGTGAACTTATGAACTTCCTCTCAAGTCCCCCCCCCACCCCCCCGTCCTGATTTTGCTGGAGCAACTTTTCCTCATTATTTTTTTTTTTATTAGGCAAGTTCTTTTTAGGCTTGAAAATTTCACATTTTGTGTTGGTTATTGCTTCTGTTTGTTATCATTTCTTTCTTCCCTTCAGCTTTTCCGGCTCTTTTACTGGATCCGCACCAGCTTGTCAGTACCTATGTGAAAACCTCTTGCAGAATTTCACATGATGTTCCCACAGCTGCAGTAGCTGCATGTGTTTGCAGTATGCCGCTGAACAGATTTTGAAGGTGTGTGTGTGTGTGTGTGTGTGTGATGTACCAATGGTTAAGTGTTTCAGTGATGCATTGTTTGCAATGAAATAACAGTTCCATTGGAGGATACCAACTGCAAGCAATAGAAATTTAAAAAAAAAATCTTTTACTGTGAAGTGGAATGATTGGTGTTGAATTTAAAATGAGAATAGAAAATAAAGTATTATGTCTAAATTACCTTGTATCATATTTTGAAGAGAAAATAATTAGTGCAGAACTGTCAGCACAAGGGATTCCAATCAGTGTAATCACCAGCATCTGTCTGCACTTTTCCATCGCTCTCCATTTAATGTCTTATTTACTTCATGTAGTGTTTTTAATGTGTGACTGATAGCATGCTGTGCTGGTAATATTGTCGCATTGCTGTAATTGATCTTCCCTTCTGCATTCTGCTCTCTCTTTTTCTAAAAGAGCAGACTTGCTGGGAACATGAAGATAAATTTTGCATCTCAGCACTAGGTGGGGCCGAACTGTTGTGACTAATAATCGCTGCAATGGAAACAGGCCAGCCACACAGGATTTTCTGCAATCAGTCTAATTAAGCATTCAGAAAGAGCTCCTCCTGCTGATTTAGCCCAACGCGGGGAACTCAGAAGCCAATGGGCAATAGCTGCTGGCTGGTGTTGGGCCAGCAATGCTCGCTACTCAGTATCCAGCCAGTTATTGACTCCTCTTTGATTGCTGCTTGCTCCATTTGTTGCTCTGGTCTGTCTCCCAGACCTCTGATCCTCACAACCCCTGTCTTTGGCCAATGTGTTAGCGAGCACAATCTGCCTGCCAAGCCCCCATAAAGAAGTGTGGCTTCTATCTATCAGCACTTGTCCCCCATCTCATCAGTTTCAGGTTGATTGTGAGCACTTGTGCAACCAATAGGTTGCTATGTTCATCCCTGCATGTCATCAAAGTGCATCTCATCTACACCCTCTTAATGGCTTTGGCACAACTTCCAAATGCAGGGTGCTCAAAACAGGACATAATACTTTAACAATGGCCAAACCAACTCCTCGATCATTATCCCTCGATATGTTTTACTCCACGAGCAGGATAGACCACTCAAGGTGAGGCCTCAGTGGTATACAATTAGGTGGTCCAACGGCTTCAGGTCAACATGGAAACATTCTGGTGATCATCTATCTCAAGTGACAATTCAGAACTCAGGTATGTTAAATAATACTTGGAGGAAGCACTGAGACAAGCGAGGGCAGAAAATGTACTCTAGGTGGAGGACTTCAACATCCACTACCAAGAGCAGTTAAGTAATACCACCACTGATTAAGCTGGCCGAAACCTGAGAGACATAGCTGCCAGGCTGGGCTTGCATCACCCGGTGAAGGAGCCAACATGAGGGAATAACTGCTTGACCTCAACCTTTCTAACTTATCTGCTGCAGTCATGTCTGTTCACGATGGCTATGGATGATGTGACCACCAATCAGCCAATGCCTGTTCAATTCAATGTGCAGTATCTTTAAATATTTTTGCGCAGCCACATCTGCACAGCTTCTTAAAGGGGCAACTTGTGGGCAATCTGTGCAATACCTTTCGGGTTGTTGCGCATCCGCGCATGTGCGCAGCTTAGAGGAAACATTGGCAACCACAGCACAGTCCTTGTGAAGACAATTTCTCCTCTTCACAGTAAGCACACTTTCCATAATGTAGTGTGGCACTACCACATTGCTTAGCAGGACAAATTAAGGACAGATCCAGCTGTCCAAAACTGGACATCCATGAGGTGCTATGGGCTGCGAGCAGCAACAGAATTTTATACAAACACGGTCTGTAACTTCATGGCCCAGCACATCCTTCACCATATCCATCAATCCAGGAGATTAATCCTGCTTCAATGGTGAGGGCAATACCTGGCACATCTTAGAATCAGGCACCAATGTAGGGAAGCTACAACAAAGGGCTATCTGAATGCTAACCACCAAAAGCACCAGGTTAAAGACTGAGCTACTGGTAAGCGATTCTAAAGCCAATGGATCGCAATGAAAATTTGTAGCCCTACCATGTCCACTTGGGACTGTTGTTGAAAAATCAGGTGACTAATAGAGGGAAGAGGCTCAAATGAACATCCCCATCCTCAAACACAGTAAACTTCAGCATCCGAGTGTGAAAAAACACGGCTGAGGTGTTTGCAAGCATCCT
The DNA here is from genome assembly GCF_036365525.1 of Heterodontus francisci. Lineage (NCBI taxonomy): Eukaryota > Metazoa > Chordata > Chondrichthyes > Heterodontiformes > Heterodontidae > Heterodontus > Heterodontus francisci. The sequence continues at coordinate 31,852,160 of NC_090375.1, forward strand.
CAATCAAAGAGCCAAGTGAATGACCCTAATTCACCTCTTCCCAAGATACCAACCATTATAGATGCCAATGTCTGGCCAATTTTGTTTACCATGTGACATTAAGAATAAGCTAGACACTACTAAAGCTACGAGCTCTGACAACATCCTAGCTACTTGTTGACAGCCTGTGCACAAAAACTAGCTGGCCCTTTAGCCAAATTATTCCAATGCAATTGCGATTCTGGTGCAAGGAAAATAGATGCTGAGCTAAAGGATAAGAGATTAGAAGCAGGCGACCAAAAGTTAGTCAAAAGGTGGATTTTAAGGATGGCTTCAAAACCAGAGAGGGAGGTGAAGAGGTAACAGGATTTAAGGAGGGATTCCAGAGAATGAAGCGTAGGTTTCTGAGGGCACAGTGCCAATGGTGGGATGATGGGAGGGATCCTTGCCAACGGATCTACCACTGGCCCAATCCAAGTGCAAACTGGGATCGAGCAAGACTGTGTCATCGCGCCAACGATCTTTTCCACCTTCCTCATTGCAACACTCCACCTCATCTCCTTGAAGCTCCCTGTGGGAGTAGATCTACTCTACAGGACAAGCAGGAAGCTATTTAACCTATGTTGCCTCCAGTCCAGAACCAAGGTCACCCCAACCTCTGTCATCGAGCTGCAGTATGCTGATGAAGCTTCCTTCCCCTGGACTCAGAGGCCAAGCTTCAAACCCTTGTCGATGCATTTACGGAAACGTATGAAAGAATAGGCCTTAAGCTAAACATCTGTAAGACAAAGGTCCTCCTACCAGCCTGCTTCCACAGCACCACACTGCCCCCGGCTATCAATATCCATGGCAACCCACTGGAAAATGTGGATCACTTCTCATACCTTGGGAGCCCCCTCTCAGCAAGGACAGACATCGATGATGAAACTCACCACCATATCCAGTGTGTCAATGCAGCCTTCAGTCATCTGAGGAAAAGAGTGTTTGACGACAAAGACCTCAAACCTGGCACCAAGCTCATGGTCTACAGGGCCGCAGTGTTACCTGCCCTCCTGTATGCCCTCATGTTGGAAACATGGGCACTGTACGCCAGACATCTCAAAGCCTTGGAGAGATATCACTAGTGGTGCCTCTGCAAAATCCTGCAAATTCAGTGGCAGGACAGGCACTCCAATATCAGTGTCCTCTCTCAGGCCAACATCCCCAGTATCGAGACACTGGTCATGGCTAGACAGTTACGTTGGGTGGGCCACATCATCTGCATGGCTGACACAAGACTCCCAAAACAAGCTTTCTATTCCGAGCTCCGTCATGTTAAGAGGCTACCAGGAGAGCAGAGGAAACGCTACAAGGATGTCCTTAAAGCCTCCCTGAAGAAATGTGACATCTCCACTGATTTATGGGAATCTCTTGCCCAAGACCATCCAAAATGAAGAAGACGCATCCACTAAGGTGCCAGCCAGTTCGAACAATATCGACATGCCCAGGCAGCGACCAAATGCAAACAATGGAAGGAGGGTTCGGAAATTTGAGCATCCCCATTCACTCGTCTTACCAAACACCACCTGCAGCAGAGTCTGCGGATCCAGAATTGGACTATTCAGTCACCTAAGGACCCAAAACCCTGGAGTGGAAGAAAGCCATATCCGTTCCCGAGGGACTGCCTAAGAAAAAGGATGGAGGGGAGAATACACGAGAGGCCAAAGTTAGAGGAATGGAGAGTTCATGTGGGATTGTAGGGCTTGAAGAGATTACAGACTTGGACAAGGGTTGGGGGTTAGTGGGGAAGATTGAGGCCAGCAAGGAACTAAACATGAGCATGAGAATTTTAAATTTGAGCAGCTGGTAGACTAGGAGCCAAGTCAGCAAGGACAGGGGAGCTGGGCAAGTAGGACTTGGTTCAGGATAAGATACAGGCATTAGAGTTTAGGCAAGATTAAGTTTATGAACAGTGGAGGATGGGAGGCTGGCCAGGAGAGAATGGAATAATTGAGCCTGGAGCTGACAAAGGCATGATTGAGGGTTCCAACAGAAGATGGACTGAGGTAGGGGTAGTGGTGGTGATGTTACAGAAATGGATGCGTGCTGTCCCTGTGATGGAGAGGTTATGAGATTGAAAGTTCTGATCAGCATTGAAAAGTGCGGTAAGGTTGTTCAGCCTTAAACTGTAGCCAGTTATTGAGTTGAAGTCAGTTTTGAGAGAATGGAGTTTGTTTAATGGGGCAGGATTGGGAGGGGTAATTACTTCAGTCTTCCTGATGTTTACTTGGAGGATGTTGCTGTTCACTGATATTGGACAAGCAGTCTCACATAGAGGCAGTAGGCAGACTGAGGGAAGTGATGGAGAGGTAGAGCTGTGTGGCATCAGCCTACATATGCCTTTGGATGATGTTGCCATGGGGCAGCAAGTAGGTGAATTGGAATTGCTGCTGTTTTGAGGAGGGCAGGTCCCAGAAGCTCGGTGTGTAATTTTCATATTGATGCCACATGCCAGCAGTGTAATGATCTTGTAACATCTTGGAATTTGAGTGACATCATCATCTTTCATACTTACAAACAGGCAGGAAAAAACCTCTGCAACAACTTTGGAGGGAAGGAATGCTGCATTTTTATCGTAGAAATATAAAAACAGGAGCAGGCATTTAACCTACTGGACCTGCTGTACTATTTTGTTAATCATGGCAGTTCCACCTTCTGAATCCTAACTCCTGACATTTCTCAATGTCTCTTAATACACTTATGACCCAAGCAAGTATATATCTCCCTTTTAAATACCTCTGAATCTGAAGCTTCAGGGGTTATACACCTTATGACAATCATTACTGTGTTGTAAAATAATATAGTTGTAACTTTTTCCAGTCAATTGACATTGTGGGTATGAGGAGATGGATTTAAAATGCAACTTTCTGAATGGTGATGAGCAATGATGTAATTAATTCAAATAGCTGTAAATCTTTAGTGGTAACAGTTAGATATTTGTACACAACAGTTGCACAAGTACTAAATATTACTGCAACTATGAACACAAAACACTCCTTTCATGAAAAGCTGCTCTCACACTATTTGAGAAAGTCAAACAGACAGAAGTCTATAGTTTTGATCCTGATGATACCACATGCAAGTGATACAATTATGCCTTTAGAGTCATAGGCCAGAATCAGGAGAGAGCCAGCCTTCGCCAGACATGCAGAGATTTTATATAGCTCAGGCCCTTAATTGACCTTGGTCAGAACTTCCGGCCCACTGAGGCAGGAAGTCCTGCCTCCAAGAGCTGCCAGCCATCAGAGGGCCAGCAGCTCTTCAGTCTCAGCAGTGCCACTGGGTGGCCACTGCTGGGACCGCACTCAGCCAGGACTAGCAACAATGGAGGAGGCCCCAGAAATGGTAAGTGGGGATCAGGCCTTGCCAGGGACAAACAGCTGGGCCCCAGCAAGGTCGGGGGTGTTGGGGCCGATCGAGAGGGCAGGGGGAGGTATTCCAGCGGGGGCGGATTGTGCCGCTTAGGGTGCCCTCTGTGGGGCACAGAGTACCCTTTAAGGAGGCCACCACCCCAGCCCACAAGAAGGCTGCCAGATATTACCGAGCAGTCTCCTCAGGTACTGAGGTGCCCGCCCTCCACTGGCAATATACCAGCGGTGGTGGGAGGAGGATCTCAAGTGGCAATTAAGGGGAGATGGTGGCATAGTGGTAATGACACTGGACTAGTAATCCAGAGAACCAGGGTAATGCTGTGGGAACACAGGTTCAAATCCCACCACAGGAGCTGGTGGAATTTAAATTCAATTAATTAATAAAAATCTGGAATTGAAAGCTAGGCTCAGTAATGGTGCCATGAAACAAACATCAATTGTTATAAAAACACATCTAGTTCACTAATGTCCTTTAGGGAAGGAAATCTGCTGTCCTTACCTGTTCTGGCCTACTTGTGACTCCAGATCTGCAGCAAAGTGGTTGGCTCTTAACTGCCCTCTAAAATGACCAAGCAAGCCACTCTGTTCAAAGGCAATTAGGGATGGGTAACAAATGCTGGCCTAGCCAGCAAGGCCCACATCCCATGAAAGAATAAAAAAAAGAATTGGCCACTTAAGGGCATCAATTGGCATGGGGCGGATGGGCCGTTTGCCACTTCCAGCGCTGCTGGTAAAATAGCAGTGGGGGTAGATAGGTGATGGGAATAGCGCCCCCACCTGCCACACCCATCCCCCACCTCCCACTTGATTTTACACCTGCCGCCCCCCCCCACCCCCACCTCCCAGCCGGCTCCTGGTGGGAGACGTAAAATTCTGGCCTTTGAGTCATTTTCAGATTAGAAGGAGGCCATTCAGCCCATTAAGTCCATGCCAGCTCTCTCTGGAGCAATCCAGTCAGTCCCGTTCCCCCGTTCGATTCCTGTAGCCTCGCAAGTTTATTTCCTTCCATCGAATTGCCTATTGAAATCAATGATTGTCTCTGCTCCCACCACCCTCATGAGCAGCAAGTTCCAGGTCATTACCACCCACTGCTTAAAAAAGTTCTTCCTCATATTCCCCTCTCCATCTCTTTCCCAAATCCTTCAACCTGTGTCCCCTAGTCTCCGTACCATCAGTTAATGGGAACAGTTTTTCCTTGTCCAACTTAGCCTATCATAATCTTGTACACCTCTATCAAATCTCCTTTGTTCCAGGGAGAACAACCCCAGCTTCACCATTCCAACCTTGTAACCAAAATCCCCCATCCCTGGAACCATTCTGGTAAATCTCCTCTGCACCCTCTCAAGGACCCTCACATCCTTCCTAAAGTGTGGTGACCAGAACTGGATGCAATACTCTCGTTGGGGCCTAACCAGAGCTTTATAAAGGTTCAGCATAAAATCCCTGCTTTTCTACTCAATGCCACTATTTATGAAGCCCATGATCTCATATACTTTGCTAACCACTCTCTCAAGATGCCTTGCAACCTTCAAAGATCGATACACATGCACATCTGATCCTGTACACTCTTTCGGACTGCACCATTAAGTCCATATTGCCTCACCCTATCTCTTCGGCCAAAATGCATCACCTCACACCTGTCTGTATTAAATTCCATCTGCCACCTGTCTGCCCATTCTGCTAGCCTATTGATGACCTGTTGCAGGCGTTCCTATCGTCCTCACTGTTTGCCGCACCTCCAAGTTTGATATCATTGCCAAATTTTCAGATTCTACTCTGTATTTCAAAATCCAAGTCATTTATATTTATACATATATACTTATATATAGCGCTGTCCATCATTCTCCAGTCAGTAAAACAACCATTTACCATGACTCGAAGTTTTCTGTCCTTAAGCCAATTTTTTATCCAACTGGATACTGACCTTCCTATTCCATGAGCCTCAATTTTGTTAACCAACCTTTTATGTGGTACTTCATCAAACACTCTCTTAAAATCCATATAGACAACATCCACCACATTCCTTTCATCAACCTTCTCTGTTACATCATCAAAAAAATTAAATTCGATTAGTCAAGCCTTTTACAAATCCTTGCTGGCTATCCTTAATTAACTCAAACTTCTCCAAGTGCCTGATTTTTTCCCCGATAATTGTTTCTAAAACCTTACCCACCACTTATGTTAAACTAACTGGTCTGTAGTTGTTAAGACTGTCCTTACACCCTTTCTTGAATAATGATGTCGCATTTGCCACTCTCCACTCCTCCAGCACCTCTCCCGTATTTAGGGAAGATTGGAAGATTATGGCAAGTCCTTCCATTATCTCCACCTCCACTTCCTTTAGCAACCTGGGTGCAAGCCATCTGGACCAGGTGACTTATCTACCCTAAGCATAGCCAGCCTTTCCAGTACCTCCTCACTCTCCATTCTTACCCTATCCATTGCCTCTACTCTCTCAACTTCTACCAATATTTCATCAGAATCCTCTTCCTTAGTTTGATATGATTAATTTAATTTCATGTGATGTCGGAAACAAATGAAATAGTTGCCAAATTCTTTTTCATGAAATCAATCCTCTTCTTACAGTCAATTAGGGATGGCAAAAAATGCCAGCCTTACCAGCGATGCCCACATCCCATGAATTTTTTTTTTAAAAGGTTGTCACAGCAAATATTGCAGTAGTAGTTTCAGTACATTATTAGTTAATGTGAAAAAAAATTAGCAAGCCAACAGCATACAATGACCATAGATTAAACTAAACCTAACCCACTTCAGAAAATTACCTCGGAATGGGATCAACTGCTGGACCTTGTGCAGATGAAATCCATTAATTCGCACATCTCTATGGAGATGACCTATAAAGGCAGTTAAGATGAAGTTGTTATTGACCGTGTTAGGCTTCATGTAATTAATACATGGCACAAATATAAAAGTGATCATTCAAGTAACAGCAGTAAGGAACTTTATTTGCAGCTTTACACATACACATGAGAACTGGCTTCCTATCATTATTTGTGTCAGTGATTCACGGTAACCAGTAACTAGCATTTGATGTTTCCTCGCTTTCAGTTAGTTCCTTATCCACCTCAAAGTTTTGCCTCAGATACCCACTGCTTTGGACTTCTGGAGCAGCCTTTCATGTGGAATTTATCAGAAGCTCTCTGGAAACCAACATGTACAATATGATTGAGGTTTTCATCATCCACTTGGGATGTCACCTGAACATAAAAGGCTAAGAAGGTTGATTGGGAAGCAGTTTCCCCTTTGGAAACAATGTTAGTAGGCGCTTTTCATACAGGCAATTTCTTATTTTGTTTCTAATGTTCTTTTAAATTTGTCCAAGGGATATGGACAAGACTGGAAAAATAGCATTTATTGAACATCACTCATTTCCTTTAGAGTATTGGGACAACCACACATTATGGGACTAGGGTTATATGTAGGCCAGACAAGGTAGAAGTGGCAGGTTCCTGAAGGACATTAGTGAACCAATAGATTTTTACCAGAATCTAGCCGATTTTGCAGTCATTATTCTATGGTGCAGTACAGCAGCTGTGGCCTAACTGGTGTTTTATACAGTTGTAGCATAATCTCCCTGTTCTTACATTCTATGCCTTCAGTGAGGAACCAGATGGCTGCCAGTTCCCAAAGAGTTATCTCTCGAGAAAATCTGTTATTCATTATTGGGAGGTCAACCATGTTTTTGATACCAGGAGCAGGTGTGCTTGCTGATGTGAATTCCATTGTGCATCTGTGTCACTGAAGTAATGATAGTCCAACTGAAAAATAATCAGTTGTGATAATGTTCCTCCAATAATCGAGTTAAGGTATCTGATGAGATTATAAACTGCAAGAGTGAAGCATGAGTGGTTTGTTATGCTTTGTAGTGTGGGAGGCGGTGGCGTAGTGGTATTGTCACTGGACTAGTAACCCAGAGACCCAGGGTATTTCTCTGGGGACATGGGTTCAAATCCCACCACAGCAGAAGGTGGAATTTGAATTAAATTAATAAATCTGGAATTAAAAAGCTCGTCTAATGATGGCCATGAAACCATTGTCGATTGTTGTAAAAACCCATCTGGTTCACTAATGTCCTTCAGGGAAGGAAATCTGCTGTCCTTATCTGCTCTTGCCTACATGTGACTCCAGACCCACAGCAATGTGGTTGACTCTTACATGCCCCCTGAAATGGCCTAGCAAGCCACTCAGTTGTATCTAACCGCTAGTACTGTGAGTGTACCTACCCCACATGGACTGCAGTGGTTCAAGACAGCAGCTCACCGCCACCTCCCCAAGGGCAATTAGGGATGGGCAATAAATGCTGGCCTGGCCAGTGACGCCCACATCCCATGAATGAATTTTTAAAAATCTACAACCTTGAAGTCTTTCTCGATCTACTTGTTCAAGAGGAGTAGCCTTTATTTCATCATTTCTTCAGGTCTATTGATAGAGAAGGTGTAAATCTCCCCCTACGGCTCAGTCAGTTTATCCAGGAAAGCCAGGAAAGCTCCAGGTTGAAATGTTATCTTTGATAGTGCAGTTACAGCTGCCCTTTTGAAGGGAAAGTCATACAGAGTTTGTTCCCTCATTTTTAACTTTTTACCTCCTGCTGGGAATGGTGAGAACTGTAATGCTCAGCTGTAATGCTCTCTAAAGTGAATTCGTCTGGTAACATTTTCTGTCAGGGCTTAATAATGATCACTTGGGTGCGTTATCAGAGGGCACCCGGCAGCTATGTAATTATATGTCAGCGAGGTGTGAATGAGATAAAGTCGCTACAAAAATTGTGTTTTATTTTTCATTAGCAAGCTAAAGTGAAGAACTTCTAGTGCAGGAAATCACTAAGGTTAAAAACAGAGATAATAGACAAGATAATTAGGAGACATCAAGTTTGGGTTTTAACTGAACAGCCTGGGAGGGAGGAAAGACTGAAGGTGGTAAAGGGTTCCACAGTTTTTTGAGATCCTGGGAAAGAATGAATTGGAGCCAAGGACTATATGATGAGTTTTGGAGTTAGATTTTCCATCTTTTTTAAGCCAATTGATTTTGGGGCAGCTGAAGTCCAAATTGGGATGTTTCTTGAATCCTCTTTCCAACAACACTATTTGAAAATGTTCTGCTGGAATGGATGTCAGTAACTGGAAGCATATGGTGCTCATATTTAAACTAGTTTCCTTCCTTCTGGCCTAAATATTTGAACGTTCCTTTCCTTTATTTGGGATAAGAAGACTTTGGTGGAGGAAGGATTGAATTTGGGCGCCCTGCGTCCTCCTACACCATGCTCAGTTTACCTTTTTGCATCTATATTAATGTTTCCTCCTCCCAGCTTCTCAAATGTGAGTCTGCCGTCTCAAGTTGCTGGCAGCTAGTTAAATGTAGGCTGCATTTCCCATTCCCCTCCGATATGAGCTCCAACTAAAAGGTCCAGTAGGACTGGCAGCCTACCTTCATTATAATGAGGCCAACACTACAAAATTCAGGAAGGAGAGATCCCACCCCAACAAACCTCACGCAGGAACCCATCCAAGAAGAAAATCTACTCCTTAATGTTGAGAGTGAGAATTTGCAATCTTGAGTGCGGCGGCTCATTTAAATAGCCAGGCTCTGCCCACCCCACACCCCCCTCCAATCACATGGAGGGGGTGGGCTGTCCATCCCCAGCAATGGCGCCAGCTGCCTGTGTGCACCCAATAACAATTACAATAACTATATGCCCTTTCCACCCAGAAAACAATTACCTTTTATATCTGACCTTGCCCCCACCATGTTGCCACTGTCCCTTTTATTCCATGGGCTTCAGCTGTGCGGGTGAGTCTATTATGTGTCACATTATCAAATGTCTTTTGGAAGTCCATATACACTACATCAACTGCATTACCCTCTTCAACCCTCTCTATTACCTCGTCAAAAAACTCAATCAAATTACCTAAACAAGATATTCCATTAACAAACCCATGCTGGCTTTCCCTAATTAATCTACATTTATCCAAGTGACTGCTAATTTTGTCTCAGATCTTTAAAAGCTTTCCCACCACTGAGGTTAAACTGACTGTAGTTGCTGGGTTTATCCTGACACCCTTTTTTGAACAAGGATGTAACATTTACAATTCTCCAGTCCTCTGACACCACCCCTTATCTCTTACTTCCCTCAGCATCCTCAGATGTTTCCTGGTGACTTGTCAATTTTAAATAGAGCCAGCCTTTCTAAAACCTACTTTTATCAATTTTTAGTACATTCTGTATCTCAGTTCCCTCCTCTTTCACTATGACTTTGGCAGCTACTTCTTCCTTAGTACTGTAGCCCTGCCTCATGTCTCCATGTGTAAATCCCCCTTTTGGACCCTAACCAGACCCACCCCTCCTTTTTACTACCGTTTTACTATTTATATGCTTATCAAGGACTTTTGGATTCCCTTCTATGTTAGCTGTCAATCTCTTCTCATATTCTCTCTCTGCCTCTCTTCTTTCCTTTTTCGCTTCCCCTCTGAACTTTCTATATTCAGCCTGGGTCTCATTTGTATTATCAACTTGACATCGGTCATATGCCCCCTTTTCTGCTCCATCTTACTCTCTATCTCTCTCATCATCCAGGGAGCTCAGGCTTGTAGCGTTGTGCTGTGTTTTTAAATGATAACTGCAAGCTTTATATTGGGATTCAACATGAACACTATTTATTGTCTTATTTATCTATATTGTATGATCTCAAGTCCAGGTCTTTTCCTCACTGGTTTATGTGCTCTCTTTGTAAGCCATGTGTTAAGTGTGTCTCTTAAAATGGTGTCTCCCCCTTATATATGTATGATGATGTCATCAGTTGCATCAGTGGCCTGGTCTCTTAAAAGGTATAGTTTCTTAAAGGTAAAGTCACCACTACACTACATTAACCCCTTCTTTTAAATTTAAAGTTTCCCCCTTGTCTTCAAAAATTAATAAGTCCTGTCTAGCTACTTAATCATGCAAAATTATATTGAAAGCACTTGGTTGGACTGAAGTTTGAAACTTGGAGGGGAGAGGTTTCAGGTACATCACCCTCAAGTCCAGATTTTGTTTTCCTGCCTGACTCCCTTCATCTTTGATGCATGACATAGTCTTTAAATCACACAGGTAATCGATGAGGTCTCAATGATCCTCTCTGTGGATCTTGCAGTATCAATCTCACTGTGCTTGATTTAGCTGAGATGCTTCTTGAGTTGTGGCAGGTTTGAAGTCATTGAAGTCGTCTTCGTCTCTTTCTTCTTGAATTGTTTCAGCATAAACTGAAGAAGATTGCATTTCCCTTCATAATGTAGTTTCCTCTCTTCGCTATGATCTTGTTTCTTTTTCTCTGAACTACCGTAAGTACTCTTGCGTCAAATGGTGATCTAATTTTCCATGTTTTCTCTTGCCGAATTAGGACTTTGTTTTCTTCTTTTATCTCGCTATCTTTTGCGTGCAGCCGTCAGTCTGCATGTGTCTTTATCCTCTGTTTTTGACTCTTGTCTCAATCCCTCAAGCTTTCCGTTAAGTGCATGTAGGGTTATGTAGGTGTGAATTGTGGCAGTGGATACTTCGTCATGTCAGGCAGTTCTGTCCTCTGACGGTGTTGATCATGATCAGCTTCAATTCGCTGGCAGTTTCGATTGAGTCTACATGGAACTCAGTCTGACATGTAGACCCATGGGAGGATTTGAGTAACTTGGATCATCCCTAGGACAATAGAGGGGTACCTGGAGAAAATTTTAAATATTGGCTTGTTCAATTGCAGTTTCTGTTTTCTCTGTAACTCGTGGAATGTCAGGGAATCCATTATGTTGACTGTTGCTCCTGAGTTAATTACTGCAGAGATTGTCGAATTGCCTATCAACACATCACACGGGAGCAGGCGTTGGTACTTGTAGTTGCAAGCAACAAAAATCTTCTCTTGTGCTGCGATTATGTAATCTTCCTTCTGGCATTCAACTCTATTAATGTCTTGTGCAGACTTCGATCAGCATACTCTTGCAAAATATTCAATTTTTCCGCAGACTTTAGACTTCTTTCCTCTCCCAGAACAAGTTTTGTAGTGAGGAAATGCACCACTACAGTGATTGCATGTTCGAATGTGATGTGATTGTCTTCGTTGTCCTTGACGTGCTTAGGACCTTTCGCTGAGTTTCCTCTGTGCTCTTATGTTTAGTGTGCATCTCTGGTGAAACCAACCTCTTGTGGCATTTACAGATTCTTTCGACAATCCTGACCTGCCCTCCGGGGTTTCTCATCTTATATTATTTGCCTCTTTCCCTTCTAAAACTTCAGCTTGTCTTTCACTGGCTTCCAGTGTTCTGTCAATATCGAGTAACCTTTGCAAGTTTAATGATTCGTCCTCTCTAAGAGCTTGCCTTCTTAGTCTTGGTGACAGGCATGTAATAATGATCTGGAAAATGATTTCTTTGTCCACTTTTGTGAAGTTGCAATTCTGGCTCAGACTTCTCAGTCTCATTACATAGTGGTCAAGGGTCTCGCACTTATCGGGCTGAATTTTACCAGCCCCTCGACACTGCAGGTCGCGGTGTGGGGGCCGGTAATATGCTGCAGGGAGCGGCCCGCCTCGACCCACGACGCCAAGAAGGGCCCGCCGCATATTACCAGCAGCGGTGGGTCCTCGGTGCAGCCCCCCCACCGCCAGGCAGCAGGCCCTTCATCTCCATATTAAAATTAGGCCTAATGAAATGCAAATTCACCTACCTGCAGGCGGCGGCCGTCCCACTCCAATATTATGGCTGCCGTTCGTGCTCCGCGCATCTTTGGAACTCCATACAGAGTTCCGGGCGAGAACCTGGTGGGGAGTGGGGGGTGGGGGGAGTTATAAAATTGTCAAGGCGGGAGGGGTGGAAGAGCAGGGAAATCAATTTTTATTGTATGTAGGGATGGTGGGAAGGGGTTGGAGGCCAAAAGTTCGAAGGTTCGGGGGGAAAGTTCAGGAAGGGAATAAATTATTTTTTGAGAATAAATTCTACTTAACTGACCATTGATGGGATTGGGGAAGTGCCTCAACATCTTTATTCATTGCTCATAAAACTTCCCAATGACTGCACCTTTAAAAAATTAAAACTACGTTGTAAGGGCTTAAAGCCCTTTAAAAATGGCGCTGGCACCTGTGTGGTGGCGCGGACACTGTTGCCGGGGACGCGGCAGCTGCCCCATTACATCATTGGGGTCAGCCGCTCCGCCCCTCTATTTAAATGAGCCCCCACACGTAATATCAGTGGGGGCTCAGGGACGGCGCATCCACATGGGATGAACGCTGTTTTTAAGAGTGCGCTGCCGCAAACTGCGGCACACTCATAAATTTCAGCCCATCTTATTTTGCTTGCCTGGAGACATAAATTTCATAGTGAGGATTTTCCCTCAGTTAAAAATATCTTGTTAGTGCATTCTTCGCTGCGTCATAATCATCATGGTTTCGGTGTCTGTCAGTGTATCGAAGATATCATCGACTTTTGGTCCAGCATAGTTTAGGAGCAACACTCTCTGTCTTCAGGGTGTATTGATATCGAGTACCACCATTAGGCATTGGAATCCTGCGAGCCATTTACTCCAATGTGGCCTTGGGTTGCTGTCTGCCTCTGGAAAGACTGGAAATTGTTGCACACATATGGTGATTGTTTTCTTTTAATCTGGAATCCTCAACCCAAGTCTCCTGGGTTGTCTGTGTGTTTTTTTTTTAAAGCTTCATTGCCATAAATATGTAGTGTTGTGCTGAGTTTTAAGTCTTCATTAAATGATAACTGCAGGCTTTATATTCGGATTCAACATGAACTCTATTTATTGTCTTACTTATCTACATTGTATGATCCCAGGTCCAGGTCCAGGCCCAGGTCTTTTCCTTGCTGATGTATGTGCTCTCTTTGCAAGCCATGTGTTGAGTGTGTCTCTCCAAATGGTGTCTCCTCCTTATACATGCATGATGATGTCATCAGTTGCATCAGTGACCTAGTCTCTTAAAGGTACAGTTTCTCAAAGGTGAAGTCACCACTACACTACATTATATGGCTTTGCTTGCCCGACCTTTCCTCTTGTGGGACTGTACCTCGACTGTACCTGAATCATCTCCTCTTTAAAGGCAGCCCATTGTTCCGTTGCAATATCATAGAAATTTTATTTTCAGGTCAGTTATAATATTCTCTGTTTAAGTGAACTGTTTAGTTATGAAGCAACTTAAAAAAAAGTAAATCATAAAACTTGCCTGTAATTGCATCTTACTGAATGATAATAAATCACAATAGCTCAGTTGTGATTTAAATAGGTTACTGTTTAACAGCATATATATGTAGATATGTGGTTGAGAAAGATTTACATTTAAATGGTACTTTGATCTCTCAAAAATGTTGCATTCCTGTAACAGATGAGAGGAAAATTGGCACAAATATGTGCTCATGCAGAACACCAAGGTGTTTGGTCATGTTATATACAAGAAATACCTATATAGCATATTAGGTGGAACACAAGAATGGTTTAAACCTGTGGTGAAAACAGTATTGAATATTTGCTTATGCCCAGAAAATATTTTGCACGCCAAACAAAAAAAAACACTCCTTAAAACAAAGAAAAACTGTTTTGAACTTATTCTGAGTTTTTGAAAGTTTACACGAGATAAATTTAGCTTCATAAGACATGACTCTGTAAACTCATTTTCTTTAGTAGGTCCATACTCATGATACACACAAGTTGTAACTCAAAGTATGTAGTCCATGAGCACAAGTTTCATAGCTAACAGAGGTAAATTGAATTCTGTACTCAAACCCTCCAGGCCACAAAGGTTCAGAGGCTCAAAAAGAAATTAGTTCTTATTTATTGTGCCTTTTAGGTTTTAAATAATCAAAGAGAGGTTCAAGCCCTTCTTCTAAAAGGTCTGGCAGTGGTTTAGTAAGAGGGTTACATTTGACATGAAATCCTGTATCTAGCGAATGGCAGGCTAACCTTTCCAGTTCAGTCAGCATGGGGAGGTTGGTGGGAAGATTTTCAATCTCATTATAGTTCACATTGAGCAGCTTAAGGGGTCTCATCAAACAGATTGATTTAGGCAGGAATCGAAGCCTGTTTTTCTCTGCAATAAATATCCTCATGTTTTCCAGTTGCCCAACGCTTTCAGAAATACTTTCAATTTTGTTGCAGCCTATGTGTAAGAAAGTTAATCTTCTCATCCGGTAGACACACATGGGCAATTGCGCAAAGCGATTGTTGCTTAAATTGAGCTTTTCCAGTTTCCACAGGTCCTCCAAGCTCTCAGGGAGAGATGAAAGCGTATTGTGTGAGAGGCTCAGAACCTGCAGCTTTTTGCAGTGGCTCAGTTCTTGTGGTACTTCCTTGAGACAATTCCAATCCACAAACAGAACCTTCAGTTTCTTCAACATTCCAATCTCTTTTGGCAAAGCAGCCAATTGATTGCCCAGCAAATTTAGAACAACCAAATTCTGAAGGTTCTCGATGCCAGGACTAATACCAAGAAGGAAGTTATGTGACATGTTGAGTTTTTCTACTTCAGTTACCTGCCAAGTAATTTTAGGGATTTCAGTCATTTCCATCATTGCTAACCCCAGAGAGTTGTGGCCATAAACAGTCTTCAATTGGCTCCTTAGCTCAGCAACCAAACGTGCTTCTTCCTCTTCTGAAGGCCTTGTTCCTTTCTTTTTTATTGATTTCCTCAGCTCTTCTTTTGAAATTTTCTTTGACACACAAATTCCCATCCTTAATTGCTCACGTTCCGATTAATGTCTGCCAAGGTTTAAGTATTGGCGAGCTGTAAAAGTAAAATTGACAGTGTTCAAGATAATACACCATTGTATGAAGCAAACAAGGTCAGTAAGACTTGTCACAGGGAACAGGAGGAAAGGCAGGAGCTAGATCCTTATGCTGCAGTCTTGAGGGAATATTTTCAACATATGAAAGCTACTTTAGAGGAATCTGCTAGCTGCACATGTGAACTATACTGCACGGTAGACAGGGCTTTCAGATTGCCTTGGATTGAGTGAGCATCTGTGGTACAGTCCCCAACAACTGATGCCATTATGCCAGTGTCAGTATCACTCATGAATGTCCAGACTGCCGAAATCCAGGCATTGGGTATACAATATGACTTACCCTATGAACTGCCTAATGGAAGAGCTGGGACAAATGTGGAGGCACAAGATCACAGACTTTAGGAGTTCTTTTTGTTCGTTCGTGGGACGTGAGCATTGCTAGCAAGGCCAGCATTTATTGACCATCCCTAATTTCCCTTTTGAAGAAGGTGGTGAGGCACCTTCTTAAACTGCTGCAGCCCTTGGGTTTAGGTACACAGTGCTGTTAGGGAGGGAGTACCAAGATTTTGATCGAGCGACAGTGAAGAAACGGCAATATAGTTCCAAATCAGGATGTTGTGTGACTCGGAGGGGAACTTACAAGTTCTCACGTGTCTGTTGCCCTTGTCCTTCTAGGTGATAGAGGTGGTGTTGAAGGAGCCTTTGCATGTTGCTGCAGTACTGGAGTGTGACCAGTGCTATTGTCTCAGTTTTCACAATGATCAGCTCACACTAAAGCCTATGACCAGAGCTGAAATGGAATCTTTGTTGGGAGATGCCACACATTTTCCAACCTGCACCACCAACAGCCAACTCTGTTTTCCACACATCCCACCAACTGCTGAGGTACCTGAGAGCACACAGAACCAGGCCACTTCCCTCCCACCCTCCGGACCACATTCCTCGTCCCCACCAGCTCCCAACCACCTCGCCCGCAGGAGTCACAGGCTGAGTCATCTTGATCCCAGGCAACAGCATCAGGGACTAACCATCTCCCCTTGACATTCAATGATATTACCATCACTGAATCCCCCACTATCAACATCCCAGGGGCTACCATTGACCAGAAACTGAACTGGAGTAGCCATATAAATACCATGGCTACAAGAGCAGGTCAGAGGCTAGGAATCCTGTGGCGAGTAACTCACCTCCTGACTCCCCAAAGCCTGTCCATCATCTACAAGGCACAAGTCAGGAGTGTGATGGAATACTCTCCACTTGGCTGGATGGGTGCAGCTCCAACAACACTCAAGAAGCTCGACACCATCCAGGACAAAGCAGCTTGCTTGATTGGCACACCACCTAAAAACATTCACTCCCTTCACCACCGATGCACAGTGGCAGCAGTGTGTACCATCTACAAGATGCACTGCAGCTATGCACCAAGGCTCCTTAGACAGCACCTTCCAAACCCACAACCTCTACCAACTAGAAGGACAAGGGCAGCAAATGCATGGGAACACCACCACCTGCAAGTTCCCCTCCAAGTCACACATCATCCTGACTTGGAACTATATCGCTGTTCCTTCACTGTCGCTGGGTCAAAATCCTGGAACTCCCTCCCTAACAGCACTGTGGGTGTACCTACCCCACATGGACTGCAGCGGTTCAAGAAGGCAGCTCACCACCACCTTCTCAAGGGCAATTAGGGATGGGCAATAAATGCTGGGCTGGCCAGCGACGCCCACATCCCATGAATGAATAAAAAAAAACCTCAACTGCCAAACCCCCAGTCCCAGACCTGTTATCGGGGTCACACCAGGTAGAAACAAAGATAGAAAGTGGAGTGGTAGGCAAGGTGGAGAAAGGGTTTAGAGGTAGTTAAATAGAACTGTCTGCATGTAATTAAAGGCTATTAGAGCACTGCAAGTTACTGCTCGGAGATCTGTTTCATTTTGTTATGATAATTTGTAGGAGTTTTTCAATGTTTTGAGGTCATATTGATTAATGTTGAATTTGATGACTCGGTCTACCTCTTGGAGCAGTGAATCTGCAATCTGTGGCTATATATTGTAATGTTTATCATGTTTTCTATTAGGCCCTGTGATGTTTCTAATACGTGGAAATTGTGGGCTGTTATCACTTTTACAGTGGCAGGGAGAGCAGAACCAGCTGGCACTGTGGCTCCAAGTCTTCTCCTTGGAGGTCACAAATTTCTCTGACCTCAGCTTCCATATGCACTGATCTCTGATGGGTTCAGCTTGTACTCCAGAGCTTTTAGATGCAGTCATGAGGATATAGCCTTATCATCCTGGCATCCAACATTATTCCTGTTCATCTTCTGCCTCCTCCTCCAGGGAGCATAGATAAATTGGGAACATAGGACAGACTAGATGATAAAAGACCAAGGTTCATCTTATTCACCTTCTACTGTGCTGTAGTCGCATGATATGATAATGACATTGTTGACTAATATTGCAATAAATTTCTATCGATTAATCTGCAATAGACCTAGCCATGATGCCCCAGTAGTGGAGAGCTTTGGGAACCATAAGTCACCTGTTCCTTCCGAACTCGCTCTTCTTATCACAACATGTCTTTAAGTACTCAAGTAAAATGTTGTTTTCTGAAAGGGCTTTGTAAGGCACATCATTAAGTCCAGTATGATGGCTTGAACATCAAAACGCATTGGTTTTGTGACAATTCAACAGAACAGAAATATGTCTCGTCATAAACAATTAAACCGAGCCCAGGGCACATAAATAAAACTTGCAAGATTATTCATAAACTCCTCCTACTAATCAGTCATGTTCCTCTCTGATTTTACAACAGGATAACACATTCATATCTTGAAATGTATTAATATTTTAAAACATTATTATGTCAATGATATAATGCAGTTTTATGCAGAGAATAATACACACCTGGAGATAAGAGGCAATAATGTCACCAAGGGAGGAAGTAAACTTGGGGTTACCATTGACCAGAAACTGAACTGGACCAGCCATATAAATACTGTGGCTGCAAGAACAGATCAGAGGCTAGGAATTCTGTAACGAGTAACTCACCTCCTGACTCCCCAAAGCCTGTCCACCATCTACAAGGCAAAAGTCAAGAGTGTGATGGAATGCTCTCCACTTGCCCGGATGAGTGCGGATCCAACAACACTCCAGATGCTTGCCACCATCCAGGACAAAGCAGCCCACTTGATTGGCACACCATCAGCGACTGTAAACATTGACTCCCTCCACTGCTGGCGTACAGAGACAGCAGTGTGTACCATATAGAATATGCAATGCAGCAACTCGCCTTCAAAAGCACCTTCCAAACCCTCGACCTCTACTACCTAGAAGAACAAGGGCAGTAGACACATGGGAACACCACCACCTGTAGGTTCCCCTCTAAGTCACACAACATCCTGACTTGGACTATACCGCTGTTCTTTCACTGTAGCTGGGTCAAAATCCTGGAACTCTCTCCCTAACAGCACTGTGAGTGTATCTACACCACATGGACTACAGTGGTTTAAGAAAGTGCCTCACCACCATCTTCTCAAGGGCAATTAGGGATGGGCAACAAATTTTGGCCTTGCTAGCGATGCTCACATCCCATGAAAGAAGAAAAAAAAGTAATTGCTAAGCATCATCTGAACTCTTTGGCAATATGAGCCTCCTAATCACTTCTAGTCTCAATTAATCTTTACGCTTATTGGTACTTCTGTTCCCCTTCAGCATGTTGTTCTGTCACAGTAGGTGTGACTCAGGAGACTCTGAGTAGTTGTTATGTCATGAGATCCAAACTAAAGGATCAACAGTTCTGATACAATATCTGTAAGGTTATCTAGTGATAATCAATGATAGATTACAATGTGCACAGTGGCCATTCGCCCTCCCTTTTGCGAAACAGTGGGAAAATCTCACTGTGTTAAAGCTTCTATATAAATGCATGTTTCTGAAATAATCTAGAATCATAGAATAATACAGCACAGAAGGAGACCATTTGGCCCATCATGCATGTGCCAGTTCTTTGCTGGACCTATTCAATTAGTTCCATACCCTTGTGCATTTTTTCCTTCAAGTGTTTATCCCAATTCATTTTTAAAATGTTACTATTGAATCTACTTCCATCATCCTTTTAGGCAGTGCATACAACAGTCCATACAACTCAACGTATAAAAGAAAATCCTCATATCATCGCCGGTTCTTTTGCCAATCACTTTAAATCTGTGTCTTCTAGTTATCAACTCTTCTGCCATTGGAAGCAGTTACTCCTTATTTCCTCTCACAAAACCATTCATGATTTTGAACATCCCGATCAAACCTCCTCTGAACTTTCTCTGTTTTAAGAAGCACAACCCCAGCTTCTCCAGTCTCTCCAAATAACTGAAGTTCCTCATCGCTGGGACTGAGTAACTCTCTTCTTCACTCTCTCCAAGACCTTGGCATCCTTCCTAAAGTGTGGTGCCCAGTCATCTAGGCAGTGTCTATAATGTAGACCTAAATTTGCAACATTACTAGATATTTAACCCGGAAGGACAACATCATGACCGTCATCTTTGATGGTACATGGCAATGATAATTAAAATATCTATTAATTATTTTATTTTATTTTCCCAATTTTCTCCCCTGCTTTCCTGAAATTCCTAGCATGGGCTTTCAAGGGCAGTGCATCTCTCCCCAAAGGCACAAGCAGCAGATAAAATTAGATGCAAATCCCCAGAGGCTTCCCTGAACAATTAGCCACGAATTGACTGTAGGGTGTGCCTATTTAGATCTCTTGCCTGTAGATTAATCACAGCTTCATTTTAGCAGCTAAACATCAGAATGATATTCTTGATTGCTCTTAAGCAATACCATGAGGCAGTTTTCACCCTGAGTCATGTATATTTCATACCTGTACATTTTTTTATCATGATAATCAATGAGATTATACTTTAGCCAAACTCCTTGGAGTGTTACTCATGATGAGTTCAAGGATCCACTGAACTGTTTGTGCCATGTAGGGGGTGATACTGGGTCACTGATGTACACTGACTGAATAAGTCAAACTTTGTTTGTATTAAATGGTCTCTGGTGCTTCAGGATCAAGTTCCCTGACACTGTCCATTATTGTATGCAGAACACACATTCCTTTACCCAAAAATCTAACTGTTTATTCCTCACCAGTTTTAAGGCTAAGAATGCACAGCATTCACCCTCCCTTTTGCAAAGCAGTTGGAAAATCTCACTGTGTTAAAGCTTCTATATAAATGCAAGTTTCTGAAATCATCTAGAATGGTCACTGTGCACATTGTAATCAATCATTGATTATCACTAGGTCACCTTACAAATATTGTATCAGAACTGTTGATCATTTAGTTTGGATCTCATGACATAACAACTACTCAGAGTCTCCTGAGTCACACCTACTGTGACAGAACAACATGCTGAAGGGGAACACAAGTACCAATAAGCGTAAAGATTAATTGAGACTGGAAGTGATTTAGGAGACTCATCTTGCCAAAGAGTTCAGATGATACTTAGCAATTACTTTTTTTTCTTCTTTCATGGGATGTGAGCATTGCCAGCAGGCTATCCATTTAGGTTAGATATATGAGGGTATAAATTACACAATTTTATATTGTGTAGTTCCAGCTGAAATCCATTGAGGGGAGGGGGCAAAAATGGAGGGAACCCAACTCCACCAGATTTCTTCCTCATGTTTAATTCTGCAAGAGGTCCTGATCCGATGGGAGTGGGCAGTTTCCTGATGTACTATAGGAAGTAATTGTCTGGCGCACCATCCCTTTTGGGAAAGGAGGAGGGGTAGCCCTGATAGTAAAGGATGACATAAGGATATTAATAAGGAGCAACCTGGCCTCAGAATATCATGAAGTAGAATCAATTCGAGTGGAAATTAGGAATAGCAGGAGTCAGAAAACACTAGTGGGAGTAGTTTACAGGCCTCCTAACAATAGTTGTATTATTGGACAGAACATTAAATGGGAAATTATTGGAGCTTGGAACAAAGGTAACATATTACTTGTAGGGGACATTAATCTGTATATAGACTGGGACAATCAAATTGGCATCAGTGGCCTCGAAGATGAATTTGTAGAATGCTTTCTTGACAGTTTCTTGGAACAATACATTGTAGAACCGACTAGGAATAAAGCTATCTTAGATCTCTTATTATGTAATGAAACAGGGTTATCTAGCAATGTCGTAGTAAAAGACCCACAAGGAAATAGTGATCAGAATACCATTGAATTTCATGTTAAGTTTGAAAATGACACATTACAATCACAAACAAAAATCTTAAACTTAAACAAAGCCAATTACAAAGGTATGAGGGGAGAACTTGTTAAGGGAAGATCTTGTTTGACTATTTTTTGAGAGGTAACAAGGAAGATAGATGAGGGTAGTGCAGTTGATGCGGTCTACATGGATTTTAGCAAGGCTTTTGACAAGGTCCCACATAGCAGACTGATTTTAAAAAATCCCACAGAATCCAGGGAAATACAGCAAGATGGATACAAAATTGGCTCAATGGCAGGAAACAAAGGGTAGTTGTTGACTGGCTGTTTTAGTGACTGGAGGGCTGTTTCCAGTGGCGTTCCACAGGGCTCAGTACTGGGTCCCCTGCTTTTTGTGGTGTATATTAACGATTTGGACGTAAATGTAGGGGGCATGATCAAGACGTTTGCGGACGACACATAAATTGGCCGTGTGGTAGATAACGAGGAGGATAGCTATAGGCTGCAGGAAGATATTGATGTTCTGGTCAGATAAGCAGAAAAGTGACAAATGGAATTCAACTTGGAGAAGTGTGAGGTGATACATTTGGGGAGGTCAAACAAGGCAAAGGAATACATGCTTAATGGGAAAATACTGAGAAGTTTAGAGGAAGTGAGGGACCTTGGAGTGAATGTCCACAGATCCCTGAAGGCAGCAGGACAGGTCAATAAGGTGGTTACAAAGGCATGTGGAATCTTTTCCTTTATTAGCCGAGGTATAGAATACAAGATCAGGGAGGTTATGCTGGAACTGTATAACTCATTGGTTAGGCCACAACTTGAGTACTGCGTGCAGTTCTGGTCACCTCATTCCAGAAAGGATGTAATTGCATGAGAGAGGGTACAGAGGAGATTTACGAGGATGTTGCCAGGATTGGAAAAATGCAACTATGAGGAAAGATTGGATAGGCTGGGGTTGTTCTCCTTGGAACAGAGAAAGCTGAGGGGAGATCTGATTGAAACGTACAAAAGTTTGAGGGGCCTTGATCGAGTGGAGGTGAAGGGTCTATTCACCTTAGTAGAGGAGTCAGTTATGAGAGGGCATAGATTTAAAGTGATTGGTAGAAAAATTAGAGAGGAAAGAGGAAAAACTTTTTCACCCAGAGGTTGGTGATGGTCTGGAACTGACTGCCTGAAAGGGAAGTTGAGGCAGAAACCCTCAACTCATTCAAAAGGAGTCTGGATATGCACCTCAAGTCCGTAATCTGCAAGGCTACGGACCAAATGCTGGAGGGTGGGATTAGGATCGGTGGATCATTTTTCGGCAGTAATAGACACGATGGGCTAAGTGGCCTCTTTCTGTGCCTTAAACTTTCTATGATTCTATGAACTGTCTAAGGTTAAATGGGTAAATAGACTGGAAGGTAAATGAACAGTGGGAAATATTTAAATAAATAATACAAAGCGTTCAACAAAAGTACATTCCGTTCAAAAACAAAAACTCATCAATAAAGACCCATCCATGGCTCACTCAAGGGGCTGGGTTTTTCGGCGGCAAACTTCAAAAGCGGCGGGGCACACACACGGGATTTTCCCCGCAGAGCCACTGCGATATTTAGCATGGTGGCTCATTTACATGGAGGAGTCAGAACACCCGCCCCCGATGACGTAGTGGGGCGTGCGCTCCATCCGGTGCCACCGCACAGGCACCAGCGTCATTTTTAAAGGGCTTCAAGCCCTTCAGGTCCATTTACATTTTTCAAGTTACAGTTCTGTAAAAAAAAAAGTGAAACTTTAGCAGCACTTTCAATCCCTTCTCCAATCCCCCATGACTAATCAATCTATAAATTTCCCTCTCCCCCAGCAAAAAAAGTAAACTTTCAATCCCGAACTTTCCCCCTGATCTTTATACCTTTGACCTTCAACCCCTTCCCATCATCCCCTCAACCAATAGCAAGAGTTTTCCCTGCTCCTCCCCCTTCCGCCCTGAAAACATCACTCCTCCCCACTCCCCACCAGTGTTCCGCCTCTGATCTCCGAACGGAGATCCAAAGGCATGGGAGTTCCGGCAACTAGCTGGAATATTGGCATGGGACGACCGTCGTGACGAGATAAGTAATTATGCATTTAATTAACGTTTATTTAAATAGTTAAATGAAGGTTCCATCGTCGAGCAGCTGGGGGGCTGCCACGAGGCCTTGCCACTGCTGGCAATAGGGGGCGGGGCCTTCCCGGCATCGAGGCCCATGGTGGGCCTCTCCCAGAGATATTTTCCGCCCCCCCACCCCCAACCATGACCCCCGATGCCGGGGGGGCTGGTAAGATCCGGCCCTGGAAGTATTAGACGAAAGGAAGAGGCTTACATTGGTCCAAAAAATAGTAGCAAGTCTGAGCATTGGGAGTGTTTTAGAAACCAGCAAAGGGCCACCAAAAAGTTGATAAAAAGGGAATCAACTGAATATGAGAGTAAACTAGCCAGCATATAAAAACAGATAGTAAGAGTTTTTATAAGTGCATAAAAAAGGAAGCGAGTAGCTAAAGTAGACATTGGTCCCTTAGAAGCAGAAATAGGAAAAATCATCATGGGGAATGAGAAAATGGCAGAGGCATCGAACAGAAAAGACACAAGTTCCATACCAGAAATAGGCAGTAACCTGGGGTCTAAAAAGAGTGAGGAAATTAAAGAAATTGATATCAGCTGAGAAAAAGTATTGGAGAAACTTGAGGGACCAGATGGCCTGCACCAGATGGTCATGGCATGGGGGCCCGGAAAATACCCTAGGGTTCTGAAAGAGATGGCTGCAGAGATAGTGGATACGCTAGCTCTGATTTTCCAGAATTCCTTAGATTCAGGAATTGTCTTGTCAGATTAGAAGTTGGCAAATATTACACTGCTTTACAAGAAAGGAGGTAGAGAGAAAACAGGGAACTACAGGCCTGTTAGCCTAACATTAGTCATTGGGAAGATGCTGGAAACTATTATTAAAGAAGTCTTAACAATGCACTTGGAAAAGCATTGTATGATTAGAACAAGTCAGCATGGTTTTACTAAAGGGAAATCCTATTTGACAAATTTATTAGAATTTTTGAGGATGTAACTAATAGGGTAGATAAAGGGAAACCAGTAAATGTAGTGTACCTGGCTTTCCAAAAGGCATTTGATAAGGTGCCACATAAAAGATTAATAAGCAAGATAAGGGCTCAGGGTGTTGGGGATAATATATTAGCATGGATAGAGGATTGGTTAATAGACAGGAAGCAGAGAGTGGGCATAACTGGGGCATTTTCAAGTCGGCAGGCAGTGAATAGTGGGGTGCCACACGGATCAGTGCTGAGCCTCAGCTATTTACACTCTATATTAATGACTTGGATGAAGAGACAGAGATCTAAGTTTGCTGATGATACAAAGCTCAGTGGAAAGGTAAGCTGTGGGGAGGACATAGAGAGTGGGCAACAAGATGGCAAATGGAGTATAATGTAGGGAAGTGTGAAGTTGTTCACTTTGGTCGTATAAATAGAAAAGCAGAATTTTTTTAAAAGGTGTGAAGCTATTAAGTGTTGATGTTCAGAGAAACTTGGGGGTACTGTACAAGGAACGCACAAGGTTAACATGTAGGTGCAGCAGGCTATTAGGAAGGCAACTGGTATGTTGGCCTTTATTGCAAGGGGATTGGAGTACAGGATTAAAGAAGTCTTACTAAAATTGTACTGGGCTTTGGTGAGACCACACCTGGAATACTGTGTGCAGTTTCAGTCTCCACATCTAAGAAAGGATATACTTGCACTGGAGGCGGTCCAGTGAAGATTTACTAAATTGGTCCCTGGGATGAGGGGGTTGTCCTATGATGAGAGGCTGAGTAAATTGAGCCTATATTCTCTGGAATTTAGAAGAATGAAAGGCGATCTAATTGAGACATACAAGATTCTGAAAGGGCTTGATAGGGTAGAAGCTGAGAGATTGTTTCTGCTGGTCGGGAATCTAGAACACGGGGACACAGTCTCAGGATAAGGGGCCGATCATTCAGGACTGAGATGAAGAGAAATTCCTGCACTCAAAGGGTTGTGATTCTTTGGAATTCTCTCCCCAGTGGGTTGTGAATGCTTCATCGTTAAAAACATTTAAGGCTGGGATAGACAGATTTTTGGTCTCGCAGGAAATCAAGGGATATTGGGAGTGGGCAGGAAAGTGGAATTGAAGCCCAAGATCAGCCATTATTGTATTGAATGGCAGCGCAGGCTCGATGGGCCATATGGTCTACTTCTGCTCCTATTTCCTGTGTTCTTGTGTTCATACGGCATGTATATAGGTGCAAGCTTATGGACCATAACAGTTTTGTGTCAACAACTTCATGAGAGTTGCCTGGCTCCACAGTCATAACTTCGCTGGAAGTACAGCGGAAATCCCATTGATACAAGTAAACGGGGTTATCGTGGTAGAATAGGAGCAGTTTCAAGAAAATGCCCAGCCTCGCACTGCTTATGAAAAATGGCTGTTTATTGTTAACACAATAGATAGGTTAGGCGAAAGGGCCAACTCTAACTTGAATATCATAAAACTGTAAAATATTACGTATCAACTGTTATACTAATATATATCAGTGTTTCGCAGGTTACACAGCATTAAAAAAACAGAATACTAGAAAATAATATAGAATCCTAGCTATTTATCCAGCACATAAGAGCCATTTATAATCTCCTTTACATAGTTTCATTACTTAAAAACCAATACATTCATTTCTAAAGTTTTAGCAAAATCTTTACGTGCATGATTCTAATGTAGATGGAGGTAATTTTAAAAGTTTATCACTTTAAGGCTATGAACAGCACTGCATCAAGTCAAATTTTGTTTGCTGTAATGTTGAAATATTTAATAATCCGCAACATTTGCATTGCTCAAAGCAGACTTTAAATCATGATAAAAATATGAGCTGCAGTGTCATTTTCTAAATACGATACATGTACTTACAACTAACAAATTCAAGTCTTCTTGTTGAGCTCCGTACAACGCAGAGAGCACTTTTGTAATTGTTGACGAGGTCAGTTTAAGTGATACCGAATTTCAGAATGCAGCTGCTTCTGTCACTTGGCTTCATATAAGAGTGATATAATACCTTCTGGTATACAAATAGATCACTCACATTACTCACTTGATTTTTTTCTTGTTGTCTTAAGATAGATTTTCATTTTCAATTAAGTAAGCAGCTCTCACAGGGGATGAACTATAAATAAACTTGAAGCTCCTGAGTTCTGTCTTAATTTTAAAGCTTGTTTATTTTCTCAAATTTTTAGGTAACTTGCTGAAAATCCATTTTGTTGTGTTGCACCCAGCAAGAATCTGGAATAAAGAATGGATAGCTTATGACTTAATCATTCTTAAACTGTTCTAGCCCTTATTTCCAGACAATAATATAGCAGAAGGACGATGAGTAAGATCAAGCAATAGATATTGTCATGCTAGGCCCCTACCTGCCAAGAATAAAGTACATTAATTTTGTCATGAACATTGATTTTAAACTGTTACTGGAGTGAAGGAAGGACTTGTTAAGCAGATCAGCCGTGACTGGAAAAGATATTTGCATATTAACAGACGGTGACTGGAAGGACAAAGGACCATTCCCTGACACATTCAACCCACAATGGGCCTTGATGACCAGGTATTGTGTGTAAGAGGAGCATTCCAGAGACTGCTAAGGTGATCCAATCCAAGACATGGTCAGACCAGTTAGTCACATGACTAAACTGCTGGGGTTTTCTGAATTGTACAAACTGACAATTTGAACTGATTGTGTCTGTTTGCTCCTGCACTGAGAAGATCTCTCCTGTCTGCTCCCATCTCTTTCTCACAAGCCTCTGAATCCACTGAAGACACATGAACCCCAAGAGAGAAAAGTTTCCCACAGTGAACAAGGTTTAAGAAGAATACTGGGCCCCAACGAAAAGCAAGATCACCTACAATCAAGGACTCTACAGTGAGCTCAAAGAACCATAACAAAAACTCTTCAGATATTGCCTCAAACTTTTCCACTTTATTTTTCTTCTGCACTTTTCTGTCTCTATTTGCATATGTGTATCGCGTATGCATGCTAGCGTGGGCACGTCGTGTCAGCGTCAACCGAATTAGAGTTTAAGTTCAAGTTTAATAAATTTAAACTTTTCTTCTTTAAACCTAAGAAAACCTATCTGTGCTAGTTTCTTTGCCATATAATTGGAAAACGGTGAACAAGGATTCACCAAGGGGGAGCTAAAAACACGATGTGTTTAAAATTAAACCCCGTTACGGTAAGACCAGGTGAAGGCTGAGAGGGACCCCTAGATACCTTTCTCACCTGGTCATAACAATATACTATATTATTTGAACAGTAACAGACATTTCTTCATACTTTGACTTCATCTTCAAGAGCTTAGCTTGACATAATTTTCTTATATGCCTCACGACATTTCAAAGATTAGCAACATTTCAAAGTGTGGGCCAGGTCACACATATACTTCCCTTCCTTTTATTTAATGTAAGTTTCTTTAATGCAATTTACCAGTGCAGAATTTCAGAACATCTCATATTACACAGTGTGAAGGAAAGAATGGGAGGAAATGGGCTAATAATGCTAGTAACCTTCTCAAAATGACAAATTAATCTGAATGAGGCACTTGGAGTGTGGTGCATTCACTTTTTTAATGTCAAAGCTTCATAGTGGTCTTACTGGCTAAGAGTTCACTACAGTCATGATATTGTGCAGTTCTTCTTTGGCCTCCTTATCTCGAGAGACAATGGGTAAGCGCCTGGAGGTGGTCAGTGGTGTATGGAGCAGCGCCTGGAGTGGCTATAAAGGCCAATTCTAGAGTGACCGGCTCTTCCACAGGTGCTGCAGAAAAATTTGATTGTCGGGGCTGTTACACAGTTGGCTCTCCCCTTGCGCCTCTGTCTTTTTGCCTGCCAACTGCTAAGTCTCTTCGACTCGCCACTCTTTAGCCCCGCCTTTATGGCTCTCCGCCATATGCAGTGGTACCTTACAAACTCCCTCTCCCATCTCCAACCTTTCTTTCCTCTCCAAACTCCTTGACTGTGTTGTTGCCTTCCAAATACATGCCCATCTTTCCTGGAGCTCCATGCTTGAATCCCTTCAACCAAAACAGCTCTTATCAAAGTCTTAAATGACATCCTGGACTAAATTTTATTAGCGCGCCACAAATCACGGCGGCGTGCTTTGAAGTCGCTGGCCTTCAGGCGTGGATGTGCTGTTGCTGAGCCCTCGTGATATTTCTTGCAGGGGCTCATTTAAATGGAGGGGGCAGAATGGCCGCGCCCTCTATATCATCCGGGGCAGCCGCTCCGTCCTCGGCAATGGCGTCCAGCACCTCCGCGTAGTCGCCGGGCCATTTTTAAAGGCTTCAACCCCTAAGGAACAAATTAAATTTTTAAAGCTACATTTCTGTCCATTATCTTTCGAAAAGTAATTAAAAGCTCCAGCTCCTTTTCCAACACCCACCCGTCCGCTCCCCCCACAATGTTTTTGTTAGTGATCTGTATCTCAAAAATTTATTTTATTCACAACCTGACCTTCCCCATCCCCCCAACCTCTTCACATTTGCCCTTCAACCCCTTCCCACCATCCCCACAGTCAATAAAAAGTGTTTTTTCCGATCCCCTTCCTCACCTGCCTTGATAATTTCACATGTCCCCCTCCCCACTAGTGTCTCGCCTTGAAACTCTGAACGGGGATCGGAAGGCACGGGACCACCGGCGACTTGCTGCAATATCGGCACGGGACAGCCGCCCGGTCCAGGTAACTAAATTAACAGTTTTTTGCATAAGTTTGAGTAGGCAAATGAAGGCCCTGGTGGCGGGGACTTCTCTACATCGGGGATTGTGGTGGACCTTTCCCGGAAGAAATTTCCAGGTCCCCCTACCACAACACCTGATGCCGAAGGCCTCATAAAATCCAGCCCCCTATGTGACTTTCTTTCTTTTGGGCCTCCTTATCTCGAGAGACAATGGATACGCGCCTGGAGGTGGTCAGTGGTTTGTGAAGCAGCGCCTGGAGTGGCTATAAAGGCCAATTCTGGAGTGACAGGCTCTTCCACAGGTGCTGCAGAGAAATTTGTTTGTTGGGGCTGTTGCACAGTTGGCTCTCCCCTTGCGCCTCTGTCTTTTTTCCTGCCAACTACTAAGTCTCTTCGACTCGCCACAATTTAGCCCTGTCTTTATGGCTGCCCGCCAGCTCTGGCGAATGCTGGCAACTGACTCCCACGACTTGTGATCAATGTCACACGATTTCATGTCACGTTTGCAGACGTCTTTATAACGGAGACATGGACGGCCGGTGGGTCTGATACCAGTGGCGAGCTCGCTGTACAATGTGTCTTTGGGGATCCTGCCATCTTCCATGCGGCTCACATGGCCAAGCCATCTCAAGCGCCGCTGACTCAGTAGTGTGTATAAGCTGGGGGTGTTGGCCGCTTCAAGGACTTCTGTGTTGGAGATATAGTCCTGCCACCTGATGCCAAGTATTCTCCGAAGGCAGCGAAGATGGAATGAATTGAGACGTCGCTCTTGGCTGGCATACGTTGTCCAGGCCTCGCTGCCGTAGAGCAAGGTACTGAGGACTATGTGACTATGACAAAGGTAAACTATCCCTCCTTGTCTTATTCAATCTGCCTTCAGCCTTTGACATGGTTGACCACACCATCCTCCTCCATAAACTTGAGGTCATCCTAAACTCTGCTGTCCATGTCCTAACTCACACCAAGTCCCATTCAACAATCACCCCTGTGCTCACTGACCTATATTGGCTCCCAGTTAAGCAATGCCTCAATTTTAAAATTCTCATCCTTGTTTTCAAATAACTCCATGGGCTCACCCCTCCCTATCTCTGTAATCTCCATCCCCACAACCTGACAAGATATCCTCCAATTCTGGCCTTTTGAGCGTCCCGGAATTTAATCATTCCATCATTGTTCGCCATGCTTTCATCTACCAAGGTCCTAAACTCTGGAATCCCCTCAATAAAGCTCTTTGCTTCTCATCCTCTCTCTCTGAAACCAACCTCTTTGACCAAGCTTTTGCTCATCCATCCTAATGTCTCTTTATGTGCCTGGGTGTCAAATTTTATTTGGCAACACTCCTGAGGAGGAGCACAATGGGGCATTTTGCTACATTAAAGGTGCTATATAAATACAAATTGTTCTTGTTGCTAACACCTGGGTTCATTATCCCATCTAGAATCATGTGATCAAAGTTTCCATGGCTGCAAGGTGTAATTCAAAATGAGAAAGTAATGTGAGAAAAATGGGAATATGAAAAAAATTGTAGGGAATATCAGAGTTAACAGTAGAATTTCTTTATAAATACATTAAGAGAAGGAGTGATACAGGGAAATTTGGGTCCATTGAGGCAGATGTAGATGAAACCGCAATTAAGAAGGAAAGACTGGCATTTATATAGCTCCTTTCACAACTTCAGGATGTCCCAGAATACTTTACAACTAACAAAGTACTTGCTTTGAAATGTAGTCAGTAATGTAGGAAAAACAGCAGCCAATTTGTGTGCAACAAGCTCCCACAAACAGCAATGTGATAATGAGCAGATAATCGGACAATGGACAATAAAAACACAGCAGACTTGTTAAATGAAAACTTTGTAACTTGTTTTACAGCAGGGGAAGAGGACAAAATATCAGCAGTACAAGGGAGCCTAAAATAAGTCAAGGAGAGGAATTTATTGGATTTAATATAAGTCTAAAAAATGGTAATGCAGAAAATAATGGGAGTTAAGATAGACAAATCTCCTAGGCCCTGACAGTTTCAACTAGGGGGTATTGAAAGAAATAGGTGAGAAAATTGCAGGTGCATTTGTCATAATTTTCCAAATCTCGGGAATTGTGCTGTTTTCTTTGAGAGTTACTGATGTTACTCCATTATGTAAGAAGTGAGGGATGGAAAATGCAGGAAATTAGAGTCATGTCAGTTTAACATCAGTTGATGTATTGGAATCCAACGTCAGGAACATAGTGGCTGAACCCTTGGAAAAGTATCAGCTGATCATAGAGAGTCAGCAAAGATTTGTAAAGGGCAGGTCATGTCTGACTAATTTAGTTGAATTTTTCGAGAAGGTCAATAACATACAAAGAGGGGAAGGTATGTGAATGTTATGAAGGAAGAAAAGTCACACATTCATAAACCCCAGGATATCCCTAAGTGCAGCAATGAAGTATTTTTAAATTGTAGTCACTGTTATAATGTAGGGTGTAAGATTATTAAGTTACTAAAAGCTACTAAAAAGCATCAGGTGGCAGGACTATATCTCCAACACAGAAGTCCTTGAAGCGGCCAACACCCCCAGCTTATACACACTACTGAGTCAGCGGCGCTTGAGATGGCTTGGCCATGTGAGCCGCATGGAAGATGGCAGGATCCCCAAAGACACATTGTACAGCGAGCTCGCCACTGGTATCAGACCCACCGGCCGTCCATGTCTCCGCTATAAAGACGTCTGCAAACGCGACATGAAATCGTGTGACATTGATCACAAGTCGTGGGAGTCAGTTGCCAGCATTCGCCAGAGCTGGCGGGCAGCCATAAAGACAGGGCTAAATTGTGGCGAGTCGAAGAGACTTAGTAGTTGGCAGGAAAAAAGACAGAGGCGCAAGGGGAGAGCCAACTGTGCAACAGCCCCGACAAACAAATTTCTCTGCAGCACCTGTGGAAGAGCCTGTCACTCCAGAATTGGCCTTTATAGCCACTCCAGGCGCTGCTTCACAAACCACTGACCACCTCCAGGCTCTCGAGATAAGGAGGCCCAAAAGAAAAAAGAAGAAAAGCTACTAACCAGAGTACTAATTGTTAAAATCTAGCTATTATAAACTAACAAATGACTTATTATCATAAAGTAACATTTAGCTTTATTACAACCCTTCTTTGTAGTATGGTAAAGTGGAAAAACTTAGGAAATAGGGCACAGCATGGACAAGATGTCAAGACAGAGGAATTCCGGGAGATTATGTCAAGCTTTAAAATGCTCACTTGCAACAAAAGGGTGAGACCTTGAGAGCAGACAGTGAAAACAGCTTCTGCGTAGATTTGTCTTGTAGTGAGAAAGGCATCCTCGAAATGTAAAAGCATTGAGATAAAGTAGTCAAAACAAAGGGGTAATACTTGCACAATCCGAAGGTAAGCAACCATCACAAAACAATCCTTGGTTGGCTAAGAAAGGTATCCTTTAGTACAAGAATAATCACTGATTGGGAGAAGGGAGGGTTAACTGGGAAGCTGCCAGGATAAAAGGAGTCATGTCCTTGCTACTATAGGGCAGAGAACAACAACAACAAGAGACACGAGAAACTACGAGAGAGAGAGAGAGAGAGAGAGACCGAAAAGCTTGAGGACCCAAAGCTGCAAGAGAAACTAGCCGTGTGCTCTACCGTCCAGCTTCTGATACTGGTAGTATCATCTGTGTTAGACTGTTAATCACTGTCTGAGTTTGTCACTAATAGTTGATATGAAAACTTAACAAACTTATCTTTACATTTTTCATTTACATTCTTCTCAATAAAGTCGATTCACAACAAGCTGTTGTGCTGCCAAGAAGGGGTATAAAACACCCCTATCTTATCAAGGCATTGACCAAGGCACCGGAAACGACAACGGCAAATCCAGCCCTGTCGACCCTGAAAAGTCCTCCTTACTAACATCTGGGGGCTTGTGCCAAAGTTGGGAGACCTCTCCCACAGACTAGTCAAGCAACAGCCTGACATAGTCATACTCACGGAGTCATACCTGACAAAGGCCCAGACACTGCCATCACCATCCCCGGGTATGTCCTGTTCCACCGGGAGGACAGACCCACCAGAGGTGGGCGGCACAGTGGTATACAGTAGGGAGCAAGTTGCCCTGGGAGTCCTCAACATCGACTCTGGACCCCAAGAAGTTTCATGGCATCAGATCAAACATGGACAAGGAAACCTCCTGCTGAATACCACCTACCGCCCTCCCTCAGCTGATGAGACAGAACTCCTCCATGTTGAACAGCACTTGGAGGAGGAACTGAGGGTGGCAAGGGCACAGAATGTACTCTGGGTGTGGGACTTCAATATCCATCACCAAGAGTGGCTCGGTAGCACCACTACTGACTGAGCTGGCCGAGTCCTAAAGGACATATCTGCTAGACTGGGTATGCGGCAGATGGTGAGGGAAACAACAAGAGGGGAAAACATACTTGACCTCGTCGTCACCAATCTGCCGGCCGCAGATGCATCTGTCCATGACCGTATTGGTAGGAGTGACCACCACACAGTCGATGTGGAGCCGAAGTCCTGCCTTCACATTGAGGATACCCTCCATTATGTTGTGTGGCACTACCACTATGCTAAATGGGATAGATTTCGAACAGATCTAGCAATGCAAAACTGGGCATCCATGAGGCGCTGTGGGCCATCAGCAGCAGCAGAATTGTACTCAACCACAATCTGTAACCTCATGGTCGGCATATTCCCCACTTTACCATTACCATCAAACCAGGAGACCAACCCTGGTTCAATGAAGAGTGCAGGAGGGAATGCCAGGAGCAGCACCAGTCTTACCTCAAAATGAGGTGTCAACCTGGTGAAGCTACAACACAGGACTATCTGCGTGCCAAACTGCGTAAGCAGCCTGCGATAGACAGAGCTAAGCGATCCCATAACCAACGGATCAGATCTAAGCTCTGCAGTCCTGCCACATCCAGCCGTGAATGCTGGTGGGCAATTAAACAACTAACTGGAGGAGGTGGCTCCACAAATATCCCCATCCTCAATGATGGGGGAGCCCAGCACATCACTGCGAAAGATCAGGCTGAAGCATTTGCAACAATCTTCAGCCAGAAGTGCCGAGTTGATGATCCATCTCGGCCTCCTGAAGTCCCCAGCATCACAAGTGCCAAACTTCAGCCAATTCGATTCACTCCACGTGATATCAAGAAACGACTGAAGGCACTGGATACTGCAAAAGCTATGGGCCCTGACAATATTCCGGCAATAGTACTGAAGACCTGTGCTCCAGAACTTGCTGTGCCCCTAGCCAAGCTGTTCCAGTACAGCTACAACACTGGCATCTACCCAGCAATGTGTAAAATTGCCCAGGTATGTCCTGTACACAAAAAGCAGGACAAGTCCAACCCGGCCAATTACCACCCCATCAGCCGACTCTCAATCATCAGTAAAGTGATGGAAGGTGGCATTAACAGTGCCATCAAGCAGCACTTGCTTAGCAATAACCTGCTCAGTGACGCTCAGTTTGGGTTCTGCTAGGGCCACTCAGCTCCTGACCTCCCTCTCCCTTCCCTGCCGCTGATAAGATCCCAGTGGTGGTGGGAAGATGACTCCGAAGTGCCGAGGCAGGGTTCCTTTTTGGCCTGGTGCCAGAAGCCCCATCTGCGCGATTCATCTTTTATGTGGCACCTTATCAAATGCCTTTTAGAAATTCATATACACTATGGACTGGTTTTTGTGCAGGTTTGGGGGTCACAGCGCCAGGCTGTAATGTCGGGGGAGCCCTGCCACTGCTCTTTTTCACGCCCACGGAGCAATCCTCCGGTCTTTGGCCATAAAAGTTGAAGGAAGTGGGGTCCACATTCCTTTAAACAATTAATAGGGATGGGGATTCCGCCTCCCAAGAGCTACCGGCCAATCACAGGGCTGGCAGCTCCACAGTAACAGCAGCACCAATGGGAGTGGTGGCCACTGCCGGTATTGCAAAGGCTTCAGACCCAGGCCCAGTGCTGGAACTCCTGACATGAGGTAGGTGAGGTGGGGTTGACGGGGCCGGTCCGGAAGTCCCTGGCGAGGGGGGAGGTGGATGTTCAGTCCAGGGGGAGAGAGGTCCTGGGGATACAGGGGTCCTCCATGGGCCACAAATTACCAACAAAGGTGGGACCCCACTCCCCCACCCCCAAGCCTGCAGTGAGGATGCCTCATTTTCCAAGGTGTCCTCCCCACACGCATAGGACCACCCTCTCCCTTCCCTGCCGCTGATAAGATCCCAGTGGTGGTGGGAAGAGACCCTTAATTGATCGTCAATAGGTCATTTAAGGGCCTCAATTTGCCTCTAGGTGGGAAGGCCAACTTTGGCCTATCCTACCCCCAGGAAGATTGGGTCCAGCAATCCCGGCGTCAGGTCCCATGGTGGCCTCTGCCGCTCCAATTCTCTGGCACCCCTGCCACAGAACCTGTTGGTGGGAGGTTAACAAGATCCAGCCCTACATCTGCTGGCTCTCCTTTATCCACCCTGCTTGTTACATCCTCAAAGAACTCTAATAAATTTATAGCCCTTCTATAAAACCATGTTGACTCTGCTTGATTATATTATGATTTTCTAAATGTCCTGCTACTACTTCCTTCATAATGGATTCAAACATTTTCCCAATGACAGATGTTAGGCTAACTGGTCTACAGTTTCCTGCTTTCTTTCTCTCTCCTTTCTTGACTAGAAGTGTTACATTTGCAAAATGGCTTGTGGGTAGAATGGTGCTGCCAACCGGCATGCCAGCCAGCAGTGTGAAAATATGTGCCTGCCTACCTCCATTCCCGCCCCTCAATCAGGCTGAAAAGGAAGAGATATTTAGAGAGACATACATTAATATAGGAACTACAAGTCATGGAATGCCAATCCTTTACAGTCTCCACTAAGCTACAACTAATGGCTCGGAAAGAAATACGTTTGAGGTCTGGCAGAAGGGAAAAAAGGACCTGGGCACTCGACTAAAAACAAAACCTCAACAACAACAACGATTTGGATTTATATAGCACTTTTAACATAGTAAAACATCCTAAGGCACTTTGCAGGAATGTTATCAACCAAAATTTGAGTTCTGAATTGAAACTTTGAGAATGCTTACTTTGTCGACTCTGGTTAGGTCATTGTATTTTATTCTGCACTGTTTGCCCAATCATGGGACAAGTTATGTGGCACTCGATTCTTCGTCCATCTCCCACTTGGCTCACTTTTCAGAGATGAATTATTACAGAGTTTTAGTAACTTTACTAACTCAAATTTATTTTTTAAAGTTGGTTTAAGGTGATTTCAGAAATTGCAGATCACTCACCTCCGAGTGCCAAGGCTGAATCTGAGCTGTTGCATCCTCAGCTTTTTATAATGCCATACAATTGATCTGCAGAGTAAGTCATTGGCTGCATGATACACAAGGTCCCTGTTTCGCCAATGTCCTCGTTATGTCACAGACAGATTAATGTTCCAGCGAGCTGTGGCACAAGTATAGCGCAATATGAATGAAAAGTGCAAATTAACGGTGAAACACCAAACACATCCTCACAATTTTTAGGAGAGATAATGAGGGGAAAAGAGATTTGCATAGCAATGTTAGTGAAGGTTTCTAACACAGCGCTAGAATCATAGTGTCCCAGAATGTTGTGTTAAGACAAAATCTATAGGTAACTTATCTTAAGAGTTGGTGCTTCTATGTCCAGTAATTATCCACCAAAGTGATGACTGTTCACCTCTGTGCGCAGATTAGAAAACCTGTTAGAATCAGGAGTGATACTGTACCAACAAAAATTAACAACGGCACCAAGAAAACCCAATACATTCTGAAAAACAAGACTGAAATTACCTTTAAACTGCTGCAAGAAACTTCTTTCTAGCTATTTATATCCTTACCCGTCCTGCTCAATGCCTAGCAAAGGTAAACCCCCAGTTACAATGGGTATTCACTTCACTTGATAGACCAGGAGCATAAAGGATGCAAGGAGACAAGGGGCTCATTAGAACTCTGCTCCTGTGTCTTTTGGAATTTATAACGGAATTTTCATTTATTTCAAGCAGATGATTTTTCTGAGTGCCCTGGACCCATTAGAAATTCCTGTCATGCACTAAAGAGTCGCGGGGCAAATTTTCTACTGCAGGCCACCCATTTCTTAGCTGATTAATAGGCAACCAGCAGTTGACTGTCTGGTGGGGACCTTGTACATCCATGTGCTCACCCCAATCATCTTTCAGATAAGCCATTAGCTTAGATGGTCATCACTCCTAGCCAAAGCAGGTGAGAGGTTGTTGCATGGTGCATGTCATTCCCATTTCTCCAGGCATTGCATGGCCTATGTAGCGATTCTTAAAGGTGGAGACCTCCCAATAAGATGGTGTTTTTTTAAATTGTTTTTTTAATTGGAGCCATGAGGAGCTTCAACCTTCTACACTCAAGGGAATACGAGCCTAGTCTAGGCAACATATCCTCATAATTTAACCCTTTTAGTCCCGGTATCATTCAGGTGAATCTGTGGTGCACCCCGTTCCAAGGCCATCACTGCGACCCGAAATGCCTCCCTTATATCTCAAATCATCCAAGTGTGTATTATGCCCATGGCCACCAGAGGGAGCAGGATGATCCACTTGTATTTCACTCAGCCTGAAAGATATTGCAGAGCCTGCAACCTCATAATACCAACAATTAACACATGTAGCAGTAAATATCTCACATCCTCACTCTCTATAACACACCTAGGTTCTGGAAAACACTATTCAAAGATGGTCTATGTATTCGGGGAGAGGGCGTTATAACTGGTACAACCTGACAGTAACACATCAGTAACTATCGCAATCATTTGAAAAGTGCATAGAATTTTGTTGTTTGTGAATTTTGAATGTTGAATGCTGAAGCATGTTGAATTTTGTAGGGCATCCATGACAGAAGGTTGTACAACTTAGCTAATGGTTCTTGTCCTTGTCACAGTTACAGAGGAAATAGAAATTAAGCTTCAAACATTTCTAAAAAATACATTGCTTTTGGAGAGAAATTAATTTGTATTAGTTTTCAGCACTTGGGTGTAGACAGTCTCCTTCTGTCATATTGCATAATAGCATTGCATTGTTCATCAAATATCGTCCCCAGGTGATATTTACATTTAGTAAAGATTGAAAATTGAGAGTAATAGGCTAAATCATTGAGTACCCTTGATATGTATGACCAACCTGTGAGTAATAGCCAATACTTTCCTTTATTGAATAAAATTTTATTTAATTTAAACCACAAAAATAAATAATCAGCAAAATAAACATGGGCCCACTATGTATAGTATTAGCTCCAAAGAGCAGAGTACAAATGTTCCAGTGTAATTCTGGCTGTGCCCCTTCGTAGTAACCTAAGAACAGAGAAAGAAAATCTGCTCCACTCTATTCAATGATCAACCCCGGTGCCTCCACCATATATCCATTACATCCCCAGGGCAGATTTTGTGTTAATGAATTGTTGCTGTCGCTTTCATTTTCTTTGTCACTTCAATCCTTACCACTTTTCATTCTCTTTATATCTCTTTCTCGCTATCTCCATATCTGTATTTCTATTGCCACTGTAATATATAAATACAAGTTCTTTCATTTGCTATTTAAACATGCCACATAATGTAATTTTTGAATCCATTTTATGGCATAATGAAGGATAACTGAATTTGTCTTGTTGGAATCTAAGTAAACGTGGAATTAGTGCTGTGAGTTGTGCAGTACAACCAAATTAAATTACACAGTCAATTCGAGAAAATATTACCTTTATTTCTGACTTGTGCCTGTGATTTTCTGATATGTGCTGTCAGAATACGAGATTACATGCTGCTATGAAGCTCACAAGCTCAGAACATTAAAGCCTTTGTGTCTATTGTATCGAGAATAATGAATAACTGGGGATGATTACCACGCAATAAACTGATTTCTAACCATCACCTAAAATCTATTTTAAATATAAATTACATAGGAACAAGCCATTCAGCCCAACCAGTCAATGCCAATGCTTAGACTCCATGCAAGCCTTAACTCACTCTAATTACTCTTTCCCACCCTTTTCTAAAAATTAATTCTTGGGATGTGGGTATTCATTGGCAAGACCAGTATTTCTTGTCCATCCCTGGTTGCTCTGACAATGTGGTGGTGGCCATCCTACTTGAGCAGCTAGTGGTTTGGCACAGCTGAGTGGCTTGCTGGACCACTTTGGAGTACTGGTAAGAGTCAACCATATTGGTGTAGGGCTGGAATCACATATAGGTCAGACAGAGTAAAGACATTTGTTTGGGTTTTTTAATGACAATCTGTAAAATGGTCAATTTTACTGCTACCAGTTTCTTTTTTGTGATTTCCAGATCTTTATATACTGAACTCAAATTCTCATAGTGGGATTTGAATTCCACTCCATGTGGATTAGTAGGCCAGGACTCTGGAGTACAAGTCCATTAACATAACCATTGAAGTGCCAAACTGATGATCCATCGTGACCTCCTCCTGAAGTCCCCAGCATCACAGATGCCAGACTTCAGCCAATTCGATTCACTCCGCGGGATATCAAGAAACGACTGAAGGCACTGGATACTGAAAAAGCTATGGGCCCTGACAATAGTCCGGCAATAGTACTGAAGACCTGTGCTCCAGAACTTGCCGCGCCCCTAGCCAAGCTGTTCCAGTATAACTACACCACTGGCATCTACCCGGCAATGTGGAAAATTGCCCAGGTATGTCCTGTACACAAAAAGCAGGACAAGTCCAACCCGGCCAATTACCGCCCCATCAACCTACTCTCAATCATCAGTAAAGTGATGGAAGGTGTCATCAACAGTGCCATCAAGCGGCACTTGCTTCGCAATAACCTGCTCAGTGACGCTCAGTTTGGGTTCCGCCAGGGCCACTCAGCTCCTGACCTCATCACAGCCTTGGTTTAAACATGGACAAAAGAGCTGAACTCAAGAGGTGAGGTGAGAGTGACTGCCCTTGACATCAAGGCAGCATTTGACCGAGTATGGCACCAAGGAGCCCTAGCAAAACTGAGGTCAATGGGAATCAGGGGGAAAACCCTCCGCTGGGTTGGAGTCATACCGAGCGCAAAGGAAGATGGTTGTGGTTGTTGGAGGTCAATCATCTGAGCTCCAGGACATCACTGCAGGAATTCCTCAGGGTAGTGTCCTAGGCCCAACCATCTTCAGCTGCTTCATAAATGACCTTCCTTCAATCATAAGGTCAGAAGTGGGGATGTTCGCTAATGATTGCACAATGTTCAGCACCATTCGTGACTCCTCAGATACTGAAGCAGTCTGTGTAGAAATGCAGCAAGACCTGGATAATATCCAGGCTTGGGCTGATAAGTGGCAAGTAACATTCGCACCACACAAGTGCCAGGCAATGACCATCTCCAACAAGAGAGAATCTAACCATCTCCCCTTGACATTCAATGGCATTACCATCGCTGAATCCCCCACTATCAACATCCTAGGGGTTACCATTGACCAGAAACTGAACTGGAGTAGCCATATAAATATCGTGGCTACAAGAGCAGGTCAAAGGCTAGGAATCCTGAGGCGAGTAACTCACCTCCTGACTCCCCAAAGCCTGTCCACCATCTACAAGGCACAAGTCAGGAGTGTGATGGAATACTCTCCACTTGCCTGGATGGGTGCAGCTCCAACAACACTCAAGAAGCTCAACACCATCCAGGACAAAGCAGCCCGTTTGTTTGGCACCCCATCTACAAACATTCACTCCCTCCACCACCGACGCACAGTGGCAGCAGTGTGTACCATCTACAAGATGCACTGCAGCAATGCACCAAGGCTCCTTAGATCGCACCTTCCAAACCCGCGACCTCTACCAACTAGAAGGACAAGGGCAGCAAATGCATGGGAACACCATCACCTGCAAGTTCCCCTCCTAGTCACACACCATGCTGACTTGGAACTATATCGCCGTTCCTTCATTGTCGCTGGGTCAAAATCCTGTAACTCCCTTCCTAACAGCACTGTGGGTATACCTACCCCAAATGGACTGCAGCGTTTCAAGAAGGCAGCTCACCACCACCTTCTCAAGGGCAATTAGGGATGGGCAATAAATGCTGGCCTAGCCAGCGACGCCCACATCCCTGAATTAATTTTTTTTTCAAATACCCCTGTCACATATCACTCCTTATATATGTCATGGAACCGTATTTATTTTCTCCTTGGAATAAAACAGTGTGCCTTTACGATTCTGTTAAAAACAGTGTACCTTTAAGACAGAGAGAGATGCTTTTAGATTTATGTGGCACAGTGTGCCAGCTGCACTTGTTACCTAGGTGACAGCAAGAGAGAGAGGTCACATGGTGTACTGTAACAATTTAACTGTGTGTAAAAACTGGCTGAAATCAGTTTTGAAAGGCATCAACAAAGTGTGGTTACTGAAGGAAAGAGCTGTTTATTTCTCTCAGCAAAAATTCTATAAGGAGCTACAGGCCAAGTTAATTGCCTAAGGAGGAAAAAAAATCTTTGAAGAGACCATTTGTATCGATGGAGTAAAGTTTTGACTGAGAGACTGTCGGTTTTAAAATCCAAGTGGATCCATTGCTGTACTCCTTTTTTAAAGAACTGTTTGACATCTGCTGCAGCCGAATACCTATCTACTAAGTGACTGTTTCTTCAAAATCCGCGTGGAGACTTCGAGTGGCATCTAATTATTTTAACACTCTGATACCTCAACCATCAGGAACGTAACCCACAAAGACTTATTAACCTAGTTATTTATTTATTCTTAAGAAAGAGCTCATTGTTAAAACTTTTTTTTTAAGTTAACCATTGATTTTTGAGTGTATGTGTATGAATGGGGAAGTTAGGATAAAAAAGAAGTTGTAAGGTCTTTCGACGTAGGTTTATCTTAATCGTGTTTAAGGTTTAGTTTTAATAAATAGTTAATTTGTTGTTGTCTAAAAATACCTGGTTTGGTCTGTTTTATTCTGAGGTTACTAGAGTATTTAATTTGGCTGTTTTCCAATTGGGTAGGAAGGCTTTGGTAATATACTGCGACCTGTGGAGTGATGGGACTGAATTGACAGGGCGTCTCTCCAGCCTCGGTCATAACATATTTAATTGGGTGTCTTGTCCAAGATCAGATTAATTGGGGGCTCGCGTTTAGAATCATATTAATTGCTCATCTCTGGGATAACATATAAATTGGGGTCTTGCGTCTAGCATCATATTAATAGCTCTCACGTCTGGGATCGTATTAATTGGGGTGTTTGATTTTTGGGATCCAAATCTAATGCCAATTACGAAAAAAATAAATGGAACCAGGTTTCTTGTGTAATAAGGCACAGTCTATACCATCGGAAGCGCATTAGCAGTTGCAGCAGAGTCTCTGGGAAAGGGGGATGTGTCTCTCAGTGACTTGACAACTTTAACTAAGAATAAACTAAAAGAATTGGTGGCAAAATTTGTGTGAGAATTGAAATCAGGTCCCAAAAAGGCAGTGATGATTGATAGAATAGCCCAACATCTAAAATTAGAAGAAGATAGTAAGTCAGAGAATAATACAGTGGAATTGGCTAAGATTCAAGTAGAAATGAAAAAACTGGAACTTGAACAAGAAAAAGAAAAAGCAACAGTAATAAGAAAACTTGAACTTCAGAAAGAAAGTGAAAGAGAGGGAATTTAGTTTAAAAGAGATGGAACAAAGACAAAGGGGTAGTCTTGAATCCAGGGAAAATTCGGGTCAGGAAGAATTTGAATTCAGCCAAGGACCCAGCGAAAAGCTGTTTAAATTTATACAAGTTCTTCCTACGTTCGAGGAAAGGGATGTAGAGGCAATTTTCATATCTTTTGAAAAAATACAAGCAGATGAAATGCCGAAGGAAAGCTGGACACTGCTTATGCAAAGCAGGTTGATCGTCAGAGCTCATGAAGTTTATGCCATGCTTCCTGAAGAGGCTTCTGCAGATTCTGAGATGGCAAAAAAGGCTATTCTCGCTGCCAATGGGTTAGTCCCTGAAGCTTACTGTCAGAGGTTTCGAAATTTACGGAGATTGGCTGGGCAGACTTATGTAGAATTTGAGAGGTTGAAGCAAATTAATTTTGACCGTTGGATACGGGCATTAAATATGGAAACCACGTATGAGAACCTTTGAGAATTAATTCTCTTGGAAGAGTTTAAAAATTCCATTCCTTCAGTAGTGAGAACTCATGTAGATAACCTGAAAGTTTTGAAAGCTAGGCAAGCAGCGGAAATTCCTGATGATTTCAAGCTTGTGAATAAGCCAAAACCTTTTGTCCTTCACCCCCATAGACCCGAGAAGGATAGAAAATGGGAGACTGAAAGGAAGGCAAGTAGCTGGGGACAAGAAGGAACAGCTGGGAATACCCCAGGACCACCTCTTTATGCCAGAAAGGAAGGTGCTGAGGGTAGAAGTGAGGTTCGCAAGCCAAAGTATTATCATTGCAACATAACAGGTCATCTTCGTTCAAAATGCTGGAAATTGCGAGGTAAACCCATAGGACATGTTGGGGTACATAAAGCTAACGTAGAGGAAAAGACTCTGACTAAGAGCATAGCAGACCAAGTTATAGCTTTAACGGCAGTTGTAAAACCAGATATTAAAACTAAAGTGAGTGTGGAGGTTAAGAATAAGATACCCAAAAGTTATAATGAATTTAAGTCAATGGGGAAAGTAACTCCATATCCTTTAAGTGAGGCAGGAAAACCTATCATTATACTCAGGGATACAGGAGCAACCCAAACACTCTTGCTGGGGAGAGATATAACGTTTCCACCAGAGAGCCTTGAATGCTAAAGGTTTAGTTAATGGAGTTGGTGGGAGTATATACCCATACCTTTGTATAAAGTACACCTAGAGAGTGACTTAATATCTGGGATGGTAACTGTAGGAATTGTCCACAGTTTGCCAGTAGAGGGAATTGATCTACTCCTAGGAAATGATTTGGCCGGATCAAAAGTATCAGTTTCTCCTATAATTACAGAGGAACCAAGTTAAGTTAGGGAAGCGGAGCAATTCCAGGAACAAGTTCCGGGAATACTTCTTGCATGTGTAGGCACCCGAGCAATGGATAAATCGGATCCATTGTCGGAGGTAAAAGTGGCATCACAAACAGATAGCTGAGTATTTGAATCCAGATGAGATGTTTAACAGATCTTCTATAATTCAAGCACAGCAAGCTGATCCAGAGTTATACTGAATAGCACAGATGGCTCTGACAGAAGCTGAGGCGAAAGGAGTTCCAAAAGGCTATTATATGGCAAATGGATATTTGAGGAGGAAATGGAGATTGCCTCATAGACCTGTGGATGAAGACTGGATAGTTGTTGAACAGATCGTGGTACCACCTAAATATCGCCAGGAAT
Organism: Heterodontus francisci; assembly: GCF_036365525.1. Taxonomy (NCBI): domain Eukaryota; kingdom Metazoa; phylum Chordata; class Chondrichthyes; order Heterodontiformes; family Heterodontidae; genus Heterodontus; species Heterodontus francisci. The sequence continues at coordinate 31,896,616 of NC_090375.1, forward strand.
TATTAAGGTTAGCACATAACATTCCTTTTGCAGGACGTAGGGGAATTCAGAACAGCAAATCACATACAAGCCAATATTATTACTGGCCAAGCCTTACAAAGGGCGTAAAGCAGTTTTGTAGGGTTCAGGAACACCTTAAAGCATCCCAAGCCAAAATGAAAATATGGGCAGACAAGAATGCAAAAACCAGTAATTTTCAATCATGGGATGAAGTATTGGTGTTGTTACCATTACAGGGGGAACTATTAAAAGCACGGTTCATTGGTCCCGATAGAGTGATCAAAACAGTGGGTAAGGTAGATTATTTGATTGACCACCCCACCCGACCACCCTCGATCGCCGGAACAAGAACCGGTTGTGTCACATCAATATGTTAAAGCAATATTGTCACAGGGAGGAGGATAAGCCAGTACAGGTACGTCAGGTAATCAAGACTGTTGAGAAGGAAAAGGATAGTGAGGATGAGGCAGACAATTCTCATATTGAACCTCCAACTATCAAGTTAGCGAATACAGAATAGCTAGGAAAATTGGACAACATGCTTTTGCACTTAGAGGCAAAACAATATGAAGACCTAACCAGGCTTTTCACAACTTTTAAAAGGGATAAGCCGGGATGTACAATCTTAACCACACATGATGTGGATAAAGGGGGAACCGTTCCTTTAAAACAACATCCTTACCTCTTACGTCCAGGCAAACAGACCTAAGTAAAAGCTGAAATCCAATGCATGCTGGAAAACAATTTAATCAAACCTAGTCAAAGCAGCTGGAGTTCACCAATAGTTCTAGTACCTAAACCTGACAGGTCAACCTGATTTTGTACAGACTACAGAAAAGTCAATGCAGTAACGAAGGCAGACTCCTACCCAAATCTGCGTTTAGAAATGTGTATCAACAGAGTGGGCAGTGCTAGGTTTCTTACAAGATCGACTTGTTAAAGGGATACTGGCAAGTTCCTTTGACTCCTCGAGCCAAAGAGATGTCAGCTTTTGTAACACTGGGCAGTCTTTATCAGTGCTGGGTGATGCCATTCGGGCTAAAAAATGCCCCAACCACTTTTCAAAGATTAATAAATCAGGTGGCAGCCAGTGTTCCCAACTGTGTAGTGTATCTCGCACCTACACTGTTTGGGATCTTCTTCCCCTGCTGCTCTCATGTGTGTTCAAGTCTTCAGAAGAAGGAATTTTCCTCCACACAAGATCAGATCGCAGGTTGTTCAACCTTGTCCATCTAAGAGCGAAGACCAAAGTACGGAAGGTCCTCATCAGGGAACTCCTCTTTGCTGACGATGCTGCAGTAACATCCCACACAGAAGAGTGTCTGCAGAGACTCATCAACAGGATTGCGGCTGCCTGCAACAAATTTGGCCTAACCATCAACCTCAAGAAAACGAACATCATGGGACAGGACGTCAGAAATGCACCATCCATCAATATCGGCGACCACACTCTGGAAGTGGTTCAAGAGTTCACCTACCTAGGCTCAACTATCACCAGTAACCTGTCTCTCAATGCAGAAATCAACAAGCGCATGGGAAAGGCGTCCGCTGCTATGTCCAGACTGGCCAAGAGAGTGTGGGAAAATGGCGCACTGACACGGAACACAAAAGTCCGAGTGTATCAAGCTTGTATTATCAGCACCTTGCTCTACGGCAGCGAGGCCTGGACAACATATGTCAGCCAAGAGCGACGTCTCAATTCATTCCACCTTCGCTGCCTCTGGAGAATCATTGGCATCAGGTGGCAGGACCGTATCTCCAATGCAGAAGTCCTCGAGGCAGCCAACATCCCCAGCATATACACCCTACTGAACCAGTGGCACTTGAGATGGCTTGGCCATGTGAGCCGCATGGGAGATGGCAGGATCCCCAAGGACACACTGTACAGCGAGCTCGTCACTGGTACCAGACCCACCGGCCGTCCATGTCTCCGCTTTAAAGACGTCTGCAAACACGACATGAAGTCCAGTGACATTGACCACAAGTCGTGGGAGTCAGTTGCCAGTGATTCCCAGAGCTGGCGGACAGCCATAAAGGCGGGGCTAAGGAGTGGCGAGTCGAAGAGACTTAGCAGTTGGCAGGAAAAAAGACAGAAGAACATGGGGAGAGCCAACTGTGTCACAGACCCGACAACCAATTTTATCTGCAGCATCTGTGCAAGAGTCTGTCAATCTAGAATTGGCCTTTATAGCCACTTCAGGTGCTGCATCACAAACCACTGACCACCTCCAGGCGATAACCCATTGTCTCTCGAGACAAGGAGGCCAAAGAAAGTGTATCTCGATGATGTACTTATATACAGTAACACTTGGCAAGAACACGTAAACCAGCTAAAAATTCTGTTTAAAAAGTTACAAGCAGTGGACTTAATGATAAATCTGGAAAAAAGCGAATTCAGAAAAGCAAGAGTAACTTACCTCAGACACATCGTGGAGCAAGGACAGGTATTGCCAAAAACGGCAAAGGTACAAGCCTCAGTAGAGTTCCCTATCTCTAAATCTAAATGGGAAATCGTGAGGTTTTTAGGGATGTGCAGTTTTTACAGGAAATTTGTACGGAATTTTAGTTCTGTGGCTGCTCCATTAACCGAGTGGCCACAAAAAAACATAGTATGGTCAGATAAATACCAGGCAGCTTTTGAAAAGCTAAAGACAATCTTAACTAATGAGCCAGTGTTGGCTGTTCCAAAATTTTCTCAACCCTTTAAAATAGCGATCAATGCTAGTGACCTGGGGGTTGGTGCAGTCCTATTGCAGGATGACGAATCGGGCATAGAGAAGCCAACAGGGTACTTTTCAAAAAAACTAAATTGCCATAAGTATTTCACTGTGGAAAAAATGGAAAAAGGATTCGGGAGGAAATATTTTTTTTATTCATTCATAGGATATGGGCGTCGCTGGCTAGGCCAGCATTTATTGCCCATCCCGAATTGCCCTTGAGAAGGTGGTGGTGAGCTGCCTTCTTGACCTGCTGTAGTCCATGTTGGGTAGGTACACCCACAGTGCTGTTCGGGAGTTCCAGGATTTTGACCCACTGACAGTGAAGGAACAGCGATATAGTTCCAAGTCAGGATGGTGTGTGACTTGGAGAGGGACTTGCAGGTGGTGGTGTTCCCAACCATTTGCTTCCCTTGTCCTTCTGGTTGGTAGAGGTCATGGGTTTGGAAGGTGCTCTCTAAGGAGCCTTGGTGCATTGCTGCAGTGCATCTTGTAGGCGGTGCACACTGCTGCCACTGTGCGTCGGTGGTGGAGGGAGTAAATGTTTGTGCATGGGGTGCTAATCAAGTGGGCTGCTTTGTCCTGGATGGTGTCGAGCTTCTTGAGTGTTGGAGCTGCACCCTTCCAGGCAAGCGGAGAGTATTCCATCACACTCCTGACTTGTGCCTTGTAGATGGTGGACAGGCTTTGGGGAGTTACTCGCTTCAGGATTCCTAGCCTCTGACCTGCCCTTGTAGCCATGGTATTTATATGGCTACTCCAGTTCAGTTTCTGGTCAATGGTAGCCCCTAGGATGTTGATAGTGGGGGATTCAGAGATGGTAATGCCATTTAATGTCAAGGGGAGATGGTTAGATTCTCTCTTTTTGGAGATGGTCATTGCCTGGCACTTGTGTGGCGCGAATGTTATTGCCAATTATCAGCCCAAGCCTGGATATTGTCCAGTTTTTTTGTTTTAGAGATACAGCACTGAAACAGGCCCTTCGGCCCACCGAGTCTGTGCCGACCATCAACAACCCCCCCACCTGTCCCTATATTTCCCTACCACCTACCTATACTAGAAGCAATTTATAATGGCCAATTTACCTATCAACCTGCAAGTCTTTGGCATGTGGGAGGAAACCGGAGCACCCGGAGGAAACCCACGCAGACACAGGGAGAACTTGCAAACTCCACACAGGTAGTACCCGGAATCGAACCCGGGTCGCTGGAGCTGTGAGGCTGTGGTGCTAACCACTGCGCCACTGCCATCACTTGCTGCATTTCTGCATTGACTGCTTCAGTATCTGAGGAGTCACGAATGGCGCTGAACATTGTGCAATCATCAGCCAACATCCCCACTTCTGACCTTATGATTGAAAGAAGGTCATTGATGAAGCAGCTGAAGATGGTTGGGCCTGGGACACTACCCTGAGGAACTCCTGCAGTGATGTCCTGGAGCTCAGATGATTGACCTCCAACAACCACAACCACAACCATCTTCCTTTACGCTAGGTATGACTCCAACCAGCGGAGGGTTTTCCCCCTGATTCCCATTGATTTCAGTTTTGCTAGGGCTTCTTGATGCCATATTGGGTCAAACGCTGCCTTGATGTCAAGGGCAGTCACTCTCACCTCACCTCTTGAGTTCAGCTCTTTTGTCCCTGGTTGAACCAACACTGTAATGAGGTCAGGAGCTGAATGGCCCTGGTGGAATCCAAACTGAGCATCACTGAGCAGGTTATTGCTAAGCAAGTGCTGCTTGATAGCACTGTTGATGACACCTTCCATCACTTTACTGATGATTGAGAGTAGACTGATGGGGCATTAATTGTCCGGGTTGGACTTGTCCTGCTTTTTGTGTACAGGACATACCTGGGCAATTTTCCACATTGCAGGGTAGATGCCAGTGCTGTAGCTGTAATGGAACAGCTTGGCTAGGGGCGCGGCACGTTCTGGTGCACAGGCCTTCATTACTATTGCCGGAATATTGTCAGGGCCCATAGCCTTTGCAGTATCCAATGCCTTCAGTCGTTTCTTGATATCACGTGGAGTGAATCGAATTGGCTGAAGTCTGGCATCTGTGATGCTGGGGACTTCAGGAGGAGACCGAAATGGATCATCAACTCGGCACTTATGGCTGAAGATTGTTGCAAATGCTTCAGCCTTATCTTTTGCTGGGCTCCCTTGTCATTGAGGATGGGGATAATTGTGGAGTCACGTCGTCCACCAGTTAGTTGTTTAATTATCCACCACCATTCATGGCTGGATGTGGCAGGACTGCAGAGCTTAGATCCGATCCATTGGTTCTGGGATCGCTTAGCTTTGTCTATCGCATGCTGCTTATGCAGTTTTGCAAGCAAGTAGTCCTGTGTTGTAGCTTCACCAGGTTGACACCTCATTTTGAGGTAAGACTGGTGCTGCTCCTGGCATGCCCTCCTGCACTCTTCATTGAACTAGGGCTGAACCCCGGCTTGATGGTAACAGTGGAGTGGGGAATATGCCAGGCCATGAGGTTACAGATTATTGTTGAGTACAATTCTGCTGCTGCTGATGGCCACCAAGACTATAAAGAAACATTAATATACACTGACCATAACCCATTAATGTTTGTGGACAAATTTAAAAACCAACATGCTGGAATATTTAGATGGAGTTTATTGTTACAGCCTTATCATTTGGAAATTGTACATTTTGGGGTAAAACAATGTTAGCGCCGACGCTTTGTCATGAATTTAATCATGTTAAGTTATATGGATGGCAGTGGTACAAAGAATATTCTGTAAATTATCAGTTGAGTGAATGGTGCATGAATGTGGAAAATGTTAGAGTGTTTTTTCCCAGTTTCCTTTTTTTGCATTGTAATGAAATGCATTTTAAGAATGACATTTCATTTCACCAAGGGCCGAGGTGTCACGCAAAAGTATTTATTTTCCCCTTGGATTAAAACAGTGTGACTTTAAGACAGAGAGAAGCTTTTAGATTTATGAGGCAGTGTGCCAGCTGCACTTGTTACCTAGGCAACAACAAGAGAGAGAGGTCACATGGTGTACTGTAACAATTTAACTGTGTGTAAAAACTGGCTGAAACCAGTTCTTAGAGATACCAGTGAAGCATGTTTACTGAAGGAAAGAGCTGTCTATTTTACTCAGCAAAACTTTTACAAGGAGCTACAGGCCAAATTAATTGCCTAAGGAGGGAAAAAACCCTTTGAAGAGACCATTTGTATTGCTGGAGTAAAGTTTCGACAGAGAGACTATCGGTTTTAAAATCCGAGTGGATCCATTGCTATACTCCTTGTTTAAAGGACTGTTTGACATCTGCTGCAGCCAAATTCCTATCTACTAAGTGACTGTTTCATCAAAATCTGCATGGAGACTTCAAGTAGCATCTAATTATTTTAACACTAGGATACCTCAACCATCAGGAACGTAACCCACAAACACTTATTAACCCAGTTATTTATTCTTAAAAAAGAGCTAATTGTTAAAACATCATTTTTTTAAAAACGGTTAACCGTTGATTTTTGAGGGTATGTGTGTGAATGGGGGAGTTAGGTTATAATAATAAGTTATAAGGTCTTTAGACATAGGTTTCTCTTGATAGTGTTTAAGATTTAGTTTTAATAAATAGTTAATTTCTTGTTGTCTAAAGGTACCTGATTTAGTCTGTTTTATTCTGGGGTTACTAGAATGTTTAATTTGGCTGTTTTCCGGAAGGCTTTGGTAATATACAGCGACCTGTGGAGTGTTGGGACTGAATTGACAGTGTATTGCTCCAGCTTCGGTCAAAACAATTAGTAGCCCAGGACTCTGGAGTACTAGCCCATTAACATAACCACTGTCATACCCCTGTCACATATCACTCTTTTCCAATTGAGGCAGGAGTCAGATATTTTCAAACATTTGTGTACACTCACATGACATGGTGCCACAGTATTCTGGTGCCACCATTACTAACAGCAGTTTCCCATATCCTTATCAATCATTCTTTTGAAAGTTCCCTGAACAAACTATCTCTTCAACTGTATTTTTCAGTCACATTCTCTGCCTCATCTCCTGCTTGACAACCTCATCCCTTTGATGTAAAGCACTCTCAGCCACATAAATGCAAGTTGTTAATGAATTGAGTTGGTTAAAGGAGCAGAAGATTCAATGCAGAGAAAAATATCAACTTAATAAAGAGAAGCTCAAAGTCAAACTACACTGGGGGAAGAAAATCCATTCCACTCAACCGAAAAATTGCTCAGAATTTAAGGGCAACCAGGTGTTGTGCGGTCTCACACTGTAGTTTCACATACAAAATGTTAAAAATTTAATGTGTTAACTACAAATTATACTGAATTTTCAGACATTAGTTAATATTCATCCTCTCAATCAAGAGACCCCACGACATTGATGCTAAAGAACTGACAGACCCTTCGCACATCTCCTCGCCAATGTCTGTTAATTGTAGATGACAAAGAATCCATGGGGAGACATAAATACTTGTCTGTGTTGTATCTAGTTCTTTGGTTTAATGTGCTATTCCATGTATAACTTACCCCAATAAAGCACCCCAATGTGAGACTGATTCTGTCATGTTGTGTAGACATCTGTTATGGAAATAAAAGTTTAATGTATCTGTAGACCAAGCACAAGCTATGGAATTAATCCCATGATATTGAAGATGAACATAAACAAAAGGAGTTGTTCTTTGATCCGAGCATAATTATTTTAACTGGAATGTTATTTTACAAATATCATGCTCAGTTTATACTTTTCTCACAATAAACTGTTGTCCTGTTGTCTATACAATTCAGCTATTAGGCTCCATTCTGTTCTTTCACTATTTGATTCTATACGAGGCATGTATTTGTGAAATAAAAGCAGTAAATGCTGGAAATACTCAGCAGGTCAGGCAGCACCCATGGATTGAGAAACAGAGTTACCGTTTCAGAGCAATTACCTTTTGTCAGATGACGTATTTGTAATAAGTCTGCAATGCATAGAAGTTTCCAATGCATCAGTTTTGGTAACCAACCTCCCACAGTTAAACAATCCTTTTTCCCATCTCCAAAGCTTTTATAACGAATAATGTTAATGCCCCAATTATTTTTCTCCTGGGTTGTTCACAGCCATGTCCAGGAGATTAAATTTGCATTCCTGGAAAGTCCATGACAATTCTGCAGGGCTGGCAATCCTATGTTGCCCTATGATACTTTAACATTGTTTCACTGCAAGGCTAGATAGTGTCCATAGGCTGTTGAACTGTGTTAGGCATCATCATTGAACCTGTGTCCAGGAGACTATTCTTTAACTCCTTGGGCGCCAACAAAATTCTTAAGCATTGGCAACCCTAGGTGGCCCTCTGAAACCATCATGCTCTTCACCTTCAAGCCTAGACAGTCTGAGCAAGCTGTTCAGCTGCTCATGGCATCACCTTTGAGCCTGACGCTCTTCATCACTGAATATTGAGCAGAAGCAGGAAGCCCTTCCTTCAAGAGCATTAAGGCTAATTGTGGCATCCTCACCAGCATGGATGTGGTAACAAAAAGCAGCACAGATCATGGATTAAACTCAGCAGTTCCCTAATCTGTATAGGGTAATACAATAATACCTCTATCAAATGAAACAGTTTGTTGCAAATAACATCTCTTTCCCCACCCTTCCCCACCCCCACTGCCCCCCCGTTTGCCGGAGAGAAACAAAATTGTTATTTGAGTGATAATGGATGTAATTGGTATTTTCATGGGTTTTCCAAACTGTATGACTGGGAAAGTCAGTCACTCATTTATATTCTTTTTAAAGATAATTAGTCACAGCTAACAATAGTTTGAGCAAACGCTGTTCAGAATACTTAAACGTCCTTTTCGATGCTGATTTTATCAGAGTTCTGTGCAATGAATAGAGTGTGAGAATTACATTTTTGCAAATTAATCTGTTTCCATTCTCGAATGGTTGAATTGTGAAGCGTTGTCCATCAGTATTGTTATTTTAAACAAGACATGACAGCGTATCAGCCACCTTCTCCAGCCTACAGCTGGATAGTCTACATATTTAACCTTGTCTACAGATCTTTAGATTAGTTGACCAGATGTCCAGGTCTTGTGTATGGCTTTAGACAGAGTCTCGTAGTGCAATGAGGATTATACTGCTGGGGGATTTTATTTCATTTCAGTCTTAGTGTTGGATTGAAATTCTTCCATGACATTTTGAATTCCTGCCTTGACTCTTCCTCGCAGGGTTCAATGAAAGTGTCTCGCCCAGATTGCTATTCTGCTAGGCAGCTCCCTGGTGGGTGAAGCACACATCTGTTCCTTAAGCATACAGAAGGGGAAGGTCCCAAGTTTAATTCCTAGTCTGTGTTGAGTCATTTGGGGCAGCTTCTGTGGGGCTACAGTTGATCCCTTGCTAATATCCTCTTTTTAGAATCAAAGAACATTACTGCACAGAAGGGCTTTCGGCCCATTGCGTCTGTGCTGGCTCTTTGAGCAAGTTATCCAGTTACTCTTCCCCATGGCTCTGCAAATATCTTCCCTTCAAATATATAACCAATTCCCTTTTGAAAGCTACTATCAAATCTTCCCCTGCCACCCTTTCAGGCAATGCATTCTAGAAACCTTTCTCTTTGACTGTAGGTCTGAACTAACTCTTCAAATACCTCCTTTCTCCTGCTTGGTGTCTTGTTAAGTGCAAATACTTCTGTGCATTTCAACATTCTCAGAGTTTCTTTTACAGAAGAAGCATTAATTAATTCAATTTATTGAATTTAAAGCCTGTTAGAAGCCAAGGAAATCTGACACAGTCAATCGAAACAAAAACTCGGAAAGAATTTGCATGCAAGACTCACAATACGAATAAGGCAAAAATCCAATTTCCCACATGTGTGTGGATTTCATATTAAGCTTGACATTCTCATTCACTGGTATTTACACTTTCAATAGCATTGGACTAGGATGCTAAACTACTTGGTGCTGTTACTTTTTCTATCAAAAAAAGTTGTTTGGTGTGATGATGTTTTATGACATCAGCCTGTGTCAGGATGAGAAACTGTACATTAGAGGACTGTGGAATCCACAGGTTGAAGGTTAACTGTCAAGATTTCACCTCATATGCATTGGTGCAAATTCATTGCAACCTGCAAAAATCTTGCAGGGCCATATTTGGTGATGGTCTGATCTGCAGCTTTTTCAACAAGTTTGTAACAGTGCCTCACATTTTACGATGACATATTCCAAATGGTACTGATGAGGGAGAGAAACAGCTATGTGTCTCTCTTCCCTTTTTACGTTTTGTCACTCATGCTGAGTTCTGCAATGTAGTGTGGAGACCAATCCAGTTGTTTCATTGTCAGTTAGAGGGGTGAAGTGCTTCACCTGTGAGATGTGGGAAGTCCGTGACGCTTCCAGCGTTCCGATAAACTACATCTGCAGGAGGTGTACCCAGTTGCAGCTCCTCACAGACCGCATGGATCGGTTGGAGCGGCAACTGGATGCACTGAGGAACATGCAGGTGGAGGAAAGCGTCATAGACAGGAGTTTTAGAGAAGTAGTTACACCCAAAGTGCAGGCAGATAGATGGGTGACCGCTAGAAGGGGCAGGCAGTCAGTGCAGGAATCCCCTGTGGCTATCCCCCTCTCTAACAAGTATACCATTTTGGATACTGTTGGGAGGGATGGCCTATCAGGGGAAAACAGCAGCAGCCAGAGCAGTGGCACCACGGCTGGCACTGTTGTTCAGCAGGGAGGGACGAAGCGCAGGAGCAATAGTTACAGGGGACTCTGTAGTCAGGGGCACAGATAGGTGCTTCTGTGGACGTGAAAGAGACTCCAGGATGGTATGTTGCCTCCCTGGGGCCAGGGTCAAGGATGTCTCTGAACGGACAGGGGGTGTTCTGAAGGGGGAGGGTGAACAGCCAGAGGTTGTGGTACACATCGGTACCAATGACATAGGTAGGAAGAGTGACGGGGTCCTGCAGGGGGAGTTTAGGGAGTTAGGTAGAAAGTTAAAAAACAGGACCTCTAGGGTTGTAATCTCTGGATTACTCCCTGTGCCATGTGCCAGTGAGGCTAGAAATAGAAAGATAGTGCAGCTAATCACGTGGCTGAGCAGCTGGTGTAGAAGGGAGGGTTTCAGATATCTGGGCCATGGGCTCTCTTCAGGGACAGATGGGACCTGTACAAGAAGGATGGGTTGCATCTAAACTGGAAGGGCAGTAAATTCCTGACTGCAAGCTTTGCTAGCGTCACTCGGGAGGGTTTAAACTAGTGTGGCGGGGGGTGGGAACCAGAGAAGTAGGACAGCTAGTGAAGTAAATGAGGAGGACATAGTAAATAAGGCCAGTAGGACTAAGAGGAAGAGCAGGCAGGGAGATGTTGCTGAACACAGCGGGACTGGTAGTCTGAAGTGCATTTGTTTCAATGCGAGAAGTATAACAGGTAAGGCAGATGAACTTAGAGCTTGGATTAGTACTTGGAAAAATGATGTTGTTGCTATTACAGAGACTTGGTTGAGGGAAGGGCAGGATTGGCAGCTAAATGTTCCAGGCTTTAGAAGCTTCAGGCGGGATAGAGGGGGATGTAAAAAGGGTGGGGGAGTTGCATTACTGGTTAAGGAGAATATCACAGCTGTACTGCGGGAGGACACCTCAGAGGGGTCATGCAGCGAGGCAATATGGGTGGAGCTCAGGAATAGGAAGGGTGCAGTCACGATGTTGGGGGTTTACTACAGGCCTCCCAACAGCCAGCGGGAGGTAGAGGAGCAGATATGTAGACAGATTTTGGAAAGATGTAAAGGTAACAGGGTTGTAGTGGTGGGTGATTTTAACTTCCCCAATATTGACTGGGACTCAATTAGTGCTAGGGGCTTGGATGAGGCAGAATTTGTGAGGAGCATCCAGGAGGGCTTCTTGAAACAGTATGTAGATAGTCCAACTAGGGATGGGGCCATTCTGGACCTGGTATTGGGGAATGAGCCCGGCCAGGTGGTCAAAGTTTCAGTGGGGGAGCATTTCAGGAGCAGTGACCATAATTCCATAAATTTTAAGGTACTTGTGGATAAGGATAAGAGTAGTCCTCGGGCGAAGGTGCTAAATTTGGGGAAGGCTAATTAAAACAATACTCGGCAGGAACTGAAGAATTTAGATTGGGGGCGGCTGTTTGAGAGTAAATCAACATCTGACATGTGGGAGTCTTTCAAACGTCAGCTGATTAGAATCCAGGACCAGCATGTTCCTGTGAGGAAGAAAGACAAGTTTGGCAAGTTTCGGGAAGCTTGGATAACACGGGATATTGTGAGCCTAGTCAAAAAGAAAAAGGAAGAATCTGTAAGGGCTGGAAGGCTAGGAACAGATGAAGCACTTGAGGAATATAAAGACAGTAGGAAGGAACTTAAGCAAGGAGTTAGGAGGGCTAAAAGCGGTCATGAAAAGTCATTGGCAAACAGGATTAAGGAAAATCCCAAGGCTTTTTATACATATATAAAGAGCAAGAGGGTAACCAGGGAAAGGGTTGGCCCACTCAAGGACAGAGATGGGAATCTATGCGTGGAGCCAGAGGAAATGGGCAAGGTTCTAAATGTGTACTTTGCATCAGTATTCACCAAGGAGAAGAACTTGGTGGATGATAAGCCTAGGGAAGGGAGTGTAGATAGTCTCAGTCATCTCATTATCAAAAAGGAGGAGGTGTTGGGTGTCTTGCAAAGCATTAAGGTAGATAAGTCCCCAGGGCCTGATGGGATCTACCCCAGAATACTAAGGGAGGCAAGGGAAGAAATTGCTGGGATCTTGACAGAAATCTTTGCATCCTCATTGGCTACAGGTGAGGTCCCAGAGGACTGGAGAATAGCCAATGTTGTTCCTTTGTTTAAGAAGGGTAGCAAGGATAATCCAGGAAATTATAGGCCGGTGAGCCTTACGTCAGTGGTAGGGAAATTATTAGAGAGGATTCTTCGGGACAGGATTTACTCCCATTTGGAAACAGACGAACCTATTAGCGAGAGACAGCATGGTTTTGTGAAGGGGAGGTCGTGTCTTACTAATTTGAGTTTTTTGAGGAAGTGACCAAGATGATTGATGAAGGAGGGGCAGTGGATGTTGTCTATATTGACTTTAGTAAAGCCTTTGACAAGGTCCCGCATGGCAGACTGGTACAAAAGGTGAAGTCACACGGGATCAGAGGTGAGCTGGCAAGATGGATACAGAACTGGCTCGGTCACAGAAGACAGAGGGTATCAGTGGATGGGTGTTTTTCTGAATGGAGGGATGTGACTAGTGGTGTTCCGCAGGGATCAGTGCTGGGACCTTTGCTGTTTGTAGTATATATAAATGATTTGGAGGAAAATGTAGCTGGTCTGATTAGTAAGTTTGCGGACGACACAAAGGTTGGTGGAGTTGCAGATAATGATGAGGATTGTCAGAGGACACAGCAGGATATAGATCGGTTGGAGACTTGGGCGGAGAAATGGCAGATGGAGTTTAATCCGGGCAAATGGGAGGTAATGCATTTTGGAAGGTCTAATGCAGGTGGGAGGTATACAGTAAAGGGCAGAACCCTTAGGAGTATTGACAGGCAGAGAGATCTGGGCGTACAGGTCCACAGGTCACTGAAAGTGGCAACGCAGGTGGATAAGGTAGTCAAGAAGGCATACGGCATGCTTGCCTTCATCGGTCGGGGCATAGAGTATAAAAATTGGCAAGTCATGCTGCAGCTGTACAGAACCTTAGTTCGGCCACACTTAGAATATTGCGTGCAATTGTGGTCGCCACACTACCAGAAGGACGTGGAGGCTTTGGAGAGGGTACAGAGGAGGTTTACCAGGATGTTGCCTGGTCTGGAGGGCATTAGCTATGAGGAGAGGTTGGAAAAACTCGGATTATTTTCATTGGAACGACGGAGGTGGAGGGGCGACATGATAGAGGTTTACAAAGTTATGAGCGGCATGGACAGAGTGGATAGTCAGAAGCTTTTTCCCAGGGTGGAAGAGTCAGTTACTAGGGGACATAGGTTTAAGGTGCAAGGGGCAAAGTTTAGAGAGGATGTGCGAAGCAAGTTCTTTACACAGAGGGTGGTGAGTGCCTGGAACTTGCTGCCAGGGGAGGTGGTGGAAGCAGATACGATAGCGACGTTTAAGAGACATCTTGACAAATATATGAATAGGAAGGGAATAGAGGGATATGGGCCCCGGAAGTGCAGAAGGTGTTAGTTTAGGCAGGCATCTAGATCGGCGCAGGCTTGGAGGGCCGAATGGCCTGTTCCTGTGCTGTACTGTTCTTTGTTCTTTGTTCTTTGTAACTGTGGATATTGTCCTCTGGCATTTACCTTACTGAAAGTGGCTACCTTAACCAATGGTATATTTAGAAACCTTGGAGCCTGATTTTAGCTCTCTGCAAGTGGATGTGTTTTGAGTGGGTTAAAATCTCGCCCACATGGTTTTACGGTGTCAGTGGTTCCCAATTTATCAAGTTTTTATGTTGAGGAAATCTGTTTTTCTCTTGTTGGCTGCATCCTGTATTATAAAACCTGCTGGTACTTAACCACTCATCTATGATTTATAAAGGTTACAACTATAAAATTACAGCAGTGATTCGACTTCAAAGTACTTCATTGGCTGTAAAGTGCTTTGAGAAGGCCTGAGGCCCTGAAAGGCACTGTATAAAGTCTTTATTTTTATGATACAAGGAAGATTGTCCAAGAAATGTGGCAAAATGGGGATATGAGATGGATATAGAAGGATTCTGATAGTAGGCATCCTCATCAGCTCTTTCCCTTTTAATAAATTTCCTAATTTGAACTGAACTAAGGTAACAGGTGGCGCAGCAGTTAGCACCGCAGCCTCACAGCTCCAGGGACCCAGGTTCGATTCTGGGTACTGCCTGTGCGGAGTTTGCAAGTTCTCCCTGTGACCATGTGGGTTTTCGCCAGGTGCTCTGGTTTCCTCCCACAGCCAAAGACCTGCAGGTGATAGGTAAATTGGCTGTTGTAAATTGCCCCTACTGTAGGTAGGTGGTCGGGAATATGGGATTACTGTAGGGTTCGTATAAATGGGTGGTTATTGGTTGGCACAGACTCGGTGGGCTGAAGGGCCTGTTTCATAGAACTAAACATAGAATTGTGGTAAAGTGGTAAAATGCCAGGCTGTCGAATTCTATGTGACTGTAAGATCTGCTAATATCTGTATTGCTAGGCTAGGTTCATCCTCTCAACTCCAAGCTTCATTTCCGGAAATGCACTATCTCGAAACAGTTCAATTCAGTGGTGAACGTCCCTTGTAAGAGGCTGTTAGCTAAGCACGATGCTCATGGAATTGAAGGCAAATTATTTACTTGGTTAGGAAATGGGCTGAGTGGAAAGAGACAGAGAGCAGGGATAAGGGGCAGGTACTCTAATTGGCAGGATGTAACCAGTGGTGTCCCGCAAAGATCTGAGTAGGGGCCTCAACTATTCACTGTACTTATTAACGACTTCGATGATTGGATAGAGAGCTGCATATCCAAGTTTGGTACGAAGGTAAGTGGGATTGTAAACAGTGAAGCATAAAGTTGCAAAGATATTGATACATTCAGTGAATGGGCAAAACTGTGGCAAATGGACTGCAATATAGGCAAGTGTCAGGTCATCCATTCTCGGCCTAAAAGGAATATATCGAAGGGACCAGAGTACAAGAGGGTAGAAGTCATGCTTCAATTATACAAAGCCCTAGTTTGCCACACATGGTGTAGTGGGAGCTGTCCTGGGCACCACACCTTAGGATGGATATATTTGCCTGGAGGGAGTGCATCATAGAAGATTACTGGACTTCAAGGTTTAAATTATGAGGAGAGATTAAACAAATTTGGAATTTCCTTGAAATTTGGAAGGTTAAGGGGTGATTTGATGGAAGTTTTCAAGATATTAAGGGGACCAGATAGGGTAGATAAAGAGCAGCTAATTCTGCTGATTGGGGAGTCTTGGGCTAGGGAGTATAATCTGGAATTTTATGTCAGGCCAGAGGCCCCACCCACTGGCAGGAAAAGTCAATGGCGAACCAGGCCTGGAAGCCACGCTCTGATTTCATGTGGCCTAGACCCTTAATTGGCCTTGAGTGGGACTTTGATCCCTCTGATGCAGTAAGTCCCTCCTCCAAGAGCTACCGGCAGCTGTTCAGTCCCAGGAGTGCCACTGGGAGTGGTGGCCACTGCTGGGACTGCACCCAGCCAGGACCAGCAACATGGACGAGGCAGAATGCAGGTAAATGTGTGGGGCCTTGCCGGGGACAATCGGCTGAGCCACGGTGAGGTGAGTGGGGTGTTCACCTGAGAGGGGAAGGGGGGTGTGCTCCAATGGGAATGGCTTGTGCTGCAGGGGGACCCTCATCAGGCACAAGGTGCCCCATTAGGAGAGCCACACACCGCCCGCAAGGAGGCCGCCAGGTTTTACTGGGCAGCCTTCTGAGCTACTGAACCGACCACCCACCGCTGGTAATCCAGCAGCAGCGGGAAGAGGCTCATAAGTGGCAATTAATTGGCCATTAAGGGCCTTAATTGGCCTGAGGCGGGTGGGCCATTTGTCACCTCCGCTGGTAAAATTGCAGCGGGGGCAGGAAGGCGACAGGAATAGCAACCACCCACCCCAACCTCCAGCCCGCTCCTATGGGGTGGAAAATTCCAGCCATAGTAATTGATGCTAGATCAATTATTAATTTTAAATATGAGATTGATAGATTTTTGTTAACCAAGGGCATTAAGGGATATGAAGCAAAGGCAGGGGTTGGGAGTTAGGTCACAGATCAGCCATGATCTAATTGAAGAGCAGAACAGGCTCACGAGATTAAATGCCCTACTTCTCTTCCTACGAAAGGATTCATTCATTTTGTTGACTTTCAAATGAATAAATCAAGCAAAGGTGAGCATTAATACATCAGCTGCTTTATTAAAATAATTCTCCTCTAGGCTGAAGCAGGTAGAAAGCTGACACCCTCTTCACCTCAGGAAATTTCTCTTGAGCTATTTTGCTCTAGTACAAAAGGCTGCAGGGGGACCCTCCATGGCTGAGTGTGTAGGTTCAGGAAGGTAACTGCTTCTGTGCTGGCCAGTTTTTAGTTTTAGGTATGATGGTTTATTTTACATTTTCTTCTCATTCTTTTCCATTTCTGACTGTGCACATGGGCAGAGATGTCACAGGAAGTCAATTCTGTTCGAACACATAAAGGGCAGGTCGGGAGGTGACTGCACTGGTGACAGTTCTTTTTTTCTTACTGTCATTGCTGTGTTTCCCCCACCAACACCCCCACTCCTTTCCCGTTGGTGAAGCAACAGAAAAACAGACTGCAGTATATAAGTGAATAAATCTAAATCCGGCTCTGAGCATAAATAGGATATGGTGTTCCCTTCATACATCAGAGCTATTTCTCTCACGCCTAGGGCTCCCAATACTGTGGAATCTGCCCCATTTACATTCCAGGGTGGAATCCACAGCATAAGCAGCAACAGATAAGCAACTGGATAAAGACAAGATTGTATACATCGGCAGTTAAACAACATGAGAAAAATTAGGGATGAGAAGAGGTGCTTAAAAGTTACTATTCCCGCCTTTAGTTTCTAGCAACCAAGTATTCCACCAATGGCTAGGGAAGGAGCATACAGATCAGCAATAGAAAAATGTTATTGCTAGCTTGTCAGGGCCAACTACACCCATATTGCGTCCTTAATCAGAAGAAAAACTGCAGCTGCCATGGGCAGCCTTCTTGCTCATATTAGTTACATTTAGCATGAACAGCCAAGGCACAAGTCAGGAGTGTGATGGAATACTCTCCACTTGCTTGGATGGGTGTAGCTCTAACACTCAAGAAGCTCCACACCATCCAGTACAAAGCAGCTTGCTTGCTTGGCGCCCCATCCACCATCTTAAACATTCACTCCCTCCACCTCACCCCACCCCAGCACTGCATGGCTGCACTGTGTATCATCTTCAAGATGCACTGTAGCAGCTTGCCAAGGCTCTTTCGACAGCACCTTCCAAACCCGCAACCTCTATCTACAACATGGATAAACAAGAGTAGCAAGCTCATGGGAACACCACCACCTGCAAGTTCCCCTCAAGCCACACACCATCCTGACTTGAAATATATCGCTGTTCTTGCACTGTTGCTGCTTCAAAATCCTGGAACTCCCTTCCTAACAGCACTGTGGGTGTACCTACACCCCAAGGACTGCAGTGGTTCAAGAAGGCAGCTCACCATCACTTTTGCAAAGGCAATTAGGAATGGGCAATAAATGCTGGCCTTGTCAGCGATGCCCACATCCTGTGAATGGATTTAAAAAAGCACTTACCTTAGGAGAACTAAAAGAAATCACCACTTTAAAGCTGCCGCTGAAGTCAGGGCCACGATCAGCAGTGGCACTGTAATGTAAGAGTAATGCAAGCTGTATTCTGCATAACTAAAGCTTTGGTACCTGAGGAAAGATTGGATAGGGTAGGGTTGTTTTACTTAGTACAGAGGAGGCTGAGGGATGACTTAACTGAGGTGTACAAAATTATGAGGGGTCTAGATAGAGTAGACAGGAAGGACCTGTTTCCCCTGGCGGAGAGGACATTACCGGGGGCACAGATTTAAGGTGATTGGTAGAAGGATTAGAGGGGACATGAGGAAAAACTTTTTCACCCAGAGGGTGGTGGGTGTCTGGAATTCACTGCCCGGATCAGTGGTGGAGGCAGAAACTCTCAACTCAGCTATAATTGTCATGGGTGATTTTAATCTGCATATTGATTGGACAAATCAGATTGGCAGAGGTAACATGGAAGACGAATTTGTAGAGTGCATCAGGGATTGTTACTTAGAGCAATACATTGCAGAACCTACCAGGTAATAGACTATTTTAGATCTAGTAATGTGTAATGAGGTACGATTAATAAAAGATATGGTAGTTAAGGATCCTCTAAGGGGTAGCGATCACAAGATGGTAGAATTTCAAATTCAGTCTGAGGGCGAGCAACTCGGGTCTCAAACCAGTATCCTCAACTTAACCAAGGGCAATTACAGAGGTATGAAGAAAGTGTTGTCTAAAGCGGGCTGCCAAAACAGACTAAGGGGAAGGTCAGTGGATGAGTAGTGGCAGACATTTAAGCAGATATTTCATAACACTCTGCAAAAATTTATCCCAGTCAATAAGAAGGACTCGATGAGAAGGATGTGGTTAACAAAGTCGATCAAGGAGAGTATCCATCAAAAATTAAGGCATACAAACTGGCAAAAACTAGCTAATAAAGAGGGAGAAAATTGATTATGACGGTAAACTGGCTAGAAATATCAAAACAAATGGCAAGATCTTCCACGGGTATATAAAAAGAAAGAGAGTAGCTAAAGTGAGCATGGGACCCTTGGAGGATGTGACTGGAGAATTGATAACGGGGAACAGGGAAATGGCAGATAATTTAAACCAATATTTTGCATCGGTTTTCACGGTGGACACTATAAACATCCCACAAATATCAGATAAGCAAGGAGCTAATGGGAGGAAAGATCTTGTAACAGTCTCTATCACGAGGGACAAAATATTTGACAAACTAATGGGACTAAAGGCAGACAAGTTGCCAGGACCTGATGGCCATATCCAAAGATTTTAAAGGAAGTGGCTGCAGAGATAGTGGAGGCATTAGTCGAAATATTGCAGAACTGTCTGGATTCCGGGAGGGTCCCAGCAGATTGGAAAACCACTAATATGACGCCCCTGTTCATGAAGGGAGGGAGACAAAAAAACAGGAAACTACAGGCAAGTCAGCCTAACATCGGTCGTTGGGAAAATGCGAGAGTCCATTATTAAGGAAGAGATAGCAGGACATTTAGAAAAGCTTAACACAATCAAACAGAGTCAACCTGGTTTTGTGAAAGGGAAATCATGTTTGACAAATTTGCTAGAGTTCGTTGAGGATGTAACAATCTTTGGCCTCCTTATCTCGAGAGACAATGAGTAAGCGCCTGGAGGTGGTCAGTGGTGTGTGGAGCAGCGCCTGGAGTGGCTATAAAGGCCAATTCTAGAGTGACAGACTCTTCCACAGGTGCTGCAGAAAAATTTGTTTGTCGGGGCTGTTACACAGTTGGCTCTCCCCTTGCACTTCTGTCTTTTTTCCTGTCAACTGATAAGTCTCTTCGACTCGTCACACTTTAGCCCCGCCTTTATGGCTGCCCGCCAGTTCTGGCGATCACTGGCAATTGACTCCCACGACTTGTGATCAATGTCACAGGACTTCATGTCACGTTTGCAGACGTCTTTAAAGCGGAGACATGGACGGCCAGTGGGTCTGATACCAGTGGCGAGCTCACTGTACAATGTGGCTTTGGGGATCCTGCCATCTTCCATGCAGCTCACATGGCCAAGCCATCTCAAGCGCCGCTGACTCAGTAGTGTGTATAAGCTGGGGATGTTGGCCACCTCGAGGACTTCTGTGTTGGAGATGCGGTCCTGCCACCTGATGCCAAGTATTCTCTGGAGGCAGCGAAGATGGAATGAATTGAGACGTCGCTCTTGGCTGACATACGTTGTCCAGGCCTCGCTGCCATAGGGCAAGGTACTGAGGACACAGGCTTGAAACACTCGGACTTTTGTGTTCCGTGTCAGTGCGCCATTTTCCCACACTCTCTTGGCCAGTCTGGACATAGCAGTGAAAGCCTTTCCCATGCGCTTGTTGATTTCTGCATCTAGAGACAGGCTACTGGTGATAGTTGAGCCTAGGTAGGTGAACTCTTGAACCACTTCCAGAGCGTGGTCGCAGATATTGATGGATGGAACATTTCTGACGTCCTGTCCCATGATGTTCGTTTTCTTGAGGCTGATGATTAGGCCAAATTCGTTGCAGGCAGCCGCAAATCTGTCGATGAGAGTCTGCAGACACTCTTCAGTGTGAGATGTTAAAGCAGCATCATCAGCAAAGAGGAGTTCCCTGATGAGGACTTTCCATACTTTGGTCTTCGCTCTTAGACGGGCAAGGTTGAACAACCTGCCCCCTGATCTTGTGTGGAGGAAAATTCCTTCTTCTGAAGCCTTGAATGCATGTGAGAGAAGCAGGGAGAAGAAAATCCCAAACAGTGTGGGTGCGAGAACACAGCCCTGTTTCACGCCACTCAGGACAGGAAAGGGGTCTGATGAGGTGCCACTATGCTGAATTGTGCCTTTCATATTGTCCTGGAATGAGGTGATGATACTTAGTAGCTTTGGTGGACATCCAATCTTTTCTAGTAGTCTGAAGAGACCACATCTGCTGACGAGGTCAAAGGCTTTGGTGAGATCAATGAAAGCAATGTAGAGGGGCATCTGTTGTTCGCAGCATTTCTCCTGTATCTGACGAAGGGAGAACAGCATGTCAATGGTCGATCTCTTTGCACGAAAGCCACACTGTGCCTCAGGGTAGACGCGCTCGGCCAGCTTCTGGAGCCTGTTTAAAGCGACTCGAGCAAAGACTTTCCCCACTATGCTGAGCAGGGAGATTCCACGGTAGTTGTTGCAGTCACCGCGGTCACCTTTATTTTTATAGAGGGTGATGATATTGGCAGCGCGCATGTCCTGAGGTACTGCTCCCTCGTCCCAGCACAGGCAAAGGAGTTCATGTAGTGCTGAGAGTATAGCAGGCTTGGCACTCTTGATTATTTCAGGGGTAATGCTGTCCTTCCCAGGGGCTTTTCCGCTGGCTAGAGAATCAATGGCATCACTGAGTTCCGATTTTGTTGGCTGTACGTCCAGCTCATCCATGACTGGTAGAGGCTCGGCTGCATTGAGGGCGGTCTCAGTGACAACATTCTCCCTGGAGTACAGTTCTAGGTAGTGCTCAACCCAGCAGTCCATTTGTTTGCGTTGGTCAGTGATTATGTCCTCTGATTTAGATTTGAGGGGGGCGATCTTCTTGATGGTTGGCCCAAAAGCTCTCTTAATGCCATCATACATTCCTCTGATGTTTCCGGTGTCTGAGGCCAGCTGAATATGACTGCATAGGTGTTGCCAGTAGTCATTAGCGCAGCGCCTGGCTGTTCTTTGTGCAGTACTTCTGGCTGCTTTAAGTGCTACGGATGTTAACTCGCTGGGGGCTTTCTTATAGTTCAACAGTGCAATGCGCTTAGCGGCTATGACATGTTCCAGCTCTTCAATATGAGATTGAAACCAGTCTGCATTTCTCCTCGCACGTTTGCTGTAGGTGGTCAAAGCTGACTCATAGATGGCGTCTCTGATGTGGGCCCACTTGTTCTCAGCATCCCCTGTGGGAGTGTTTTGAAGGGCTGTTACAAGTGAATTTAGAAATTTTTGTAACAGCTGTGGGTGAGAAATTCTGCTCGTGTTGATGCGCGGGTGGCCCTTCTGCTTGGAATGATGCAACTTCTTTGGTCTGAGTCTAACCTTGCTGCACACCAGGGAGTGGTTGGTGTCGCAGTCCGCACTGTGGAAGCTGCGTGTGATTTGAACACTGTTTAAGGCGGCTCGCCTTGTGACGATGAGGTCCAGCTGGTGCCAATGACGTGATCTTGGGTGCCTCCATGAAACCTGGTGACAGGGTTTAGTGTGAAAGAACGAGTTGGTGATGCAGAGGTTATGATAGGTACACTACTCAAGCAGTCTCTGTCCATTCTCATTCATCCTACCAATGCCATAGCGCCCAAGGCAGGAGGGCCATGAGTCATGGTCGGCCCCAACCCTGGCATTAAACTCCCCCAGCAGGAACAGATGTTCAGTGTTGGGGATGCTACTAATGATATTATGGAGTTCCTCGTTGAACTGGTCTTTAGCTTCAGGTGCGGAGCAGAGTGTTGGAGCATAGATGCTGAGTAGGTGTGTACTGGACCAGAGGCAGTGAGCAGTCGGATGGATAGTATGCGTTCCGAGCCATTTGAGGGAGGCTCTATCATGCTGAGCAAGGAGTTTCTGATGGCGAAGCCCACTCCATGCTGTCTTGGTTCTTCAGGATCCCTGCCCTGCCAGAAGAAGGTGTAGTCTTGCTCTGTTAGAGATCCACTCGCAGGGAGGCGTGTCTCCTGAAGTGCTGCAATGTCTACATTGAGTCTACTGAGCTCGTTGTTAATGATGGCGGTCTTCCGAGAATCGTTGATTTGTGTAAGGTCTTCCGACAGGCCAGGACACATAGTTCTGACGTTCCAGCTTGCAAAGCGAAGGGCTGGTACCTTCTTTCCTTTTTTTATGTTGTTTGGTGCGGTGTTGCAGTCCACTTTTCGGGCAATGACCCTGAGCTCCAAGCACCCATTGAAGCAGGTGGACTGTGGCGGGACAGAACCTTATTGACCGGGGGCTGCCCGGTTTGAGGCAGGCGGTAGCTGTCCAGTGAGGTGCGATGGCCTCTCCCACCGACAAAGGCAACCCGTGGTGCCCAATCTCTACGCCAATTGAGCTGGACTTATAACCCGTAACTGCTGTCTTCCGTGTTGTTTCAGTCGCTGTGAGGCGACTATGGAGTGACCTCTCCATGGCGCATGCCTGGGCGAATGCATGGAGGTTGAGAGTTTCCCAGTCGTCAAAACCCCTCTCTTGGCCTTTCTGGTGGGGTCCAATGGAGTGCAGAGCACCGGTATGGCTGCAGGAACTGCCGGAAACATGCCAAAGGTGACACATGACCGCCTACGGGGTTCTGCTCCGGATCTTCTGTTAGGGTTTACTCCCTTAGCCTTGGTCTCTCCCGAGACGCCCACAAGGCAGTGGGGTTGTTAGGGCCCCTGCTCAGGCATAGGTGGATGCCGGTGGGAAGAGGGGGTGCGAGGGGGAGGGGTGGAGGGAAGGGGTTGCGAGGGGGAGCTGGGAAGGGGGCTGTAAGGGGGTAGGGGGGGTTGCAGGGGAAGGGGTGTAGGGGGAAGATGGTGCGAGGGGGGAGCTGGGAAGTTGTTGCGAGGGGGGAGGGGGGGAGGGAGGGGGGTGCGGGGGGTGGGGGTGAGCTGAGAGAGTGGAGCTGGGAAGTGGGGGGAAAGCGGGGGGGAAAGGGGATGCAGGTAATAAACCATTTCATCAGTTCCCACCATCGACGCCGGGAAAGCTCATCCGCGTCCT
This sequence comes from Heterodontus francisci, assembly GCF_036365525.1. Lineage (NCBI taxonomy): Eukaryota > Metazoa > Chordata > Chondrichthyes > Heterodontiformes > Heterodontidae > Heterodontus > Heterodontus francisci. The sequence continues at coordinate 31,920,305 of NC_090375.1, forward strand.
CTGGGAGGTGAGCGACAGCCTCGGGCACCAGTACCAGCAGGAATACGCCGACATTGTGCTGCAAATGCTCTCCGAGCCAACTCCCGCGGGCGCTTTGAAGTTGTGGCCGAGGAGCCGTTCGTGGCTTTTTGCGTGCTCGGGGCATCTTTTCTCAAGGCTTCCCCTCTGTGATAGTCTTATTGCCCTCGGGTCCCGCTGCTCCTTCTTCTCTGCAATGGAATTACCGCACGCCGTGGTCGCGGACACTCTGGACGGTGAAGACAGCAGGATCGAAGATGAAAGTATCACCAGCTGTACCTCGCAATTTCGTCCGGATTATGTTCAATTTTATTGAGTGCTCAATGAGGAAAACAAAGGGCAGGTATGGCTGGGGGAGGGCAGTGGGCCCAGGTAACATTAAACTAGCTGTTAGCTTGTAGTTAGGGCTAAAATGAACTGATTAAAGAGCCAGGGGAGTTTAAACAGTTTAAGAGGGTAGATTGGGGGAGAAAACACTAAGAATGGGAGCAGATGGCCATGGATAGAGTTGCACAGCAAGGGAGCTTCCTAGGGAACTTATAGCCCAGGAGCCATCTTGGACATCTTGTTGGTACATCTTGTTGGATGTAACAAGCAGAGTTGATAAAAGGGAACCGGTAGATGTAGTGCATTTGGATTTCCAGAAGGCATTCGATAAGGTGTCACATAAAAGATTATTGCACAAGATAGGAGCTCACGTTATTGTGGGTAATGTATTAACATGGATTGAGGATTGGTTAACTCACAGAAGACAGAGAGTCGGGATTAATGGGTCTTTTTCAGGTTGGAAAGACGTAACTAGTGGAGTGCCACAAGGATCAGTCCTCGGGCCTCAGTTATTTACTATCTATATTAATGACTTGGAGGAGATGGCAGAGTGTAATATATCCAAATTTGCTGACGATATAAAAATAGGTGGGAGGGCATGTTGTGATGAGGATATAAGGAATCTACAAGGGGATATAGATCGGTTGAGTGAGTGGGCAAAAACTTGGCAGATGGAATTTAATGTAGGAAAGTGTGAGGTCATGCACTTTGGTAGGAAGAATCAAAAGGCAGACTATTATTTAAATAGAGAGAGACTTCAAAAAAGTGCAGCACAGAGGGATCTGGGTGTTCTTGTGCATGAAGCACAAAAAGTTAGCATGCAGCTGCAGCAAGTAATTAAAAAGGCAAATGGAATTTTGGCCTTTATTGCTAGGGGTGTTGTTACCAACATTCTTCACTCAGCCATTACCATCAAAGACAAATTACCTGATCATTCATTCATTTGATTATTCCAACACATTCCTGGCCAGCTTCCAATATTCTACTCTCCGTAAACTTGAGGTCATCCAAATCTCCACTGTCCGTGTCCTAAGTCGCACCAAGTCCCATTCACCTATCAGCCCTATGCTCACTGACCTGTATAGGCTCCTGGTTAAGCAATACCTCAATTTTAAAAATCTCGCCATGGCCTTGCCCTCCCTATCCCTGTAATCTCCTCCAGCTCCACAACCCTCAAAGATATCAGCACTCATCCAATTCTGGCCTCTTGAGCATCTCCAATTTTAATTGCTCCACCATTGGTGGCTGTACCTTCAATTGCCTCCGCCTTAAGCTCTGGAATTCCCTCCCTAAACCTCTCCCCCTCGTTTTTCTCCTTTAAAATGCTCCTTAAAACCTACCTCAATGATGACGATTTTGGTTATCTGCCCTAATATATCCTTATATAAGTTTACGGCACAGAAAGAGGCCACTTGGCCCATTATGTCTGCCCCGACCGAGAAACGAGCCATCCAGCCTAATCCCACCTTCCATCATTTGGTTCATAGCCCTGCAGGTTACGACACTTGAGGTGCACATCCAGATACCTTTTGAATAAGTTGAGGGTTTCTGTCTCTACTACCCTTTCAGGCAGTGTGTTGCAAACCCCTGCCACCCTCTGGGCAAAAAATTCTTTCCTCATCTCCCCTCTAATCTTTCTGCAAATCACTTTAAGTCTATGCCCCCTAGTCACTGACCTCTCTGCTAAGGTAAACAGACGCTTCAGATCCAAGGATGTTCTAAGATTTCAAATAAATTCACATTTGTTGTTTTTTTTCTTAACTACATCAAGACATCAATGTGAATATCACCCAAATTATTGTTTAGAGTGAAGCTAATTGACCAATGCCTGTTGTAGATTAACTGGTCATTCATTTCATTGTTTTTTTTTGCAGGAGTTTGCCATCTATAAAATAGTGGTCAAGTTTCCTTGCAATGGTGACTGCACTTCCATGTAATTAAATGAAATGCTTTAACATTTCTGAGAAACATGGGAAGGTGCTATATAAATGCATATTTTTTAATCTAGTGATATACGTACCAACATACGAATTAGGAGCAGGAGTAGGCCACTTGACTTCTCAAGCCTGCTCCGCCATTCAATAGTTTCATGGCTGAACTGATTACTCCACATTTCCACCTACCCCCGATAACCTTTCACCCCCTTGCTTATCAAGAATCTATCTACCTCTGCCTTAAAAATGTTCAAAGACTCTGCTTCCACTGCCTTTTGAGGAAGAGAATGCCAGAGACTCACGACCCTCTGAGAGAAAACATTTCTCCTCATCTCTGTCTTAAATGGGTGACTCCTTATTTTTAAACAGTGACCCCTAGTTCTAGATTCTTCCACAAGGGGAAACATCCTTTCCACATCCACCCTGTCAAGACCCCTCAGGAACTTATATGTTTCAATCAAGTTGCCTCTTACTCTTCTAAATTCTATCGGATAGAAGCCTAGCCTGTCCAATCTTTCCTTGTAAGACAGGTCACCCATTCCAGGTATTAGTCTAGTAAACCTTCTCTGTACTGTCTCCAACGTATTTAGATCCTTCCTTAAATAAGGAGACCAGTACTGTACACAGTACTCCAGATATGGTCTCACCAATGCCCTGATATTCAATTTCCCTCGCGTTAAATGATAACATTCTATTAGCTTTCCTAATTACTTGCTGTACCTGCATACTAATCTATTGTGATTCATGCACCAGGACATCCAGATCCCACTGCATCTCAGAGCTCTGCAATCTCTCACTATTTAGATACTATACTTCTTTTTTATTCTTCCTGCCAAAGTGGACAATTTCCCACTTTCCCACATTATACTCCATTTGCCAGGTCTTTGCCCACTCACTTAACCTATCAATATCCCTTTGTAGCCTCCTTATGTCCTCTTCACATGTTACTTTCCTACCTATCTTTGTATCATCAGCAAATTTAGCAACCATACCTTCGGTCCCTTTTTCTATGTCATTTATATAAATTGTGAAACGTCGAGGCCCCAGCACAGATCCCTGTGGCACACCACTCATTACATCTTGCCAACCAGAAAATGACCCATTTATGCCTACTCTCTGTTTCCTGTTAGCTAACCAATCTTCTATCCATGCCAATATGTTACCCCCACACCATGAGCTTTTATTTTCTGCAATAACCTTTGATGTGGCACTTTATCAAATGCCTTCTGGAAATCTAAGTACAATACATCCACCGGTTCCCCTTTATCCACAGCATATGTACCTCCCTCAAAGAACTCCAATAAATTGGTTAAACATGATTTCCCTTTCACAAAACCATGTTGACTCTGCCTGATTACCTTGAATTTTTCTAAATGCCCTGCTATAACATCTTTAATAATAGCTTCTAACAATTTCCCTAAGACAGATGTTAAGCTAAGTGGCCTGTAGTTTCCTGCTTTCTGTCTCCCTTTTTGAACAAAGGAGTTACAGTAGCTATTTTCCAATCTCAAGGAACTTTCCCTGAATCTCGGGAATTTTGGAAAATTAAAACTAACGCATCAACTATCTCACTAGCCACTTCTTTTAACACCCTAGGATGAAGTCCACTAGGACCCGGGGGCTTGATAGCCCGCAACTCCAACAATTTGTTCAGTACCACTTCCCTGGTGATTGTAACTTTGTTGAGTTCCTCCCTCCCTTCCTTCCATTTCCTGACTTACAGCTAATACTGGGATGTTACTTGTATCCCCAATAGTGAAGACCGATGCAAAATGACTGTTCAAATCATCTGCCATCTCCTTATTATCCATTATTAATTCCCCAGACTCACTTTTTATAGGACCATTGCTCATTTTGTTAACTCTTTTCTTTTTTAAATATCAATAGAAACTCTTACTATCTGTCTTTATATTTCTAGCTAGCTTTCTCTTGTACTGTAATTTTACCTTCCTTATCAATTTTTTAGCCCTTCTTTGCTGTTTATATATCCATGTGGAAAGACTTACATTTATATAGCGCCTTTCATGATCTCAGGAAGTCCCAAAGCACTTTACAGCCAATGAAGTACTTTTGAAATGTAGTCAATGTTGTCGTGTGGTAAGCTGAGCAGCCAGTTTGTATTCATAGAAAAATAGAAATAGAACCATAGAAAAATTAAAGCACAGGAGGCCATTCAGCCCATCGTGTCTGCACCGTTACTTAGTTTATTACTTCATTTATTATCTGCATTTATGGGCAATCTTCTTTGTCCCAAACTGGTGACTAATCTTGAAATAAACCAGATTCCACAATTGCACAACATCTACCGCATTCATTAAACCAGAAACCCATGAGTTTAATTAGGCCCCAAGTTAAGTGCAATTATATGATTGACCTCTGAGGGCATTGCTAGAGGATTCTGTGCATGGTTTTGGGAATTTTTTGTGCATCTGCCTTAAGGAGCTTTCACATTAGCACTTGTTTAGTTTGGATTGTGGGATTAGACCTTCCTGGTAGCTGTGGAATGACCATACTTATCAGTAATTGAAAGACAGCATTGTTGGCCTGTGTAGATAGGCAGTGGGCTAATCTGTCTCGAGAGGCACTGGTAGAATCCAGCTTCTTAGATAAATCTGGTGTACGTGTAATAGCTCCCAACCTTTGCATTGCTGTCATTGTCTTCTTCATTCCAATGTTGCAATCATAGTCCCATGAAAGTGGAGCTTTACAGCTCTGTCAGTGGAGTAGGAGAGTTAGTTTAAAATAATGCAAGCACAGGGAGCTGGTGTACAGACACCGCTTTCGCATGATACAAACTAAACATGCATGCCCAGTGTAAAGAGCCCTTTACGATGCTACTTCCCAACTTTGGCAACCTCACCGTAAGGTAAAAATAAAGCCTTGCATTTATATAGTGCCTTTCATGACCTCCGAATGTCCCAAATCACTTTATAGCCGATGAAGTACTTTTTGAAGTGTAGCCACTGTTGTAGTGTGCTGAACTCAGCAGCCAATTGTGCTCAGCAAGCTCCCACAAACAGCAATGTGATAATGACAGGATAATTTGTTTTTAGGTGTTGATTGAGAAATAAATATTGGCCAGCACACCAGGGATAACTCCCCCTCTTTTACATCCACCTGAAAGGGCAGATTGATCCTCGGTTTAACGTTTCAGCCGAAAAACAGTATCTCTGACAGTGCAGCACTCCCTCAGTACTGTGCTGGACTGTCGGTTTAGATTTTTGTGCTTAAGACCCCTGTCTTCTTCTTCTTTGGCCTCCTTGTCTCGGGAGACAATGGGTAAGCGCCTGGAGGTGGTCATTGGTTTGTGGAGCAGCGCCTGGAGTGGCTATAAAGGCCAATACTAGAGTGACAGACTCTTCCACAGGTGCTGCAGAAAAAATTGGTTGTCGGGGCTGTTACACAGTTGGCTCTCCCCTTGTGCTTCTGTCTTTTTTCCTGCCAACTGCTAAGTCTCTTCGACTCGCCACACTTTAGCCCCGCCTTTATGGCTGTCCGCCAGCTCTGGCGATCGCTGGCAACTGACTCCCACGACTTGTGATCAATGTTACAGGACTTCATGTCGTGTTTGCAGACGTCTTTAAAGCGGAGACATGGATGGCCGGTAGGTCTGTTACCAGTGGCGAGCACGCTGTACAATGTGTCCTTGGGGATCCTGCCATCTTCCATGCGGCTCACATGGCCAAGCCATCTCAAGCGCCGCTGACTCAGTAGTGTTTATAAGCTGGGGATGTTGGCCGCCTCGAGGACTTCTGTGTTGGAGATACGGTCCTGCCACCTGACCCCTGTAGTGGGGCATTAACCCACAACCTTCTCACTCAGAGGCAAAAGTGATACCTTTTGAGCCAAGCTAAATGGGGTTGGCACTGCTGCTATCAGAGGCACCAAGGTTCATTAAAATAGTTTCTACTAGTCTCTCTAGAGACATGGGTGCCACAATAGCCAATATAAATGGTGGCTTTGAGGCACAGGCTGCATTTGTTCCGCCTGTCCTTGCAGACTAGCGATGCATTCTTTCAATCACTGACAAATCTGGTCCTTTCACAGCTAACAAAGCCGAAAAATAGTTACAAGACTTAGAGTGTGCAATGCAATTACTTTTGCCAGAAGAGACACAATGGGCTGAATGGCTTCTTTCTGTGCCTTAACTTCTATTGTGATGGGAATCTATGGTAGCTGTACAGCCACAGTTGTTTGTCTGTTGCTCCAGTGTTGTGGAATCCATTTAGTAATGGTATGGATTTCACAGGAGCAATATTGAAGAACTGCTTTCTCAAAAGTTCTGTCATGCAAACACAGTCTCTTTTATGCATTTTTGCTGCTGTTTGTCACAAATGTTAGGGACTTCAAATAACATGGCTCATAGTAGAGAAGTGAATTCATCCTATTCATGCAAAAGGCTTTATAAAAATGTGCTCCTTCATCATTGTGAAATTGCAGTATACAGCTACTTTTAATAACCACCAATCCCATCATCAGTTTAATGGCTCATTTTTTCAGGTGTTTATTTTTTGGGGGAGTCTAACATTAGGTGAAATCATTATTATGTCTGTGCTATTTTCACAAAGTGACATGCTTGAGGTGCCAGACTAAGAAAATTAGGTGGTAAACTACTCAATGTTGGGTTACTTGCTCTCTGTAGCTTTATGTAGATCAGGATGATGTCTCTAACCCTTCTTTTCTTCGAGATTAAAGAGCCTCCATGACATATTCCGCAGTGTTTTAATACAGGGTAACATACATTCTGTGGGATTATTACAATTATCAGGTAAGATGCTGCAGACTGTAGTTTAATTAACCTCTACATGCGCAAAGAGAAATCTTTGTATTATTCTTTATGCACTGTACCCTGTGCATTATCCCATGTAACAGCGAACGATTATGGAGTGTAGCAAACTACCATGAGCGATAGCCGCCAACATTTCAAACATGCGCTGCCAGTGGGAGGGGCTCCTGCTCGCAGCGTGGAATCATAAAATCACCTGTTGTGTGCGTCCTTATCTATAGTCCTAACATTTTTTAACTTAATAATGTTCACCCTTTACATTCTGCTCAGAACCACAGAATTAAGGCATAAATGCGCAGTAAAGATTCATTTCCTGTTCAAGCAGTGCAAGGCCTGGGCTTGTGTAATAAACCCACTCAAGGTCAGATTACTTGAAAGGAGCTCCGAATACAACTGTTATCTAATAAACCATAAACTACTTTGAAAATGCGGCTGCAGAATATACTGAAGATGCCTCACCACTGTAATTAGTGAAATATTTCTGTAAACACAAGAAGAATTTGTGGGTTATTTTTCCAGAATTCTCTATGTCTGACGTCCGATGCCCTTTCTGGCAAATCAGTGTTGTCAGATATTTATCAGGATCAGCATGTGGCATTTTCTTCATGAAAAGAAAGAAGGTGAAAAATATACTTTGTTCATTTTTAAAAGAAAAAATGATGAATGGTCAGAAATTTCATATTAAAGGCCACTCATTGGTTTAGTGCTCTTTTGAGTACATGCTGGCCCATAAAACAGCTCTGATGCTTGCCCTGATGAATCAACTGGTTAACGCAGTGCCTAGTTTAGCCAACAGATCAGAAAGTTCACAAGTTCAAAACTTTGCCTGTCCTCTTGATAAGGAGAAGGTGAAAATTCACCAGGGATTCTTCTTTTTTCTCTGCTAGAAACACACCCCGTCCAGTCCTCCAACCCTCTGTGTGCATCGAATACCGCCTCTTGCATGAGTCGATTTTCATCACTCCATCAATGGCAGTCGTTCCTTCAGCTGCCTGGGCCCTAAACTGTGGAATTCCCTCCCTAAACCTCTCCACCTCTCTATCTCTCTTTCCTCCTCTAAGATGCTCCTTAAAACCTGCCTCTTTGACCAAGCTTTTGGCCACCTCTCCTTATTGGCTCAATGTCAAATCTTGTATGATAACACTCCCGTGAAGCACCTCGAGGCCGTGCTGCCACCGGTAATATCAGACTGGGCCCTCCCAGCATTAGAGTGTGATTAAAGGGATATTATTCATGCAAGTTGTTATTGATGTTGGGGGGAGATGGAATTAGAACTAGCTGTGGTACCCCATGCAGTCAAATAGCTTGCTACCCCTCACTGTCTCACCTGGAGTGGATAATTGGTCAAGGTAATTGTCTAAAACCCCAACAAGTAATCAATACCTTTGAGGATGAAAATTGACAGGAGAGAAGGAGGAAAGAGAAGTAAGGTCTGGGGTAGGTTTATTTCAGCTGCAGCATTGATAAAGGTACTTTATGGTGTCTTTATCTCTGTGTTCATGGCTTATGGGTGGGGAAAATTAGCCACTGCTTTCAGCTGTAATCACATTGCAGTTAAGTACATGGGTATGGATGCCAGCCAAAGTCATTGTGTTACACCCAACAGTGCAGTAGCCCTTTGGCACCTACTGGGCTGGATTTAGTTCTTCCCTAGGCATCGGGGTCTGTGGTGGGGGTGGGGGGTGGGGGGCGCAGGCCTGAAGATGCCTCCGGGAGAGGGCCGCCACACACTCCAATGCCAGGAGGGCCCAGCCTGTTATTACCGGTGGCGGCAAGGCCTCGTGGTGGCCCCCCTGCCACTCGCCGATGGGACTCCAATTTGCATATTTAACTAAATGAAAATGAATGCATTAATGATACTTACATCACTGCCTGAGTTCCTGCTCCGATCTTCAGCCCGGTGGCCGGCACTTCCATGCCTTCGGATCCCCGTCCGGGAAACAAGGTACCACACTCATGGGGAGGTGGGAGGAGGGGAAAGGAGTCAAAGTGACATCATTGGTGTAGGGATGGTGGGAAGGGTTTGAGGTTAAAGTTTATGCAGTTTGGGGGATGGGGGGGATGGTCCGATGGCCAAGGTAAGTGGGGGGGGGGGGAATGGGGGGAAAGGGCAAATAATTAGTTTAATTGCTATTGGGAGGTGGGAGAGGGGCAGAAGAAATGTCTTTATTTATTTTTATCCACTTTATCTTTAAATATTTAAATTTACCGGTAGGGCTCAAAGAAAAATGGCGTCAGTACCTGCGCACAGGCAGATAACGCCATTGCCAGAGATGGACAGCCCGCCTCCTCCACGTGATCAGGGGAGGCGGCACGCCCCGGCTATTTAATTGATCCGCCGCACGGAAGATTGCGGCGCCATCCGCCGGAACAGAAGATTCAGCCCACATGTGATAAATGATGAGCTGGACTATTTAACAATGCACTGCCAAAGTGGAAATTATCCCCACAAGGTCAAGTGATTCAAGTAGCCAGGATCTGTAAGAAAAATATTGAAGATGAAAATGGAACATTAAGAAGGGGAGAGCGTGGAGACAACTGAGAGGAAGAAACAATAAAAATCCCAGTGAGAGGGGAAAAAGGCACTTGGAACAAGATTAAACAGCGATAAAGCAAATAAATGTGAGAGACGTGGCAAAAAGCAAAGGAACATGAAAGACGGTGGAAGGCAGATAGACGTGACAAAAAAGAAAAGAAAATACACAATGTTTATTCTTGGAGATAGAGTCAAAGCAGGAGTCATACAGATGAAATTAAGCCAAATTATACAAAGAGGAGGTTTTCACACAACACAATGGTATTGGATAATGTACACAGAGTTCAGGATATAAAGGAAAACATTTATATAAAGGAAGACAAAATTACAGACTGGAGAATTAAACAATAGCTGCTACAATAACAGGGCTATCTTGAAGGAAGTTAGATGTGTAGGATGAAAAAGTAGCTAAGAATGAATTTAAATTGATATATTTAAAATTTAATTGATAGTTACCTTGGAGATTCAAGAAAAGAGCTATTTGCATTTCCTTTAAAGTTTTTGCACTGTTCTGTGGCAAAACAAGATAACAGAGGCCTCTAATGTATTTTATTAGATAACAAAAACATATATTAACCCACCTCAAATTCTGTTTTTATATATTATGGGGTGTGGAGTTTCCGCTTTGATACAAGGGGGGCACAAATTGCTCTCAAAATTGTGCTGTTTTAGAGGTTTATTTTATTTGGATACTGCCAAACATTGTATAAAAATTGCTTTAAAAATATTCCTTGATAAACAGCTAATAATGGGGTTTATCACAAAAAAAAATCATTTGTAATCACAGTATCAACTCACCACATGTGAGTAACCTGATTTTAAATGACAGAAAATGACTTTTAAAAAATATACAGAGACATTTGCCAGTTATACTGGGGTACAGTCATCAGTTTCTTAGCAAAAGATGGCATTCAAAGACTCTTGAAACATTACTATCAGTGTCCCTGTGCTCAGAAGATCCAGCTTAATTTTTAGAGCCTCGTTGAAAGGCTGCAAACAAATGAAATGAGCAGAAACTCCCAGTGGTGATTAATTCAGTCTGGGGGCGTCACCAGTTTGGGGGCTTCTAGTGCAATGATTTTTAAACTAGGACAAAAGATCATGGAAATGTGATTTGTGCTAAACACAGTTTGTGCTTAATGTTCTGCGATCTTTTGCCTGAATTACATTGATTTTGGGCTAATTAAGTAAAAAAAAAAGTGTAACCGAGCGAAAACTTTACCCCTATATATAACATATATGTTCAATGTCATTTCCATAGTACCTCTTATTATTCTGGACTGTTCTGATAGTGGCACTGGTTGTATCTCAGCTGGGCTCAATTTTCCTCGCCCATTGGGGTCAGACTGGAACGTTGTAAGGTGGGTAATATGGTGGGGGGAAGGCATCAGGAGGAGAGCTCAATGTCTTCCCGCTGTCATGGTATATAATTCTGGGGGAGGGGGGGGGGGGGGTGAACCTCAGCGGTGCAGCAATTGAACAACTTAAATCCTCAATTAAGGACCACACCCACACCCACCAACATTTTACTGGTGTTGGAAAGGCCCAACGCTGAGTAGGGAGACTACTAGGTAAACTCTGACAGTCTCTTAGCGGGATCGGGGGGGGGGGGGGGGGGAGGCCTCCTTAATGGCCATTCCATCGTCATGCCCAAGGCACTGTTACTTGAAGGTGACCCCACCCCACCCCACCCCAAATGATGCAGGGCCTACCTGCCTGGTCCTAGTTCTCCATAGTTAATTTTCTTGGTCTTCGAGGGCTCTTCGACATGGAGGTGCCCTCCTCCTTATGCTGCAGCCTCAGCAGTGGCCACCACTAACGGTGGTGCTGGCCCTCTGATTGGGTCATCTTAATTGGATGGCAGCCCTGGCAGTGGCCTGTTAATTGGCCGCCGCTGGTAAAATGCCACCCCAGGGTCCCGCTGCCCGCCAGTGCAGGGTTCGGCTCCTGCTTTCCACTCCGGTGGTGGAGCTTCATTGAACCTGGAAAAACTCAGCCCTATATTTCAGGGCTGTATTTAATCTGGAGGGCTGGAGAATGGCTAATGTTGCCCCCATTTTCAAAGCTGAATGGAGGCTTGGGAAAGCTTTTTCATGGCAGTTGCTTATTTAAAAGTAGGTTTTAAATTTTACCTGCTTGTTGTAGATTATGTACAGAAGATGCTCTAAAATGCTTCTTGTTTTCATTCCCGATACTTATGCCCCACAACTTTTAAGGCGCTTCTTCAGACTTTTCTTATTTGGGTTGTCCTAACCCAATTTCTTGCTCCCAGTTTAGTGAGCTGCCACTTGGGGAATGGCATTATGAACCTACAAGCTTCTGAGTCACAGGCATGGATGCTATCACTAAGCCATCCCGACACTGATATTATTTTAAATAATTAAATAGTAGTACTTTTTAGAATTATACTGACAGATTGGCAATAAATATACATTCATGTAATCAAAGAATTCCAGCTATTGGACAATGGTTGGACATAATCTAATGCAAAATAAAGTCAACTCCTGGAATGAAATGGCAGTGTGCGATATTAGCAGATCGAAATATGAGAAATTCCAGGTGTGTTTTAACCCAATTGTTAGACTCTTAAAATAATGAATGGACTCTCGGTTCAGTTAAAAGAGGAATTCGCCAGGATTGCAGTAAGGGATTCTTATGCTAATATCACACAGCGCAATTTCACCCCCCATTAATACCCATGAATCTGACAAATTGACTACTTGTAATTAAAAAAAGATACATGGGAGGATGAGGCAGATGATTCTGAATTTAAAAGAATATCTCAAATATATTAGGAGCCAACAGCATAGTAGGGAGTTAAACTGGTTTAAGATGTCGTTTCTGTCTTTTCATTTGATAAGCTTTAATGTGTTTTAGGCCGTTTATATATTACGAAGCATCAGTACGTGAGAGGAGGGGAGGGGGTGGAAGAATGTTAAACCGATGTTAATCGCTATTGTCTAAACTTTAAAAGTCCCTTTTCACGGTGCACAGAACCGCTGCCACAACTACAGGCAGAATATACCATATAACCAGATGGGATGAGGGGGGTGAGTGGGAATACAAATAAAACTGGTTGACAAAATTCAAAACCTCGGCAAAAAAGAATGCACCATTTGCAGACGATTATTTTATAATAAGGATCATATGCATGGTTTTGTGGTAATTAAAGAAAAGCAAAATGCAAAACAATTGGAGCAAAAGCCAGCATGCGGTACTGATGTCCCCTTTAACTCAAGTGGCGAGGGCCAAAGATGCAACTTTTGGAAGCACGAAAAGCCCAGACACGAAAAGTTTGTGAGACATTTCAGGAGGGGAGGTGAGCCGGTTGGTGCCGTCAGCCTGCACTGGCACTGTAACAGTGCAATTGTGTCAGTGAGCACCCAGGTATAGAGACTGAGAATGGGCGAGCTGCTGAATGTGTGGCCGCTGAGGGGGCTCCTGCTTCTGCTGTGTGTCCTGGCAAAGTCCGAGCAGAGAGGTAAGCGCGAAAAGACCAAAAATAAAACTGAGCTCACAACTGGTCAAAGTATCCGAGTGAAGTGAGACAAGTGACAGAGATAGGGGAAAATTCACCCCAAAAAAGAGACTTCACTTAAAATGCATGAGATACAAATAATCAAGAATAGTGTGTGAGATACTTCAGAATTGTCCATGTGCAGGAAAGGCGATAAAACTGCAAGTAGCTCATCTTGACCAAAGGAAACAAAAGCAGTAATGCTACTAATACACGGCAGACTCGTCAGTGGCTGAAAAGATGAAAACTTTCTCCTGGATTGCTGACGGCGCTGGTATTTCCAGTTATTTCTGTGGTTTTTAAAAAAAATATATATTTCAGCATTCTTAGCATTTGCTGCCTTTTCCTGCCCCAGAAATTGGGAGGTAGAGTTTGGTGAGAGTTTGATAAAGTTGCTCGCAGCTCTTTGAGAGGAATTTCCCCCTTTAATCTCCTCAGGGAGCGTCAGCAGGAGAATTCCTGGGCATGTGTGGTTGTAGATCTGTATGTGCCTATATGTTATCTGAGTGTGTATATCTATATGTAGGAATGCATTTAAATGTAAATGTGTGAATATGATAAAGGACCAGAAACTCATTTCCACACCCCTTCCCTGTATTTCTGGATGAAAATGAATTTGAAAATATTACTTTTTTTAACCTAAGTAATCTGATTTTTTTTGTCCACATTATGTAATGTAAATCTAATGTAAATGTTCTAATATTATGTAATCTTCCAACCAGAAAATAAATCAGCTGAGCTTTTTGAAGTTTCCCTCTCACAAAGTACAACATTATTGTATTTTCCAAAAGTTGTGCTGTTTTCCTGCAGTTTTATTTTTGCTCAGCCAAAAGAAGCCCGTTTAAACAAAGTTCACCTCGTTATATTCCTGCCCCTTCCTCAGTAATTCAATCTCTTTATTGTCTTCTGGTTTCTTCCTCTTGAGGAAGGATTAAGAAAATTTCATACAGAAAGCAGCAGAGATCTGCTATCTTTATCTCCTCTCACCCGCTTTAATTAATGTCCAATGTTGTCAGTGTTTGTGATTTTAACACAATCGAAAGTCGTTCACTTTGTATTTACAATCCCGTTACTGAGGCTGATTTTAAACTAGTCAGCACCGTCAGCGCAAACGTCCGCTCCAAGTTAACGTTTGCGATGTGATACACCTACTTAACAACGGACTGCCCAATCCTCGTCATTCCACGTTCCAACATCTTCCCATAAACGTGATCGGTAGATGGCCTATATATTCACTTTCCAAATCCTGCCTTGCAGTTTATTTCCTTATGTTGCCTCAAGTTTACTGAAGTGGACCCAGGCTTTAAAAGCTTGCCTTCTATGTCATGCTCTATTTATGTGCAATAAGTGACTTAATTTTATAAATGTGAGCTGGACTTATCTTCAGGCATGAAAGCACCAAAGAGAATGGTGGGCAGATGAAAATGATTAGCAGTTGTGTCCTTGTTTGGGGCATTTTAGCCTGAAATTTAGGTGCACTGATAGACTGTGATTCAAGTGGTGTTGAATCTTGAGTGGGTGCTCCCAGTCTCAGTCAGGCTGTCTTGAGAGTGTGTTCTTTGGCCTCCTTATCTCGAGAGACAATGGGTAAGCGCCTGGAGGTGGTCAGTGGTGTGTGGAGCAGCGCCTGGAGTGGCTATAAAGGCCAATTCTAGAGTGACAGACTCTTCCACAGGTGCTGCAGAAAAATTTGTTTGTCGGGACTGTTACACAGTTGGCTCTCCCCTTGCGCTTCTGTCTTTTTTCCTGTCAACTGATAAGTCTCTTCGACTCGCCACACTTTAGCCCCGCCTTTATGGCTGCCCGCGAACGCTGGCAACCGACTCCCACGACTTGTGATCAATGTCACATGACTTCATGTCGCGTTTGCAGACGTCTTTAAAGCGGAGACATGGACGGCCGGTGGGTCTGATACCAGGGACGAGCTCGCTGTACAATGTGTCTTTGGGGATCCTGCCATCTTCCATGCTGCTTAGAGAGTGTACACTGCAAATATTCTTTGTTTTCTCATGGTCAGGAACTGAAATAATTGGGCAAGTTTCATGCCATCTTGGCTTGTTAGCGAGCAGTGTTGATACATGCCTGGGACCAGGCCTCTGGTTATGGTGAACTGCATCTCCAGATCCTATGGGAATCCAGAGGAATATCATCAACTAAGCTTCATGCACCATTTCTTTGGTCCTTGGAACATTCTCTCTATCGGAGAGCCTGGAACAATGTCTCGTGTATTGGGCACGAATCAAGTTATGGGGAATTAGATTCACATCTTGGCACCTGAGTACAGTTTCTCCAAGTCCTTTAGTACTTCCAGCAACCAACCTTTGTTACATTCCTGAGAGATCTGGCCTCAAGACAGCTGCACCTTGTTATGGCACAAGTTTAAAAAGAAGTGCCACAATCCTTTGTTATTCCTAATCCATGTGGAGCGGAGCGAATATGATGCAAGAAAGCAATTAAAATTGCAGTGAGCCATATGGAGATTTTGCATGAGTTTCAACAGCTGCTTCCATTTATATAGCACTCTTCATGTCTCAGATTGCTTTAGAGTTCTAGGAGAACAGACCACGAGTGGGAGGGAAAGGATAGATAGAATGTAGTTTGGGAGAATGTTGAAAGAGTAGCTCAAGAGATAAGTATTCCATAGGCTTTTGAAAGCAGGAAGGAAGGAAGTAAGGTGAAGCAATTTTGGGAGGAAGTTCCAGAGGATGAGGGCATACCAGGGCATATTGGTTGAAAAATCAGCTGCCTATTATAGGACATCAAGGATGGGGAGTACCAGAGACAAAGCTTGCAAGCAGAGACAGGGTTGAAGCAGATCACTAAGGTGGGTGAGTGAAGCCACAGATATTTGAACGTGAGTACAATGATCTTGGAACTGATTTGTAGGGACTTGGGAGTCAATGGAGGATGAGGGTTGGGGTGATGGAAATGCAGGGCTTTGAATGTGTAAGAGCATAGTTGGTGGCATTCTGAACCTGTTGCAATTTCTGAAGTGTAAATGAGTCGGTGGTGGGGGGGCGGGGGATGGTGGTGGAGGGAGCAGTTGATTCGGAGACCATTAAACAAATCAGGTGAAGAAGACATGAATTAGAGTCTCAATGACAGCAAGAGAGGTAGAGCTGGAGGCAGGTGATATTCCAAATGTGGAAGAAGGCAGTTTTGTTGAAAGAACAGAAGTGGTGTAAACTCAGTTCAGGATCAAGCATTATGCCTGAGCCTGAGATGGTAGTTAAGGAGATTAATGTAATTATGGACCGAGGCACATAATTGCTGGTGCAAAGCAAAGAAGTACAGCTGGACATAAAACTGATAAAAAAAAGACTTGCATTTATATTGCACTTTTCACCATCACCATACGTCCGAAGTACTTTACAGCCAATGAAGTACTTTTGAAGTATAGTCACTGTTGTAATGTAGGAAAGGTGGCAGCCAATTTGTGCGCAGCAAGCTCACACAAACAGCAATTTCATAATGATCAGATAATCTGTTTTTGTGATGTTGATGGAGGGATGAATATTGGCCAGAACACTGGGGAGAACTCCCCTGCTCTTCTTCGAAATAATGCCGTGGGATCTTTTACATCCACCTGAGAGGGCAGATGGGACCTTGGTTTAACGTCTCATCCAAAAGATGGAGGAAGTTGGAGGATGTTTTGACCCATCTAAGACGTAACTTTGGGCAGACAGTTGCAGGACTGAACAACAGCCATAGAATCAAGCTAAGAGGGGACTATTAGCATACACGGATCTGGTGGTGGGGGCACAATCTCAGTAAAGGGGCAAGTATCACAACTGATAAGCCTCAGCAAGGCTCTGGATGTTGACATCTTTGCAATGAGGTCATGGATGATAAGGAACTTCTGGCAATTGAGTGAACATTTTGAAGGACAACACAAAGGGGAGGGACACCTGTAGTTCATCCAATGGGGTTATAGGTGGCAGTCTCTCCTTTTCCTTTTTCTTCTTTGGCCTCCTTGTCTTGAGAGACAATGGGTAAGCGTCTAGAGGTGGTCAGTGGTTTGTGGAGTAGTGCCTGGAGTGGCTATAAAGGCCAATTCTAGAGTGACAGACTCTTCCACAGGTGCTGCAGGTGAAGTTGGTTGATGGGGCTGTTACACAGTTGGCTCTCTCCTTACACTGCTGTCTCTTTTCCTGCCAACTGCTGAGTCTCTTCGACTCACCTCTCTTCAGCCCTTTATAGTTGTCCGCCAGCTCTGGCAATCGCTGACAACTGGCTCCCATGACTTGTGGTTAATGTCACAGGACTTCATGTTGCGTTTGCAAACATCTTTAAAGCAGAGACATGGATGGCCAGTGGGTCTGATACCAGTGACGAGCTCGCTGTACAATACGTCCTTGGGGATCCTGTCATCTTCCATGTGGCTCACATGGCCAAGCCATCTCAAGCATCGCTGGCTCAGTAGGGCGTATATGCTCGGGATGTTGGCCGCCTCGAGGACTTCTGCGTTGGAGATATGGTCCTGCCACCTGATGCCAAGGATTTCCCGGAGACAGTGAAGATGGAATGCATTGAGACGTCTCTCCAGGCCTCGCTGCCAGAGAAAGGTACTGAGGACACAGGCGTGAAACACTCGGACTTTTGTGTTCCGTCAGTGCGCCATTTTTCCACACTCTCTTGGGCAGTCTGGACATAGCAGCAGATGCTTTTCCCATGCGCTTGTTGATTTCTGCATCGAGAGACAGGTTACTGGTGATGGTTGAGCCTAGGTAGGTGAAATCTTGAACCACTTCCAGAGCGTGGTTGCCGATACTGATGGATGGAGTATTTCTGACGTCCTGTCCCATGATGTTCTTTTTCTTGAAACTGATAGTTAGGCCAAATTCATTGCAGGCAGCCGCAATCCTGTCGATGAGTCTCTGCAGACACTCTTCTGTGTGGGATGTCAATGCAGCATCGTCAGCAAAGAGGAGTTCCCCGATGAGGACTTTCCATACTTTGGTCTTCGCTCTAAGACGGGCAAGGTTGAACAATCTGCCATCTCCTGTTGTGTGGAGGAAAATTCCTTCTTCTGAAGACGTAAACGTGTGAAAGAGAAGC
Organism: Heterodontus francisci; assembly: GCF_036365525.1. Classification (NCBI taxonomy): domain Eukaryota; kingdom Metazoa; phylum Chordata; class Chondrichthyes; order Heterodontiformes; family Heterodontidae; genus Heterodontus; species Heterodontus francisci. The sequence goes on from NC_090375.1 coordinate 31,938,481, forward strand.
AGTGAGAAGAAGATCCCAAACAGTGTAGGTGTTTCACGCCACTCACGATAGGAAAGGGGTCTGATGAGGCTTGCTTGCATTGGGCAGTGATCATTTCCCCTGATTTAGATTTGAGGGGGGCGATCTTCTTGATGGTTGGCCCAAAAGCTCTCTTAATGCCGTCATACATTCCTCTGATGTTTCCGGTGTCGGAGGCCAGCTGCATATGACTGCATAGGTGTTGCCAGTAGTTGTTTGCTTAGCGCCTGGCTCTTATTTATGCTGTGCATCTGGTGGCTTTAAGTGCTAAGGATGTTAACTCGCTGGGGGCTTTCTTGTAGTTCAGCAGTGCAGTGCGCTTAGTGGCTATGACAGGTTCCAGCTCTTCAAAGTGAGATTGAAACCAGTCTGCATTCTGCTTCACACGTTTGCCAAAGGTGGTCATTGCTAAATCCTAGATGGCGTCTCTGATGTGGGCCCACTTGGTCTCTGCATCCCCTGCAGGAGTGTTTTGAAGGGCTTTTTCAGCGATCGATACAATGTATAAGCTGTGGAGCAAAAGTATTTGTACTGTTTCCATTTTTCACTTTATTTTAGGGCTATGAGTTGGTATTGTCTGTGGGAATCCTCGCCTGCTATCATCATGTATCATAAATTTAGGCACTTGCTGCCCACAATTTTCCAATCTTCCTCATTTGTCATCTGCCAAAACCACTGAGGTGTTTTTCTTCCTGAAATCTCCTCATCCTTATCTTCCTTTAGTCTTCTGTCTTAACTCACCCTTGCCTTCCACAATTGACATCCTTACACTCCTCACTTCCTTTAACTTCACCAACCACATGTATGGCCACCCCCCACCCCCATGCCTTTTTATAACAAGGGCCCTCAAAACCTTAGAAATCTCTTTTATCAGTATAGCTCTCAAAACACTGCCATCTGCCTCCTTATACTAATTGTCCTGACAACCCACATCCATTTCACTTTTTCTTTTTGTAAGTGAGAGAGGCTCCAGGTCAGCAACACAGATTCATAAAATACCCACACCTGAAATTTTAAGAATTTCTTTCTTCTGCTTTGTGGTAATCAGATTGATGTCTTCGAGAGTGAAAAGTCTGGTGGAAAGATAGGTTGCAGATTTGAACTGTTAACCTTGTGTATTCTGAGTACTATTTCCTGCTTTCAGGATTCACGTTTTTGCTGTTGAACATCTGCAAGATTAATTAAATGAATGATCCAGTCCTTACAATGAATGGCTTTATCCTTGAGTATCAACTAAAAAATAGTCCCCTATTTAAAGAATGTAAGTGGAGAATACAATGGTTTTAAATTCACCACATAGTTGTCCTTCTCGCCAAATGATTGAGACTGGGTGCTGAAACAAGACATTTGCTTGGCCGTTGTTTCCAAGAGAGGAGTGAGAGATTTTGTGAGCCAAACCTTGGTGAAAACTCTTGGCCTGGAGTTTCCGCTCAATTGCACTGTTTTTTTTTTGGCACAATTCACCCAATTTTGATGTAACGGGCGTGAAAGATTGCAAAATTTTAAGTGCAACTGAATTCTGCGCAACTCCAGTTCCTGCAATCTTTAAAAGTCATTTTCAGTTATTTAAAATTGAGTTGTTGGATTGACGCTGTGATTTTAAAATGCTTTTTTTGTGATAAACACATTTTCCGCTGTATTAATCAAACCACACCAAGTTACCGCTCTTAAATCATAGAATCATAGAAAGTTTACGCCACAAAAAGAGGCCACATAGCCCATTGTGTCTGTGATGACTGAAAAACAATCCACCCATTCTAATCCCACCTTCCAGCATTTGGTCCATAGCCCTGCACATTATAGCACTTGAGCTGCAGACTCCTTTTGAATGAGTCGAGGGTTTCTAAATATATCAAGAAATATATTTTACAGTATAATTTTTGTTTAAAAAAAAATGATGTTTCAAAACACTGCCTGATTGCACTGGCTCATGGCAGATCTTGTGATCGGTGATATGCAAATGAGTTTGAGTGGAAACTCGGGAGAGAAAAAAATACTTTTCACAATGGGCGCAATTTGTGCCAGAATCGCCAATTGCACCCAAAGCAGAAACTCAATCCCTTTATGTTTAAAATCTTGGATTTCAAAACACTGCAGGAGTTATGCCCTACTGACTTTTTTAAATTGATTATGAGATGTTTGGTTAGAATGTTTGGCACCATTGAGTATTCTTTTAAACAATGGATATTTGAGGTAAAGAAATCTATAGACAATAGAACATTTGTTTGCAGCTTTGTGCTACTAAGCCATGTAGACCAGAAGGTCTAAGCTCTGAGCCCAAATTTATGCTGAGTTAGCTGAGCTCATTGGGGTGTTGCAGTGGTTGAGTGTATGACAGGAACTTATGCTTCTATGGATATTGTGCAAGGACAAGATTTGACTTGATTCGGTACGATACAACATAAATAAAAAATGCTTACTTGGATGATGTACTCGAGGTTTTCTAGTGTTCCTGAAAATAGCACCCTCAAACAACAATTCCATTTTATATAGTATCTTTAATTTGTAAAACATCCCAAGGTGCTCGACAGAGAAAAAATGAATGGCGAGTGGCAGGAAAAACTTAGGAGAGGGGATTGAAAAGCTTGGTTGGGATGATGTACTTTGAGCAGGTTTGTAAAGGTGGGGACAGAAAAGCAGAGGGGTCATTGCAAAAGACAAGGCTGAAGCATTTGCATCCATCTTCAGCCCGAAGTGCCATCTCGGCCTCCTCCTGAGGTCCCCAGCATCACAGATGCCAGTCTTCAGCCAATTCGATTCACTCCACATATCATGAAATGCTGAAGGCACTGGATACTGCAAAGGCTATGTACTTTGCAGTAGTACTGAAAACCTGTGCTCCAGAACTAGCTGCACCCCGAGCCAAGCTGCTCCAGTACAACTACAACACTGGCATCTACCCGACAATGTGGAAAATTACCTAGGTATAGCCTGTCCACAAAAAGCAGGACAAATCCAACCCGGCCAATTACCGCCCTAGACAGTGCTATCAAGCAGCACTTAAACAGCAATAACCTGCTCACCAATGCTTGGTTCGGGTTCTGCCAGGGCTACTCGGTTCCTGACCTCATTACAGCCTTGGTCCAAACATTGACAAAAGAGCTAAATTCCAGAGGTGAGAATGACTGCATCAAGGAGCCCTGGCAAAATTGAAGTCAATGGGAATCAGGGGGAAACTCTAATATAAAAACAAGAAATTCTGGAACCACTCAGCAGGTCTGGCAGCATCTGTGGAAAGAGAAGCAGAGTTAACGTTTCGGGTCAGTGACCCTTCTTCAGAACTGACAAATATTAAAAATGTCACAGGTTATAAGCAAGTGAGGTGGGGGTGGGGCAAGAGATAACAAAGGAGAAGGTGTAGATTGGACAAGGCCACATGGCTGACCAAAAGGTCATGGAGCAAAGGCAAACAATATGTTAATGGTGTGTTGAAAGGCAAAGCATTAGTACAGAAAAGGTGTTAACGGACTAAATATTGAACAGCAGCAAGTGCAAACATGAAAAAAAAAGTAGGTAAGCAAACTGAACAAACTAAGATGAAATGAAATAAATGCAAAAAAAGGTTGTAAAAAATGTAAAAAAAAAAGAAAAAACAACTAAAAATGAAAGTAAAATGGGGGGCTGTCATGCTCTGAAATTATTGAACTCAATGTTCAGTCCGGCAGGCTGTAGTGTGCCTAATCGGTAGATGAGATGCTGTTCCTCGAGCTTGCGTTGATGTTCACTGGAACACTGCAGCAATCCCAGGACAGAGATGTGAGCATGAGAGCAGGGGGGAGTGTTGAAATGGCAAGCAACCGGAAGCTCAGGGTCCTGTTTGCGGACTGAGCGGAGGTGTTCATCAGTGTAGTGCCCTAGGTCCAACCATCTTCAGCTGATTCATCAATGACCTTCCGTCTATCATAAGGTCTGAAGTGGGGACGTTCGCTGATGATTGCACAATATTCAGTACCATTTGTGACTCCTCAGATACTGAAGCAGTTCACGTCCATATGCATCAAGACCTGGACAGCATTCAGACAAGTAACATTCGCGCCACACAAGTGCCAGGCAATGATCATTTCAAACAAGAGGGAATTTAACCATCTCCCCTTGACATTCAATGGCATTACCTCGATGAATCCCACCTTGGTGGGTTTCTGCTTGGCTGTAGAATCGAGGTAACAAGCTGCTGAGAGCACCACACATGCTCCCGAGCAGTTGCAGAGGCTGAGACAGCTGAGGCCACTGATAGTCAGAGGACACTGGGTGGCCAGGCCCAAGCTGACCCCAGGCTGATGACGAGCCTTTGGTGTTGACAGCACAGAGCATGATGGAAGAGAGAGGTAAGGCAACATCTGGCAGAGATGCAGAGGCCAGGCGTAGCCTTGAGTGGACGATGGAGGTGTCCATTCATGCTATAGCTGCGGCAATGTCTCAGGCATGTGTGCACATGGCTTTCTCCATCCAGAGGTTGGCGACCCTCATGGAGAGCCAGATCCCGCAGATGTGTGTAGACCTGCACATCATTACCTTGGCCATGAGCTCAATGCAGCAGTGGCAAGGCGAGAGAAGGATGAGGCACCTGGAGTCTTCTCCTGCTCCTCATCCTTCTCTGGTTAGCAGGGAGGTTCAAGTGAGCCTTGAAAGGGAGGAGGAGGTGCTGACCTCCACAGCTGGGGGCTCCCCTCAAGGTGCTCTGAGTGTGGACAACAGCTCCTCAGCTACTCCGCCAGTGAGCCCAGCTCCAGAAGATGCAATGCATGTGGAGAGTCCTGACCCTGTGAAGGAAACCCTCAGGCAGCCAGAGGACACCAGCCAAAGTCATCCCAGGCCAAGGGGAGCCTGATCAGCAGCCTGCCTCCAGTCCAGCTGCTGGCTCTCGGTTCACACCTTGTAGAATTACTCGCAAATGTATAACGAAAACCACCGAGAGACAGTTGGGGTTTCACAGGTGTTTGAAATTGTCCATTTGTTTATTGCTATAAAGTTTTTTCACTTTTGAAGTTAACATTCATTGTGTAAAATGTTTATTCCTTCGTGCCTTAATTGTGAGATGCTGATTTCACCCTTCCCCATAGTGGGCTGACAGTGTAGAGACAGCCCTCCTTTGGTAAGCATCTCTGATGTGCCAGAGTGCATGGGTCATCTGGGCCCTAGGCACGGAACCTTAACAGAAAGGAGGCGACAGACTGAATGCTTTTAGGAAAGTTTTTATTGCCGTCACTCTGAGAGGCAAGCATGGTGGCTGGAAGCGGGTAAATATGAGACTGTCTCTTGCCTCCTGTCCCTCGCTCCGTTGGAGGCACTGCATCACTCCACAAGGATCCACAAAGACAGGGTTTATGAGACCCATACCAGGTGATCAGTAGTGCTGTCTTTGCACGAGCCCTGGCTACTTTGCTATTCCCCTTTGCTTATGCACTGATGGTCCTCAGTGCCCATCTTTGCTGAGAGCTAACCTCACTCAGCAGTAATGCCACCCATGCTGACCACCCAAGAGCAAGCCCACCGATAATGGCCTCCGCTCCCCCTCTTCCCCATCCACTGCTGATCATGGCTGCCTTCCTGTCACGACACTGACACCTCGATGCCGCCACCTTTCAACAGTTGGAAATCCGAAGGCACATGAGGGCCGCCCATCATCCACTTAATTCCAATCCCCCCCATTGAATCACAATCAATTGCGTACTCATGTATTAAAACTAACTGTTCAGCAATTCAAATGGAAGTCCTGTTGTGTTGGTGTAGCGATGCTGCCTTGCAGCTTTCCTGCTGCTAACTAAATCTGGAACCAACATGACGACGTCGGGGTTCCGGGAGGGAGCGTCCACCGCTATTCTCTGGCCCCCCCATGCCTCCATTCCCGCTCCAAACGGCCTCACTAATTTCCGCCCAAGGACTGCAGTTGCACCACTCCACCACTCGTCCTGGCCATCTCTCGAGCGTTATCAGCTCTCTTCTCCTGCATGATGAGAGGAGAATGATTCATCAGTTGGCTGCCCTTCCTCATCTCTTCCAGCATGACATACACCTGGGCTGATGTTCCCCTCAGTGATGTCCCCGTCTGACTGTTGCCCCATACATAAGGGTGGCTGCTGTCTCAGGATTGCGACTGCACACTTGATCTGTCAATGTGAGGGAGAACTAGGAGCACTGTGTGAGGTCAGCTCGCTTGCATTCTGTTGGTGCCCAGTCATCCGGGTGCCGCTGGCCACAAGAGGTCATTGAACCTTTTCCTACACTGGACCCACACCCTTCTCGTGTGTCCCCGGCTGCTGACCTCTGTGGCCACCTCCATCCGAGCCCTCGTGTTTCTTTGGGTGGATTTCTCCTTCCTGAAGATGGGAAGAACTGCTCTCTCCTCTCTGGTACAGTATCAGTCAGTTCCTCCAGTACGGCATCAGAAAAACATGTTGGCACCCTGGGATGCATGCCCATGCCAACCCTGCTGTTCCATCCCTGAAGGCAATAGCAAGCCCAGTCATGGCTGCCACTTGGCTTTTAAAATCGCCCTCAGTAACCTGGCCCCGCCTCCAGGCTGTTTCCAGCACCTCTAACTGGGCACCAGACTCACCCCTGGGCCAATTAGGCCCTTTACAGATGAAAACTGCATCGCATCAGTGATGCTGAAGCACAGCGGGGTCAGGACCTGGAAATGTTCGTGGCATCAAGTTAAATGACTCCTTTATTCAAAAAGGGAGGGTGACAGAAAGCAGGAAACAACAGGCCAGTTAGCTTAACATCTGTCTTAGGGAAAATGTTAGAAGCTATTATTAAAGATGTTACAGCAGGGCATTCAGAAAAATTCCAAGGTAATCAGGCAGTGTCAACATAGTTTTGTGAAAGGGAAATCATGTTTAACCAATTTATTGGAGTTCTTTGAGGGAGATACTTGTGTTGTGGATAAAGGGGAACTGGTGGATGTATTGTACTTAGATTTCCAGAAGACATTTGATAAGGTGCCACATCAAAGATTATTGCAGAAAATAAAAGCTCATGGTGTAGGGGGTAACATATTGGTATGGATAGAAGATTGGTTAGCTAACAGGAAACAGAGGTAGGCATAAATAGGTCATTTTCTGGTTGGCAAGATGTAACGAGTGGTGTGCCACAGGGACCTGTGCTGGGGCCTCAACTTTTTACAATTTATATAAAAGACTTGGATGAAGGGACTATGGTTTCTAAATTTGCTGATAACACAAAGATAGGTAGGAAAGTAACTTGTGAAGAGGACATAAGGGATATAGATAGGCTAAGTGAATGGGCAAAAAACTGGCAAATGGAGTATAATGTGGGAAAGTGTGACATTTTCTACTTTAGCAGGTAGAATACAAAGGAGGCATATTATCTAAATGGTGAGAGTTTGCAGAGCTCTGAGATGCAGAAGGATCTGGGTGTCCTAGTGCATGAATCACAAAAGGTTAGTATGCAGGTACAGTGTGTAATTAGGAAAGCTGATAGAATATTATCGTTTATTGTGAGAGGAATTGAATACAAAAGTAGGGAGGTTATGCTTCAGTTATCAGAGCATTGGTAAGACCATATCTGGAGTACTGTGTACAGTCCTGATCTCCTTATTTAAGGAAGGATATAAATGCATTGGAAGCAGTTCAGAGAAGGTTTACTAGACTAATACTTGGAATGGGCGGGCTGTCTTATGAGGAAAGGTTGGACAGGCTAGGCTTCTATCCACTGGAATTTAGAAGAGTAAGAGGCGACTTGATTGAAACATATAAGATCCTGAGGGGTCTTGACACGGTAGATGTGGAAAGGATGTTTCCCCTTGTGGAAGAATCTAGAACTAGGGGTCACTGTTTAAAAATAAGGGTTTTTAAAGACAGAGATGAGGAGAAATTCTTTCTCTGAGGATTGTGAGTCTTTGGAACTCTCTTCCTCAAAAGGCGGTAGAAGCAGAATCTTTGAATATTTTTAAGGCAGAGGTAGATAGTTTCTTGATAAGAAAGGGGGTGAAAGGTTATCAGGGTTAGGTGGAAATGTGGAGTAATCAGTTCAGCCATGAACTTATTGAATGGCGGAGCAGGGTAGAGTGGCCTACTCCTGCTCCTAATTTGTATGTTTGTATGTTCCTGACCCTGCAATGAAAATTCCATCCTGAGGATATAAATGACATTGGTGGTAAGCCATTCAAGCACTTTAATACAATGTGGGGAGGAGGTCGTTGTAAACAGAAAACATGCTTAATACAGTGAATTCTTACAAGGTATGCTTAATCTCTCCTATCTTACCTAACCTGGTAAGATCATTCAGCTTCTTCTGGCATTGTGTGACAGTGTTTTGAATGGTTGCATTAGTACCTACCGCCACCAGCTTTCTGCCTGTCCTTGCCAAACACTAGTTTTCTCCTGCCACTACCCACCGAGCACTTTGACATTTACACCCGCGAACCTCCTGGTTTGTAGCAAAACTATTTTTCCGATCATGTCTGGGCTTCTAAGCTTCTATGCCCTGCTTCCAAATGGGCAAGGTTCCAAAAAGAGGTTGCTTCAACACCCACCCTCATTGTTCAAATGAAACTGACCCCAGAAATTATAGTGTCCTTACCTTGCAATGTTAGCTGGAGAGAAGTCCCAGGATGGTACACAATACTTCTGGTAGGGGTTATGCTCCCATATAGCAGCTAGGCTTGTGCGCCACCATGTGAGGACTGTTATCGAAGGTGGAACCAAAGGGTTTGTTCATCGGATTGACAGAGGCAGTGGTAACTTAGCAGGTGGAGGGCTATAGGAAAGGGTCTTGGGAATTAGAGTGCATTAGTGAGGGAGCTGTGGAATAATTTTTCCAGGAATGGAGGGCAAAGTTTCTTTGTGCAGGGCATTTATGTGCAGCATAATGTTGAGTCAAAGCAGCAGAGAAAGCGGAGCAGACAGGGCAAGGGGAATTTAGGTGAAGTTTGAAATGATAAAGGACCAAGGGTGAAGAGTCAGCAGGGTGAGAGACAAGGAGGAGAGATGGGAATGAAAGAAGTTGAAGTGCTCCAATGAGAAAAAGGAGTAGGGGAGAAACTATGATGAAAGGTCACTGACCTGAAACGTTAACTCTGCTTCTCTCTCTCCATGGATGCTGCCAGACCTGCTCAGTATTTCCAGCATTTCTTGATTTTGTAATTATAGGGGACTCCTCATCTGAAAAACATACCTTGTATATTTTAAAATGTACCAAGCCTAAGATGTCCATTTAAAAAGAATCCTATTTCTAAAAATTTGAAAAAATTAATAATTCCACTGTGCCACTTATCTGAATAGCCTCCTCTGTGCTGTAATGACTCTATGTATCATGAAATCATGTTCTCAGCCATTGGTTTTACATACATTAACCACAAAATGTATCTTCTCATCTGGATTTTAAATAAGCTTGGTGTGAATTAGATATTAAGTCATTTTGTACTAAAGTTTAAATCTCAGCATATTTTGCGATGGTTGCTGTTCTGGTTAAGGGATAATATATCAACAGTACACAATTATCTCCCTAAAAGATGAGGGGATCTGTTTCTTATTGGTCTTCATATGGATTACCTTATGTGGTATCTATATAAAAGATGTTAGCTTTTGAAATGAATGCATTATCATGTTTTTTTATCTTACATATCTTAATTTGGACTTTTCAGCTGCAAAAGATGTTAAAGCAGAATTGGAAAGATGGACAGCCTTAAAAGAGCTACTTAATTTGATGCATTAAGAATGAACAAAATATATTTTGAATTTTACAGCTGAAGTCATGTTGCAGTTCTCAAAAGGCAGATTTTTATTATTAGTTCTCCTTTGGTGGTGGGTGGATTGCCATTCCATCAGCAACCGTAGGGCACAGGCGATGAACTCCTGTTTGTCTCTGGTACAACACAAATGTTTTGAGACCTGAGGGCTTGGAGACCCTTTCTATTGACCTTCCAAATGGACATGCTGCATACAGGTGTAAGCGGAAAGGGAGAGTAGTGTTTCAAAAGTTGCAGGACCCTGCTTGAGCATCATTGCAGATCCCAGGTGGAAATAGAGAAGCACCTAGAGAATTGATGCATACCATGTTAGGATGTCTGGCTGATGCTTTATAAAATTCAAATGATCTTTGAATATTTTGAAGGGTTGTAGGTGTTTTGGGGGAAAATATGCATGGTTGATAACTCCTACTAGCAACCTGCTGCTTTTCAAAGACTAGCATTTGATATGACAATTATATTGACATCATTCTGTTCTTAGCAATTTTCAGTGTTCAAATTTTAATGATTAGTGAGAGTGTCTTTGTGTATAGAGAGGAATTTATAATTTCTGTCACAGCAGTGTCAAGTGTTAAGATTGACACTGTTATGGTTAAAAGGCCATTCATGCTGGTATCTTAAAGCTTCTAATCACTATTCGCATTGAATAGATTACTATCCAGATGTGAACTCTTTGGAATGACTTCTGAGTGAAATGTGTGCTGTTCAAGGTGCAATACAGCTAAAATTGGATTTTCTAACTGTTGCAGCTGTCAAAAAGAATAAAACGTTGCATAAATCTGAAAGCGCATTCTAGTAGTGAAATGCAAGGTCACAAAGTTGGAAAAGGGAAATCAAACATTGGGAGTACAGGAAATGGAAGGCAGGGAGGAACTCAAGAAAGTTACAATCACCAGGGAAGTGGTAGTAAACAAATTGTTGGAGCTGCGGGATAACAAGTCCCCAGGTCCTGATGGACTTCATCCTAGAGATCACTGTTTAAAAATAAGGGGTCGCCCATTTAAGACAGAGATGAGGAGAATTTTGTTCTCTCATAGGGTTGTGAGTCTTTGGAATTCTCTTCCTCAAAAGGCGGTGGAAGCAGAGTCTTTGAATATTTTTAAGGCACAGGTAGATAGATTCCTGATAAGCAAGGGGGTGAAAGGTTATCGGGGGTAGGTGGAAATGTGGGGTAATCAGTTCAGCCATGACCTTATTGAATGGCGGAGCAGGCTCGAGTGTCCTACTCCTGCTCCTAATTCATATGTTCACATGTACAAAATAAAATGGGACAGTTTGCAGGAAACAACACAGGACAGGGATAAGGGAATTTCATGGAAAATGGCCATAAACCATTCATATGTTGTATCCTATTAGTGATTTGGCAAACAGGTTATTATCACAAAGCACTGGGCTGCCACACCTTGAGTACTGTGTATAGTTCTGGCGGAGAAGGACATTCTGTCCTTACAGGAGATACAAAGAACTGATGAATTAAATTAATATGATGAAAGACTGAAGGTATGAGAGATGTTCATTCTGGAGGTGATTTTATTGAAATATTTAAGGTCCTAGAGACAATAGGGTCTAGAAAGATGTCCAAAGTTAACATAAACTACACAACAAGGTCATAATTTTTTGCTTAGATAAGAAAAGGTCATTAGCAAGAGGCAGCATGGTTTTGTGAAGGAGAGGTCGTGTCTCACTAACTTGATTGAGTTTTTTGAGGAAGTGACGAAGATGATTGATGAAGGAAGGGCAGTGGATGTTGTCTACATGGACTTCAGTAAAGCCTTTGACAAGGTCCCTCATGGCAGACTGGTACAAAAGATGAAGTCACATGGGATCAGAGGTGAGCTGGCAAGATGGATACAGAACTGGCTCAGTCATCGAAGACAGAGGATAGCATTGGAAGGGTGCTTTTCTGAATGGAGGGCTGTGACTAATGGTGTTCCGCAGGGATCAGTGCTGGGACCTTTGCTGTTTGTAGTATATATAAATGATTTGGTGGAAAATGTAGCTGGTCTGATTAGTAAATTTGCAGACGTCACAAAGGTTGGTGGAGTTGCGGATAGTGATGAAGATTGTCAGAGGATACAGCAGGATATAGATCGGTTGGAGACTTGGACGGAGAAATAGCAGATGGAGTTTAATCTGGACAAATGTGAGGTAATGCATTTTGGAAGATCTAATACAGGTGGGAAGTATACAGTTAATGGCAGAACCCTTAGGAGTATTGACAGGCAGAGATATCTGGGCGTACAGGTCCACAGGTCACTGAAAGTGGCAACGTAGGTGGATAAGGTAGTCAAGAAGGCATACGGCATGCTTGCCTTCATCGGTCGGGGCATAGAGTATAAAAATTGGCAAGTAATGCTGCAGCTGTACAGAATCTTAGTTAGACCACACTTGGAATATTGCGTGCAATTCTGGTCGCCACACTACCAGAATGATGTGGAGGCTTTGGAGAGGGTACAGAAGAGGTTTACCAGGATGATGCCTGGTCTGGAGGGTATTAGCTATGAGGAGAGGTTGGATAAACTCGGATTGTTTTCATTGGAATGACGGAGGTGGAGGGGTGACATGATAGAGGTTTACAAAGTGATGAGTGGCATGGACAGAGTGGATAGTCAGAAGCTTTTTCCCAGGGTGGAAGAGTCAGTTACTAGGGGACATAGGTTTAAGGTGCGAGGGGCAAAGTTTAGAGGGGATGTGCAAGGCAAGTTTTTTATACAGAGAGTGGTGAGTGCCTGGAACTTGCTGCCAGGGGAGGTGGTGGAAGCAGGTACGATAGTGACGTTTAAGCGGCATCTTGACAAATACATGAATAGGATGGGAATAGAGGGATACGGACCCCGGAAGTGCAGAAGGTTTTAGTTTAGACAGGCATCAAGATTGGCGCAGGCTTGGAGGGCCGAATGGCCTGTTCCTGTGCTGTACTGTTCTTTGTTCTTTGTAGATACTTAAAATGTAATTTTCTCACATACAGGATAGTGATAGTGTGGAATAGGGAGTCAATGGAAATAATATTATTACAAGGTGATGGATACGTTATTTTTGTAGTCAGGACTACTGAATGGTATGAGAGATATTGTAGTGTATGAAGTCATTAACCTTTGGGATGGATAGAAGTGTTTGTTCCAAATGTCCTGAGGACATTGTAACATGCTGGGGGCAGACTGATTAGTTAAACATGCCTCATGATGGGTAAGCATGTTCTCTTGGAGTTTGTTCGATTTGCTTTATAATGTCTGAGGAACCTCCCAGAGGCTACCCTGAAATTGACAGTTGCTTTGCTCTTTGCTCCCCCTCCTGAGGAATCAGCATTAATAGCGATTGGGAAAGGTTTTGCCTGAGGCAGTACCATCTAATTGATAGGGGAAAATATTAATGGACCTGATATTTCCTTTCTTTTTTGTATGTTCAAATGTGAACCAAATTCAACTTTGATGTTTAAATGGAGTTAGAAAAGACTAACTGGAATACCACTAATGAGCTGCTAACACTTTACTAATGGGTGTGCAATGATCATACATGATTTAGGCTAAGTCTGATATTTCAAACAGGAGAGTTTCAAGCTATTTTTCATTTGTCTCCCTTTTTACGTAGAAACTTAAAACCCATATGCATAGATGAAGGGAATACACATTACAGAGGTGAATTATTGAAATTAAAAGAACTTTTCATTGATTGTTTCCTCAGAATTTGTTGGACTTAAATATCAGGTTACCTAAAATTTATATCTTTACATAGGAAACCTCATACCTGCTAATGCTATTTTCCCTCAATTCCAGGTTGATCATAACTCAAATGTTGCACCACCTCTCAGGAGTTAGTTGGTCAGCATGGTACTGAAACTATGACACTGAATCATTCTGCTGACGTTGAAGTACATGTCCATCTTTCCACTAATAGCCCTCACATTGCTGGCATAACACTACTCACTAGGATCACACTGTCGGGATTTTTCTTTCAATGAAGAACCGAGCATGTGGGAGTTTTCTCTGGGTATGTTGGGAATAATTGTTTACCTAATGCTGTAGTTCTGTAACTGTCTGAAGTGACTGCCACCAGCCCCAGAGGTTATTTTTGTTCTGTATTTTGCACCTGAATAGTTGCTGCCCTTACCTAAACCTTTACAATGGATAATGTGACACTCTTTGTTCAAAGGTGGCTAAACAGCTGCTGGGCCCAAGGGCAAGCTGTGCCTAATTCATGTACTGCCCTAGACTGCAGGGAGAACACTGAGGAATAGTGTAGATGTCAACCCAAAAAAAAGACCAGGAACAGTAAACAGCATTGTTCAAAAGTTTAGTGGGTTTCTGCTGTTTTATTTCTGCAATGTATCCTCAAAATGTTAGATCCAAGGCTGATTGACTGATGACTTAGATCAGAGCCTTGCAGAATGGGCTTCTAACTGATTGAAACAAAGGGAATGTAACCTTAATTTGACAGCGTTACGGGAAGTGGAATTTTAATCATATATAAACTCTGGCAAGTCAGTCATTTTTAAACTTCTAAGACATTCTTAAAATAGGAATTGATGCTCAAAATATTTAATTCTAATCTAATATTGAAGGCATTGCTGAATTATATTAACTAATGATATCATGTATAATCCATTCTGATGTTTTCTTGAGGACCCTAGTCAGAATTATAAGAAAGAACTTGCATTTACATGGTGCCTTTTACAACCCCAAGATGGCCCAGATGCTTTACAGCCAATGAGGTATGTTTAAAGTGTAGTCACTGCTGTAACGTAGGAATCACGGCAGCAAATTTGTGCACAGCAAGCTCCCACAAACAGCAATAGGAAAATGATCAGTTCATCGTTTTTTAGTGATGTTGGTTGAGGGATAAATATTGGTCAGGAAACCGGGGATAACTCCTCTTCTGTTCTTTGAAATAGTGCCATAGGATCTTTTATGTCCATCTGAGAGGCTTAACGTTTCCTCTGAATTTTAATGAGGCAGCACATAAGGCTTTTTTTTGCATGTTTTCAATTCAAATTAACATTTAGTTTGAATTAAGCAGCTTTGAATTAAGTAATTATGTAAGTGTTAAAAAGGGGAAGCATTAAATGGAACAATCATGCCTAGTGATCATTCGGAGACAGATTTGATATGCTCGGATTTATACAACATCTTATCATGCATTGAAATGTTTTGTGCAATGAATTTCTTTCTGCAGTGACTTGGTATGTCGGCAAATTTTCTGAATCAGCAATTGTCTTTTAGTTTTATTGGTTAAGGGAAGAATATTGGCTAAGACCAGCTCTTTCCCAAATGATATGCTGCAATAAAACAAAAGGGGGGGAGAAAGGACAGCCTGCCTGGCACTTCCCATTTAAATTAATGTGGGGTTGGCACCACCGCCCACAGGCAATGGAAGTCCTGCTTTGAGTCAGTTCCATTAGGGCCATGGGAGTTTTCAACCCCTTCTGCTCTTATCAAGGGAAGGTGGTGGCGTAGTGGTCATGTCACTGGACTAGTAATTCAGAGGGCTGGGCTCATGCTCTGGGGATTTGGGTTTGAATCCCACTGCTGTAGATGGGGAAATTTGAATTCAATCAATAAATCAGGAGGTATGAAACTAGTTTAATGGTGATCATGAAGCAATTATTGATTGTTGTAAAAACCTATCTGGTTCATTAATGTCCTTTAGGGAAGGAAATCTGCAGTCTTTACCTGGTCTGGCTTACATGTGACTCCAGACCACATAGCAATGTGGTTGACTCTTAAATGGCCTCACAAGCCAATCAGTTCAAGGGCAATTAGGGATGGGTAATAAATGTTGGCCTTTCCAGTGATGCCCACATCCCATGAACGAATGAAAAAAAAGACACATTTCCTCAAGTTAATTTAATTGAAGTCTGATACAGAAATTGTCTTTTAATTTTGATTTAGCGAGCCTGTCCGTCCTGAAGAACAGAAAAACTTGCAATGAAGTAATTTTATATTTTTGGTGAAGTTTAGACACCACTTTCCATTTAGTTTCAAGTGGCATCAGAAATGGATTATCTTCATTGTTGGGCCTATTCCTTTTTCTGACCTTTTGTTTCTAACAGCCACACTTTCCAGTAAAACAACAGGTTGGTTCTCTGAGAAAACAATCATAAAATCTAAGCTGCCTGAACCAGTCTAAATTGCTCTGAAGTTAGTGGCCTTTGACTTTGCCTGTCTGGATTGCTGTTATTCTGTTTGATCATTGCTTTTTCCACTTTCTGCTGTCTTACTGAAGTGGAAGGGACAGGACAATGATGATTCTATCCCAGCTGTGGGTTCAGCTGTAAGTGCTGCACCTGTAACAACAATGCTGCATTTAAAGAATTATAGGGAATGAATTTCCGCAGGGGTTTTCCTGATCGGTTGCTGAAGGTTTGCTGGAACAACTGCAGAAAATCCTGGAAAAATGGCAGGTGAATTTGTGCAAATTTTTCCTGCACAAGCTCTACAAGCACAGCAAGAAGCCATTTGCCCATGTTATCCAGAAGAGCTATCCACTTAGCTCCAATCCCCTGTCATTCCCCAGTGTTTCTTTTCAATATATATGTTTACTTATGTATTTTATTTATATATATATATATATATATATATATATATATATATATATATCCAGTTCTATCTGTTCTTTGTTTTAGTGATGTTCTTCAATTTAAAGGTGACACACTGATCAGTGCAAGTACTTTTTCCCCAATATATTTTATCACAATCGCTCATTACTTTAAACATCCTTATGAGATTTTCTCTCAACTTTTTTTGATGTAAGGAAAAGAACCCAGTTTGTCTTGTCTCTCATCTTAGTGAATCGCTTCTTACCTTCTCCATGCCCTCAACATCCATCCTAAAGTACGGCAGACAAACTGAGCACTGAGGCCGGAATTTTATCCTGCAACCGAGGTCTCGACCTCCGACAAAAGCACCGCTGAGAACCCCGCGTTGCCATTTCTGTGGGAGGCCGGCCAAATCAAGTGCTAATCAGTGTGACTCTCAGAGGACACCCTCTTCCTGGACCCTTTGTTCAGGCATTAGTGCCTTTTAACGAGAGACACCCCCGCATTCCACCCCTGAGCCAGCAGGCAACCCATACAGTTTTTCTTGCCATGCCCACTGTGCTATGTCAGGTCCGCCCATTGCTGGGCTAATTGCGGCAGCGGCAGGATGAGGCCCTTAATTGGGCATTAATTGCCCACTGGCAACAGGGAAGGAAGGCTGTTCAGAGGGCTTAATTTCGGCAGAGGAGGGAAGGTGGCAGGGTCCTCCAAACTCGCTGCAGGGGAGAGCATAAAATTCCCCCAGTATGTTCTACTAGAGGTTAATCAATAATTTGCTTGGATCTAGCATTACCTATTTGCTTCTGTACTCTATACCACTGTTGATATAATTGACCATCCTGTTTGCTTTTTTAACATTTTACCATTTAATGTCAAAATCACTGGTCACAATCTTGCCTTTGATTCAGAAGGTTATGTGTCCAAGATCCACTACAGAGACCTGATTATATAATCTAGACCTACACTTCAGTGCAGTATTTGGGAATGCCGCACTGTTGGAGGTGCCATCTTCAGTGGAGTTGTTAAAATAAGGCCCTTCTGCTGTTTCAGGCGACTCTAAAAGATTCCATGTCACTTTTGGAGAACAAATGGAGTGTTCTCCTGGCTAGCATTTCAAATAATCGCTTCGGCAAAGAGAAGGTCATGTTTGACCAACCTTATTGAATTCTTAGAAGTAACAGAAAGAGTAGACAAGGGTAATGTAGTTAATGTAATATATTTGGATTTCCATAAGATAAACTCATGACTTAGGCCAGAGTGTGAGGAGTCAGGGGACAAGTAGTGGAATTTTGTAGGCAAGCTGCCTACAAAACAGAAAACAGTATGGGTTAAGGGTAGTTACTCAGACTGGCAAAACATGGGAAGTGGTACTGCACAGGAACAGCGCTGGGACCGCTGTTGTTGAACATTTACATAAACGATTTGAACTCTGAAGTACAGTTTCAAAATTTCTGGATGATACCAAATTGGGAGGTACAGTTAATACTGAAGACAGTGACAAAATATGGGAAAACATTAATAAACTTACAGAGTGGGCATTAATTGGGAAAAGAATTTCAGTTTAGATAAATGTGAGGTGCTACATTTTGATAGGAAGATGAAGGAGTCCACATAATCCTAGGAAAAGAAAATAAGCAATAACAAATGGGATAGAGAAGCAAAATGATCCACACAAATTAATAAGACACTGGGGTTCATTTATAGAATTAAAAAGCCGAGAGGTTATGTTAAATTTACATAGAACCTTGGTTAGGCCACACTTGCAGTATTGTGGACAGTTCTGGTCTCCATATTATGAAAAGGAAACAGAGGAAGGTGGCACAGTGGTTAGCACCGCAGCCTCACAGCTCCAGCGACCCGGGTTCAGTTCTGGGGACTGCCTGTGCGGAGTTTGCAAGTTCTCCCTGTGTCTGCGTGGGTTTCCGCCGGGTGCTCCGGTTTCCTCCCACCTCCAAAAGACTTGCAGGTTGATAGGTAAATTGGTCATTGTAAATTGCCCCTAGTGTAGGTAGGTGGTAGGAGAATGGTGGGTATGTGGTAGAGAATATGGGATTAATGTAGGGTTAGTATAAATGGGTGGTTGTTGGTTGGCACAGACTCAGTAGGCCGAAGGGCCTGTTTTAGTGCTGTATCTCTAATAAGAAAAATAGTAATAATAAGGGTGATGCCATAACTGAGAGGTTATACCTACTGGAAAAGATTGAACAGCCTACTTTTGAAAAGGGAAGGTTGAGGGGTGACCTGATAGAGGTCTTTAAAGATTATTTTTTTTTTTAGAGATACAGCACTGAAACAGGCCCTTCGGCCCACCGAGTCTGTGCCGACCATCAACCACCCATTTATACTAATCCTACACTAATCCCATACTCCTACCACATCCCCACCTGTCCCTATATTTCCCTACCACCTACCTATACTAGGGGCAATTTTTATAATGGCCAATTTACCTACCAACAAGTCTTTTGGCTTGTGGGAGGAAACCGGAGCACCCGGAGAAAACCCACGCAGACACAGGGAGAACTTGCAAACTCCACACAGGCAGTACCCAGAATTGAACCCGGGTCGCTGGAGCTGTGAGGCTGCGGTGCTAACCACTGCGCCACTGTGCCGCCCTAAATTATGAAAGGGTTTGATAGAGTACATGTAGAGAAGATGTTTTCGCTGTGGAGGAGACAAAGACTAGGAGCCATAAGTAGGAGATAGTCACAAATAAGTCCAGTAGGGAATGTAGGAGGAACCAGTGAGTGGTTAGATTGTGGAACTTTTTTTTATTCTTTCATGGATGTGAGCGTCGCTGGCAAGACCAACATTTGTTGCCCTTCCCTAATTGCCCTTGAGAAGATGGTGGTGAGCCGCTTTCTTGAACCTCTGCAGTCCATGCAGTGTAGGTACACCCACAGAGCTGTTAAGAAGCGAGTTCCATGTTTTTGAGCCAGCAACAGTGAAGGAACGACGATATAGTTCCAAGTCAAGATGGTGGAGAACTTGCACATGGTGGTGTCCCCATGCATCTGTTGCCCTTGTCCTTTTACATGGTAGAGGTCGAGAGTTTGGAAGATGCTGTCAAAGGAGGCCTGGCGAGTTGCTGCAGTGCACTGTGTGGTACTGTTACTTGCCACTTATCAGCCCAAGCCTGAATATTGTCCAGATCTTGCTGCATATGGACACGGACTGTTTCAGTACCTGAGGAGTCGCGAATGGTGCTGAACACTGTGCAATCATTAGTGAACATCCCCACCTCTAACCTTATGATGGAGGGAAGGTCATAGATGAAGCAGCTGAAGATGGTTGGGCCTAGGACACTACCCTGAGGAGCTCCTGCAGTGATGTCCTGGGACTTAGATATTTGGCCTTCAACAACCACAACCATTCTCCTTTGTTTGTGTTAGGTTGACTCCAGCCAGTGGAGAGTTCCCCCCCGCGATTCCCATTGGCTTCAATTTTGCGAGGGCTCCTTGATGCCATCCTCGGTCAAATGTTGCCTTAATGTCAAGGGCAGTAACTTTCACCTTACCTTTGGAATACAGCTCTTTCCTCATGTTTGGACCTAAGCTGTAATGAGGTCAGGAGCCAAGTGACCCTGGCGGAACCCAAACCGAGCATCAGTGAGCAGGTTGTTGCTGTGTAAGTAGTTCTTGATAGTACTGTTGACTGCACCTACCATCACTTTGCTGATGATCGAGAGTAGACTGATGGGGCGGTAATTGGCTGGGTTGGATTTGCCTTTTTTTTTGTGGACAGGACATACCTGGGTAATTTTCCACATTGTCGGGTAAAGACCAGTGTTGTAGCTGTACTAGAACAGCTTGGCTACGGGCGCGGCTAGTTCTGGAACACAAGTCTTCACTACTATTGCCAGAATGTTATCAGGGCCCATAGCCTTTGCAGTATCCAGTGCCTTCATCCGTTTCTTGGTATCACGTGGTGCAAATCAGATTGGCTGAAGACTGGCATCTGTGATGCTGGGGATCTCAGGAGGAGGCCGAGATGGATCATCCACTTGGCACTTCTGGCTAAAGATGGATGCAAATGCTTCAGCCTTGTCTTTTGCACTGATGTGCTGGGCTCTCCCATCGTTCAGGATGGGGATATTTGTGGAGCCTCCTCCTCCTGTCAGTAGTTTAATTGTCCACCATTATTCATGACTAGATATGGCAGGACTGCAGAGCTTAGATCTGATCTGTTGGTTTTGGGATCATTTAACTGTATAGCATCCTGCTTTCACTGTTTGGCATGCATGTAGTCCTATGTTGTACCTTCACCAGGTTGACACCTCATTTTGAGGTATGCCTGGCGCTGCTCCTGGCATGCACTCCTGCACTCTTCATTGAACTAGGGTTGATACCCCGGCTTGATGGTAATGATGGAGTGGGGTACATGCCGGGCCATGAGGTTACAGATTGTGGTTGAATACAATTCTGCTGCTGCTGATGGCCCACATCGCCTCATGGATGCCAAATTTTGAGGTGCTTGATCTGTTCTGAATTTTACCATTGAGCTTGGTGGTAATGCCACACAACATGATGGACGGTATTCTCAATGTGAAGATGAGACAAGGACTGTGCGGTGGTCACTCCTCACAATACTGTCATGACAGATGCATCTGCGACAGGTAGATTGGTGAGAACGAAGTCAAGTAGGTTTTTCCCTCTTGTTGGTTTCCTCACCACCTGCTGCAGACCCAGTCTAGCAGCTATTTCCCTTAGGATTCGGCCAGCTTGGTCAGTAGTGGTGCTACCGAGCCACTCTTGAAGTCCCCCACCAAGAGTACATTCTGTGCCGTACCCACCCTCCGTGCTTCTTCCAAGTGGTGTTCAACATGGAGGAGTATTGATGCATCAGCTGAGGGAGGTAATCAACAGGAGGTTTCCTTGCCCATTTTTGACCTGATGCCATGAGACTTCATGGGGTCCAGAGTCGATGTTGAGGACTCCCAGGGTAAGTCCCTCCCTACTGTATACCACTGTGCCATCATCTCTGGTGGGTTTGTCCAGTTGGTGGGATAGGACATAACCAGGGATGGTGATGGAGGAGTCTTGGACATTGTCTGCAAGATATGATCCCGTGAGCATGACTGTGTTAGGCTGTTGCTTGACTAGTCTGTGGGACAGCTCTCCCAATTTTGGCACAAGTCCCTGGAAGTTAGTAAGGAGAACTTTGCAGGGTCGACAGGGTTTGCGGATATCGATGCCAGGTGGTCCATCAGGTTTTATTCTTTTTCAACTTTTCTGGTACAACTAAGTGGCTTGCTAGGCCATTTCAGAGGGCAGTTAAGAGTTTGGAGTCAAATGTAGACCATACTGGGTAAGGATGACAGATTTCCTTCCCTAAAGGACATTTGTGAATCAGATGGGATTTTACGACAATTTGGTAATTTCATGGTTAATTCCTGATATTTTTATTAAATTTCAGTTCTGCCAGCTGCCATGGTGAGATTTGAACTCTCGTCCCCAGAGTGTTGGCCAGGGCCTCTGGACTACTAGTCCAGTAACATTACCACAATGTCACCATTTCCCAGCTGCATTAAGGAGTATTTGATGAAAACAACATAGATGCATTTATGGGGAAGCTAGCTATACACATGAGGGAGAATGCATTGGAAGGACATGTTGATAAGGTTAGATGAAGAGGGGTGAGAGAAGGCTCGTGTGGAACATAAACATCATCATAGACCTGTTGGGCCGAATGGCCTGTTTCTGTGCTGTACATCCTCTGAAATTCTATGTAATGTATGAATCATAAAATCTTGTCATTACCTCCTTGCTATTTGTGGGATCATGCTGTGCACAAACTGGCTGCTGTATTTACCTACATTACAACAGTGATTAAATATCAAAAGTACTTATATTGACTGTGAAGCACTTTGGGACATCCGGAGATTGTGAAAAGCGCTATATAAATGCAGGTTTTTCTTCCTTTCCTCTCCTTATTCTTGCTCCCAGAATATATCACCTCACGTTTCTCTGCATTATGTTTTATTTGACATCCATGTCCCCAAACTACTAACTTGTCTATGTCCTCTTGAAGTTGTTCACTGTCCTCTTCACAGATAATTGCACTCCCTTTATTTGTGACGCCTAGAAATCTTGATATAGTGACCGCATTCACAAGTCAGTTCCTTTTATATATTGAGTTATTTAGTGCCTTTAGTGTAATAAATGTTCACAGCATTTCAAACAGAAGATAATGGACACGGGGTAGAAAAGCTAGGAGAGATGGCCAAAAGGTGGTTGAAAGATAGATTTCGAGGAAGCTTTTAAAGGCAGAGAGACATGTATCAAGGTAATGAAGTTTAGGAAGGGATTTCTACAGAGTATGGAAGAGGCGTCTGAGGGGTCTGTTGCTGGTGAATGAACTGCAGGAGGTGTGGGGCTGCACAAAGGGCCAGAGCAGAGGACTGAAGGATAAAGGCTGGGAGAGAGGATTGGAAGGAGGTTTCATAGTTAGGACAGGGTGAAGTCTGAAAGGATTGGGAAAGCACGGACAAAGGATTTGAATTCACTGCATTAAGTAAACGTTCCTTCATTGTCACAGTCAAAGTCCTGCAATTCACTACCTAACACCATTAATGGGAGCAGCATTACTACAGGGACTGCAATCAGTCACGAAAAAAGCCCACCAACGTATTCTCAAGGCAGCAGGGATATCCGGAGAATAAATATATCAAATGAAAAATAATTGATGCTATGTCATATAACGTAACACTCAAAATGGCTTCGGCTGATTTACATTCATCCCGATTGTTAATATTGCCCTTTTTCTCTCTTTCCCCAACCTCCCACTATCGTTTACCCTCTGTGAGCTAGAAAGGTCACCTTGTTTGGGTCAGGTACTGCAGCTCTTGGCATCCACCAGATATGTGCTGCATGAAGCATAAAAACCTTCTCAGTCAGAAGAATTGCTAGATTAAATATGAAACCCTGCCATGAAATTGGTATGTAATACTCCATCAGTAAAATGTAGAACTACACTTTAAAATTAGAGAGTAGGTAGCAGACCTTTGTCCAGATTTATGCCACTGCTGTTGGGGACTAGCAAAACTTTTCCCACTCACTCCAGCCTCTTCATAACCAAATAGCTATTCCAATTCCAAACACAGCGCTGCAAGAAAAGTCCTTACTTTTATGTTTAAATATTTAGTAATGTTTTAAAGTTCAAACTGGTTCAGAAAACCTGACACTAAAATCGGTAACCTTGCTATTTCTGAACGGATGCCAGAGGGATGGTGATCAAACACAATCTCCTTGCCTGTAGGTCAGCTAGCTTGTTCCTAAACATGTCTTGTTGGCCTGACCAGTAATTAGTTCTGTCGCTGTTGTCGCGAATGTTGTGTAATTTGTAACCCAGTATTTATCTGTCATATAAAGCAACCAACTGAAGCAGGCAAACGATTTAAACAGGTTAGCGGTAAAGTCATCAGAATCCTTTGTTTTTAAAAAAGGGATGGGAGACTGTGTGCAATGGAAAATTAATTGAGGGCAAAACTGCGCCCCATTGTGCCCATTTTCCTGGCATAAAATGGGTGTAAAATGGTCCAATTTAGGGGGCTAACCTCTTGCGCCCAATTAGGGTCAGAAACTCATCTGATAAAATATTGGCAGGGGCGCTTAGAGGAGTCCCTGGCAGCTGCCTAAATCGGGCCTCAGGCCCCTTCAATATGCCTATTTTAGGACTCAAATCAGAAATTGTTTTGCCCTGATCCAGCAGACATCTGTCACCCTGAGGTCAGGATGATTTGGTCTACATGGGGCCTACCCAGCAATCTTCAAAGGAAACACCAAAAAGGTATGTCTAAAGAAATGTCTGGCCTGAATGCTGAGGTGGGAGGATTAGGAGTGCTCCACCTGGCTTCACATTGAAATGATTAAACCCCCATGTGATTGCAAGTTGCCTCTAAGGCTGAGACAGGTGCCTACAATTCACCAATACTATGTAACAACAATTTATAATTGTATCGTGCCTTTAATGTAACAAAACATTCCAAAGTGCTTCACAGGAGCATTATAAAACAAAATTTGACACCAAGCTACACAAGGATGTGTGGGTAGGTGGTCAAAAGCTTGATTGAAGAGGTAGGTTTTAAGGAGTGTTTTAAGAGAGGAAAGTGAGGCAGAGAGGGTATTCCAGAGCTTAGGGCTGAGGCAACTGAAGGCGCGGCCACAAATGGTGGAGCGATTAAAATCGGGGATGCGCAAGAGGCCAGAATTAGAGAAGCGCAGGTATTTCAGAGGGCTGTAGGGCTGGAGGAGATGACAGAGATAGGGAGGGGCGAGGCCATGGAGGGATTTGAAAATAAAGTCATTGCTTAACTGAGAGCCATTGTAGGTCAGTGAGCACAGGGGTGGTGGCTGATCAGGACTTAGCACTTGGGCAACAGTATTTCGGGTGACCTCAAGTTTACGGAGCGTGGAATGTAGGAGACTGGCTAGGAGTGCGTTGGAGTAATCATATCTCGAGGTAACAAAGGCATGGATGAGGGCTTCAGTGGCAGATGAGCTGAGGCAGGGGCGGAGTTGGGCAGTGTTATGGAGGTGAAAATGGATGGCCTTAGTGATGGCACAGGTATTGGTCGGAAGCTCATCTCGGGATTAAATGTAACACCAGGTCTGTGAACAGTCTGTTTCAGCCTCAGACAGTATGTCTGTACATCAGTACGGATGAGGCCAGCGGACCAATCTGCCATGATTATGTGGCTGGCTTCATTAGGAACATGCAGCATACCTGACACCCAGATCACTCCTTGATCCAATCCCTGGCCATTGCGTCCAGCTGGATTCATCTAGGTAAAACGGAAACCTTGATATCGGGCGGTACAAGTGACGTCCCACCAGCTGCCGTAAATTAAAGATAAATGGTGAAGGAAGCTGATCATCTTTGTCAGCTGCTTGAAGATGGCCATGTGGACAATGCAATCTGGATAAGGGCTCTCTAATGATCTGTCTCCACCATCAGACTTTAAGACCACCCCACCCTGCCCATCTCTTGTTCTACTGCCTGATTTCCAGTTGAGGTTTTAGGGATGGAGGTACTTACATTCTTTCTCTAAAAGCATTTTAGGGAAATTTTTCCAGTTTCATTTAGAAGGTCGCAGCATGTGACTGATTTCTGATTGTCAGGCTTGTTGCTGCAAGTAGCAAGTCAGAAGATTCCTCTGAATTTGAAGTAACGATTTCCAGGATTTCTTTCAATTCTAGATCTTAATAGTCTGAGTGAGTCTCTGTGTGAGCGTGAGTCTGTGTGTGTAAGTCTGTGTGTGTGTGAGTCTGTGTGAATGTGAGTGTGAGTCTGTGTGAGTGTGCATCTATGTGTGTGTGTGTGTGAGTGTGAGCGTGAGTCTGTCTGTATGAGCATGAGTCTGTCTGTGAGTCTGAGTCTGTGTGAGTGTGAGTCTGTGTGAGTGTGAGTCTGTGTCTGTGTGTGTGTCTGTGTGTGTGAGCGTGAGTCTGTCTGTGTGAGCGTGAGTCTGTGTGTGTGAGTCTGTGTGTGTGAGCGTGAGTCTGTGTGTGAGCGTGAGTCTGTGTGTGTGAATGTGAGTCTGTGTGCGTGAGCGTGAGTCTGTGTGGGTGAGCGTGAGCGTGAGTCTGTGTGAGCCTGTCTGTGAGCGTGAGTCTGTCTATGTGAGCGTGAGTCTGTGTGTGTGAGTCTGTGTGAGTGTGAGTCTGTGTGTGTGAGCGTGAGTCTGTGTGTGTGAGTCTGTGTGTGTGAGTGTGAGTCTGTGTGTGTGAGCGTGAGTCTGTGTGTGAGCGTGAGTCTGTGTGTGTGAATGTGAGTCTGTGTGCGTGAGCGTGAGTCTGTGTGGGTGAGCGTGAGCGTGAGTCTGTGTGAGCCTGTCTGTGAGCGTGAGTCTGTCTATGTGAGCGTGAGTCTGTGTGTGTGAGTCTGTGTGAGTGTGAGTCTGTGTGTGTGAGCGTGAGTCTGTGTGTGTGAATGTGAGTCTGTGAGCGTGAGTCTGTGTGGGTGAGCGTGAGTCTGTGTGAGCGTGAGTCTGTGAGCGTGAGGCTGTCTGTGAGCGTGAGGCTGTCTATGTGAGCGTGAGTCTGTGTGTGTGAGTCTGTGTGAGCGTGAGTCTGTGTGTGTGAGCGTGAGTCTGTGTGTGTGAATGTGAGTCTGTGTGCGTGAGCGTGAGTCTGTGTGGGTGAGCGTGAGTCTTTGTGAGCGTGAGTCTGTGTGAGCGTGAGTCTGTGTGAGCGTGAGGCTGTCTATGTGAGCGTGAGTCTGTGTGTGTGAGCGTGTGTGTGTGAGCGTGAGTCTGTGTGGGTGAGCGTGAGTCTGTGTGGGTGAGCGTGAGTGTGAGTCTGTGTCAGTGTGAGTCTGTCTGTGTCAGTGTGAGTCTGTGTGTGTGTGAGTGAGTCTGTCTGTGTGAGTGAGGCTGTCTGTGTGAGTGTGAGGCTGTCTGTGTGAGTTTGAGGCTGTCTGTGTCAGTGTGAGTCTGTGAGCGTGAGTCTGTCTGTGTGAGCGTGAGGCTGTCTGTGTGAGTGTGAGTCTGTGATTGGTCGTCAGCTCTCAGCATGTGGGACCTCCGCTGCTGGGGTCCTTATTCCTGGGAAAGGCCCACCACTGTCCACCTAAGTACCTAATTGGCACATAATGCGGCAGGCCCTCCCTGAGGAGGTGACACGTGGCTGAGACCCCCGTCTCCCAGATGAACTCCTGGTGTGTGTGTGTGTGTGTGTGTGTGTGTGTGTGTGTGTGTGTGTGTGTGTGTGTGTGTGTGTGTGTGTGTGTGTGTGTGTGTGTGTGTGTGTGTGTGTGTGTGTGTGTGTTAGTCTATAGGCAGGATTTTATCCTGCCCTTGGAAATGGGAACGGAGGCGTTGGATCCCTGCCAGTTTGCCTTTGGTGGGGAAGGCCGAGGATGGCCTTGAATGGCCAATTGAGGCCCTTGAGTGGCCAGTTAATGACCATTTAAGGGCCTCTTCCCATCTTCACAATTTTGTTGAGGACAGAGTGGCCTGCCACCACGTGGAGATGCCGCCAGGCGAGACCTGGCAGCCTCCTAGCGAGGTTGGGTGGGGGGACCCTCCTTTGGGGACAATCCATGGCCCACAGAGGGCCTCCCCCCAGCAGTGATGGCCATTCCCCTCCCTTTCCAGGAAGAGCAAGACTCCCCCACCCTCATCAACACCACTCCCCACCCCATTGCCGGGTCCTGTCTGAATGGCCCCAGCAACCCCGACCCCATTTACCTGTCCCAGGGTCTCCGATGTCCTTGTCACTGCAGGGCCTCCTGCAGTACCAGCAGTGGCGAGCACTCCCAGTGGTGCAGCCAGTACTCCAGATTCTGATTGGTTGGCAGCTCTGGAGGCGGGAGCCAACCCTTAAAGGGACGGTGTCCCTGATGGCGGGCAGTTATTCACTGCCAGCTGTGAGATTGCAACTGGCGTCTGTCGGAGGGTCAAGGCGGCATCTCCCACTGCTGGAGCCTGTGAGTGAGCCTGTGTGTATGTGGGTGTGAGACTGTCAGTATGTGAGTCTGTATGTGAGAGTGTGGGTGGGTGAATCGGCATGCATCGCAAAACGCATTGAATGCCAAAATAAAAAGAAAAGCTTGTATAAATTTTTACAGACTGAATGTTACTAATGAGTTTTGCAGAGGCATAAATAGCTCTTATGTGGTTCAGTGGTTAGATGTTGGGCTTTCAGCCAAAGATTACTTGTTTGGACCCCCTCCCCCCCGCACTCCCCCACCACCGCCCCCAAACCTCCCACCCACTGCTTAAATTTATTGACATTCCCATATCCTGTAGTGTGTCCTCATGACTAATTTGCCTAATCCAAGCTAACAGGTTAATTGTACCATCTATCCTTCTCACAATACAGTGACTAAATCTGAATACAGAGTTCCAGGTGGGGCTGGACCAATGCCCTGTACAGACTCAGAATCACTTCCTAACTGTTCTGTTCTAATCCTCTGGCTGTACAGCCAAGATCCTATTCTATACTCTTTATTGTTGCTGTGCTGTTAGCTTTCGGAATCTATCCACGAAAACCATTATGGCATAGAAGGAGGCCATTTGGCCCGTCAAGTCCACGCCGACTCTATGTAGAGCAATCCAGTCAGTCCCATTCCCCGGCTCTATCCGCATAGCACTGCAAGTTTATTTCCCTCAAGTGCCCATCCAGTTTCCTTTTGAAATCATTGATCATCTCTGCTTCCACCACCCTCGTGGGCAGCGAGTTCCAGCACATTATCACATGATGGGCAAAAAAGTTCTTCCTCACAACCTCCATGCATCCCTTGCTCAAAACCTTAATTCTGTGTCCCCTTGCCCTTGTACGATCAGCTAATGGGAACAGCTTTTCTTTCTCTACCTTATCTAGACCTGTCATAATCTTGTGCACCTCTATCAAATCCCCCTCAATCTCCTTTGCTCCTGGGACAACAACCCCAGATTATCCGACCTGTCCTTCTAGCTAAAATCCCTCATCCCTGGAACCATTCTAGTAAATCTCTCCTGCATCCGCTGAAGGACCCTCACATCTTTCCTAAATTGTGGTGACCAGAACTGGATGCATTCTATACCCACGCTGTGATGTGTCCAACAACAACAACAACACCTTGCATTTATATGGAATAAAAACAGAAAGTGCTGAAAATACTCAGCAGGTGTGGCATCATCTGTGGAGAGAGAAATGAAGTTAACGGTTCAAGTTGATTCCCTTTCACCAGAAGTTCTGACCAAAGGTCATCGACCTGAAACGTTAACTCTGTTTCTCTCTCTAAAGATACTGCCAGACCTGCTCAGTATTTTCAGCATTTTCAGTTTTTATTTCAGATTTACAGTATCTGCAGCAATTTGCTTTTGTATTTGTATTTATATTGAGCCTTTAATCTAATAATATGTCCCAAGATGCTTCACAGGAGCATTATGAAAGAAACTTTGACACTGAGCCACATAAGGAGATGTTAGGACAGATGACCAAACACTTTGTCAAAGAGATGGGTCTTAAGGAGCATCTTAAAGGAGGAAAGAGGTGGAGACGTTTAGGGAGGGAATTCCAGAGCTGAGGGCCTAAGCAGTTGAAGGCATGGCCACCAATGGTGCAGCAATAAAAATGTTCTGTAGAATAATGCCATTTAACTTATAATATAATGAGCTTTCCCAAGTTCATGACTTTACATTTTGTGCACATTAAATTACATGTCACTGGTCAGTCCAACTTCCTCATCAATCCAGCTCTTTGTCTGTTTGATAAGGCTTTTCCCCATTACCTGTGGGCCTTACCAGTTTGGTATCATCTGCAAAAAAGTTCAGGCTCACCTTACAAGCTATTCATGTTCATTGGAAATACAACAGACCTAGCAGTGAACCATTAGTTACCTCCTTCCCTGCTGATCCAGCTCCACATCCTTTGCTTACTCTGTTTCGGCAAGTTTTCGATCCATCTCAGAAGCATCTGATTATGTTTGGGTGGAGACCCTAGGCAGAATTTTTTTTCTGGGGTCAGGACCCCAACATCGGGTGCAATTCCAGGTCTCGAACCCACATTGCGTCAATGTCAGATGTCCAATGTGATTATTGAAGGGTTGGCCAATTAGTGGCAGGGTGCTTGGCTGCCATCTAACTAAGGACAGCGGGTGGGCTCTCAAGGCTGGAAGGCCAATAGGAGGCACTCCAGCGCTGAGAGAGTGACAGCCCCACCATCAGAGGTGTGTGAGAGAGAGAGAGGGGGTGCTTCAAGATGGAGGCACCCTCTCAAAGCTGATGAAATTTCTTCTATAAAAACTGGCCAGAACTGTCAGAGCTCCATTGTGGAGGGGAAGCCCTTCCACAGGATGGCCCACAGCCACAGCTATGGCCATTTATAAGTCACGGATGCCAGGGTTTTAAGAAACCAACTCGAGCACTGGTTCGGGAAGTAGCGGGCTCATCCTCCTCCGGAGATGGAAAATTCTACCCTCTGGGTTAAAACTGGGAAATAGGAAGATAGGTGGGTCCCACTCGAGACAGAAAGGTGTTCCCATACTCAGCCTAAAACTGGGATTAGACACGCAGAAGAACGCCACAGTCTTGTAAAGACACATCAGAAAGTACTAAATGACAAAAAGTCAATCTGCCCATGCATCTCCTTTCTTCCACTGACAATTTATAATGAATTTTATTGTACATTTCACCTCCTGAGGAAACACTTGCCAAAGTTGAGCAGCTAATGAAGGTTCTTTTGTTGAGCTGGATAGCTGGCTCTCTGAGAATGTTACTTCTGCCAACATAGAGGACATTTTTGTAACTATACATCTAGCAACTCAGCAATTCTTAATCGGTAAACCACAACAGTGCAATCTATTTTGAGGGACAGATTTGTATTTTGGTGGGGGAGGGAGGGGTTGCGGTGGATGGGAGATTCTGCCAACCAAATAGCTATTAATCTACCGACCTGAATTTCTGAGGTACTCTAGCATTCAAGAACAAATCTATTAGGATATCAATGCTTTGACTATCTGTGCAAAGTGCACTGAAGTACTTGAGCACAAACTATCAGAAGTTCCCTGTACAAAATAGTCTAAATTATGCAGGCATGAAAGCTTTTCTTGGAATTCATGATAAACAGCTTGATTCAGGACAATTTAATAACTATTATTCAAATTCAGCAGAATAATTGCCTGACTGAAACAATGATCTATTATCTACTCAATTCAGCTTTTCGGGCAACAAGAACAATGTAGATTTATATAGCGCCTCTTAATGTAGTAAAACATCCCAATGTGTTACACAGGGGTTTAATCAGGCAAAAATATTGACACCAAGTCAAAGAAGGAGACATTCATACAGATTAATCAAAGAGCTGGGTTACAAGGAACATGTTAAAGGATGATAGAAAAGTGGAGAGATGGAGAGGTTAAGGGAGGGAATTCCAAAGTTTCTTTCTTTCTTCTTTTGGGCCTCCTTATCTCGAGAGACAATGGATACGCGCCTGGAGGTGGTCAGTGGTTTGTGAAGCAGCGCCTGGAGTGGCTATAAAGGCCAATTCTGGAGTGACAGGCTCTTCCACAGGTGCTGCAGAGAAATTTGTTTGTTGGGGCTGTTGCACAGTTGGCTCTCCCCTTGCGCCTCTGTCTTTTTTCCTGCCAACTACTAAGTCTCTTCGACTCGCCACAATTTAGCCCTGTCTTTATGGCTGCCCGCCAGCTCTGGCGAATGCTGGCAACTGACTCCCACGACTTGTGATCAATGTCACACGATTTCATGTCGCGTTTGCAGACGTCTTTATAACGGAGACATGGACGGCCGGTGGGTCTGATACCAGTGGCGAGCTCGCTGTACAATGTGTCTTTGGGGATCCTGCCATCTTCCATGCGGCTCACATGGCCAAGCCATCTCAAGCGCCGCTGACTCAGTAGTGTGTATAAGCTGGGGGTGTTGGCCGCTTCAAGGACTTCTGTGTTGGAGATATAGTCCTGCCACCTGATGCCAAGTATTCTCCGAAGGCAGCGAAGATGGAATGAATAGGCCTTAGACATCTGAAGTCATGGCCGCCAATGGTGAGTTAAAGAAAGTCAAGGAGACACAAAAGTCAGGCTTTATCCTACCTGACTTATCACCAAGGAAGCGTGCTTTAAATTACATTTTATATATTTAGATATATCTTGATGCTCATGCTGGTGAGTGGAACACTTGTCAAATCATTGCAGCCAATGCTCGCATCAAGCACCTGTCAATTGCAGGTTAAAGCTTCTTTCACCTCAACAATGTACCTTATCTCTAGTCTCAGAAGAGATACTCTGCATCAATCTGAACTATATACTGGCTATCCTGGTGAGCTGAGTGGGATGGACAGCAAATTATAATCTAGCTCAAGTCAAGATAGTGCTGTAAGACAAGCATAACATATTGAAATTTGCAAGTCAGTCAGCATCTGTAAAGGGAAGACAGTTTACTAAACAGGCTACAGGTTATACCTTAAACATTCACTTCATCCACCTCTGGCACACAGTGTGTACCATCTGCAAGATGCACTGCAGCAACTCACCAAGCCTCCTTCCAAACCCACGGCCTCTGCCACACAGAATGACTCGAGCAGCAGATGCATGGGAACATTGCTACCTCCAAGTTCCCCTCCAAGTCACACACCAGCCTGACTTGGAAATATAATGCCGTTCTTTCATTGTTGCTGGGTCAAAATCCTGCAACTCTCTCCTTAACAGCACTGTGGGTGTACCTACACCACATAGACTGCAGTGGTTCAAGAAGGCGGCTCGCCACCACCTTCTCAAGGGCAATTAGGGATGGGCAATAAATGCTGGCTCACATCCCATGAACAAATAAAAATAAATGTTTCAGATGTGTAACTCTTTATCAGAACAGCAGTATTAATTGTATATTAATTGTATTCAATTGTATGCAGGTTGTGGGCATTAACTGGGAATCCACTGGTGTTCCTATAAATGGGAACTGACTGAAACTATGGTTGTTAGGTTAGGAGATGCATGTTTGTAATGTGTATCTATGTAAAATAACCCCTATAAAAGTGTAAAAATTGGCTCCAGTTCTATCCTTCACCACCAGGCTTTTTGGAATATATTAGCAGGCATTTTTGAATTGTGACATATATAGTTAGAGTTGGGGTCATTTAAACTTTGGTCAATATCAGATCAGCTGACCATGACACATCCCTGCTTGATATTCACTTCGATGGAAACAAAATGGGGTGAGTTGTACAATGGACGGGCAGCCTGATATCGCCTGTTTTGTAGAATTGGCCAATGTTAAAATTATCCCTAGTGATTCTGAATTCCTCACAGCTTTAGTACACCTGCAGTGCAGGTGTAATATTGGTATCTGCAGCCAAACTCATACAGGTGGATTTTCCAAGTGGTGCTGTGTATGGTGGCTGGACAGACTGGTCAAGAAATGTGATCGCAATGGACCCATTTTACAGGCACAATCAAATTTTGGGGCCGTTGGTTCTGTCATTAAACAGTGTCATGAAGAAAGCCAGGTGGAAAGGAGAAATAAATGAAAGCTAAAGTATGGGTTCATTAAAGATCCAGATGAAGGAAGTCACTGCAGTTTCATCTGCTGTTGGGTATCTAGAAAATGCAAAGTTCCCCATGGGATGTGTATGGCTCATTTCATAAATACAGATTATTAAAGATCGAGAGAGAGCATTGCTGTAATCTTTTGAGGAGCACTACTACTGAAAAAATATTATGAGCACACTCTGAGAGAAAAGGCTTCAATTGGCAAGAGGGCTTTGCCTTGGATAATGCATGATCTCCCTACTATAATTCATAAGCAACACTTAGAATTTTTAAATAGCATTGTGGGTGAATTAAATCTGCTTAAACTGATGCTATATCTCTCCCCTTTGTCCACACTTTCCTTAAGAATGCAATCACCTAAATATTTTCAGATACCCTTGAGCAATTGTCCGGGCTGATGGAAAGAGAGAAAGACGATAATGAAATAGCTCTTGTGTGGCACACTTTTTACTTAGTGCACAACAGGGACAAGGGATAATTTTCCAGTTCCACGTTACTGATATGGAGCTTTGCCAGTTAAGAGCAACGTGCAGGGTCTTGGTTTACACAGCGCCCTTGGTTTTTGGACCCTAAATAATGGTCAGGAAATTGTGGGCACTGTTTTATTTAATTCATTAATGGGATGGCCCTTGCCCACCTTCTTGAACTGCTGCTGTCCATTGGTGCTGGTACACCCTCAGCGCTGTTAGGAAGGGAGTTCCAGGATTTTGATCCAACGACAGTGAAGGAACGGCGATATAGTTCCAGGTCAGGATGGTGTGTGGCTTGGAGGGAAACTTGCAGGTGGTGGTGTTCCCATGCATCTGCTGCTGTTGTCCTTCTAGGTGGTAGAGGTCACAGGATCGGAAGGTGCTGTCTAAGGAGCCTTGGCGAGTTGCTGCAGTGCAAGATATAGATGGTGCCCAAATTTCCAATATCAGTCGGCAGAGTTGGAATATTACCCTTTGCTGTACTATTCAGACCTGACAATGCCTGTAACAAGAACCGAGTCATTTTCCATCTCATTCATTTGGTTCAAAATTATAAACACAAAAACACATCTGGTTCATATACATTAATTGCAGGAAAAGCCCCAATTATATTTTCCACTAAGTTTAGACACTCTTAGCACGGTTTTATATGAATAGAATAAGATGGCACAAACTGGACACTCGCCGATGCCATACTGCTAGGGAATATGCCCACCTTTAAACATTCAGCATCAATGAGACCTGGCAAAGTAATGTAAAAGGTGTTTGTTGTTGCACTAAGACAAAAGGCGGCTGATAACTTTGAAACCCTATCCCAGTATGAGGCAGTGCCTTCAAAAGAGGAGGTAATGTTAGAAAATTGGAGAGCAAAGATCTTAAAAGCCACCAGTATATTCTTGACTCAATAGCCTGCAGCACTGAATTTGCCTTGTTGCCTACTTTATTGGATCCATTTGCTCCCAAGCAGAATGTTTGTTGAAGGCAACATATTAACCTGACAGGAGAGTTTCAAAAAGTGGTTCCTTTCATGGATTGAAGAGCTTTGGACTTGCTTATCTGCCCAGTTGACAGTGCTTCAAGTCAAACAGTTTTGATCTGTGGTTCTTCTGACTGTAGAAGAGGTCTCTGTTGCAGTTTAAGCTTTTGTAAGTATAGGTCCCGCTTTCACTTGCTTTATTTACATAAAACCCACAAGTGAGACTCCTGGAAAAAATAGATAAGAGACCTTATTGCTAGGTGTTTTTGTGTCTGGAATTAATCTTGCTTTCATATGTATTACTGTCTGCAGCTGTGTAATTATAAATATAATTCCTCTTCTGTGCATGCAATCTTGGAAAAATGTGTGTCCGTAGAGAAATACAAAACTGTTCAAATTACTGGTACATTTTGCAGTTCTGAAACTGTTTTCCTCTTGGACTCAACTGTAGATTTATGTTATAATTTTCTCAATTGATGCACGCTGCAGACTTTGAATCCATTTCGAGAGTTAATTTTACTGCTTTTTGTCTTAATAAAACCATTTGCTATATTGCAGTCATATTCTTATAAATTAAGGTAAATGAAACAATTTTTTGATTTATGAGAAAGAGCTTGAACAATATAAATGAGATCGTCACCCACGTTCTCAGAGGATTTTCACAACCTGAAGGAGGGACAGTGTATAATGCCTTTGTTTAATTTTACATGAATGATTGGAGCAAAGCAGTGAAGGCAAAGCCTGTTGTGATTGTCTCCTGCCAGTCTTGTGTGACAGTTTGGCAGTGAAAACAGAGAAATACATTATAGATGGATTCCAGCAATTCTGACGAATGTATCTTCAGTTGAATGTGTCTGAGCCATGAGACGGTATAATGCATTCTTTTAGTGGTGTAATTAGTGGGGCAATTGGGCTGGATTTTTGTGGTTAATGCTTCAGGGTCTAGAAATGGGATTGTGCCGCACCTGTTTTTGTAGTCATCAAATGGGCACCTAAGAGTCCAGTATATGTGCATGTGCTCATTCTGTGCTGATTTGCATGCCCACCATATTGAACCAGACCACTCGTTAGACAATGGGGGCGCACACCCAAAATTGGTATCAAGCTCATTTCATATGCAAAACTGGGGCGTAACAGCTTTTCCAGGCCCCTTTGTGAAAGTGGTCAGCATTATGCATTGTTCTGTTCCTTCAGGCATACAATAGCCAAATCAGAGGGCGGGTGCTATCCAAAATGCAATTTTCAAATCTTTATTAACTATCTTAATGTGGAGCGGGGAGGGGAAGGATTGCACTTGCAGTGCGGAACAGGCACGCGCAGGCTACCCTTCATATTGTACACTTAGGTGCCCATTTTATGCCCATGAAATGGGTATGTGGCCGATGAATTGCTAGGCCGAGATTTCAAAAGGCTCTTGAGGGGGTATAAAAAGGTAGCAAGAGACAGACTGAGAGAGGGTGGGGAGGAATTTGGGGGTGGGGGGGGTGGGCGCGGGAGGGGAGTTCTGGAGGCTGATGTAGCTGAAGGCTGTACCACCAGTAGTGGCTGAAAGGAGGGGCGATGCACAAAAGGTCAAGGGTCAGAGGATTGGCGGCCACGGTCAGGGATATAAAACCGGAGGAGCTTGGAGAGATAGTGTGGAGTGAGGCCATGGAGGGATTTATAGATTAGGATTTTAAATTTGATGCATTGAAGGTTGGGGAGCCAGCATTGGTTGTTGAGGATATAGTACATTAAGTATTTATCTGCTGGTGTCACCAATTTCTGGAGTCTTGTTTGCAAATCATGACCTAGCAATTAACCTGAATTTGGATTGCTAATGCTATTGTACTGGAGTTGGCTGATTTAAAGGATAGGCCTGCATTTTTTCTTCTGAAAGACAATTCTATTGCTGCCCGAGCACTTTAGATCCTCTTACAGCCACTAGCTCCTATTTCCCAGCCCAAATGTTGAGGAGGGCTTGCTGGTGACTTGGTTGAATATGGGATGGCCAATCAGAGTATTCCTCTAATTGGGTTTGACTGATTACACTCAGTGGGATTTGAAAGTATGAGTCAAGACAGTGAAAACAGTGCCCTGTTAAATGTGGAGCAAACTTCAGTTATATGTGCCCACATTCTGCATGTCAAATATGTAAAGTGTATATAAAAAAGACAAGAAATTGTGAGGAGAGTTCGTCTAATTCAAATTGTCGCTTTGCATTTTTATTGCTTTAATGATCTGGTGACAGGTTGACTGCTTTTTTACTTTTGTAATCTGTGGTATATTGTAGCTTTTGGCACTGGAATCTGAAAGGGGTCATGAGGTTGCCATGTATTTGCCTGTGAGAAGAATAAGCACACAAGAAAAACATTTGGCTGAATTAATGAAATGTCATTTTTAAAGGGTACAGTCCATATATTCTTGCACAATTAACCTTTTAAAAATGTATGTATTTGAAACTAGCTGTTTCAATGTACGTTTTATGGTCACTGCAATTTTCTTTGTAAATAAAAAATGTCTAATGTAATTTGATGGTGTGAAGTGTTGCCAAGACTGTACAAAAACTAGAAATACTCTTTCTTAATAAAACTGGATCAGTAAAATCTAAAAGATTT
Organism: Heterodontus francisci; assembly: GCF_036365525.1. Taxonomy (NCBI): domain Eukaryota; kingdom Metazoa; phylum Chordata; class Chondrichthyes; order Heterodontiformes; family Heterodontidae; genus Heterodontus; species Heterodontus francisci. The sequence goes on from NC_090375.1 coordinate 31,975,766, forward strand.
ATCTATGTACCTGTTCAATACTTCATAACTTATCAGCAATGGCAAGCGAGTTAAGTTATCTTCTAGTATGAGCTTACTTCACCGGCAACATTAATTCCTGTTGTTCAGCAGTCTGCTTGTTCAAGCCCCATTCCTGGACTTGACATAATCTAGACCAGGGTTGTCCAACGTTTTCGGGCGAAGGGCCGCATTATGATTTTTGCTCAGCCCAGGGGGCCAGTGTGCAAATTTCGAAAGATAAAGGCATGAGAAATTTCTCTCTCTAATAAAAACAACACATATGCATTTTTGTGAAGAAGCTTTAAATGAGAAGACTAATTTATTGACTTACTTTCTCATCACTATGTTGAAAACTGATTTAGTGACATACCTGGCATTGTTTTTGCTTGTATAAGTAGTCAGCCTCCGCCCGCACACTTGATATAGTAATGCAGAATATTCTGGATAGATATCTATCTATCAGGAGTGATCTTGATCTCTCTCTCTCTGTCTCTGTCTCACTCCCTGTGTTCCCCCGCTCTGTATTGTTCCACCCCTCTCTGTGTTATCCTCACTCTCTGTGTTCCCCCTGCTCTGTCCCCCCTCTCTCTATCCTCTCCGCCCTCTCTCTCGCTGTTCCCCCTCTCTCAGTATTTCCTCACTCTCTGTTTCCCTCTTTCTTTGTTTCCCTTCCCCCCTCTCTTTGTTTCCCCTCTCCCTCTCTCTCTCTGGCAGTGCAGGGAGTGGGAGCGCTCAGCACAGCAGCTTGTGGTTGGTCATTTTGTTTAAAAACATCGTGCTGAGTTTCACAGCTGACAGCTGTGGAAGCTGGAATGTGTTTCCCAATATCGGACAGATTCGGGGTTTTCCTGCGGGCTTTTTAAAAAAGTCGGAAAACCTCGAATCTGTCCGATGTTAGGATGTGCATTCCTGCTTCAGCAGCTGTGAAACTGACAGTGTGATGTTTTTAAAAAGGCCGCTGTGCAAGAAGACGACAATGGGAAATTTCCCATCTCCAGTCACGGAGCCCAGGCGAGGATGAGGAATGGCCCAGGTACAGTTTACAACCGTGGGCCGGATGGAAACCTTTGGCGGGCTGGGTCCTGGCCCATGGGCCGTATGTTGGACAACCCTGGTCCAGACTGCCATTTCTATTCAGTATTGAGGGAGTGCTGCACTGTCGGAGATAGCAGAGTTGATTTTAACCCTACGAGCCCAATAGTTACAAACAAGCAGATTACTTACACATTTGGAATTGGCCTTTTTCCACCATCTCCCATTATTAACCTCCTGGGTTCTGCCAGTGGATGAGACGCCCACTTAAAGCAGGCAGGAGTCTTATGGATTTATGCAATTTGGGATCCTATTACATGGCTGGAACACCGATCAAGTGCAGAGTGGAGAGGATGTCCCAGCTCTCGCTCCAGTGTGGAACAGGTTGACGACTAGTAGAAAATTCAAAGGGATCCTCCTACTAAATTAAAAAATATCCTTGTGGGGTCGGGAGGAGCAGGAGTGTGTCTATGGTCCCTATGAAGAGGGTCGCAGACTCCACAGATTCCCCATGCCCCCAACCTTCCCTTCTCTCCATTTCCTCCCTCCCAAAACCTCCAGTCCGCCAATTACCTGGATGCCAGTAGGTGGCCAAGAACCACCTCCGCTTACAAAAGCAAAATACTGCGGATGCTGGAAATCTGAAACTAAAACAGAAAATGTTGGAATACTCAGCAGGTCAGGCAGCATCTGTGGAGATAAAAACAGCGTTAATGGGCTGGATGTTGTGCCTGCAGCGGGGTTCCCAAAGGCAGGCCAAAAAGGACATGGGGAATCCCTCCTCAGCCAGCTGGAGCCTCCACCCCCACTCTGGTGCAATTCTACAGTGCCGGGCCAACTAACAGCCCAGCACCGGGGTCCCCATCCGTTCAAAGACAGAGAACCCGCCTTCAAGAGCTGCCGGTCAATCACAGGGCCAGCAGCTCAACAGTATTGGCAGCGCTAACGGGAGCGGTGGACACTGCTGGTACTGCAGGAGGCCTTGGACACGAGCCTGGTTCTGCAACCCAAACCCAAGGTAAGTGAGGCGGGGTCACCAGGACCAGACTGGCAGACCCCGACGAGGTGAGGAGAGGGTGGTTCAGGAAGGTGCAGGTTTTCCCAGAGGGGCCCCTCTGTGAGCTACAGATTGCCCACGGAGGAAGAAACAACCCCCCCACCCCCCAAGTCCACTGGGAAGTTGCCTCGTTTTTTAATGGGCGACCGGAGGCACCCCTGCTGCTGGTTAAATCCCAGCAGCGACAGGAAGAGGCCCTTAAGTGACCAATAATAGGCCACTTAAGGGCCTCAATTGGCCTCTGCACGGGAATGTGCTCTTCGGTCTATCCTGCACCCGACAAAATTGCTTTGCAACGGGAAGACGATGGGCCCTCCGTCCTCCCACCTCCCATCGCAATTCCATGCCCCCCCCCCCCCCCCCCACCCCCTCCTCCCCCACCCTGAACCTGTCTTGGGGGGCCCAAAAAAATTCAGTCTAATGTTTAAGGTCTGTGATCACAACTGAAATTCCACCCTTTGTGATTTGGATCCCCCCATGATTGCCAAGATCTCCTGGACATTCAGAATTCCTTGAACTACTGTTCTCGCCGCATCCTAATATCTTATTTTAACACCATGTGTCACCACTTGCATACTCTCGACCTCTCTCTTGAGCAGCACTGACTCACTCTATCTGGTCCACATTTTCATTCTTTGCCCCATCTGGCACTTTAACAAAAAACTTTTCATCTTCCTTTCATGTGTGACGGATTGCAAGCTTCAACAACACATGGTACCAACACCCCTTTGGATCCTTCTTCCCCTTCCCTTCCCTCTGACCCAATCTCTTCTTCGAATCTCACCTCTTGCCATAAAAAAGAGTTCTGATGAAAGGTCACAGACCTGAAACATTAACTCTGTTATTCTCTCCACAGATGCTGCCAGACCTGCTCTGTAGTTCCAGCATTTTCTGTTTTGGCACCACCTCACTTCCCCCTGATGGCAACTGCTCTGCGCCCTCCTCCTGCTCAGAATGAACCATTGGCATTTAAATCAGGCCCAGAAGCCTCTGGCAGGCGGGAAATAAATTCTCTGGAGCAGTTTGTCACTGGAATCCTGCTGAGAGTTAAAATCCATTCTGCTGTCATTCGGATGTGACAATAAACTGAGATACTTGCTTGCCTGCCAATATTTGTCCAATATTTGTAACTCAGCTGATACCACCAAGTCCAGACTATCAGGTCATTTATCTCATTACAGTTTGTGGGACCTTACTTTGTTTATATTATCCTCCATATTTTCCTGTATTACAAGAGTGACAAATCCGCCTTTCGGTTGAGACGTTAAACCAAGCCCCGCTCTGGCCTCTCAGGTGAACGTTGCTGATAATGGGACCCTGCTGTGCACATTGTTACAACCACATGGTGTGATGTGGGTGCTTCCCACTGTTCAACGCCCCACATAACCGCAGCAAGTGTATTTGTATTAGAATATGGCCCCTTGGTGTTTTATTTTTCAAATAAACAGACAGCGACAGGTTGTTTTACAGGTTTTAAAAACAGAAAGTCAATTTTTTGATCAATAAGCTTTATCCCAAAATTGTCATGACCACATTCACTCATGCATTTGCTTGCTTGCGCACACAAACACACACACACACACACACACACAAGAAGAGACAGAGAAGGTAAAAAGGAAGAATACTTTTAGTGAGAGAGAAGGTTATGATAAACCTGTTGAATTCTCTCGGAAATCAAGTTCTCGTTGGATGCAGGCCTGTGATGTGTGTAGATTTCTCTCTTGGTTGAAGGTTCTGTTGAAGACGGTGGGTTACTTCTAGCTCTCACTGCTGTATACTGTAGATGTTGGATTCTGCAGCAGGCGGTGTGCTTTTTCTGGCTTGGCCAAAACACAAGCTGTTAGGATGTTGCTTCCCTCTCTCTCTCTCTCTCTCTGGCTGTCTTTTTTTAAGGTAAAGCTGTTATCTCTCATCTCCTGTTAGGAGACGCTCTGGTTTCTACCCCATGGTGATCACACACTGGCCCAGGGCATGTCTACTTCACGCTTTCTTTGTTTCAGAAGAAGACATTCAATTGTGGAATGATTTAGGATGGGTGTAGGATGGGTTCAATTGACACTTCTTAGCTTTGAAAACTTGTCCTTTGTCTTTGTCAGACAATTTGAATACACAAAAGGCCAATCCCTTTTCCTTCGGTGCCCATTTTGAACCATTGTTCACATTTTAAAATAAATGTTCATTTTTTTAATGACAAAGTCCATTTTTCATAATTCTTTGGCATTAGCCCATGTTTGTTATATCATCGCACTTCCAGTGTATGTGAAAACATATAGTCTTTCTTTGCTTCCTTGCAAAGATCATGAAAGGTGTTACATATGCAAGTTCTTTCTTTTTCAACAACTCGGTTTGGGTATCCATTGTGATGTTCATGCAGGAGAAGAGGTGCAGTAATAGCCCTGCTGCTGCATTAACCTAACTGCCCTATTCTTGCGTATGCCTCAGCCATGAGCATTCTGCCACCACATCCCACTCCTCTGGGATCCCCTAGAAAAATCATGGACAACAGTAAGGACTCAGTCACTGCCCCTCTATCCTCTCCTTTGTGTTGAGTGTTCCTCAGCCATACAGGAGAAGAGAACCTATCTCAAGATTTACAGCTTTCTCCCCATGTGACTACTTGCACAAGATAATATAACATCATTTTAAAAAAAATTGGATTGTCCATAAATGGTTTTAGATGGAAAAAACAATGTTCTGATTCTTAAAATATCTGTAAACATGATAGTGAGTCTCCAGTTTGTTGACCATTAACAGTATGTGTATTTTAATTACCCATTATTGGAAACATACTGATTTGTTTTTATGGGCTGATTCATGTATTGTTGTTGCTTTTATATATTTTTTAATGATTTTCTCAATGAGAGTTTAACCATGCTTTTCAATCTTGTTTGTGATTAGCATGCACATGAATTACTTTGTTTGCACTAGTCCTAATAATATATACTGTCATTGACACTGTTCTTATTTCTAACATTTGTCTGTCCTGATATTCAATCAGCGAATTCACACACCGCTGGATGTAAACTCTACTAAAAAGTTTGAAAATACTGATTTTCAGATTAGAAACAATTTGCAATTCTACATAATTGCATAAATCTTTTTATGGTTGCAAGGTATAAACTACATATTTCCTCGATTTAAATAAAGAGCTCCAACCTACGACTGAGTACAACAACTCTAATTATCAGCTCAAGCTCTTTGTAAGTGTATCCTGAAGGATTTCAGGTGCTGTCTGTTGGAGATACTTGAAACTTTCTGTTAACCCCCCTCCTGAACTAACTGAGTTTCCCGACTAGATCTACTGCTGAGAAAAAGCGTGACCTTGAGGATCCAGTTATAAGTTTCGATCAGTGCAAAGTGACTTTGTGTAGTGGAAATGAGATTGTCAAGGCCCCAACTGGCTCCAAGATGAAGTCACTGACTTACGTTTCATTCTGACATCAGATAGGTTTCTGATTCTGGATTCAAATTGTATTTACATGCTTTAACTCTCTTGCAGTGTAAATGTACTTAGGGATATCTTAAAACTACGATCCTTTAAAATTACAATTTTGTGCCTCAGTTAAAATATATCTGCTTGTTGCAATGTATCTGGTTACAAAAAGGTCATTGGTGACATGGAGCAAAAGACATTACAAGAAAAGTTCCCTTTAAAATAAAGTTGGGCTGACTAAAATTTGGAATATCTTACAAAGTCTGAATTTCTTTTTTTAAGAAAGAAGCTTGGCAATCTATACTTAGAAAATGTGAACCTGTTCATAGTACCCCACTCTTACCCATTAGCAGCAAAGATTTAGATGAAAAAGTCGACTGTTACAGTGAATTTCAAAATGTAGCCAATAAAAGTAATGTATAGTCCACACGTAGAATTTATGAAGTGTGAATTCAGGTTGACCTGCCAAGAATAAGCACTTGGTCGATAAAATGTGTAATTAGAAGGTCAGATTACAGTAACAGGGCAATAACTTTTGTGAAGTTGGTTGATGTGAAGCATGATCTTGCTTTTATGGGCGTTTAGGGCATTGTGTTCTGAATGTACACGTATTGGATACGGTGTTGAGTTACATTTGAAGGTCTTGAAGATCTGTGCTCCTCCAACCTTCTCCCCATCTGGCTGTGAAGCTTACTTTGATACCAACTTTTATAGCGAGCCTAATGAAGTAGTATTCAATGAAAGAAGCCTTTCATTTCCTCCCAGGGTCTTCCTGAGGAGGGTCAGGTTCCTTGAACAAAAGAGCAGGCCCATTGCTTCATGTCAGCTGAGCAGCCTCTTATAACAGACGGTGGGCTACTATACAACCTCCAGACCGCTAAGCAGATCTTTCAGCAAAACAAAATCTCAACTTTCTGGATGGAGATGCTCACCAAAAACTTTCCCCGCAAACGTTTGCTTTTTCGAGCCTTAATTTTCAGCAATTGACTGCATTTTATGTATTTTTGATACAAAGTTTCTAAATTGTGTTTCATTTTTGTGTGCACTTTAAGAGCTACATTTTTATCTGTGGCTAAGGTTAATAAACAACAGATGGAGTAAACAAGTGAGACGGTCCAGTAGAAAGCTAAGGTAGTTTTGTTCTATTACATTCTCCACTTAGTGTGATGTGTTTGCAGAGGTTGCTTATAGACACTGTGAGGGAATGGGTGGAGAGAATTTGTACATTTTTAAAGAAGAATGAGTTAGATGGGCCAAATAATCCCCCATGTCTGAACTTACCTTTGTTAGTTTGTATCCTCATAACATGGCTGCAGCAGCCACTACCAGCTATTATGCGAGGACAATTATTAGCAGGGGCAGGAGCGAAATGCAGAGGGGGGGGGGAATTTTATGCTCTCCTCCGCCTTGGGTTTGAAGGTGGAGAGAGCATGTAATTGGGTGGGATGGTGGTGGAGAGGATGCTGCCACCTTCTTCCCTCCAACCAAATTAATTCCAGGGCAGGACGACCTGTGAACAGCCTTCCCACCTCACTGCCAATTGAGGCCCTTAAGTGGGCAATTAATACCCCATAAAGGGCCTCATCCTGCTGCCTCCAGAATTAGCCCAGAGGTTGTGGGCATGTTGCCGGATGGGGAGAATGCCAAGCAAACACATGCAGTTGTTTGCTGGCTCTGGGTGGGGAGGAGGGATGGTCCCTCATTCAAAGGTACTTAGTGTCTGAACAAAGGATCTGGCATCGAGAAGGCGGGTGGGGGGGGGGTGGGGGGAGGACTGACCCCACCCACTGTGATTTACCTGTGGCCTGGGTCCCTAGTCTGTGGTGAGTCCAGTACCAGCGGCAGCCACTGCCTCTGCGATGGCGCTGCTCAATTAGAGAGCTGCCGGCCTCTGATTGGCTGGCAGCTCTCAGCAGGCAGGGTCCTTGATGCTGGGGAAGGCCTGACGCTGTCCAGTTAAGTGCTTAATTGGCACTTGATTTGGCTGGCTTTCCCCAGAGGAGGCGACGGGGGGCTCTTGCCGGTGCTTTAAACAGTGGCCGAGACTCCTATTGCCAAGACAAAATGCCAGCCCATGAGTGCAAAGGGCACAAAAGGTACAGCACAATAAAACCAGCTACCATGACAGACACAACTACCTGGATATTAATGAGGAGCAATATCTGATGAGGTTGAGGTTGAATGTGTTGAGGATAGTGAACCATCTGCACGATCAGTGGCAATGAAAGTCACCAACTATCCTCCACTTTTATGCCACTGGGGCATTCCCTGGAATCAGTCACTGTGCCATCATCTGCTACATTCAGCAAGTAATTGAAGAACAGGATTACCCGCACATTCATGTTCATAAAGTTCGCCTGAAGCACCAGATAAAATTCTACCAGACTGCAGGTAGAGAGAATCATATACTACTCACTTATTTAAATGGGAATATCAACATACAAATGGTGTGTGACTGTGGTCAAAAAATATCCTTGTGGAGTACCCATAACACAATCCAGTCCACACAGCATTTTGATTCAGAAGAATGGCAGACTCCTTGGAGATGTGAGCTCGAGTTCGGTCATGGCTGATGCAAGCTCTGTACTGAATGAGCAACCATTTGAGCTGCTTAAAATATGCTTCAGTTGTTTGGGCCAGTCTGGTGGGGGAAAGGGACAGGTTAACAATAAAGGTAGGCAACATTGCATTAGCATACTGGATGCTGTTCAATATTACAGTGTGCAGAGCCCTCACAACGGGCTTGGGTGAGGAGCAGTGACAAGGCAAAGGTGACGTGCTGATGCTAGGAGGAATGAGCCGTTGGAAACAGGGTGAAAGGTGTGAGCGGTATCGATTGCCAGCACTCGCAGGGAGTTCTACAACTTTTCCACTGTGACTTTCCAATGAACCTATTTACAGTCGGGGAGCTGCTAGCTGCTTTACCTGTTTTGTTAAGCTGCAAACCAGCATGATGTTTACTTTGGTTCACTTTCAGACAAGTTACACTTCCTTTTCTAATCAAGAAATAATTATTGAATATAAAGTATATCAAAGTGACATTTTTACTTAGCACATGTGGTGTTTGAGTGTGTTGGTTTTTATTATTGTACTTGATGTCACTCCTCAAGGTGAAGTGTTCTCCAAGCTGAAGGAGTGGCCATGTGTTCTGGATTCGGAAGCCTTGCTACCTATATTGTAACTGAAGCACTTGAAACAGGAGTGTCTTGTGCAATAGATGTCAGCTGCTGTGTTCCTGTGCATACAACTGCTGGGTCCATCTCCTCATGGTGACTAGTTATCTATCTGAGCCTAAAATACTAGGCTCAAAGGTGATTGAATCTCTCCTTAAGATTTTGTTTGTTACCTGTCAATCTTTAATGAAATAGGGCTGACACAATTGTATAGTTTTATCATCATGTTTTACTTTAATCATATAGTGTACACAATTTGTCCAAAAGATTGCTTTATCAGGAACATTTGACCCTGAGATTTTGGAAAAATGTACCTTTTTAATGATAACGTGGCTGCTGTTATGCGATTAGACAGTTTACTGACTAAACTGGTTGGGATGTCATTGTTTTTCCCTTCAGATCTGTTTGAATCTTGGCAGTGACAGCTCGAGTATTACAAAAGGTGGGTTTTCTTATTGTAGATAATGCTACTCCTAATCAGGCAGGTGTAGTCATTGGACAGAACTTGTTCATGTAAACTATCTTATCTTAGTGAAAGCTTTTGTTTATTAATTACCCCAATTACACTGCCTTTTCAATTCTCAGCATGTAGTTTGGAGTTTATGCTCTGCAGCTGAGCCGGTAGTCTGGGATGCAGGGGCTGGGTCAGTAGTGTTGTGTGTGGGGGCTGGGGCAGTAGCGTTGTGTGTGGGGGCTGGGTCAGTAGTGTTGGGTGTGGGGGCTGGGTCAACAGTGTTGGGTGTGGGGGCTGGGTCAGTAATGTTGGGTGTGGGGGCTGGGGCAGTAGTGTTGGGTGTGGGGGCTGGGACTGTAATGTTGGGTGAGGGGGCTGGGTCAGTAATGTTGGGTGAGGGGGCTGGGTCAGTACTGCTGGGTGCGGGGGCTGTGTCAGTCGTGTTGGGTGCGGGGGCTGTGTCAGTAGTGTTGGGTGCTGGGGCTGTGTCAGTAGTGTTGGGTGCGGGGGCTGGGTCAGTAGTGTTGGGTGCGGGGGCTGCGTCAGTAGTGTTGGGTGTGGGAGATGGGTCAGTAGTGTTCGGTGTGGGGGCTGTGTCAGTAGTGTTGGGTGTGGGGGCTGTGTCAGTAGTGTTGGGTGTGGGGGCTGGGTCAGTAATGTTGGGTGTGGGGGCTGGGGCAGTAGTGTTGGGTGTAGGGGCAGGGACAGTAGTGTTGGCTGCGGGGGCTAGCTCAGTGGTGTTGACTGTGGGGGCTGGGACAGTGGTGTTGGCTGTGGGGGCTGGGGCAGTAGTGTGGGGGCTGGGGCAGTAGTGTTGGGTGCGGGGGCTGGGGCAGTAGTGTTGGGTGTGTGGGCTGGGTCAGTAATGTTGGGTGTGGGGGCTGGGGCAGTAGTGTTGGGTGTGGGGGTTGGGGCAGTAGTGTTGGGTGCGGGGGCTGGGGCAGTAGTGTTGGGTGTGGGGGCTGGGTCAGTAATGTTGGGTGTGGGGGCTGGGGCAGTAGTGTTGGGTGTAGGGGCTGGGACAGTAGTGTTGGCTGCGGGGGCTGGGACAGTGGTGTTGGGTGTGGGGGCCGGGGCAGTAGTGTTGGGTGTAGGGGCTGGGACAGTAGTGTTGGCTGCGGGGGCTAGCTCAGTGGTGTTGACTGCGGGGGCTGGGACAGTGGTGTTGGGTGTGGGGGCCGGGGCAGTAGTGTTGGGCGCAGGGGCTGCGTCAGTAGTGTTGGGTGTGGGGGCTGGGACAGTAGTGTTGGGTGTGGGGGCTGTGTCAGTAGTGTTGGGTGTGGGGGCTGGGTCAGTAATGTTGGGTGTGGGGGCTGGGGCAGTAGTGTTGGGTGTGGGGGCTGGGGCAGTAGTGTTGGCTGCGGGGGCTGTGTCAGTAGTGTTGGGTGTGGGGGCTGTGTCAGTAGTGTTGGGTGTGGGGGCTGGGGCAGTAGTGTTGGGTGTAGGGGCTGGGACAGTAGTGTTGGCTGCGGGGGCTGGGACAGTAGTGTTGGCTGTGGGGGCTAGCTCGGTGGTGTTGACTGCGGGGGCTGGGGCAGTGGTGTTGGGTGTGGAGGCTGGGGCAGTGGTGTTGGGTGTGGGGGCTGGGGCAGTAGTGTTGGGTGTGTGGGCTGGGTCAGTAATGTTGGGTGTGGGGGCTGGGGCAGTAGTGTTGGGTGTGGGGGCTGGGGCAGTAGTATTGGGTGCGGGGGCTGGGGCAGTAGTGTTGGGTGTGGGGGCTGGGTCAGTAATGTTGGGTGTGGGGGCTGGGGCAGTAGTGTTGGGTGTAGGGGCTGGGACAGTAGTGTTGGCTGCGGGGGCTGGGACAGTGGTGTTGGGTGTGGGGGCCGGGGCAGTAGTGTTGGGTGTAGGGGCTGGGACAGTAGTGTTGGCTGCGGGGGCTAGCTCAGTGGTGTTGACTGCGGGGGCTGGGACAGTGGTGTTGGGTGTGGGGGCCGGGGCAGTAGTGTTGGGCGCAGGGGCTGCGTCAGTAGTGTTGGGTGTGGGGGCTGGGACAGTAGTGTTGGGTGTGGGGGCTGTGTCAGTAGTGTTGGGTGTGGGGGCTGGGTCAGTAATGTTGGGTGTGGGGGCTGGGGCAGCAGTGTTGGGTGTGGGGGCTGGGGCAGTAGTGTTGGCTGCGGGGGCTGTGTCAGTAGTGTTGGGTGCGGGGGCTGTGTCAGTAGTGTTGGGTGCGGGGGCTGTGTCAGTAGTGTTGGGTGTGGGGGCTGGGGCAGTAGTGTTGGGTGTGGGGGCTGGGACAGTAGTGTTGGCTGTGGGGGCTAGCTCGGTGGTGTTGACTGCGGGGGCTGGGGCAGTGGTGTTGGGTGTGGAGGCTGGGGCAGTGGTGTTGGGAGTGGGGGCTGGGGCAGTAACGTTGGGTGTGGGGGCTGGGACAGTAGTGTTGGGTGCGGGGGCTGGGGCAGTAACGTTGGGTGTGGGGGCTGGGACAGTAGTGTTGGGTGCGGGGGCTGGGGCAGTAACGTTGGGTGTGGGGGCTGGGACAGTAGTGTTGGGTGCGGGGGCTGGGGCAGTAACGTTGGGTGTGGGGGCTGGGACAGTAGTGTTGGGTGTGGGGGCTGGGGCAGTAGTGTTGGGTGCGGGGGCTGTGTCAGTAGTGTTGGGTGTGGGGGCTGTGTCAGTAGTGTTGGGTGTGGGGGCAGGGGCAGTAGTGTTGGGTGTGGGTGCTGGGGAAGTAGTGTTGGGTGCGGGGGCTGGGACAGTAGTGTTGGGTGCGGGGGCTGGGACAGTAGTGTTGGGTGCGGGGGCTGGGGCAGTAGTGTTGGATGCGGGGGCTGTGTCAGTAGTGTTGTGTGTGGGGGCTGGGACAGTAGTGTTGGCTGCGGGGGCTAGCTCAGTGGTGTTGACTGCGGGGGCTGTGTCAGTGGTGTTGGGTGTGGGGGCTGGGACAGTAGTGTTGGGTGCGGGGGCTGGGGCAGTAGTGTTGGATGCGGGGGCTGGGTCAGTAATGTTGGGTGTGGGGGCTGGGGCAGTAGTGTTGGGTGTGGGGGTTGGGGCAGTAGTGTTGGGTGCGGGGGCTGGGGCAGTAGTGTTGGGTGTGGGGGCTGGGTCAGTAATGTTGGGTGTGGGGGCTGGGGCAGTAGTGTTGGGTGTAGGGGCTGGGACAGTAGTGTTGGCTGCGGGGGCTGGGACAGTGGTGTTGGGTGTGGGGGCCGGGGCAGTAGTGTTGGGTGTAGGGGCTGGGACAGTAGTGTTGGCTGCGGGGGCTAGCTCAGTGGTGTTGACTGCGGGGGCTGGGACAGTGGTGTTGGGTGTGGGGGCCGGGGCAGTAGTGTTGGGCGCAGGGGCTGCGTCAGTAGTGTTGGGTGTGGGGGCTGGGACAGTAGTGTTGGGTGTGGGGGCTGTGTCAGTAGTGTTGGGTGTGGGGGCTGGGTCAGTAATGTTGGGTGTGGGGGCTGGGGCAGTAGTGTTGGGTGTGGGGGCTGGGGCAGTAGTGTTGGCTGCGGGGGCTGTGTCAGTAGTGTTGGGTGCGGGGGCTGTGTCAGTAGTGTTGGGTGTGGGGGCTGGGGCAGTAGTGTTGGGTGTGGGGGCTGGGGCAGTAGTGTTGGGTGTAGGGGCTGGGACAGTAGTGTTGGCTGCGGGGGCTGGGACAGTAGTGTTGGCTGTGGGGGCTAGCTCGGTGGTGTTGACTGCGGGGGCTGGGGCAGTGGTGTTGGGTGTGGAGGCTGGGGCAGTGGTGTTGGGTGTGGGGGCTGGGGCAGTAACGTTGGGTGTGGGGGCTGGGACAGTAGTGTTGGGTGCGGGGGCTGGGGCAGTAACGTTGGGTGTGGGGGCTGGGACAGTAGTGTTGGGTGCGGGGGCTGGGGCAGTAACGTTGGGTGTGGGGGCTGGGACAGTAGTGTTGGGTGCGGGGGCTGGGGCAGTAACGTTGGGTGTGGGGGCTGGGACAGTAGTGCTGGGTGCGGGGGCTGGGGCAGTAACGTTGGGTGTGGGGGCTGGGACAGTAGTGTTGGGTGTGGGGGCTGGGGCAGTAGTGTTGGGTGCGGGGGCTGTGTCAGTAGTGTTGGGTGTGGGGGCTGTGTCAGTAGTGTTGGGTGTGGGGGCTGGGGCAGTAGTGTTGGGTGTGGGTGCTGGGGAAGTAGTGTTGTGTGTGGGGGCTGGGACAGTAGTGTTGGGTGCGGGGGCTGGGACAGTAGTGTTGGGTGCGGGGGCTGGGGCAGTAGTGTTGGATGCGGGGGCTGGGACAGTAGTGTTGGCTGCGGGGGCTGTGTCAGTAGTGTTGGCTGCGGGGGCTGTGTCAGTAGTGTTGTGTGTGGGGGCTGGGACAGTAGTGTTGGCTGCGGGGGCTAGCTCAGTGGTGTTGACTGCGGGGGCTGTGTCAGTGGTGTTGGGTGTGGGGGCTGGGACAGTAGTGTTGGGTGCGGGGGCTGGGGCAGTAGTGTTGGATGCGGGGGCTGGGACAGTAGTGTTGGCTGCGGGGGCTGTGTCAGTAGTGTTGGCTGCGGGGGCTGTGTCAGTAGTGTTGTGTGTGGGGGCTGGGACAGTAGTGTTGGCTGCGGGGGCTAGCTCAGTGGTGTTGACTGCGGGGGCTGGGACAGTGGTGTTGGGTGTGGGGGCCGGGGCAGTAGTGTTGGGCGCAGGGGCTGCGTCAGTAGTGTTGGGTGTGGGGGCTGGGACAGTAGTGTTGGGTGTGGGGGCTGTGTCAGTAGTGTTGGGTGTGGGGGCTGGGTCAGTAATGTTGGGTGTGGGGGCTGGGGCAGTAGTGTTGGGTGTGGGGGCTGGGGCAGTAGTGTTGGCTGCGGGGGCTGTGTCAGTAGTGTTGGGTGCGGGGGCTGTGTCAGTAGTGTTGGGTGTGGGGGCTGGGGCAGTAGTGTTGGGTGTGGGGGCTGGGGCAGTAGTGTTGGGTGTAGGGGCTGGGACAGTAGTGTTGGCTGCGGGGGCTGGGACAGTAGTGTTGGCTGTGGGGGCTAGCTCGGTGGTGTTGACTGCGGGGGCTGGGGCAGTGGTGTTGGGTGTGGAGGCTGGGGCAGTGGTGTTGGGTGTGGGGGCTGGGGCAGTAACGTTGGGTGTGGGGGCTGGGACAGTAGTGTTGGGTGCGGGGGCTGGGGCAGTAACGTTGGGTGTGGGGGCTGGGACAGTAGTGTTGGGTGCGGGGGCTGGGGCAGTAACGTTGGGTGTGGGGGCTGGGACAGTAGTGTTGGGTGCGGGGGCTGGGGCAGTAACGTTGGGTGTGGGGGCTGGGACAGTAGTGCTGGGTGCGGGGGCTGGGGCAGTAACGTTGGGTGTGGGGGCTGGGACAGTAGTGTTGGGTGTGGGGGCTGGGGCAGTAGTGTTGGGTGCGGGGGCTGTGTCAGTAGTGTTGGGTGTGGGGGCTGTGTCAGTAGTGTTGGGTGTGGGGGCTGGGGCAGTAGTGTTGGGTGTGGGTGCTGGGGAAGTAGTGTTGTGTGTGGGGGCTGGGACAGTAGTGTTGGGTGCGGGGGCTGGGACAGTAGTGTTGGGTGCGGGGGCTGGGGCAGTAGTGTTGGATGCGGGGGCTGGGACAGTAGTGTTGGCTGCGGGGGCTGTGTCAGTAGTGTTGGCTGCGGGGGCTGTGTCAGTAGTGTTGTGTGTGGGGGCTGGGACAGTAGTGTTGGCTGCGGGGGCTAGCTCAGTGGTGTTGACTGCGGGGGCTGTGTCAGTGGTGTTGGGTGTGGGGGCTGGGACAGTAGTGTTGGGTGCGGGGGCTGGGGCAGTAGTGTTGGATGCGGGGGCTGGGACAGTAGTGTTGGCTGCGGGGGCTGTGTCAGTAGTGTTGGCTGCGGGGGCTGTGTCAGTAGTGTTGTGTGTGGGGGCTGGGACAGTAGTGTTGGCTGCGGGGGCTAGCTCAGTGGTGTTGACTGCGGGGGCTGTGTCAGTCGTGTTGGGTGCGGGGGCTGGGACAGTAGTGTTGGGTGCGGGGGCTGGGGCAGTAGTGTTGGATGCGGGGGCTGGGACAGTAGTGTTGGCTGCGGGGGCTGTGTCAGTAGTGTTGGCTGCGGGGGCTGTGTCAGTAGTGTTGTGTGTGGGGGCTGGGACAGTAGTGTTGGCTGCGGGGGCTAGCTCAGTGGTGTTGACTGCGGGGGCTGTGTCAGTCGTGTTGGGTGTGGGGGCTGGGACCGTAGTGTAGGGTGTGGGCTGGGGCAGTAGTGTTGGCTGTGGGGGCTGTGTCAATAGTGTTGGGTGTGTGGGCTGGACAAGAGTGTTGGGTGTGCTCCATGACTGGTGCGGGGTATTGGAGTGAGCCTGAAGCCAGAGGAACTCTAATGTTTCCTTGTAGATCCTGGAGAAGTTTTCCTGCTGCTTCTAGCTCACTTGGACTAAAAGATATTGAAGAACCTTCCTGTTTCTCTGATGGCCGGGTTTCTGTCTGATGCTAGGTTTGTTTGGAACTCCAGCCCTGGTTGTTGCAGCCGCAGTTACTGAGGTCCGAATAATGTCATCAGGCCCCAGTATTTCCGTATTACTGAGGCCCCCACTTGTGGCAGGTGGATTGGAGCCTGCCAAACCTGGGAGCTAAAATGAAGTGGGCATAAAAACACGAAGGGACTGCAGCACGCAGTGCCTGACTGCCATATTACTCCATCCATACCATTCCCACCGAACAGGCAGGGTTAAAATCAGGATCATTTCTGCATTCTGGGGCTCTTGAGTTCAGATCACATTGTCTCAAGCTTTCTCAAGGATCCACCAAAGTTCACTTTTAAGTTGTGTGTGTATTTTTAGAAGACATAGGATTGTGCATGCTGTACTGCAGAAATATGTCATCTACCATCTGCTCAGTGACATAATTGACATCAACTCTGTGGTTGATATGGCTTTCTTCTCTCAGGGGAAAGAAGTGGGTGGTTATCAATAGTAAGCATTGTGAGAAAAAATGGGGTAAAAGATAAATCAAAGGGATATTGTATTCCTATTGACTTTTCTGTGAAAGCAGAAATGGTGGTGGTGCGTTGATAGACCTTCAGATGTTTTCCCAAACGTGCTCATTCTACTCAGCTGCAGCCATCAGTTGAGAAAGGTTCATTTAAATTGTTAATCTCTATGCAGTCAGGATTGAGCCAGCTATCTTTAATAGTCTGACAACAGTCTAATGCTGTTAATTCAAAAGTTTTTTTGAAAAAAAATCAAAGTATCGAGCTGTTTGAATTTGAATAAAAGCACAGGAGTTCATTTCTGGATGCTTGTAAGTCAAGCGAATAGACAATTCAAATGAAGAAAGACAACCGTCTGGCTTGAAAGACAATGTTGCGAGTACTAAAATAGTCCAGTTATGTCGCTGTGCAGCCACATTGTGCAATTCAAATTGAGGAGCGGACATAAAGTAAATGAACTGTTGGCCAGATCAAGTGAAAATGCCTTTATGGCATTCCTCATTGTCGATTGCAGTTCAGACCTTGATGTGGAGCTCAGTTCCACATGTATATTCACACAACCCACTTGAATAATCTGACACATGTGGGCTGAATTTATTGGGCTCAGTATGGATGGTAATGGAGGCAGAGGGACCCAGTATATTGTGTGGGAAGGCGGGGTCTGGGGGTGGTGGCGTGGTTCGGGTTAGGGTTGATGGTGGTTTACCCTTCACCTTTCCGACGCTTTCCAATTTAGTGCAGGGTGGGGAAGGCAGACGACAGCCTTCCCACCCCAGGCCACTTAAGGGCCTTTTCCCTCTTCCAATTCCATTTTTCTGAAGGTGGAGGGGCCTGTTACCTGGCAGCCTCTTCGCAGGATTGGGGGGTGGTCCCTACTTTGGGTCAATCCAGGGCTCCCAGAGGACTCATTCCCCCCCTAACCCCCCACCAGTGGCAATGGCCGCACCCCCCCCCCCCCCCCCCCGCCTGAGAAGATCCCCGCCCACCCCACAACCCTGTCCCCACTCACCTTTCCCGGGTCCTCAATCTTCTACTATCTTCATAGTGCAGGGCTTCCTGTTGTGGCTGCTGGTACTGCAGAGTTTCTGGCCCTCCGATTGGCCGGCAGCTCATGGAGGCAGGAATTCATCCCTTAAAGGGACGGTGTCCCTGACGGCAAGCAGTTAACTGCCTGCCCATCGTGGAATTGCAACCAGGGTCCAACGGAGGATATGGAGTTGGAATTTAAGTTCAGGTCCAAATTGGACAGTGAACAGTGGTTCCACCTTCCAGCTCACCCCCGGGACCCCCATTGCCAGACACAGCCACATTAAAGTTGATACAATCACCGGGCACAATTTTAACCTAACTCAGCGGTGGGAAACCCATGGGATCAGGTACAATGCTGATTTTTACACCCTGCCCAATAATACTCATTGACTTCAATGGAAAGGTCAGGCCTTTCAACATTGCACCCAATCCTGTCAGTTCACTGACTGGTGGGATAGATTAAAATTGCTTCCATTTGGCAGGGTGTAAAATCAATGTTCCACCTGATTCCATGAATTTTCCAACTGACAAGTTAGATTAAAATTGCCCCTGATGTAGTTTTGGTGTTGTGTTATAATAATAATTGTAGTATAACCACAAGCAAAGTTACCAAACTTGCAGCACACCATATTTTAATAAACAGTGCAAACCAACAACTACTTGCATTTTTATTGCACCTTTAATGTAATAAATTGACCCAAGGCATTGCACAGGAATGTTATCAGTTGAATTTGGCAATGAGCCACATAAGGAGACCAAAAGCTTGGTCAAAGAGTGAATGGGACTTGGTGCAGGTTAGGATACCAACAGCAGAGTTTTGGATGAGCTCAAGTTTACGGAGGGTGTAAGGTGAGAGGTCAGCATTGGAGTAGTCAAGTGTAGAGGTAACAAAGGCATGGATCAGGGTTTCATGAACAGATGAGCTGAGACAGGGGCAGAGATTGGTGACGGCACAGAGGTGGAAATAGAAGATCTTGGTGATGGAGAGGATATGGAGTTGGAATTTCAGTTCAGGTCCAAATTGGATAGCAAACAGTGGTTCTGCCTTGAATGGGGGGAGGTTGGGGAGTGGATTCAGTTGATGACTGGGGGATGGAGTTTGTGGTGCAGATTGGAAACAATGGCCTCGGTCTTCCCAGTATTTGCAGTTTTAAAGTAGCAGCTGAATAGGGTGTGAAATCATGTGGAGCAGCTAGTCTTCCCGTCTCTTGCCAGCATGAGGTCCGAGACGTTTTGAGACCTGAGTGCATTAGCGCGACACAGGTGAAATGCATGTGCCAAGACGCCGGTTCTGGAAGATAGGGAAATCGGCCAGCTCCCACAATGGTGGTGGGAGGTGGAGGTGTGGGAGGGGCAGGGAAACAGTCCTGAGCAGGCATGTGAATGTTTCCTGGACCTTTTTATAAGCAGCCTTCAGCGGTGGCCGCACGGGGTCTTGCAATCAGAGTATGATCCCGAATTGTATATTTAGCCGGCCTCCTCCTGGCCTGTTTCAGGCAGGCTGCCTGCCCATTGCAACAGCTAATCCGCAGTATTAATGGGCGGCTGAGGTGTCCCCACCCTGATCTCCAGTAGCTTCCCCCCCATTTCTCAGGAGAGAAATTGGCCCCAGCATGCCTGTTTTCTCCATAGGTGCTGACTAGCCTGCTGAATGTATCCAACATTTTCCCTTTTTAAAATAAATGATCTTACCTTTTTAAACTTTGCTCAGCTAATGAAAAACCTTTGTGGAATTTTTGTCTAATGTGTGATAATGATCTGCCTTCAAGAAGTTTCTGTGGCTTTGGCTTAAAAACCATTAACACAGTAGACAGTCTGCCCTTCATTTTTATTGAAGTGGGTTACAGTGACTCAATGGTAATTGTTTTGACTCAGCTCAAACTGAAGCTAACTTGGTTTTGTGATATATTTTAAATCAACTCAAATAGGTTCTTAAATTGATGTTCTAATATTCTTGTGTACTGTGTTTTTCGAATTTGCCTAAATTCACTTGTGGTCATTTTCTTTAGTGTGAAAACCATTCAGTTGTAAACTTTCATATGCAGTTTGATAACCTGAATCCAAATGAATGTATAATTTTCTCATGTGAGTGTGTGTGCCGGTGTATGAGTGTGGCAGTCTTGTGCATCGCCAGTGCCACCATATTTTGCACAAGGCATGTTGATTTTTGTTGATTGAAGGTTAGCATCGCCTGAACATATGTCGGCTGGCGTACAGAGTAGGACAACTCATTCGTCTCCTAATCTACTACCCTCTGGCCTTTCGATATTGTCACTTGCCTTCAGTACTTCATCTATTCTAATTTAATTGTTGGTTTTAAAACTTAAAACGAGGCTGTGTAGCAGTAACTATAATGTGTGTGAAATGTTTGCAGAATTTTAAGCTGCGAGATTCCCAAGTGTTCGGAAGTTATCTCTTTGGGATCCGATACTCTATATTTTGCTGAGGAGATGTTTGGCTATGTGAGCAAGAGTCATAGATGGTGATTCGTATTTCAGAATTAAAGCTGTTAAATACGACCGAATGTGAAAACAGAAAGTGCTGGAAATACTCAGCAAGTCTGGCAGCATCTGTGGAAAGTAAAACAAGAGTTAACGTTTCAGATCAATGACCTTTCATCAGGAGGGTCATCGAGCTGAAACGTTAACTCTGTTTCTCTCTCCACAGATGCTGCCAGACCTGCTGAGTATTTCCAGTATTTTCTGATTTTGTTCAAGATTTCCGGCATCTGCAATATTTTTGCTTTTGTGTTAAATACGACCTGCTGTGGAAAATAAAACCATTCCATCTTCAGCTCAAGAAACTAGCAAAGCTCAAATGCAGTATTGATATCTGGAAGGTGCTGAAATGACATTATTCATTGTTTTAACAGAGTGTTACAATGGGCTGAATCTTCTGTGCCCGCCACCGGGCAAAAAGAACGGTGGCCTGCCTGTGCGGCGGCTCATTTGAATAGCCGGGATGGGCTGCCCCCCGATCACAGGGAGGGACTGGCTGTCTATCCTGGGCAATGGCGTCAGCTGCCTGTGTGCACCCCCCCACAATAACCATAAAATTATTAATTTTCCCTTCCGCCCCTCCCCACCAAAACGCTTACCTTTACAATCTGACCTTTCCCCCAACAAACTGCGTAAACTTTAACTCCCACAATCCCACCAATGATGCTACTTGCCCCCCTCCCCCACTGAGAAACTTACCTCCTCACCCCTCTCCATTAGTGTGATGCCTCATTTCCCCAGACAGGGATCCGAAGGCGTGGAAGTGCCGGCCACCAGGCCGAAGATTGGAGCAGGAACTCAGGCGGTAACATAAGTATTAGTAATTCATTCATTGTCATTTATTTAAATATTCAAATGGGGGTCCCATCGCCAAGCAGTGGGCATGCCGCCATGAGGCCTCACCGTCACCGGCAATAACAGGCCAGGCCCTCCTGGCATCAGGGTCTGTGGGGGCCCTCTCTAGGAGGCATCTTCAAGCACCACCCCCCACCCCCCCCCCCCCCCACCCCCCGGCCACTGACCCTGATGCCTGGGGAAGAACAAAATCCAGCCCAACAAGTGTATCAGTGCATGCATTAAAATAGCACAGAAATAAATAATTTGCATTTATATAGCACCTTTCACAGCCTCAGGATGTTCCAAGGTGCTTTACAACTATTGAAGCACTTTTTGAAGTGTAATCATTGTTGTAATGTAGGAAGTGAATTCCATTCAGCCACTTGTTGAATTTATAAGCTAGCATCCCATGGTGTTATTTTAAAGCCAATGTTCACCACACAGAGTGCTCAATATGTAGAATGGACTTCTTGATAGGGGATGGAGGCAAAATGCCTGGAATCAGATAGAAACCAGTTAGGTGATGTGATAGGGAACTGCATGTTCTCCTGGATGAGTGAGTTAGAGTGGGCTTTCCTCATCCATATCTGTTTTGTGATCATGTACTGATCCTCATTTAAGCAAAGTAATCAGTCCTGATGTCTGGAAAGTCCCCTTAATGAAACAAATGTCTCCATTCAATGTATCCTCATTAATGGTTGTCAGTTCTGCTTTGGTATCTAGGAGGAGCAGCACAGCAGTTAGTTGTGTTGAAGAGTCACAGAAAGCTACCACATGAGATCCAGTACTAACTTTCACACAGCATTAACAACAACTTGCATTTATATAGCACCTTTAATGTAGTAAAACATTCCAAGCCGCGTCACAGGAGCGTTATTCAGATAAAAGCTGACTTGAAATTTCTGATTGTCTGTCGCTGGAGCCTATCTGACCTTCGTGGGAGCAAATTCTGTTAGTTTGCAGCTGGGGCTTCAGACAGAGCATTAGGGCGGCACAGTGGCGCAGTGGTTAGCACCGCAGCCTCACAGCTCCAGGGACCCGGGTTCGATTCCGGGTACTGCCTGTGTGGAGTTTGCAAGTTCTCCCTGTGTCTGCGTGGGTTTTCTCCGGGTGCTCCGGTTTCCTCCCACAAGCCAAAAGACTTGCAGGTTGATAGGTAAAATTGGCCATTATAAATTGTCACTAGTATAGGTAGGTGGTAGGGAAATATAGGGACAGGTGGGGATGTTTGGTAGGAATATGGGATTAGTGTAGGATTAGTATAAATGGGTGGTTGATGTTCGGCACAGACTCGGTGGGCCGAAGGGCCTGTTTCAGTGCTGTATCTCTAATCTAAAAAAATCTAATCTAATCTGAAAAATCTAATCAGAGCACAAAATCATTGGAGAGCATACGTTGCGACTGCTGTGGAGTGGGCAGGGTGCAGGAGCATGAAGTGAGTTAGAAGAGAAATGGGCTTCTCCAAATGCTCTAATGGCTCAGCGAGGTTTCCCAGAGAGCCAGTGATCCACAAAGATCGGACAGACTCTCTTCAGTTTGCTTTCTGCGCTACAGGCTGTGGTGAGCTAGCTGTTCTCAGCTGAGGCACTGGTGAAGGAGCTACACATGGCATCACAATCACTGAAAGCGGCAAGGGCTCGAGTTCCTGATCCTACTCAGACAATCTGATATAAATAATGGTCACTTTGTCAAATTATCAGGAGGCATCAAGCATCCATGGGACCATACCACAGTGCAGGAGGGGAAGGGAGAAAATTGGTCGAGAAAATAAAAATATGGGGACAGCTAATTAACTCCAACTACCATAAGAGCTCCTGTTGACTCATCAGAATGGCATTAACAATAGTCTGAAGCAGCAGTTAGCAGTTCCCCCATCAGTTCCTGTTGGAGCCTACTTTTTACTTCATCCTTTAGAGATGAAATACAATATATCCAGCAATAAAGTTAAGACAACTTAATAAGATACACTTGGTAAAATGCCAGATAAAACACAAATCTGCATGGGCCCAGGACAACTTAATAAATTGCATATGACAAAATACTATCCCAAGCTTAAATTGAATCCTACATCAGTAATTATGCAAAACTCTGCTGCCCGTGTCTTAACTCGCACCAAG
This sequence comes from Heterodontus francisci, assembly GCF_036365525.1. NCBI lineage: Eukaryota > Metazoa > Chordata > Chondrichthyes > Heterodontiformes > Heterodontidae > Heterodontus > Heterodontus francisci. The sequence continues at coordinate 31,998,223 of NC_090375.1, forward strand.
TCCCATTTACCTATCACCCCTGTGCTCACTGACCTGCATTGGCTCCCGGTTAAGTGACATCTTGATTTTAAAATTCTCAGCCTTGTTTTCAAATCCCTCCATGGCCTCACCCGTCCCTCTCTCTGTAATCTTCTCCAGACTCACAACCCTCAGAGATATCTGCCCTCCTCTAATTTTGGCCTCTTTAGCATCCCTGATTTAAATTGCTCTACCTTTGGTAGCTGCGCCTTCAGCTGTCTAGCCCTTAAGCTCTGGAATTCTGGATGCACTGCACCAACTCACCAAGGCTCCTTCGACAGCATCTTCCAAACCCGCGACCTCTACCACCCAGAAGGATAAGGGCAGCAGATGCATGGGAACACCACCACCTGCAAGTTCCCCTCCAAGCCACGCACCATCCTGACTTGGAACTATATCGCCATTCCTTCACTGTCGCTGGGTCAAAATCCTGGAACTCCTTTCTTAACAGCACTGTGGGCGTATCTACACCCCTCGGACTTCAGCGGTTCAAGAAGGCAGCTCACCATCACCTTCTCAAGGGCAATTAGGGATGGGCAATAAATGCTGGCCTAGCCAGCGACGCCCACATTCCATGAACGAATGAAAAAAAAATTCCCTCCCTAATCCTCTCCGCCTCACTACCTCACTTACCTCCTTTAAGACACTCTTTAAAACCTACCAAGCTTTTGGTCTTCAGACCTAATATCTCCTTATACGGCTTAGTGTCAAATTTTGTTTTATAATGCTCTGTGAAGCGCCTTGGGATATTTTATTATGTTAAAGGTGCTATATAAATATAAAGAAAATAACCTGAATGATGAAAATATAGGAAGAAAAGTGTGGCAGTTTTGTTTGTTGGAGATACTCCCTTCAAAATCTGACCATTTAAAGGAAACTTAATATCCATATTGAAATGGTAAATGTATACAAAGGATATGAAGACCTGGAATGGGAGCAAGGTTGTTTCTTATATGGACTGGCTGCTTGGAGTTTCCTATTTGTAAACTTGCAGGTTACCGGTTTCTCTCATTTATTTGAATGGACTGGAAGATTGCGGACTGGCGAGCACACAGTGGATAACCACACAGCAGCTACCATTCCACTTTCATCCCTTGCCATTTCCCATCCTGTGTATTGTGGCAACATATTTCTGCAGCGTCTCATACGATAGCCAAAGTGAGCAGTTTCTTGTCCTCTCACTCATCACGTTTGATTAAAAGTTATTTCACAAAAAAGAATCAAAGGATTTAATATTTAACTATTTCCTCTGGTGGGAGGAATCCAGCACAAGTTGTTGTGATATTGGTTTAACTGCCTGAGTAATAGTTAGTATACCGTTGAATATGTAAATAGTTTAGTGTGCATCATCACAGGAAGTGTTGCGAGCCAACATAGTCAACAGTCATGACGTGTATGTTAGAGCTCTCCTGTAATTCTGTTATTTTGTAATAAAGGATCCTTCCTTTATCCTTCATTCAACTTATCATTCAGCTTCAGATTGTTTGATACATTTGTGTTGAGAACTCAATTACACAAGTTGGGGAATAATGAGAAAATTAGAGCCAGGCCATTTACAAGTGAAATCAGGAAGCATTTTTTTCACATAAAGGGTAGCGAATATCTGAAACTCTCCTCCCAAGAAGGCTGTAAATTCTGGGTTAATTGAAATTTATAAAACTGAGACTGATAGATTTTGGTTAGAATCACAGAATTGTTACGGTGCAGAAGGAGGCCATTCGGCCCATCGTGTCCTCACCAGCTCTCCGAAAGAGCAATTCGCTCAATTCCATTCACCCAGCTTCTCCCCATAACCCTGTACATTCTTCCTTTTCACATAACAGACTAATTCCCTTTTGAATGCTTCAACTGAACCTGTCTCCACCACACTCTCGGGCAGCACATTCCAGACCTTAACCACTCACTGCGTGAAAAAGTTTTTCCTCATGTCATTTTTGTTTTTCTTAGCAAATACTTTAAATCTGTGCCCTCTCGTTCTTGATCCTTTCATGAGTGGGAACAGTTTCTCTCTATCTACTCTGACCTGACCCCTCATGATTTTGAATACCTCTGTCAAATCACCTCTCAGCCTTCTCTCCTCCAAGGAAAACAGCCCTAATTTCTCCAATTTATCTTCATAACTGAAGTTCCTCATCCTTGGAACCATTCTCGTGAATATTTTATGTACTCCCTCCAAAGCCCTCACATCTTTCCTGAAGTGCGGTGTCCAGAACTGGACGCACTACTTCAACTGAGGCCAAATAGTGTTTTATACAGGCTCAGTATAACTTCCTTGCTCTTGTAATCTATGCCCCTATTGATAAAGCCCAGGATACTGTATGCTTTATTAACCGCTCTCTCAATCTGTCCTGCCACTTCAATGATTTAGGCACATATACACCCAGGTCCCTTTGCTCCTGCATCCCCTTTAGAATTGTACCCTTTATTTTATATTGTCTCTCCATGTTCTTCCAACCAAAATGAATCACTTCTCCGCATTGAACTTCAGCTACCACCTGTCCGCCCATTCCACCAAGTTGTCCATGTCCTTTTGAAGTTCTACACTATCCTCCTCACAGTTCACAATGCTTCCAAGTTTCGTACCATCTGCAAACTTTGAAATTGTGCCCTGTACACCAAGGTCTAAATCATTAATATATATCAAGAAAAGAAAGGGTCCCAACACTGATCCCTGGGGAACTCCACTACAAACCTTCCTCCAGCCTGAAAAACATCCATTAACTACGACTCTTTGTTTCCTGTCACTCAGCCAGTTCCATATCCATGTTGCTACTGTTCCTTTCATTCCATGAGCTATAAGTTTGCTCACAGGTCTATTGTGTGGCACTGTATCAAGTGCCTTTTGAAAGTTCATGTACACCACATCAACAGCATTGCCCTCATCAACCCTCTCTGTTACCTTCTCAAAAAACTCCCAAGTTAGTTAAACATGATTTTCCCCTAAGAAATCCATACTGGCTTTCCTTAATTAACCTGCATTTGTCCATGCGGCTATTAATTTTGTCCTGAATTATTTCTTTCTAGAAGTTTCCCCACCACTTGATCTCTTCTGGTGCAGAGGTGACCTGTACAAGAAGGATGGGTTGCATCTAAACTGGAAGAGGACCAATATCCTTGCAGGGAGGTTTGCTAGTACTACTTGGGAGGGTTTAAACTAGTCTTGCAGGGGGGTGGGACCCAAAGTAGTAGTCTCTCCGATGAGATAGTTGAGGCAAAAGTAGAGGTTAAAGCAAGCAAATCCAGTAGACAGGCTGGGCAGGGGCAGGACAGGGAGCGAGGAAGGTCTGGTAGGCTAAACTGCATTTACTTTAATACAAGAAGCCTTACAGGTAAGGCAGATGAACTCAGAGCATGGATCGGTACATGGGATTATGATATTAGAGCTATCACGGAAACGTGGTTGAGGGGTGGGCAGGACTGGCAGCTCAATCTTCCGGGGTACCGATCCTTCTGGCGTGACAGAGGTGGAGGTAAGAGAGGAGGGGGAGTTGCATTATTGATCACGGCAGTACTGGGAGAGGATATCCCGGGGGGAATGTCCAGCGAGGCCATATGGGTAGAACTTAGAAATAAGAAAGGGGTGATCACTTTGATGGGATTATACTACAGACCCCCCAATAGTCAGAGGGAAGTGGAGGAGCATATATGTAGGGAAATCACAGATAGGTGTAGGAATTATAGGGTTGTGTAATAGTAGGTGATTTTAACTTCCCTAATATTGACTGGGACTGCCTTAGTGCTAAGGGATCAGATGGGGAAGAACTTGTTAAGTGTTAGTTTTCTGAAGCAGTATGTGGATGGCCCTACTAGAGAAGGGGCTACACTCAACCTCCTCTTAGGAAATGAGGATGGGCAGGTGGTTGATGTGTCAGTGGAGGAGCACTTTGGGACCAGTGACCATAACTCTATTAGCTTTAAGATAGTTATGGAAAAGGATAGGATTGCTCCTCAGGTTGAAGTCCTACATTAGGGGAAGGCTAATTTTGATGGCATCAGACAGGAACTCTCAAAAGTTGAATGGGAGAGGCTGTTTACAGGTAAAGGGACATCTGGCAAGTGGGAGGCTTTTAAAAGTGAGATAGGAAGAGTTCAGGGCCGGCATGTTCCTGTTAGATGGAAGGGCAAGGCTGGCAAGTTTAAGGAACTTTGGTTGACGAGGGATATTGAGGGTCTGGTCAGGACAAAGAAGGAGTCATATGTCAGGTATAGGCAGCTGGGATTGAGCGAGTCCCTCGAGGAGTGTAGGGGATGTAGGACTACACTTAAGAAGGAATTTAGGAGGGCAAAAAGGGGCCAGGAGATTTCCCTGGCAGATAAGATAAAGGAGAAAACTAAAAGATTCTATAAGTATATTGAGAGTAAAAGAGTAGCTAGGGAGAGAGTAGGTCCCCTTAAGGATCAGTGTGGCAATCTATGTGTGGAGCCACGGGAAATGGGCGAGGTCTTAAATGAATATTTCTTGTCAGTATTTACCGCAGAGAAGGTCATGGAAGCTAGTGAGTTCAAGGGATGGAACAGCGATATCCTGGAGCATATCAACATTACAAAGGAGGAGGTGCTGGAGGTTTTGAAGCGCATTAAGGTGGATAAATCCCCAGGGCCAGACCAGGTGTATCCTAGGATGCTATGGTGTCTGAATTACCTCCTCTTTCACCATTGCCTGGGTTGCATCTTCATCCTTGGGAAAGACAGATGCAAAGTATTCATTTAATACCTCAGCTATGCCTTCCGCCTCCATGTGTAAACCTACTTTATTGTCCCAAATTGGTCCCCACTCCTTTGACCACCCTTTTACTATTTATATGTCTATAGAAAACTTTGGGTAAAGGAATCCAGGGATATGGAGCAAAGGCAGATAAATATTGTTGAGGTGCAGATCAGTCATGATCTCATTGAATGACTGAACCAGTTCAAGAGGCTGAATGGACAATTCCTGATCCGATGTTCCCATGCTCCCACACAGATCGGGCAGTTTGTCTAATTATGTTATTGAACATAATCAACTGGTTTTGTGCTCCTATTAATAATCTAACACTGAAGAATTGATGTACAAGTGCATTTGCAATTTCATTCATATGGAGAATTGGCCACACTTGAAGCATTGACATTCAATGACAACTCATGTATTTTCTGATATGGGCTATGAAAATAATACATGCACTTAAATTCTGTGTCAATAGATTGACACTGATTGAATGAAAAATCTTTGCACAGTATTTTCTAATCTTCAAACAAGATGGTTGCTAGATTGGAAAATCATTAGAGAACTGGCTGAAAAATGGCATGTAAAATATTTACCCTGAAATGCAATCGTTTCTTGTGGCTGTTGCAGTAAAAAGCAAAGTATTTCATTTATTAAAAAAAATCACCAAACTTGTTACCCATTGAGTATTTTTACTCAAGTCATTTTGGAACATTTGAATAACTGTTGGCTGTGTGTCTCTTACCACTTCACATTACACTGCACAAGGATTTCCTGGTGTCATGTATAATTCAGTTGCCTCATCTTGGCATCCTTTGACGTTCTTAATCTTTTTTAGTGATTTTGAATGGATTTGGCTGTTTGGTTTAATCCTTTTTGGAAGTTACTGAAATCTGGTAGCTTCATTTTAGGTTATTAATCACGAAGGACAAAATTGTCACTTTTATCCCATATGGAATGAATTTTCACACAGTCAGACTGTGAATCAGCTGGATTTTAAGAAAAGCTCACTTGTATTGGAGGTACTATGAACTGCAAGTCAAAGGCAGTAAGTTTTGTGAAAAATCTCTGTGCCACAATCGATTTAATCATTGATTCAGTAATTCAGTCCAAATGAAAAGCAGGAAACAATTAACATTTTACATCAAAGTTATTAGGAGTTAGTCTGCTTGGTGAAAGTAATCTGCACACTGCTCGGTAAATTAGTAACATCATTTGATTTCATCTTATTTTCATTCAAATATACTGTGTTGTTTCTTTAAAGTTATAAATTTTTCTTTTGCATTTTACTTGAAATCCAAGACTGCTTAAGCATACGTAGACCCTAGTCCCACCTTTAACACATTGGCTGGAGCTGAACGACATGGACAGAAAATATTTCCATCAACTACTAAATCACACTAAATGTGCCTCAGCTGTGACCCTAGTATTTCCCCTCCCCCCTCCCCTCCCAACTCCTCCTTCAGTCAAACAACCCACTGCGTTCACTGACTTGGTATGCACATGGTAGGCATTGTGTGAAATATTGTCCAATGCAAAACACTTTTGGAGCCGTGACCCAGGAAGAGCTAATGCCTTCAAGAAAAGAGTGGGACGAGCAATTGAAATACAAAATGAATTAAAGAAAGCCCTTTGACAAAAAACTTAATGATTATTTTAATGCAATTAGCCCGAGGAGCTGATTAATTTCTATCCCCATATGTATGCTGAATCTGCCTCTGACTACTTGATAAAACATTACTCTTACAGTACAGTTAGTCTCTCTATAAATTGGTAACATAGCTTAAAGAGGGATAGGAATGGCAGCTCAACATTCCTGGTTACAGGGTTTTCAGACGCGATAGGGAGGGGGATAAGAAAGGAGAGGGAGTGGCAATTTTGGTCAAGGAAACTATTACAGCTGTGAAGAGGGATGCTATGTTGGAAGGTTCATCAAATGAGGCCATATGGATTGAGCTAAGGAACAAAAAAGGGGCAATCACACTGCTGGGAGTGTATATAGTCCTCCAAACAGTCAGAGGGAGATAGAAGAGTAGATATGTAGGCAAATCTCTGAGAAGTGCAAGAACAATAGGGCAGTAATAGGAGGGGATTTTAACTATCCCAATATTAACTGGGATAGTTGGAGTGTGAAAGGAATTGAGGAAGCAAATTTCTTCAGGTGCATTCAGGAGAACTTTTTTGGCCAGTATATAGCAAGTCCAACAAGAGAGGGCGCAGTTTTAGACTTAGTTTTAGGAAATAAAGTTGGGCAGGTGGAAGGAGTGGCAGTGGAAGAGCATTTTGGTGGCAGTGATCATAATTCAGTCAGGTTCAACATAATTATGGAAAAGATCAGAGATAGAACAGGAGTTAAGAGTTCTCAATTGGGGCAAGGTCAATTTTACTAAACTGAGGAGTGATTTAGTGAAAGTGGACTGGAAACAGCTACTTGAAGGTAAATCAGTGTCAGAGCAGTGGGAGGCATTCAAAAAGGAGATTCAAGGGGTTCAGAGTAAACATGTTCCCACAAAGAAAAAGGGTGAGATGGCCAAATCTAGAGCCCCATGTATGTCAAGGAGCTTACATGGTAAGGTAAGGCAAAAAAGGAAAGCTTATGTCCGACCCTGAGAACTCAATACTAAAGAAAGCCGAGAGGAGTAAGAAAGTGGAGGGGAGAAGTCAAAAAGGAAATTGGGAAAGCAAAGAGCAGGCATGAAGGAATATTGGCAAGCAAAATCAAGGTGAACCCAAAGATGTTTTATCAATACATTTAGGAGTAAGAGGATAACTAAGGAAGGCCCATAAAAGATCAAAAAGGTAACCTATGTGTAGGGGCAGAAGATGTTGGTATGGTGGTCAATGAATATTTTGCTTTTGTCTTCACAAAAGAGGGGAGGATGCAGATATTGTAGTTAAGGAGGAGTGTGGATGTGATAAACATAGGGAGAGAGGAAATATTAATAGGATTAGCATCCTTTAAAGTTGATAAATCACCAGGGCCGGATGAAATGTATCCTAGACTTGGTTGAGGGAAGGGCAGGATTGGCAGCTAAATGTTCCAGGCTTTAGAAGCTTCAGGCGGGATAGAGGGGGATGTAAAAAGGGTGGGGGAGTTGCATTACTGGTTAAGGAGAATATCACAGCTGTACTGCGGGAGGACACCTCAGAGGGGTCATGCAGCGAGGCAATATGGGTGGAGCTCAGGAATAGGAAGGGTGCAGTCACGATGTTGGGGGTTTACTACAGGCCTCCCAACAGCCAGCGGGAGGTAGAGGAGCAGATATGTAGACAGATTTTGGAAAGATGTAAAGGTAACAGAGTTGTAGTGGTGGGTGATTTTAACTTCCCCTATATTGACTGGGACTCACTTAGTGCTAGGGGCATGGATGGGGTAGAATTTGTGAGGAGCATCCAGGAGGGCTTCTTGAAACAGTATGTAGATAGTCCAACTAGGGATGGGGCCATTCTGGACCTGGTATTGGGGAATGAGCCCGGCCAGGTGGTCGAAGTTTCAGTGGGGGAGCATTTCGGGAGCAGTGACCATAATTCCATAAATTTTAAGGTACTTGTGGATAAGGATAAGAGTAGCCCTCGGGTGAAGGTGCTAAATTGGGGGAAGACGAATTATAACAATATTAGGCAGGAACTGAAGAATTTAGATTGGGGGCGGCTGTTTGAGGGTAAATCAACATCTGACATGTGGGAGTCTTTCAAACGTCAGCTGATTAGCATCCAGGACCAGCATGTTCCTGTGAGGAAGAAAGACAAGTTTGGCAAGTTTCGGGAAGCTTGGATAACACGGGATATTGTGAGCCTAGTCAAAAAGAAAAAGGAAGCATTTATAAGGGCTGGAAGGCTAGGAACAGATGAAGCACTTGAGGAATATAAAGACAGTAGGAAGGAACTTAAGCAAGGAGTTAGGAGGGCTAAAAGGGGTCATGAAAAGTCATTGGCAAACAGGATTAAGGAAACTCCCAATGCTTTTTATACATATATAAAGAGCAAGAGGGTAACCAGGGAAAGGGTTGGCCCACTGAAGGACAGAGATGGGAATCTATACGTGGAGCCAGAGGAAATGGGTGAGGTGCTAAATGAGTACTTTGCATCAGTATTCACCAAGGAGAAGAACTTGGTGGATGATGAGCCTAGGGTAGGGAGTGCAGATAGTCTCAGTCATCTAATTATCAAAAAGGAGGAGGTGTTGGGTGTCTTGCAAAGCATTAAGGTAGATAAGTCCCCAGGGCCTGATGGGATCGACCCTAGAATACTGAGGGATGCAAGGGAAGAAATTGCTGTGGCCTTGACAGAAATCTTTGCATCCTCATTGGCTACAGGTGAGGTCCCAGAGGACTGAAGAATAGCCAATGTTGTTCCATTGTTTAAGAAAGGTGGTAAGGATAATCCAGGAAATTATAGGCCGGTCAGCCTTACGTCAGTGGTAGGGAAACTATTAGAGGGGATTCTTCGGGACAGGATTTACTCCCATTTGGAAACAAACAAACTTATTAGCGAGAGACAGCATGGTTTTGTGAAGGGGAGGTCGTGTCTTACTAATTTGATTGAGTTTTTTGAGGAAGTGACGAAGATGATTGATGATGGAAGGGCGGTGGATGTTATCTATATGGACTTTTCTAAAGCCTTTGACAAGGTCCCGCATGGCAGACTGGTGCAAAAGGTGAAGTCACATGGGATCAGAGGTGAGCTGGCAAGTTGGATACAGAATTGGCTCAGTCACAGAAGACAGAGGGTAACAGTGGATGGGTGTTTTTCTGAATGGAGGGATGTGACTAGTGGTGTTCTGCAGGGATCAGTGCTGGGACCTTTGCTATTTGTTGTATATATAAATGATTTGGAGGAAAATGTAGCTGGTCTGATTAGTAAGTTTGCAGACGACACAAAGGTTGGTGGAGTTGCGGATAATGATGAGGATTGTCAGAGGATACAGCAGGATATAGATCGGTTGGAGACTTGGGCGGAGAAATGGCAGATGGAGTTTAATCCGGACAAATGCGAGGTAATGCATTTTGGAAGGTCTAATGCAGGTGGGATGTATACAGTAAATGGCAGAACCCTTAGGAGTATTGACAGGCAGAGAGATCTGGGCGTACAGGTCCACAGGTCACTGAAAGTGGCAACGCAAGTGGATAAGGTAGTCAAGAAGACATATGGCATGCTTGCCTTCATCGGTCGGGGAATAGAGTATAAAAATTGGCAAGTCATGTTGCAGCTGTACAGGACTTTAGTTAGGCCACACTTAGAATATTGCGTGAAATTCTGGTCGCCACACTACCAGAAGGACGTGGAGGCTTTGGAGAGGGTACAGAGGAGGTTTACCAGGATGTTGCCTGGTCTGGAGGGCATTAGCTATGAGGAGAGGTTGGATAAACTCGGATTGTTTTCACTGGAACGACGGAGGTGGAGTGGCGACATGATAGAGGTTTACAAAGTTATGAGCGGCATGGACAGAGTGGATAGTCAGAAGCTTTTTCCCAGGGTGGAAGAGTCAGTTACTAGGGGACATAGGTTTAAGGAGCAAGGGGCAAAGTTTAGAGGGGATGTGCGAGGCAAGCTTTTTACACAGAGGGTGGTGAGTGCCTGGAACTTGCTGCCAGGGGAGGTGGTGGAAGCAGATACGATAGCGACGTTTAAGAGACATCTTGACAAATATATGAATAGGAAGGGAATAGAGGGATATGGGCCCCGGAAGTGCAGAAGATGTTAGTTTCGGCAGGCATCAAGATCGGCGCAGACTTGGAGTCCCGAATGGCCTGTTCCTGTGCTGTACTGTTCTTTGTTCTTTTTTCTAGATTGTTAAAAGAATCAAGAGCGGAAATAGCAGAAGGTCTGACTATCATTTTCCAGTCCTCACTGGATACAGGTGTGGTGCCGGAGGATTGGAGAACTGCTAAGGTTGTACCTCTGTTTAAAAAGGGAGCGAGGAATAGAATAATTACAGGACAGTCAGTCTAACCTCAGTCGTGGGCAAATTATTGGAATCTATTCTGAGAGACAGGATAAACTGTCACTTAGAAAGGCACAGGTTAATCAAGGATAGTCAGCATGGATTTGTTAAGGGAAGATCTTGTTTCACCAAAATAAAAGCAAAATACTGCGGATGCTGAAAATCTGAAATAAAAACAAGAAATGCTGGAACCACTGAGCAGGTCTGGCAGCATCTGTGGAAAGAGAAGCAGAGTTACCGTTTCAGGTCAGTGACATGGACATGTGGAAGATAGCGAGGAGGATCGCTGCCGGCTGCAGGAAGATATTGATGGTCTGGTCAGATGGGCAGAAAAGTGGCAAATGGAAATCAACCTGGAGAAGTGTGAGGTGATGCATTTGGGGAGGTCAAACAAGGCAAAGGAATACACGATTAATGGGAGAATACTGAGAAGTTTAGAGGAAGTGAGGAACTTTGGAGTGACTGTCCACAGATCCCGGAAGGTAGCAGGACAGGTCGATAAGATGGTTAAGAAGGCATATGGAATCCTTTCCTTTATTAGCCGAGGTATAGAATACAAAAGCAGGGAGGTTATGCTGGAACTGTATAACTCATTGGTTAGGCCACAATTTGAGTACTGTGTGCAGTTCTGGTCACCTCATTACAGAAAGGATGTATTTGCACTAGAGAGGGTACAGAGGAGATTTACGAGGATGTTGCCAGGACTGGAAAAATGCAGCAATGAGAAAAGATTGGATCGGCTGGGGTTATTCTCCGTGGAACAGAGAAGACTGAGGGGAGATCTGATTGAAATGTACAAAATTTTGAGGGGCCTGGATAGAGTGGAGGTGAAGGGTCTATTCACCTTAGCAGAGAGGTCAGTGACGAGGGGGCATAGATTTAAAATGATTGGTAGAACAATTAGAGGGGAGATGAGGAGAAACGTTTTCACCCAGAGGGTGGTGAGTGTCAGGAATTCACTGCCTGAAAGGGTAGTTGAGGCAGAAACCCTCAACTCATTCAAAAGGAGTCTGGATATGCAGCTCAAGTGCTGTAATCTGCAGGGCTACGGACCAAATGCTGGAAGGTGGGATTAGAATAGGTGGATCGTTTATCGGCCGACACAGACACGATGGGCCAAGTGACCTCTTTCTGTGCCTTAAACTTTCTATGATTCTATGATTGGCACTAATAGGGTTTTTGTTTCACCGTGAGGCAGTAGGAGACATATATGTGGGGAATATAAAAACTGACTGTAAAAGCTTCTATAAATATGTGGAGAAAAAAAAATAGTGAAGACAAATGTGGGTCCCTTACAGTCAGCAACGGGGGAAATTATAATGGGGAACAAACAAATGGCAGAACAATTAAACACATACTTTGGTTCTGTCTTCACAAAGGAGGACACAAATAACCTCCTGGAAATGTTAGGGAACCAAGGGTCTAATGAGAGGGAGGAACTGAAGGAAATCAGTATTAGTAAAAAATAGTGCTAGAGAAATTAATGGGGTTTAAGGCTGACAAATCCCCAGGGCCTGATAATCTGCATCCCAGATTACTAATGGAAATGGCCCTGGAAATAGTGGATGCATTGATGGTCATCTTCCAAAATTCTTTCGACTCTGGAGCAGTTCCTGCAGATTGGAGGGTGGCAAATGTAACCCCACTATTTAAAAAAGGAGGGAGAGAACAAAATAGGGAATTACAGACCAGTTAGCCTTACATCAGTAGTGGGAAAAATGCTAGAGTCTATTATAAAGGATGTGATAGCAGAACACCAAGAAAGCATAAACGGGATTGGACTAAGTCAGCATGGGTTTAAGAAAGGGAAATCATGTTTAACAAATCTACTGGAGTTTTTTGAGGATGTAACTAGTAGAATAGATAAGGGAGAACCAGTGGATGTGGTGTATTTGGATTTTCAGAAGGCTTTTGATAAGTTCCCACATAAGAGGTTAATGTGCAAAATTAAAGCACATGGGATTGGGGATAATATACTAGCATGGATTGAGAATTGGTTGACGGACAGGAAACGGAGAGTAGGAATAAATGGGTCTTTTTCCAGGTGGCAGGCAGTGACTAGTGAGGTTCAGCAGGGATCAGTGCTTGGGCCCCAGCTATTCACAATATATATTAATGACTTGGGTGAGGGAACTAAATGTAACATTTCCAAGTTTGCAGACGAAACAAAGCTGGGGGTGGTGGGCTGTGAGGAGGATGCAAAGAGGCTCAAATGTGATTTGGACAAGTTGGGTGAGTGGGCAAATGCACGGCAGATGCAGTATAATGTAGATAAATGTGAGGTTATCCACTTTGGTTGTAAAAACAGAAAGGCAGATTATTATCTGAACGGTGATAGATTGGGAAAGGGGAGGTGCAACGAGACCTGGGTGTCCTTGTACACCAGTCGCTGAAAGCAAGCATTCAGGTGCAGCAAGCAATTAGGAAGGTGAATGGTAGGTTGCCTTCAAGACAAGAGGATTTGAGTGCAGGAGCAAGGATGTCTTACTGCAGTTATACAGGGCCTTGGTGAGAGCATATCCGGAGTATTGTGTGCAGTTTTGGTCTCCTTATCTGAGGAAGGATGTTCTTGCCATGGAGGGAGTGCACAGAAGATTTACGAGGCTGATTCCTGGGATGGCAGGATTGAGGAGGGATTGGGTCGACTAGGCCTATATTCACTAGAGTTTAGAAGAATGAGAGCGGATCTCTTAAAAACCTATAAAATTCTAACAGGACTAGACAGGCTAGATGCAGTTAGGATGTTCCTGATGGCTGGGGAGTCCAGAACCAGGGGTCACAGTCTCAGGATACGGGGTATGCCATTTAGAACCGAGATGAGGAGAAATTTCTTCACTCAGAGGGTGGTGAACCTGTGGGATTCTCTACCGCAAAAGGTAGTGGAGGCCAAGTCATTAAATATATTCAAGAAGGAGATGGATATATTTCTTCATGCCAAAGGGATCAAGGGATATGGGGGAAAAGCGGGAACAGAGGACTGATTTAGATGATCAGCTATGATCTTTTTTGAATGGCAGAGCAGGCCCGAAGGGCCGAGTGGCCTACTCCTGCTCCTATTTTCCAAGTTTCTATGTTTCTATAGGACAACAACCAGGATATCAGTGGGCAAGCCCATGCTTGCAAAACTCAAAACACAGTGTCCAACATTAGATGCGATTCCGCAATTCGACAACATTTGCTAAATAATCCACAGTGTGCTAAGAATTAGCTGACAACCAATTTAAGATTGTCAGTAGGGCTCGCAGTGTGGTGCATTTGCGTGTACTGGAAGCTACATATAGTAATACACAGGGCCCTTATCTTTGCAGACAGCAAGAATATGTACAAACATTGAGCTTGTTTCAGCTGAACAATATAAGTGACAGCCATTCGCTGGTTCATTCCTCAGGGTAATGCCGCGACCAATCAGAGCCTAGATGCCTGGTTTAAATTTTAAACAAAGCTTGGCAGTTAACTAAAAGCAAAATACTGCAGATGCTGGAAATCTGAAACAAAAACAAGAAATGCTGGAACCACTCAGCAGGTCTGGCCGCATCTGTGGAAAGAGAAGCAGAGTTAACGTTTCGGGTCAGTGACCCTTCTTCGGAACTGACAAATATTAGAAATGTCACAGGTTATAAGCAAGTGAGGTGGGGGTGGGGCAAGAGATAACAAAGGAGAAGGTGTAGATTGGACAAGGCCACATAGCTGACCAAAAGGTCATGGAGCAAAGGCAAATAATATGCTAATGGTGTGTTGAAAGACAAAGCATTAATACAGATAAGGTGTTAACGGACTGAATATTGAACAGCAGCAAGTGCAAACATGAAAAAAAACAGTGGATAAGCAAACTGAACAAATTAAGATGAAATGAAATAAATGCAAAAAAAAGATTGTAAAAAATGTAAAAAAGAAAAAAAGAAAAAATAACTGAAAATGAAAGTAAAATGGGGGGCCCGTCATGCTCTGAAATTATTGAACTCAATGTTCAGTCCGGCAGGCTGTTGTGTGCCGAATCGGTAGATGAGATGCTGTTCCTCGAGCTTGCGTTGATGTTCATTGGAACACTGCAGCAATCCCAGGACAGAGATGTGAGCATGAGAGCAGGGGAGAGTGTTGAAATGGCAAGCAACCGGAAGCTCAGGGTCCTGTTTGTGGACTGAGCGGAGGTTTTCTGCAAAGCGGTCACCCAGTCTGCGCTTGGTCTCCCCAATGTAGAGGAGACCACATTGTGAGTATACTACATTGAAAGAAGTACAAGTAAATCGCTGCTTCACCTGAAAGGAGTGTTTGGGGCCTGGGATAGTGAGGAGAGAGGAGGTAAATGGGCAGTTAACTGTCAGTCACCGTAAACTGGTGCATTCTCCATGGCAACGCCTCTACCGATCAGAGTTCACTTGCCAACCAATCAGCACTTTCTTCTCATGCAGTATATGTTGTTGTTTTCCCTTACGTTGGTTATTTTTGCAGATTGTCCTGATGAGTGCAAGATGAGAAGCTTCGACAACGTGTCTCTATTTTCAGCAATACTCAAGTTCTGTACTACTAAACAACTATTTCCTGGTTTGAGTAAGCTAATCCCAATCAGTAGCACAAATGCAGTTTTCTTCAGCATTTATAGGCTAGAAAGGAGAAAATCAATCTGGCCTTTCTTTTCAGCTGTGGTACAGTGGGTAGCACTCCTGCCTCTGAATCAGAAGGTTGTGGGTTGAAGTCCCACTCCAGAGACTTGAGCACAAAAGTCTCGGCTGGCACTCCTGTGCAGTACTGAGGTACACAGGAGTGTTGTCTTTTGGATGAAATGTTAAACTGAGACCCAATTTGCTCTCCAAGGTGAATGTAAAGTATCCCATGGCACTATTTTGAAGAGAAGGGGAGTTATTCCTGGTGTTCTGGCCAACATTTATCCCTCAATCAACACCATAAAAACAGATTATCTAGTCATTATCATATTGCTCTTTGTGGGAGCTTGCTTTGCACAAATTGGCTGCCGCATTTCCTTAAATAAAACAATGACTATACTTCAAAAGTACTTCATTGGCTGTAAAGCATTTTGTGATGTCCTGTGGTCATGAGAGATGCTATATAAATGCAAGTCTTCCCTTTCTCATCGCAGTCCTGTGATCTCGCTGGCAAGTGAGTTTGCATAGATATTGGGTAGGATTGGGCTTGCCTGTGATAACTCTCATGGTCAAATAGTCAGCTGGCAGTTACATTTTAGGCTCACGGTACAATAACAACAACTTGTATTTATATAGTGCCTTTAACATAGAAAAACATCCTAAGGTACTTCACAAAGGCAAAATCAGAAAAAAATGGAAACCAAACCAAAGGTGAAACATTAGAGTAGGGTGACCAAATGTTTAGTCAAAGATGTGGGCTTTAAGGAGGATCTTAAAGATAGAGAGGGAGGTGAAAGGGGTTTCCTGATGAAATTCCAAGAGCTGGTGGATAGGTAGCTGAAGACATGACTGTCAATGGTGGGACAAAAGGAGTCAGAGGAATGGAGAATTCATGGATGGGGTAAGAAAAAAAGGCAGGGGGCAGGGTCATGAAAGGTTTTAAACATAAAGATGAGAATTTTAAATTTGTGGCTCCGGTAGGCCAGAGAGGACCGGTGTGATTGGTTAGCAGGATTTGGTGCAGGACAGGATATGGATAGCAACGTTTTGAATGAGTTGAAGTTTACAGAGAGTGGAGGATGGGAAGCTGACCAGTTGAGCATCGGAATAGCTGAGTCTGGAGGTGACAAAGGCACAGAGGAGGGTTTCAGCAGTAGTAAGGATGGAAGTGGGCAATATTACGAAAGTGGAAATACGTGGTAATTGGAAAGATTATGGGGTCAGATGCTCAGCTCAGTGTTGAATATGATGCTGAGGTTGCAAACAGTTTGGTTCAGCCTGAGACAGTAGTTGGGGAGGGCAATAGAATTAGTGGCAAGGGTACAGTGGTTGTGACAGGACTGAAGGCACTGGCTTCGGTCTTCCCAAGGTTTAATTGAAGGAAATTGAAGCCCATTCATGACTGGATGTGGGACAAGCACAGAGGCAGTAGATGGGTTAGGTGAGGTGGTGGAGAAATGTATCATCATTGTACATGATGAAGCGGATGATACACCAAGGGGCAGAAGAGGATGGAACAAAGGATATACTCCAGCGGTAACTGTGTAGGCACAGGCAGAGAAGGCATTATTGCAGATGGCAGTCCCACTGAGCTGGACAATGGAGGAAAGGAGCGAGAGGAGAATGGTTTGGACAACTATGTTAAAGGCTCGAGGAGGCAACACATTCCTCAAGGATGCCATTTGTGAGTTTGACTAGGGGCTGATCCGATACTGTGGTAAAGGTGGAACCCTCGTTGGAAATATTCAAATAGAAATGTGTGATTTTTTTTTTATGGCTGGCAAAACTGTGGCAAATGGATTTCAAGGCAGGGAAACATGAGATCATCTAAGTCGGGCCTGAAAAGGATAGAACAAGGTACTTTCTAAATGGTGAAAAGCTAGAAACAGTGAAGGTCCAAAGAGACTTGGGGTCCAGGTACATAGATCATTAAAATATCGTGAACAGGTACAGAAAATAATCACAAAGGCTAATGGAATAATAGCCTTTATATCTAGAGGAATACAAGGGTGCAGAAGTCATGCTTCAACTATACAAAGGCTTGGTAGACCACACCAAGAGTACTGCGAGCAGTTCTAGACACCACATCTTAGGAAGTATATATTATATTGGCTTTGGAGGGAGTGCAGCATATATTTACTAGAATGATACCTGAACTCCAAGGGTTAAATTACAAGGAGGGATTACACAAACCAGAGTTCCATTCCTTTGAAGTTAGAAGGTTAAGGGGTGATTTGATTGAAGTTTTCAAGGTATTAAGGGGAACTGTTAGGGTAGGAAGAGAGAAACTATTTTTGCTGGTTGGGGAATTGAGGACTGGGGGCACAGTCTAAAAATTAAAGCCAGACCTTTCAGGAGAGAAATTAGAAAACACATTTACACGCAATGGATGATAGAAGTTTGAAACTCTCTTCCGCAATGGCAATTAATGCCAGATCAATTGTTAATTTTAAAACTAAGATTGATAAATTTTTGTTAAGCAAATGTACAAAAGTATATGGAGTATATGAGCTCATGATTATAAGACCTGTGTTCAAGATGCTAAGAAGCCAGCCAAACAAATATAAAACGGTTGCACATTTCTGATTTGAACAAAATTGTTAGGCTTTGGTTGACCTTGCTGGTATTTTTTCTTCTGTATTGGTTTCTTTGTCTTTCTAAGTTACATCTACTATTTGTTGTCAGTCAGCAAATAAAGCCTTCTTAAGAATCTATTATGGGTCCTTATCAACCCCAATTGCAGCCACCAACTGTGCCTCATTTGCTGCTAAAAGCTGGGAAAAGACTGTTCTCTCACACTCTGCCTTCTGTTCCAATGTAATCTGTACCAGTGTATCTAAGGGTTGGTATAGATTGACATGGGTATTCAATAGAACTTTCTTGTTTTGTTTTAATTTATGGATGTGTATAGAAATCCTTAATGCACTTGTTGCCAATTATTCTGTTGTTTAATAGCAACCAACTGCTAACACAATGTTTGGTAAAAATAAGCCTTGGTATGGGACGGGTAAAAAAGGTTCATTTGCTACAGACGTTATACCTTTCGTGTGTAAAAGTTTGGCTTTAAAGGTACTGCTAGTGATTCAATACTCTATACAGTCGTAATAGTAATATTGCTAGTTTATTCTTTGAAGGAGTCCTAGGTCAAGAATAGTTTCAGTGTGTACTATGGTTTTTAAGTCTATGCAAAATGTTAAACTTAACTTTGAATATTACAATTTGTGTTCAGCAATGTATCCAACGTGTGTTGCATAAATCAATCCTTAGTAGATCTTTGAGAGAAATTTGAATCAAAAAGTCAATTGTTTATATATTATAAAACAGTTAGAATTTCCAAAACCTGGCCTGTTGGGCTCCCTATTTCCGTAACATTGCCTGACTTTGCTCCTGTCTATCTGCTGCTGAAGCCCTCATTCATGCCTTCATTATCTCTAAACTTGACTATTTCAATGAACCCCTGGCTAGTCTTCCACATTCTACTGTCTGTAAACTTGAGGCCATCCAAAACTCTGCTGCCTGTTTCTTAACTTGCACCAAGTCCCATTCCCCTATCACCCCTGTGCTCGCTGACCTACAATGGCTCTTGGTTAAGCAATGTCTTGATTTTAAAATTCTCATCCTTATTTTCAAATCCCTCCATGGCCTAGCCCTTCTCTAGCTCCTCCAGCACCGTAACCCTCCAAGATATCTGCACCCCTCTAATTCTGACCTTATGGGCATCCCTGATTTTAATCACTCTACCATCAGTGGCTGCGCCTTCAGTTGCCAAGGTCCGAAGGTCCGAAGCTCTGGGATGCCCTCCCTACACCTCTCTGCCCTCCTTTAATACAGTCCTTAAAACCTACCTCTCTGACCAAGCTTTTGGTCATCTGACCTGAATTTTATGAACGCCCCACAAATCATGGTGGCGCACTTTGAAGTTGGCAGTCCGCCCTTGCGGAGCCCCATGAAATTTCACGTGGGTGCTCATTTAAATGGATTGGCAGAACAGCTATCCCCAATGACATAGAGGGGGCAGCCATTCTGCCTCCAGCAATGTTGTATGGCACCATTTTTAAAGGGCTTTTTTAAAATTAGTTTGTAGGATGTGGGCACCACTAGTTAGGCCAGCATTTATTGCCCTTGAACTGAGTGGCTTGCTAGGTCATTTCAGAGGGAATTTTAAGAGTCAACCACATTGCTGTGGGTGTGGAATCACATGTCAGCCAGACCAGGTAAGGACAGCAGATTTTTTTCCCTAAAGGACATTAGTGAACCAAGTGGGTTTTTAACAACAATCGACAATGGTTTCATGGTCATTATTAGACTAGCCTTTTAATTGCAGATTTATTTATTAATTGAATTCAAGTTTCACCATTTGCCGTGGTGGGATTCGAACCCATGTCTCCAGAGCATTAGCCTGGGCTCCGGATTACGCAGGCACTAATATTACCATTACGCCACCACCTCTCCCTAAAGGGCTTCAAGTCCTGACAGCTGATTTTAAATTTTAAAATCACAACTGCGTATATTTAAATAAAAACATTAAAGTAGAAATCAAAGCCCCTGTTCCGCCCACCCCCCCCCCCAATCGTCAACCAATAAATTTATTTCCATCTCCCCTACCACTCCGCCCCGAAAAACCATTCTTGCCAGTCCCAACCTTTCAACCCAAACTTTTTACTCCTTGCTCTTCAATCCCTTCCCACCATCCCCTCAGCTAATTGAATCAGTTTTCTCCGCTCCCCCCACCACTGACATGAAAATTACATTCCTATCCCCTCCCCACCAGTTTCTCGCCTCAAATCCCCAAATGGGGACCCGACGCCACGGGACTTCCAGCCACCGGCCGGAATATCGGCGTGGGACGGCTGCCTTTTCAGGTAAGCTCATGAGCATGTATTAGCATTAATTTTATTACACAAATGAAGGCTCTGCTGCCGTGCGGTGGGGCGGCCACACCGGGGCCTCACCTCCGCCGGTAAAATGCAGTGGGACCTTCTCGGCATCGGGAGTCGAGGCGGGCCTCTCCCGGAAGAATTTTCAGGCCCCCCCTGCCATAAACCCCGACGTCGGAGGGCTGGTAAAATCCAGCCCAATATCTCATGTCGCTCTGTGTCATACTTTATTTTATAATGCTACTGTAAAGCACCTTGGAATGTCTCATTACATTAAAAGTGCTATATAAATGTAACTTGTTGCTGTTGTTGTTGGTTGCATTGTGCAGGTACATGATTAATGTACCAAGGTTCCAGGATTTCTTATTTCAAAATCATTTAAGCTATTAAAATCAACAACTGCACTTTTCCAATTCCTTCAGAGTGATTTTAAATCTTCCTGCCTGGCGAACAGGGGTGGGTGGGTGGGCAGTTAAACTGCCCCAGGTTACTTACCTGCCCTGGAACCCTGCTTGATTTACCTGATCCCTCCCTTACAAAGTTAGTGTGAGGCTTGAACCTACCCCACCAACACGACCATGAGCCTGCCCTAGTTTCCTGTGTTGCTGGCGGGGAGGAGTCAGGGCTCTCTGTGAGATTTTGACTAGTGAGCAGGAGCTTGCCAGCAGGCCCCCACCACCACCTCGCCCCAGAATAATCAACATGCTGCTGAAGGAGATCAGTGCCGTGACACCCAAAGAGTCAGGAGGCATCATTAAATTGACCACAGTTTCCCCAAGACTGAGCCATTTTATTTTATAAAGACTGACACTGAAGCCTTTCACAGAGAAGCAGATCAGAGGGTGAGGAAGGATTTACTTGGCCTTCTCTCTTGAGTCTGTTCCGGCTGCTATCCCAGGCACCGACTGTGGTGCTGCATTATTGTGAAGGCTACAGCATACAGTATGTAGATAGTCCCACTAGGGATGGGGCCATTCTGGACCTGGTATTGGGGAATGAGCCCGGCCAAGTGGTCGAAGTTTCAGTGGGGGAGCATTTCGGGAGCAGTGACCATAATTCCATAAATTTTAAGGTACTTGTGGATAAGGATAAGAGTAGCCCTCGGGTGAAGGTGCTAAATTGGGGGAAGACGAATTATAACAATATTAGGCAGGAACTGAAGAATTTAGATTGGGGGCGGCTGTTTGAGGGTAAATCAACATCTGACATGTGGGAGTCTTTCAAACGTCAGCTGATTAGAATCCAGGACCAGCATGTTCCTGTGAGGAAGAAAGACAAGTTTGGCAAGTTTCGGGAAGCTTGGATAACACGGGATATTGTGAGCCGAGTCAAAAAGAAAAAGGAAGCATTTATAAGGGCTGGAAGGCTAGGAACAGATGAAGCACTTGAGGAATATAAAGACAGTAGGAAGGAACTTAAGCAAGGAGTTAGGAGGGCTAAAAGGGGTCATGAAAAGTCATTGGCAAACAGGATTAAGGAAAATCCCAAGGCTTTTTATACATATATAAAGAGCAAGAGGGTAACCAGGGAAAGGGTTGGCCCACTGAAGACAGAGATGGGAATCTATATGTGGAGCCAGAGGAAATGGGTGAGGTGCTAAATGAGTACTTTGCATCAGTATTCACCAAGGAGAAGAACTTGGTGGATGATGAGCCTAGGGTAGGGAGTGCAGATAGTCTCAGTCATCTAATTATCAAAAAGGAGGAGGTGTTGGGTGTCTTGCAAAGCATTAAGGTAGATAAGTCCCCAGGGCCTGATGGGATCTACCCTAGAATACTGAGGGATGCAAGGGAAGAAATTGCTATGGCCTTGACAGAAATCTTTGCATCCTCATTGGCTACAGGTGAGGTCCCAGAGGACTGGAGAATAGCCAATGTTGTTCCATTGTTTAAGAAGGGTGGTAAGGATAATCCAGGAAATTATAGACTGGTGAGCCTTACGTCAGTGGTAGGGAAACTATTAGAGAGGATTCTTCGGGACAGGGTTTACTCCCATTTGGAAACAAACGAACTTATTAGCGAGAGACAGCATGGTTTTGTGAAGGGGAGGTCGTGTCTTACTAATTTGATTGAGTTTTTTGAGGAAGTGACGAAGATGATTGATGAGGGAAGGGCGGTGGATGTTGTCTATATGGACTTTAGTAAAGCCTTTGACAAGGTCCCGCATGGCAGACTGGTACAAAAGGTGAAGTCACATGGGATCAGAGGTGAGCTGGCAAGATGGATACAGAACTGGCTCAGTCACAGAAGACAGAGGGTAACAGTGGAAGGGTGTTTTTCTGAATGGAGGGATGTGACTAGTGGTGTTCCGCAGGGATCAGTGCTGGGACCTTTGCTGTTTGTAGTATATATAAATGATTTGGAGGAAAATGTAGCTGGTCTGATTAGTAAGTTTGCGGACGACACAAAGGTTGGTGGAGTTTCGGATAATGATGAGGATTGTCAGAGGATACAGCAGGATATAGATCGGTTGGAGACTTGGGCGGAGAAATGGCAGATGGAGTTTAATCCGGACAAATGTGAGGTAATGCATTTTGGAAGGTTTAATGCAGGTGGGAGGTATGCAGTAAATGGCAGAACCCTTAGGAGTATTGACAGGCAGAGAAATCTGGGCGTACAGGTCCACAGGTCACTGAAAGTGGAAACGCAGGTGGATAAGGTAGTCAAGAAGGCATACGGCATGCTTGCCTTCATCGGTCGGGGCATAGAGTATAAAAATTGGCAAGTCATGTTGCAGCTGTACAGAACCTTAGTTAGGCCACACTTAGAATATTGTGTGCAATTCTGGTCGCCACACTACCAGAAGGACGTGGAGGCTTTGGAGAGGGTACAGAGGAGGTTTACCAGGATGTTGCCTAGTCTGGAGGGCATTAGCTATGAGGAGAGGTTGGAAAAACTCGGATTGTTTTCACTGGAACGACGGAGGTGGAGGGGCAACATGATAGAGGTTTACAAAGTTATGAGCGGCATGGACAGAGTGGATAGTCAGAAGCTTTTTCCCAGGGTGGAAGAGTCAGTTACTAGGGGACATAGGTTTAAGGTGCGAGGGGCAAAGTTTAGAGGGGATGTGCGAGGCAAGTTTTTTACACAGAGGGTGGTGAGTGCCTGGAACTTGCTGCCTGGGGAGGTGGTGGAAGCAGATACGATAGCGACGTTTAAGAGACATCTTGACAAATATATGAATAGGGTGGGAATAGAGGGTTATGGGCCCCGGAAGTGCAGAAGATGTTAGTTTAGGCAGGCATCAAGATCAGCGCAGGCTTGGAGGGCCGAATGACCTGTTCCTGTGCTGTATTGTTCTTTGTTCATACAGAGGTGACTTTTCATGTTGAATCCTGAGCACTTTCTGTAAAAAAAAATACACTTGATAGTTTGATTGACTTAATGGCCAAGCATTTATCGCCACTTTCATGTGTCAGCTGAACCACCTTCATTCGAATTTTGTTGTATTGCTGTTACCAGTTTAATAGATTCAAAGAGGCCTGTCTGGAACACATTTTAAAGGTGAAATGTCCCCTGGGCCAGGGGGTGCCATTTGTTTCTGTTCTCCAGTAAATGCGTTGCTTTCCATTTAGCCATCACCTTTCTGTACTCAGCGAAGATGGGCCTCCTTATCTAATCATTTCTTACAATAATAATGATGGGCAAAATCTATCAAAATAACCATTTTTCAAAGATTGTCACTGCCTTTCAAATATTGTTTTGATATTGTTGGGCGTATGTACACAAGCAAATATGGTCCTGATCTCCCCTTCCCCACAGCTACATGTGAGTTCGAATATGTGTCTCCTATCTCATTGTAAGAGAATAGTTCATTCTGTCATTCAATCTCTTGAAAGCGAGCTGTACTTATCTGAATTAATAAAGAAGCTCTTATCTGGCTAAAGCTTATAATACAGCCTGTTTTCATTACAATTGTAAATCTTTCCTATACACCCACCTTTCGCGGGCGTCAGCTTTTAAATGCAGTCAGGTACTCAACAACAAGCATCACTTCTTCCTCCACAGTTTAGTGTTCATCCAGTGGCGTGGCGGATCTGAAAGTGCCCCAGCTATTCCTGCTTAAAATGGAATGACCCCTTAAGTCCTTTTGAACTCTTCTGTTAATGTCTGGAATATTGCCTGGCCAGTGCTCTGGGGACATGGGTTCAAATCCCACCATGGCAGAGGGAGAAATTTGAAGTCAATTAATAAATCTGCAATTAGAAAGCTAGTCTAATGGTGACCATGAAACCATTGTTGATTGTTGTAAAAACCCATCTGGTCCACTAATATCCTTTCGGGAAGGAAATCTGCTGTCCTTACCTGGTCTGGCCTGCATGTGACTCCAGAGCCACAGCAATGTGGTTGACAAATGCCCTCTGAAATGACCTAGCAAGCCACTCAGTTCAAGGGCAATTAGGGATGGGCAATAAATGCTGGTTAAGGCAGCAATGCCCACATTCCATGAATGAATATAAAAATATTACTTCAGAAATTAGTAGTCCTTCCTTGCTGATGTTCACAAGCAATCAATATATACAAAGCCAAGTCCAGAACATCATTGCGTGCTGTTTTGTTCATCTTTTCAAACAGCATTTCAGCAGATTCCACATCCTCTACAAAATGGTAAAGATTGACTTTGACTGTGAGCCAGTCATGAATGTAGACTCTTTGATATCCAGGCCCTTTGACGCAGTTACTTGTATTTTTTCCTTTTCCACTTAATTCACTGCATCTAGCTTAACTTCAGTTGTGAATGAAGTTGTTTAAATACCTGACATTTCAGACCCGTTTGTGGACAATGGTCATAACTGACAATGTGGGTGAGGGGTGGGTCGATAGGGGAGAGGAAGAATCTGTGCCAGTCCCCAGGGTTAGAGAACGTAAATGTTTCTGAGCTATTGTGGATTGCCAACTCTAGAGTTGATTCTGGATGAATTGCTTAACTGTGTCCAAGGCATAATGGACAAGATACATCAGAAGGTTGAAACACAAGCTATTTTTTCTTTTATAAGCTATGCCATTTCCTAAGAGTTAGGCCTGTCAATTATATATTCTACGAGTTTCAAAAAGATCTAAGCAGTCAAGTGCCAAATAGTAAGATTAGATGAAACCAGTTAATGTAGCTTGAGCAGATTTAATATATTCCATCTCTGTCAGTGCTTACAAATGTGATTTACTTAATTGTCACGCCTTGTTATAATGAATACATAAACAGTAACCTATCCACTAAAACAATTGTGGTTATGCAGTTTAAAACACTGCCAATCGAGCATGTGTACTTTGTAAGTTAGATTGCATTCACTTTGTTTGTCTCCAAATGTATATCTGGAAGCAAGATCTTTCGGTTAAAACACCAAAGCAAATACCCTCTACACAGCTGCTAATGTTTTATTCCTTGTGAATTCCATGAGGAATGACTATGGGGGCTGCTTCACCTTTTCAGCCGAGTACAATTGCCAGATTGCAGAGTGCGTTTGTTTGGCTGTCGCTAATTACAATGACTGCATTCCTTTTTTGTTGCTCGGTAGAGTGCCACATTCCAGTGAGCCTTCCTTTCTGACTTAGGCTGCAGGGGGAGTAACCAACTGCCTGGAGAGTAATTAGGGGTGGGCTAAGCCAAGAACCCATTAACAAGATTGGGAACTTGCTATTTGGGTCTGATTCAGAAGGTAAGCAATGGGGAAAGGAATCACTTCAGGTGGCTAATGCACCAACAGCAATATTCAATGTTAAGTTATTTTTGGGAAGCTGATGCTGATTTAATTTGGAATGGAAGGGGTGACTCCCAGCTTCTTCTGACTGTGTAATTGGGCTGAATTTTATGAGGCTTGTGGCGGGCGGGGGGGGGGCCCTGAAAATTCATCCAGGAGAGGCTCGCCCTGGCCCCCAATGCCGAGAAGGCCCTGCCGCATTTTACTGGTGGCGGTGAAGCTTTGGTGCGGCTCCCTCCCCACTCGGCAGCGGGGCCTTCATTTCAATATTAAAATTAAGTTTAAAAAGATGCAAATCAACTTACCTTGTCCCGGCTGCTGTCCCACGCCGATATGCCGGCCGGACATCCCGCGCCTTCAGAAGTCCGTTTGGAGTTCCAAGACATGACACTGATGGGGAGGGGGGAGCAATGAAATCTTCAGGTCAGGAGGGGTGTGGGAGCGGGGAAAACCGTTCCGATTGGTTGTGGGGGTGGTGGGAAGGTGCTGAGGATCAAATGTTCTGAAGGTGGGGGGTTGAAGTTCGTCATTTAAAAAATTGATTTTCCAGGGGATTAATTTTATTGATTGAGAACTCATTGACGGGGGTGGTGGGGGGGGGTTGCGGTGGGAGAGGGGATGCAAAGTTATCAATATAATTTTATTTCAAGTATTCGTGCGGCAGGACCTTTAAACATTTAAATTTACCTGAAGAACTTGAATCCCTTTAAAAATTATGCCGTTGCCAGGGAGAGAGCAGCCGCCCCTCTACGTTATGGGGGGCAGCTGCTCCACCCCCCTCTATTTAAATGAGCCCCCACGCAAAATATCATGGGAGCTCAGCGACAGCACATCCGCGCCTGAAGACTGCTGAGGTCAGAGTGCGCCGCTGTGATTTACAGCGTGCCCATAAATTTCAGCCTTTTGAATTTGCAGTTTTCCAACTACTGAATCATAAAGGGTTTGCAAAGTATTCATTTTTGCAGCACTCCCGTTCCTTGGTATTCCCAATCCTGGGAGGCTTGTTTGATAAGAAATTTTTAAAAAATCAGTAGAAGTGGTGCTCTCCCAACATACATTTGGTGGTGAGTGTATGGTCCAGTGTGGAACTGAGTAATATGGGTTAAGAAATAGCCAGGTTTAATCTCTGGTCAGCATTGAGTTACCTGCTCTCGGCCTGGGCTCAATTAGAACATGTCCCTGGGTTGGGAGGCGAAAAATCCAGTCAAGGTTCCCACACATAGGGCTGGATTTTGCCAGCCTCTCGATGTGGTGGGGAGGTCCGTAAAATGCTTGTGGGAGTGGCCCGCCATGACCCATGATGCTGGGAAGACCCCATCACATATTAACGGCAGTGGCAAGGTCTCGGTGCGGACTCCCCACCGACAAGAGGCAGGTCCTTGATTTCTATATTAAAATTAACAGAATAAATATTGAAATGAACTTACCTGGTCCCGGCGGCCGTCCCACATTGATTTAACGACGCCTGCCGCAACTTGCGCGCCGTTGGAACTCCACACTGAGTTCCAAGGTGAGACACTGGTGGAGAGGACTGAAATTATCAGGGCGGGACGGGGGGTGGGGTAGAGGGAAATACCTTTTCTATCAATTGTGGGGATGTTGGGAAGGGGTTGAGGGTCAAATGTTCGGAAGGTGCGGGGGGGGGTTAAAGTTCATTATTTTACTAATTGCTTTTTCGGTGGGAATTGGTTATTTTATTCATTGATAACTCAGTTGGGGGGGGGGGGAGTTGGAATGGTGATTGGAAGTGTGGCTGGCATTTGTTTGTTACATCTGGGCGCTGGCATCTTTAAAAATGTTAATGAATCTGAAGAGCTTGAAGTCCTTTAAAAACGGCACTGACACCTGCGCAGTGGCGCCTGACACCATTGCCAAGGATGCCAAGGGTGGCCGCCCCCTCTACGTCATTGGGGGCAGTCGTTCCGCCCCCTCCATTTAAATGAGCCCCTACGCATAATATCACGGGTGCTCTGCGGCAGCGCATCCGTGTCAGAAGGCTGCCATCTTCAAAGTGCGCCATCGCGGAGCGCAACGCACTGCTAAAATTCAGCCCCTAATTACTATGCAGTGGTCATATGTTGGTTAGTGCTTGGGTATGATAATAAGACTGCAATGTCTGTGATAAACCTTTTGATCAAGTAGTCTGCTCATGTTCACTGTCTGGGCTGCCATATTAAGAATTTCCCTTAATACAAGTAGAAGACAGATAACACCCATAGAACTGTGTCCATAGAACTACCAACCAGTGGAGCTGTTGCCATGGAAATGTATCCATGGAACTGCATCGATAGAACTGTGCCTGTAGAACTGTGCATGTACCAGCACTTTCAGGAGAGGAGGAGAGAAATTGGACAAATGAATAGTAGGAGTTTCACATTCTTCTCATATCTGTTTGTAGAAGTGACTCCCTCTCTGGTATCCAGAAGGCTATTGACCCCTTTAAAACAGACAATTGCAATCTTTCTCAAAACCGGGTCAGGGAATCTGGTAATGATGACAGTGTGTAACAGTGTCTACAATGTGTAACACCTTCATTAATAAAGATACCTTCTATTTGCTATTTCTAAGAAAATGATAATTCCTATACATAGTGAACAGAGAGATTCTTGCCACCAGATTTCATTTCTGTTATGCTTGTCATTATAAATGGCAGCTGTGGTTTGATATCAATGAGACTTGGATCTGAAAACCCTTTAAAGATTAACTGTTTTCTTTTCACCAGGTCTTTTCCCAGCTATCCTGAATCTTGCCAGTAATGCTGTGATCTCCACCAATGCAACCTGTGGTGAAAATGGCCCTGAGATGTACTGTAAACTGGTAGAGCATGTCCCTGGGCGACCAATACGCAACCCACAGTGTCGGATTTGTGACTCAAACAGTGCAAATCGTAAAGGTAACCTGTGAGGCTTATTTGTGATATTATGTCCATTTGACTAGCTGTCATAATGGCTCCTAGATCTTTCAGTAGGAAGTGATGCATTGCATATCATTATGACACTATTTATTCTTAATTGCAACTGTTTTTGATCTCTCTTAGTGACAAATTTTCTGAGCTGTTTCAAATACTGATTGCATGCTGGGTTGGGGGAAGCGGTTGAGTGTCACAGTTCTGAAAGTTAATTTTGCATGTGTTAGTTGCAGGAGAAGTTATTCTACCCACAGGCAATTATTTTCTTTAACATCCAACAGAAAACCAATAAAATCTAATTAACCAAAAAAGTTCCAGGTGAATTTAGTCAAGTATTATTACAGGCGCTAGTAATTCTTTCCCTCGCCTCCCTCCGCCGCAGAATCAAAATACATTCAAAATGAACACTTTTCATAGTGGCCTGCGCAATGCTTCTGCCCAAAGTTTAAGAAAATTGCACTTTATTCCATGTGCAGTGAAAATTTAGGGTTGATTTTAATCTGAGGTGCTCTGCCCTTGTCAGCAGAACAGACCCTGTGATCTTAGTGTCCTGACCCATTTGCATGTCCCGAGCGCTCTCCTGGGGCAGTCTTTCCCTGACAGGGCTTTGCATCAGAGCAGGACAGGAAATAGGAGCATAGCTGCAGTTTGCACTGTGGGAGCCTGATTTAAATATGTTAATGACGTGGCCTGCCTCTACAGATGGCAGACTCACAAACCAGGTACCCGCAACAATAAAAAATGGTTGCATGTCGGGTTGGGGTCACATTTTGGGTTTTTGAGGGTTTAACACCTCTGCTGCACCCCCTACATCACAATACACACCCAGCATCACTGACCTTCTCCCTACCATGAGGAGGTTAATATAAGGGCCATAATTTCTATGCTTATCTTCATGGGGCTTGGAGGAGCAGGAGTGGTCCTCCTGGGCCCAATAAGAAAATGTCTGGACCTCTGCTGGCCCTGGTTCCTCCGAGCCTCTCCCCCGCTGGGACCTTCCCCTCACAATATGCCTGAATGCCTGTGACGATGTGTGTCTGCCCAAACCTTGCCCGCTGACAAATGGCCAACTGCCTCTTTCCGTCTGCTTCGGGATGTAAATGAGGTCTGCCATTAATAATGGCTGGCTTTCCCATGGAGAATCCTGAGCAGGTGGACACTGCACCCAGGTGTTAAAATCCCCCTCTAATGTGCAACTATCCACCATTTTATCAAGACAGTGACATACTCTGCAATCGGAATGAGCCACACAACTAAAGGATGGAAGAGGGAAAGACAGAGTGAGGGAGGATGTAGACAATTCAAAGGAAAAATAAATACTTCTCTTTCTTTGTGCTGTATCTGCAGAGCAACATCCGATAATGAGTGCCATAGATGGAACCAACAATTGGTGGCAGAGTCCTAGTATCCAGAATGGCAGGAAGTATCACTGGGTGACAATTACCCTGGACCTGAGACAGGTGAGGAAAAATAAATACAAATATTTCTTTACACATTGCTATCTCTCTGACTACATAAATTCTTTAAATGTACCTGCTCAATACTGGCATTTCAGTCAATTCCTACAACATTCAATTACTGGAACAAATGTTAACCACAGTAACAGGACAGAGATAGAACAGGAGTTAGAGTTCTCAATTGGGGCAAGGCCAATTTTACTAAACTGTGGCAAAAACAAGAAATGCTGGAATCACTCAGCAGGTCTGGCAGCATCTGTGGAAAGAGAAGCAGAGTTAACGTTTCGGGTTAGTGACCCTTCTTCGGCAGTTAACTCTGCTTCTCTTTCCACAGATGCTGCCAGACCTGCTGAGTGATTCCAGCATTTCTTGTTTTTGTTTCAGATTTCCGGCATCCGCAGTATTTTGCTTTTACTAAACTGTGGAGTGATTTAGCGAAAGTGGACTGGAAACAGCTACTTGAAGGTAAATCAGTATCAGAACAGTGGGAGGCATTCATAGGGGAGATTCAGGGCATATGTTCCCACAAAGAAAAAGGGTGAGGTGGCCAAATCAAGAGCTCCCTAGATGTCAAGGATCTTACAGGGTAAGATAAGGCAGAAAAGGAGTGCTTATGTCCGACCCCGAGAACTCAATACTACAGAAAGCCGAGAGGAGTAGAGAAAGTGGAGGGGTGAAATCAAAAAGAAATTAGGAAAGCAAAGAGAGGGCATGAAAACAAAATCAAGGTGAACCCAAAGATGTTTTATCAATACATAAAGAGTAAGAGGATAACTAAGGAGAGAATAGGGCCCATAAAAGACCAAAAAGGTAACCTATGTGTAGGAGTGGAAGATATTGGTATGGTTCTTAATGAATACATTTTGCCTGTCTTCACAAAAGAGGGGGTTGATGCAGATATTGTAGTTAAGGAGGAAGCGTGTGACATTTTGGATGTTAAAAGAGAGAGGAAGTATTAATAGGATTAGCATCTTTGAAAGTTGATAAATCACTAGCGCCAGATGAAATGTATCTTAGGCTGTTAAAAGAAGCAAGAGAGGAACTAGCAGAGGGTCTGCCCATTATTTTACAGTCCTCATTGGATACAGGTGTGGTGCTGGAAGATAGACTGAATAATTACAGGCCAGTCAGTCGAATCTCAGTAGTGGGCAAATTATTGGAATCCATTCTGAGAGACAGGATAAACTGTCACTTAGAAAGGCACAGGTTAATCAAGGATAGTCAGCATGGATTTGTTAAGGGAAGATCTTGTTTGACCAACTTGATTGAATTTTTTGAAGAAGTAACAAGGAAGATAGATGAGATAGCGCAGTTGATGTGGTTTACATGGATTTTAGCAAGGCTTTTGACTAGGTCCCACATGACAGACTGGTTAAAAGAAATAAAATCCCATGGAATCCTGGGAAATGCAACAAGGTGGATACAAAATTGAATCAGTGGCAGGAAACAAAGGGTAATTGTTGATGGCTGTTTTAGCAACTGGAAGGCTGTTTCCAGTGGTGTTCTGCAGGACTAAGTACTGGGTCCCCTGCCTTTTGTGGTGTATATTAACGATTTGGACATAAATGTAGGGGTCATGATGAAGAAGTTTGCAGACGACACAAAAATTGGGCGTGTGGTAGATAGTGAGGAAGATATTGATGGTCTGGTCAGATGGGCAGAAAAGTGGCAAATAGAATTCAACTTGGAGAAGTGTGAGATAATGCATTTGGGGAGGTCAAACAAGGCAAAGGAATCGATTAGTGGGAAAATACTGAGAAGTTTAGAGGAAGTGAGGGACCTTGAAATGAATGTCCCCAGATCCCTGAAGGTAGCAGGACAGGTCGATAAGGCGGTTAAGAAGGCATATGGTACCCTTTCCTTTATTAGTTGAGGTATAGAATACAAGAGCAGGGAGGTTTTACCGGAACTGTGTAAATCATTGGTTAGGCCACAACTTGAGTACTGTCTGCAGTTCTGGTCATCTCATTACAGAAAGGATATAATTGCACGAGAGAGGGTACAGAGGAGATTTACGAGGATGTTGCCAGGACTGGAAAAATGCAGCTCTGTGGAAAGACTGGATAGACTGGGGTTGTTCTCCTTGGAACAGAGAAGGCTGAGGGGAGATCTGATTGAAATGTACAAAATTTTGAGGGGCCTGGATAGAGTGGAGGTGAAGGGTCTATTCACCTTAGCAGAGAGGTCACTGTCGAGGGGGCATAGATTTAAAGTGATTGGTAGAAAAATTAGAGGGGAGATGAGGAAAAACATTTTCACCCAGAGGGTGGTGGGGGTCTGGAGCTCACTGCCTGAAAAGATAGTTGAGGCAGAGACCCTCAACTCATTCAAAAGGAGTCTGGATATGCAGCTCAAGTGCTGTAAGCTGCAAGGCTACGGACCAAATGCTGGAAGGTAGGATTAGAATAGGTGGATCGTTTTTCAGCTGGCACAGACACAATGGGCCAAGTGGTCTCTTTCTGTGGCTTAAACTTTCTATTATTCTGAGACATTTAGGTCTCATGTTTGGCACGAAAACCAAACAGTACCTTAGTCTTGTTACAGTGATGCTGCCATCACTTGTGTTCTGATTAGAAAGAAGAAGGAACTTACATTTATATAGTGCTTTTCCTGTCGTCAGGACATCCCAAAGTGCTTATCAGAAAGACAGTGCAGCACTCCCTCAGTACTGCATTGAAATGTCAGCCTAGATTTTGTGCTCAAGTCTCTGGAGTGGAGCTTGAACCTTCTGACTCTGACACTGACCTGAAAATACCACCACTGATATTTTACCTGAATGGCAAGATTGTTCTTTCACAGAACATGTTCAGAGCCTTAGTGATGATGGGTTTGAAATCTTTCTGTTCCAATGTTCTTGTAGCTTCTATATTTTTCATTATTATAACATGTTCTTTCAGCGATGTTTCTGAAATTGCCAACACTTTAGTTTGTGCTCTCGTGTGACACTGGCTGGTTTCTTCTACACTTTGGACAGCGTGAAGGGTCTTATCTATTGTACTTTTAATTGTTTGATTGATGAGCTACAAGTGACCAATACCGTTACCTATTCTCTTTAAGTTTTATCTCATCCACGCGCAATTGCAAGCTGCCTCCACAGATGTTAACAAGCAAATTTAAAGTAATATATAGAGGAGAAACTACCTCTACAATGAGGCACAGCAGCAGAGGCTAAACACAATAGTAAAAAAAATTCAAGTTGACAACAATAAGAGGGCAGTCAGGGAAGAGGCAAAAGCTGCACACACGCTCAAAACAGAGGAGGAACAGAAAACAGTAAATATTTAGAATAATTACTTCCTCCTGATATCTATAAGGGAAGATATGAGCAACAAGCTCTCTCGAAACAGAGATAAGTAAATTAATTGGCCAATATAAATATTACAGAAAAGCTAAAAGGCCACAAAACGAAGAAAAACTCGCAGCAGAAACTCACACCGCCAAATTTCCTGCTGCCTGATACCCGGCAAGAAGAGGAATAGACAACAAAAGAAAAATTAATAATTAAAGCGGGGCTAGAGGTGTTGGCTTGGGAGAGATAGTGTGGAGCCGGCAGCAGCAGTGCACACCAGCCAGGGTTAAAATTGGACTGATAGGTAACATTAGGAAGCATAGGGAGGCCACATCTGCCGGGATGTAGGTCAGAGTCAGGCACAGCAGGTCAGGACCTTGAGAGGGTGGTGCTCAGGGAGGCACATTATGGGTTAGGCCTGGCAGAGCAGTCGAAGAGATGAATACCTATCAGTGTAATAGAAAATGTTATCAAAAATAGAAAGTTAAGAATATATATTTTTTAAATTGCTCTTAATATACTGCAGCATTTCCTGATTAACATGGACCAATCAGCAACCTTACAATATGACATTGTACAATATTATATTACAGATATATAGAACTAACTCCTTTAACAATAGACAGAAAGAGATGGATGATTCCTTTGCAGGCAATTATTTCAGAACACTGAAAGATCTATTGGTTGTTTGAGCTGCGGCAGTGTCTGACAGTGCTGTTACATGAACAGTTTGTGTTTATGTAGAGTAATTTTGGATGTACAGTGTAACAAGAGTCAGGAGACTATCAGTCTCCCACATCACGTAGGCTTTGCACATATTACAATGCCAACTAGATGCAAAGCCACATCCTAAAAGTG
Source organism: Heterodontus francisci (assembly GCF_036365525.1). NCBI lineage: Eukaryota > Metazoa > Chordata > Chondrichthyes > Heterodontiformes > Heterodontidae > Heterodontus > Heterodontus francisci. Next base: position 32,032,572 of record NC_090375.1, read on the forward strand.
CCATGTGAATTTTTCAAGTCGAGCATGGAATCTTTCTAATAATAAGAAAGAGCAGACCCACACATCTGCTGAATTTTATGAGATGGGCTCGGAGGCAGGAGTGCCCATAGAATTGTGATGGGAGATAGTGGTGGGGAGTGGGAGGCAGCGGAAAGCCCATTGCCTCCCTGTTGCAACCACAATTTTGTTGGGGGAGGGTTAGGCCAAAGACGTCTTCCTGCCCAGAGGCCAATTGAGGCCCTTAAGAGGCCTATTAACGGCCTCTTCCTGCTGCCGCTGGAATTTAACCAGCAGCGTGGGGGAGGGGGTTAGGTGGGCAGTGCCTATCAGGTAGCCTATTTTTAATAATTATGGCTAAGTCATAAATATCCCACATATTATAAGAGTCTGGGAAACTCTCTTCAATATGTATCCCTCCACTTAAAGAGACACAGAAAGAGGGTTCTTGTAGTTGTATACAGAATACTACACGAGTTAATTTATTAACTTTTATATATTTATTAAAGAATTTAACATGCAATACACTTTTAAGTGGATAGGTATATCACAATGTTAAATATTACTAAGAGATGTAACACATAATCTTATTTCTAACATAGAATCCAAAAGTTCAAACTTGCTAATGTTACAGCAAAATATCTTCGAACATCCATCAAAATTTATAGTAAACTTTTACCTTAAATTCCCTGAGTAAACCATAGAGTGAGAAGTATTGTTTGAGGAATTCAGCAATTCTAATTTTTGCTTCAGATACTCTCATGTTTATACTGTTTCTAAGGTGTCATCTGATCTTTTATCATATTGGTATTACCTTTCTGTGTGTTTTTCTTGCTTTCAAGATCCATATATGGGAGTATCATTAACTAACATCTCCACTTAATGTTTTTTCTGGAATTCCCCTGCTCTTGAAGTTGTGAGCATTTATCTGGTCAAAATGTTTATAATTGGCTTTACTTGACCTCTGTTTTTGTAAGCACTTTTCTAATTTATTATTTTATGATCAATAATTGTCATTTCCAGTAGCTTGAACTTTCTTTGTGGGTCAATCTGACGACATTTACCAACACCATCAATTAATTAAATTTATTGCTACCTCTTACTGATGTTACACAAGATATTTCAATGTGCGTTTATCCTCCAATTCCCTGGCAACAGAAACACTGAAATGGATTTTCCAACTTGTTTCTGGTTCACATTCTATTGTAACAGGGACCTTGAAAGACTTTGAAATTTTTAACTCTATCTTCTTAAAGGGGAATGTCAGTGAGTCTTGAAAACTGACCATTTATTCAATCTTTAATTCCAAAAGGTATTTTATCTTAGCTATATCTAAATGTTACCTAATTAGTCATAGAGTCGTACAGCATAGAAACAGGCCCTTCGGCCCACTGCGTCCATGCCGAACATAATGCCTATCTATATTAATCCCACCTGCCTGCATTCATTCCATATCCCTCTATGCCTTACCCATTCAAGTACCTGTCCAGATGCCTCTTAAATGTTGCTACTGTTCCCACCTCCACCACCTCCTCAGGTAGCTCATTCCAGATACCCACTATTCTTTGTGTGAAAAATGTATCCCTTTGATCCCCTTTCAACCTCCTCCCTCTCACTTTAAATCTATGCCCTCTAGTTTTAGTCACCCCTACCATGGGAAACAGACTCTGGCTATCTACCCTATCTATGCCTCTCATAATTCTATATACCTCTATCATGTCCCCTCTCAGCCTCCTTCGCTCCAGGGAAAACAGACCCAGCCTATCCAATCTCTCTTTATAACTCAAGCCCTCCACTGCACACAGTACTCCAAATGCGGCCTAACCAACGTTATGTACAACTGTAACATGACGTCCCAACTCTTGTACTCAGTGCCTCGGCCGATGAAGGCAAGCATGCCATATGCCTTCTTCACCACCCTGTCTACCTGTGTTGCCACTTTCAGGGAACTATGTACTTGCACCCCAAGTTCTCTCTGCTCAACAACACTCCCCAGGGCTCTGCCATTCACTGTATATGTCCTGCCCTGGTTTAACTTCCCAAAATGCATCACTTTGCACTTGTCTGCATTAAATTCCATTTGCCAATCCCTTACCCACTTTCCCAGTTGATTTATAATCCTGTTGTAGCCTTAGACAACCTTCTTCACTGTCCACTATACCACCAATTTTGGTGTCATCTGCAAACTTACTAATCATGCCCCCTACATTCACATCCAAGTCATTAATATATATGACAAACAACAGAGGGCCCAGAACCAATCCCTGTGGCACACCACTGGTCACCGACCTCCAATCTGAAAAACAACCCTCCACGATCAACCACTGATGTAAGGCTCACCGGCCTGTAGTTCCCTGGCTTATCCCTGCTGCCCTTCTTAAATAAAGGCACAACATTAGCTATCCTCCAGTCTTCCAGTACCTCACCCGTGGCTAACGATGATACAAAAATCTCTGCCAGGGCCCCAGCAATCTCCTCCCTTGCTTCCCATAGCATCCTAGGATACACCTGGTCAGGCCCTGGGGATTTATCCACCTTAATGTACTTGAAAACCTCCAACACCTCCTCCTTTGTAATGTTGATGTGCTCCAGGATATCGGTGTTCCCTCACTTGAACTCACTAGCTTCCATGACCTTCTCCATGGTAAATGCAGATGAGAAATATTCATTTAAGACCTCACCCATTTCCAGTGGCTTCACACATAGATTGCCACACTGATCCTAAAGGGGACCTACTCTCTCCCTAGCTACCCTTTTACTTTTAATATACTTATAGAATATTTTAGGATTCTCCTTTATTTTATCTGCCAGGGAAATCTCATGGCCCCTTTTCGCCCTCCTAATTTCCTTCTTAAGTGTATTAATCCTATTTAAGCCTAATTCAGCCTATTATACCTATATTCCATCACAGACTTGGATGAAGGGACCGAATGTATGGTTGCTAAATTTGCTGATGACACAAAGTTAGGTAGGAGAGTATGTTGTGAAGAGGAGATAAAGAGTTTGCAAAGGGATATAGATAGGTTAAGTGAGTGGCAAAAATTTGGCAGATGGAGTATAATGTGGGAAAATATGAACTTGTCCACTTTGGTAGGAAGAATAGAAAAGCCGTATATTAAGTGGAGAGAGATTGCAGATCCTTACGATACAGAGGGATCTGGGTGTCCTGGTATACGATTCACAAAAAGTTAGTATGCAGGTACAACAAGTGATGAAGCAGGCAAATGGAATGTTGTCATTTATCGCAAGGGGAATGGAATATAAAAGTATGGAAGTTTTGCTACAATGGTACACGGCATTGGTGAGACCACATCTAGAGTATTGCATACAATTTTGGTCTCCTTGCTCAAGGAAGGATATAACTGCATTAGAAGCAGTTCAGAGAAGGTTCACTCAGCTGATTCCTGAGATGAGGGGGTTATCTTGTGAGGAAAGGTTGGACAGGTTGGGCCTGTATCCATTGGAGTTTAGAAGAATGAGAGGGGATCTTATTGAAACATGTAAGATCCTGAGGAGACTTATCAGGGTGGATACTGAGAGGATGTTTCCCCATATGGGAGAGACTAGAATTAGGGGACACAGTTTAAAAATTAGGGATCACCCATTTAAGACAGTAATGATGAGAAATTTTTTCTCTCAGAGGGTTGTTAGTCTGTGGAATTTTTTTCTTCAGAGAGCAGTGGAGACAGTGTTATTGAATATTTGTAAGGCTGAGAGTGGATAGATTCTTGATTGACAACAGAGTCAAAGGTTTTAGCAGGTGGACAGGAAAGTAAAGTTGAGGCCGCAATCAGATCAGCCGTGATCATATCAAATGGTGGAGCAAGCTCGAGGGGGCAAATGGCCTACTCCTGCTCCTAATTCATATGTTCGTAGGTTCACCAGGAAGGCAAGGGACACTGATCTTGGAGCTGTGTGGATGATCAACTTTCCATGGCTCACCTTTCATTACAATTACCCTCTTTAGAGAAGGTGCAGAAAAGATTTACGAGAATGGTTCCAAGGATCGGGACTTTAGCTACGTGAATAGCTTGGAGAAGCTACGTTTGTTCTCCTTAGAGAAGACAGGGTCGAGAGGAGATTTGATAGAGGTGTGCAAAATCATGAGGGGTCTAGACATGAGGGGTCCTGGAACTCCCTTCTGAACAGCACTGTTGGTGCGCCTACCCCACATGGACTGCAGCGGTTCAAGAAGGCAGCTCACCACCACTTTCTCAAGGGCAATTAGTGATGGGCAATAAATGCTGGCCTGGCCAGTGATACCCACATCCCACGAATGAATTTTTAAAAAAAATTCCCATTAGTGGAAGGGTGGAGAACTGGAGGACACAGATTTAAAGTGATTGGCAAGAGAAACAAAGGCAACATGAGGAAAAACTGTCTTACACATCGAGTGGTTAGGATCTGGAATGCACTGCCTGAAAGTGTGATGGAGGCAGATTCAGTTGTTCTCAAAAGCAAAATAGATACGCACCTGAAGAGAAAAAAATGCAGAGCTATGGGGGTAAGGGTGGGGGAGTGGGACTCGCTAAATTGCATTTGCAAAGAGCCGGCATGAACTTACCAGGCTGAATGGCATCCTTCTGTGCTGTAACCATTCAATCATTCTATTCTATATGATCAGAGCAGCATAAACATTGTGTAGCAGGAGCCCATTCGGCCCATCAAGCATTTTTTGCTACTAGCTCTTCTAGATACCAGAGCTATCCCCTTATCAAAGAAGGTTTCCTGCCCTGGGTCCACCTTTTAAAAATGTCCCTCTTTTTAAACACTTGACCAATTCCCTTTAAAATGATACAGTTACTGTCTGCAGTAATTCACCCATGTTTTTATGACCCTTTGTGTGAGAAAAACTTCTGTCATTCTTCCATTGATAATTCTAGGTCCAAGTCCCTCTTTGGTGCCTCCCTGTTCTAAATTTGCCAACCGATAGAAGGATTTTTATCTTATTTAAGGAAGGATGTAAATGTGTTGGAGGAGGCTCAGAGGAGGTTTACTAAATTGATACCTGGTATGAGCGGGTTGTCTTATGAGGAAAGGTTGGACAGACTGGGCTTGTTTACACTGGAGTTTAGAAGAGTGAGGGGAGACTTGACTGAAGTTTATAAGATCCTGAATGATCTTGACAAGGTGGATGTGGAGAGGATTTTTCCTCTTGCGGGTGAGTCCCAGAACTAGGGGGCACTGTTTTAAAATTAGGGGTTGCCCTTTTAGGACAGAGATGAGGAGAAATTGTTTCTCTCAGAGGGCTGTGTGACTTTGGAACTCTCTGCCTCAGAAGCTGGTGGAGCGGGGCCATTGAATATTTTTAAGGTGGAAGTAGATCGATTCTTGTTAGGCAAAGGAATCAAGGGTTATCGAGGGTAGATGGGAATGTGGAATTTGAGACACAAACAGATCAGCCATGATCTTATTGAATGGCTGAGCAGGCTCGAGGGGCCGAATGGCCTATTTCTGCTCCTAATTCGTATGTTCTTGTCTTTAACCTCTGTTAGATCCTTGTTGATCTTCTATGCTCCAGTTTTGAAAAAGAAAAATCCAATCTTTTGAGGCTTTCTTCACAACAATAATTTCTCATTCCTGTATAATTCAGTCAGTCTTTGCTGTGCCCTTTTCTGGCAGTTTCATTCAATGGATATGTCCAAGTGACTGCACCAAATACAGTAATTCAGACATTCTCAGTAATATTATAAAAATGCTTTCAATTGGAAACATTTGAAGATAATACAGTATGTGATATGTAAAGCTGGAGTGCACAATCCTGATGGAACTATATGGTGTGCTTTATCTGGCCACATATGCAGAAAGTTCAGATGGTCTTTCAGACTGTACTTGAAAAGACTTTGGATGGCTATGCAAATATCAGGACTGATGAGAGTGCCTGAAGGCCTGGTTAATAATGGGCTATGTGGTCCAATTACATGTGGGCTTTGATGTGTGCCCATGATAGTCATTTAGTTATTAAAATGGAACAGCCATTGGATTGTGACGCCTACCAGTAAGCTGATCAAAGTAGCATTCACTGTCAAATAGTGAGAAATATCTTAACTGAATATCTGACCTTTATACTTCGATGGCTGGTGTATTCATTCTCAATTTGATTTTTCAGAAAGAAGGAGGTAGCCATGTGTTGCAAGCTGAACATTTCTCAAGATGTGCTGAATATATATTAATAGATATTATTGCTAATACCAATTTCTATAAGCTGGTACATCTGGGAATGATGCATGTTGAAAGGGGCATTGTTGCCGATTTATTTTCTCTAGTCATTGTAGCTCCCCCCATGACCCAAGCAAGGCCTGTACAGGCCAGTGAGTTCAAAGACATCTCACTGATTTGTATTGGTGGGTTAAGCTAGGAGTAGATGCTATTTGGTCATTGGCAGCATTAAATCCAGGGCCAAATCACACACACACACACACACACACACACGCAATTTCGTTGAATAGCGATGAGAAGCAGGACCCCTGTTTGACTTATTCCCCCAGCCAAGGGGCACTGAAGCTGCTTGGTGCAAATTAACTCCTACTCCAGCAGATATTAGCTAACTTCGTCTGATCCAGGACCTTCTGGTCTTTGTGGTTAAGTGCTACATTGAGTGATGCTTTTAAACAACTTGGAGGACCAACAATGAATGTTTAATCCCTCTTGCTCTTCTTGCAATCAGGATCTTTATCATAATTCACTGCACAGGTTCTCTTGATAGATGCCCATGTAATTGAAGTAAAAAGATACCGGGGCAGATTTTGACTTTGGGCGGCCGGCTGGTGGAACGTGGCAATCAGACAGCCATTTGGCCAGTGAAGAGGCCCTAGCCATTTTGAGGCTGGGTCTTCATCACAATAGCTTGGTGAATGGGAATCCTGCCGCAACTCCGCTAGTTGGTCAGTGGAATAATCCGAATCATGAAGAGACATGAGCTTGGAGCAGCAGTTTTAGATTTAGTTTTAGAGATACAGCACTGAAACAGGCCCTTCGGCCCACCGAGTCTGTGCCGACCATCAACCACCCATTTATACTAATCCTACGCTAATCCCATATTCCTACCACATCCCCACCTGTCCCTATATATTTCCCTACCACCTACCTATACTAGGGGCAATTTATAATGGCCAATTAACCTATCAACCTGCAAGTCTTTGGCATGTGGGAGGAAACCGGAGCACCCGGAGGAAACCCACGCAGACACAGGGAGAACTTGCAAACTCCACACAGGCAGTACCCAGAATCGAACCCGGGTCCCTGGAGCTGTGAGGCTGCGATGCTAACCACTGCGCCACTGTGGCAGTGAGCCACAGTACTCTGCTGGAATCTTGGAGGATCACTCCTGCTTCTCCTGGACCCACAAAAGGCAAAGAAGACATAATTTGGAAGCATTTTTTCAAATTACCGCCTGGGCCAAATAAGTGGTCCATTTGCCCAAAATTCTGAGTTATGCTGATTTCCAAGATGGTAGCAGCTGACTGCCACCACGAACACACTGCTGAGTGATCCTGATGCCATTTTTGGTCCAATACAGCCCTGTTTATTCTGCGCCGCCCAGTTCAAAATCAGGACTAGACGGTTAGTTGGATCAGTAGACTTCGTACCTCATTAACAATGAAGTTCCGTCTGGTGGCATTTTTAAAGGGCCCTTCCCTTGGGTGGCTGAAGTACCTGCCTGTTTCAAGCAGCAAGCCTCTTGATTGTGCTGCATTTAGGCCTGCGATTGTAATTTTACGGGACATGTGGGTGGAGCCTGCAGCACACACACAAACGGACTCTCCATGTATCCAAGGACTGCTATTGGCTCCTGCAAAAAAGGCTTCCACCACCTTTTGAGGAAGAGAATTCCAAAGAATTTTTCTAAATGCCCTGCTATAACATCTTTAATAATAGCTTCTAACATTTTCCCAAAGACAGATGTTAAGCTAACTGGCCTGTAGTTTCCTGCTTTCTGTCTCCCTCCCTTTTTGAATAAAGGAGTTACATTCGCTATTTTCCAATCTAACGGAATCTTCCCCGAATCTAGGGAATTTTGGAAAATTAAAACTAATGCATCAACTATCTAACTAGCCACTTCTTTTAATACATCAAGACCCGGGGACTTGTCAGTCCGCAGCTCCAACAATTTGTTCAGTACCACTTCCCTGGTGATTGCAATTTTCTTGAGTTCCTCCTTCCCTTCCGTTTCCTGACTTACAACTAACACTGGGATGTTACTTAGATCTTCAATAGTGAAGACCGATGCAAAATATCTGTTCAATTCATCTGCCATCTCCTTATTATCTATTATTAATTCCTCAGACTCACTTTCCTTAGGACCAACGCTCACTTTGTTAACTCTTTTTTAAATATCTATAGCAAGTCTTACTATCTGTCTTTATATTTCTAGCTATCTTTCTCTCGTACTCTAAGTTTACCTTCCTTATCAATCTTTTAGTTATTCTTTGCTTTTTTTTATAGTCTGTCCAATCTTCTGACCGGCCTCCCATCTTTGCACAATTATAGGCTTTTTCTTTAAGTTTGATACTATCTTTAACTGTTTTAGTTAACCACGGATGGCGGGTCCCACCCTTGGAATTTTTCTTTCTCGTTAAAATGTATCTATTCTGTGTATTCTGAAATATCCCCTTAAATGTCTGCCACTGCATCTCTATTGACCTATCCCTTAACCTAATTTGCCAGTTCACTTTAGCTAGCTCTGCTTCCATGCCCTCATAATGGCCTTTATTTAAGTTTTAAATACTAGACTTGGACCCACTCTTCTCTCCCTCAAACTGAATGTAAAATTCAATTATATTATGATCGCTGCTACCTAGGGGCACAATAGAGAGGTTATTAATTAATCCTATCTCATTGCACAATACCAGGTCTAGTATAGCCTACTCTCTGGCTCCAGAACGTATTTTTCCAAGAAATTATCCCGAAAACATTCTATGTACTCCTCATTGAGGCTACCACTGCCCATCTGATTTTTCCAGTCTATATGTGGGTTAAAATCCCTCATAATTATCACTGTACCTTTCTGACAACTGCCATTATTTCTTATTTATTCCCCGTCCTACAGTGTGGTTAATGTTAGGTGGCCTGTACACAACTCCCACAAGTGACTTCTTGCCTTTATGGTTTCTCATCTCTACCCAAACTGCTTCTACATCCTGGTCTCCTGAACTTAGGTCATGCCTCTCTATTGTGCTAATACCATCATTAATTAACAGAACTCCCCTCCACCTTTTCCTAGCTTCCTGTCCTTCCCACATGCCATGTACCCTTCAATATTCAGGTCCCAATCTATGTCGTCCTGCAGTCATGTCTCTGTAATGGCTATCAAATCATACTTATTTATTTCTATTTGCGTTCTCAGTTCATCTGTTTTGTTTCGAAAGCTACGTGCATTCAGATGCAGAGCCTTTAGTTTTGTCCTTTTATTCACCTCCAGCCTTATCTGTTGATTTACTCTTAGATTTGTACGCTCTGTCCCATCCTGTCACAGTCTGTTTATCATTTCCCATATTAATATCTTTCTCTCTTGCCTTGTCTCTACTCCTTGATTTACCATATCTTCCCAAATTTGATCCCTTGCCCCCACTATTCAATTTAAAACCCTCTCTACTTCCCTAGTTATGCGGCTCACTAGAACAACGGCCCCGGCACAGTTCAGGTGTAGACCATCCCAATGGTACAGGCACCACTTTCCCCATGAACCGAAACCCACTTCTACCACACCAGTCTTTGAGCCACGCATAATTTCTCTAACCTTATTTGCCCTATGTCAATTTGTACGTGGCTCAGGTAATAATCCAGAAATTATTACCTTTGAGGTTCTACTTAAATTTGGCACCTAGTTCCTCATACTGACTATGCAGAACCTCTTTCCTTGTCCTGCTTATGTCGTTGGTACCTACATGGACCATGATGACTGGATCCTCCCCCTCCAACTGTGAGTTCCTCTCCAGCCCTGAGAAGTTGTCCCGAACCCTGGCACCAGGCAGGCAACACAGCTGTGTGGACTCTTGCTCTTTGCTGCAGAGAACAGAGTCAAAACCCCTAACTATACTGTCCCCTACTACCACTACATTCTTTTTTTCTCCCTGCACTTGAATGGCTTCCTGTACCATGGTGCCATGGTCAGGTTGCTCATCCACGCTGCAGCCCCCACTCTCATCCAAAAAAGCTGAAAGAACCTCAGACCTGTTGGACAATCGCAAAGGCTGAGGCTCCTGCACTCCTGCCCTCTGGGTCCCCTTAGCTGCCTCAGCTGCAGCTACATTCTCCTGTCCCTGACCACTGACCAAATCAGAAGACCCTATCCTAAGGGGTGTGACCACCTCCTGGTACAAAATGTCCAGGTAACTTTCTGATGTGTCGCAGTGTCTGCAACTCGGACTCCAGTTCAATGACCCTGAGCCGAAGCTCTTCGAGCCGCAAACACTTACTGCAGACGTGTTTGCCCTGGATCACACTGGCATCCGGGAGCTCCCACATGCTGCAGCTGTGACACATTACCTGTCCTGCTATCCTTAATGTGTTTTAATTAACTACTTAATTACTTTATTCAATTATTTATCTTATTTTCCTTTTTTTATATATTTTATTAAGCTTACCACGAGTTCTTTTACTATTTTAAATGTTAGGATTAGAATGGACCTTAATCACTTACCAGATACTCACCAAACTGATAGCTTCTTCCCAAACCAATCACCTACCCGCTTGCCTGTGATGTTTGATGATATGTTTGATTTAAATTAAATTATATTAAAAGCTTACCTGTATAGTCACCCCGACGGCTCTCTGTTTCCCTGCTCAGGACAGGACAGGTGACCAAAAGCATGGTCAAAGAGATAGTTTTTAAAGAGTGTCCTAAAGGAGGAGGGAGAGGTAGAGTGTGGAGAGGTATAGGGATGAAATTCTCGAGCCCAGGGCCCAGGTAACTGAAGACACGGCCACCAGTGGTGGAATGATGAAAATTGGAGATATGCAAGATGCCAGGATTTAATTACTGAAGATCTTGAAACACTGCATATGTACATGAGCTATATTGAAAACAAACTGAAAACAAACCTCATAATAAAACAATCTTTGAATCTCCTTTTTCAGTATTTACTCTTTCACTTAATCATTTATACCGTGCCATCTTTGCAATATGTTTTGAATCTGCTGTGATGCCTTTAACCCCGGATGGTGTGAAGTTATTCCCAGTTGATATGTATTGTATGATAAAAACTTGCATTTGTTAAAGCAACCTGAGGCTACCCTTAGGAAAAAAGCATAACTAAGTGGTCTTTATCAAATTCAGTCTGTCAGATATCTTGAGATGCACAATGCCTTGTGTCCTTGGTGAAACAAGGTGCTGTTCCAGATTTTAATGGAATTATAGTGCAGGGCTCTATAATCGGTTGGTACTGACCAGATATTTATACAAGACTGTTTACACTTTTTAAAACATGTTTGGCAGTAAGTGGGTGAACAGGAAAGAATGTTAGAAAGGGGGCTTTGATTCTCATTCTCCCACAGTAATTAACCAAATGGGTTCTGGAAAGCTATTTGCACATCTCATGACTTCTTTCCTGTCGCAACTTACTGTTTCCTTTTGACCCCCAACGGTTTTTTCACAGGTTCCTGGTGGCTGCCTCTGTTCCTTTGTTTTCACTTGGCCTGTATTCTAATTGCTTTAGCCAGCCCTGAATGGCTTTACGCATTGCTGCTTTTTGTCAAGTACGTGAAAGAAGCTGTTTAGATGTGAAATCTAATTGCAAATTAATTTTCTGTGAACCAGGTTTTAGGTTAACAGAGGTTGCCAGGGGTTAAGAAACAGTTAAACGACACATTTGCCGTGCTGGCATTGAGTGTGCACGGCATGTTAATGTTGGACTAGAAGCTGAATACGTGACAATCTAAACTCAGTTGCCATTGGCGTTAAAGTGACCACAGGTTCAAAACCAAAACTAACTTGACTTGTTTTCTCTGCATGACAGAGATTTATTTATCAGGAAGAAAGGGTTGCACTCAGCATTTTATGGGGCAAAGTCTGACCCTGTAAGGCGATTGCGAGAGACTTGACGTATTCTTATACGTTGCTGTTGCATGTGGCATTGCATGCAAATCTTTGCAGCTGCCGTGTCTCAATTGGTAGCCCTCTTACCTCTGAGTTAGAAGATTGGGTTTTAACTCCCACTCTGGAGACTTTTAGTGCATAAGTGAAGCTGATACTCCAGTGCAGTACTGAAGGAGTGTTACATTGTTGGAGGTGCCATCTTTCAGATGAAACATTAAACCCAGGCCTGTCCTCCCCTCTCAGGTAGAAATGAAAGATTCCATGGCACTATTTTGAAGAAGGGGAGGGGAGTTCTCCCTGGTCAATATTTGTCCCTTCATCAAAAAAGTTTATTTGGTCATTAATACATTGTTGTTTGCTTGGGTGTAAAGCGCATGGCCTTGGCCATGTGAGCCGCATGGAGGATAGCAGGATCCCCAAGGATGCATTGTCACTGGTATCAGACCCACCGGCTGTCCATGTCTCTGCTTTAAAGACGTCTGCAAACATGACATGAAGTCCTGTGACATTGACCACAAGTCATGGGAGTCAGTTGCCAGTGATCGCCAGAGCTGGCGGGCAGCCATAAAGGCGGGCCTGAAGAGTGGTGAGTTGAAGAAACTTAACAGTTGGCAGGAAAAAAGACAGAAGCGCAAGGGGAGAGTCAACTGTGTAACAGCCCCGACAACCAATTTTATCTGCAACACCTGTGGAAGAGCCTGTCACTCTAGAATTGGCCTTTATAGCCACTCCAGGCGCTGCTTTACAAACCACTGACCACTTCTAGGTACTTACCCATTGTCTCTCGTGACAAGGAGGCCAAAGAGAGAAAGTGCTTTGGGATGTCGTGAAAGGTGCTATAAATCCATGTTCTCACAGGTTTAGAAATTTGATTCACACTTTATACAATGCTGAACACCTACCCCTTCCAATTTTCTTCCTCCATCCAAGTGCCACTTCTTCACATGTGATAGTGAACATCTGTTAGATACATGCCCATGATGGTTGTCATATTCAATGGGGTCTGATTATGTTCACGCCCAACATTCAAACACCAATACTTTTCACAGGAGTCAGTGGATGGCTAGCAGATGGATAGGGGGAAACTTTGCTGATATTGCCCTATGGCCAGGACATGGAAGCCATCTGCATTAGCATTGCTGCCGTGCCTGCTAACTTAGCACAGACTGGTTTTCAGTACATGGTTCTTTCCAGTTGTCCAATTTTATATTGGTATTGCTCTGATACTGCAACATGGAAACTGGGGCTATTTCTGACACTGGAGTAACGTACATCAGCCGAGGTGCTCCTTTTACTGACAGTCACAAGGACAAGAAATAGGAGCAGAAGTAGACCATATGGCCCATTGAGCCTGCTCCGCCATTCAATAAGATCATGGCTGATCCGATTGTAACCTCAACTCCACATTTCCACCTACCCCCAATAACCATTCACCGCCTTATTTCTCAAGAATCTATCTACCGCTGCTTAAAAAATATTCAAAGACTCTGCTTCCACTGCCTTTTGAGGAAGAGAGTTCCAAAGACTCACGACCCTCTGAGAGAACACATTTCTCCTCGTCTCCATCTTAAATGGGCAGCCCTTTATTTTTAAACAGTGAACCCTAGTTCTGGATTCTCTCACAAGGGGAAACATCCTTTCCACATCCACCCTGTCAAGACCCCTCAGGATCTTATATGTTTCAATCAAGTCACCTCTTACTCTTCTAAATTCCAGCGAATAGAAGCCTAGCCTGTCCAATCTTTCCTCAGAAGACAACCCGCCCATTCCAGGTATTAATCTAGTAAACCTTCTCTGAACTGCTTCCAACACATTTACATCCTTCCTTAAATAAGGAGACCAATACTGTACACAGTACTCCAGATGTGGTCTCACAATACCCTGTATAGCTGAAGCATAACCTCCCTACTTTTGTATTCAATTCCCCTCGCAATAAACAATAACTTTCCTAATTACTTGCTGTCCCCGCATACTAACTTTAGGCGATTCATGCACTCGGACACCCAGATCCCTCTGTATCTCAGAGCTCTGCAATTTCTCACCATTTAGATAATGTGCTTCTTTTTTATTCTTCCTGCCAAAATGGACAATTTCATATTTTCCCACATTATACTCCAGTTGCCAGATCTTTGCCCATTCACTTAAGTTGAGGCCTCAGCTCTGATCCCTGGGGCACACCACTTGTTACCTCTTGCCAACCAGAAAATGACCGATTTATGCCTACTCTTTGTTTCCTGTTAGCTAGCCAATCGTCTATCCATGCCAATATGTTACCCCCTACACCATGAGCTTTTATTTTCTGCTATAACGTTTGATGTAGCACCTTATCAAATGCCTTCTGGAAATCTAAATACTGTACATCCACCTCAGTGTACCCACTGTATTGCCCCTTATAATACCCGTTACTGTAAGTCTTTAGAACCAAAATTGAGCCATATTTCAGTATCAGAAATTTACCATCAAGTCTGCAGTTCACTTTGGAATTTGCTTTTATTGCTGGTGCATGATCCCCAAAAGGCAATGGTTCACTAATATATTTGCTTTTCCTGGCTGCATCTTCATATTATTGTAAGCTATCTAAATTGAGCTTTTGTCAATGAACCACAATACAGCTGTTTATTTATTCAAAAATAAACAGTGGTGCCTCAATTAGGTTTTTTGCTCTTTGTCTGTCTGTTGGCCAAAGTACTATTCTCAGTGTAGACAGTTAGGCAGTGAAATGTTGCCATAGTTATGCATTGTGCATTGCATTTGGAGTTTTACTAAGAAATCAGTGCAATGGCCTGTAGCAAATCTGCCTATGTGAGTTTGGCTGTCTTTCCCAGTATAACAATATGCTACAGACCTTGAACTATTATCTGGGCAGATGCAAACCTGCATCTTGACTTGAGTGTATTTGAGGTACAAAGTAAAGACACAAATACGCTACGCAGTTAATTTTCTTTGATTTTGTCTTTCCTAAAAGTTCCTCTCTTGCTTCTCCTCTGTATTTACGTTGCTCAAAATTATTGCTGGATTATCAGCATCTTAAGAATCATATGCAATTCTTCAGAAGTGTCATCCCAATAATGGACCAGACATCAGGGGGGCTGGTTCGATCGCTGCTAATCAGTTCCTTGCACATGTGTAGGATTCACTGGTCTTCTGGCAGCCCACAGAGGGAGGCCCGTTCATGGTATGTGACATTCCATTGCTTTCAACATGCTAGCATGATTGGCTGCTGCGGACACATGGCCTTCTTCGGGAGAGATCACAGACGGTTGGCTGCCACATAGCTTAATGAACAAATGGAAGAACCCTTTCATGCTGCACAGTGCCTCTGCAGCTGCCACACTTGTCTACATGACCGGGAACTGAAGGAATGACTTTACCCCCACGGCATGGCACCCACTGTCCCATTTCCATTAACTGCCGCAGGGTCAGTGTTAGAAAACATTGACAGAATATTAACCAGTAAGTTATCGGTCTCTTCTCCTGATGAGATTATTTGTTTCCTGTGAAATTTGCATGACAGGATGAACGTTTTCAGCATTGTGCTTGGATTCAGAAACTAGACCCATAGGTTGTGGATTGGTTAATGAACAGAGCTAAAAGTTATAATGAGATTTTGCGGTTAAAATTGTGTACCTATTCAGAGTCTGTAGATTCTCAGCATTTATAAGGTTGAAAGCAGTTTAAAAATATGTATCGTTGGTGAGGCTATTAAGTGACTCACTCTTTAGTAAATTATTTACAATACTTGGGATATCAAATTAATCTACTCATTGAGCTCCCTGAATTCAAGATTTCATCTTTATCTTGCTCAAGAGAAAAAGAAAGACTTGCATTTATATAGCACTTTCACAACCTGGGTATGTCCCTAAGCACTTTATCAGCAATGAACTAATTTTGAAGTGTTGGGAACTTGAATCTAGGGAAGGTACGTGTTATCATTTGGTGGGTAGCCCATGTATGCATTGGGGATAAGCAGGCCCTAACTTTGCTGTAAATGCAAACTTGTCAGCTCTTTGTAACTATAGTTTCTCATTCTGAGCTTTGAAAGGTTGACCACTCCTGTGCCAAATGATTAACGTGAATTCGTCGTACGATAATGTTATTGTTAGGAGTTTAATATCAGCTTTAGCGTGTCGGTTAAGCTAGTCTTTATCTCTTGCTCCTAAAAGAAGCAAATAATGTTAATGTATTCTTTATTTTACAATTTACAAGCCTTTCATATCTTCAAACTACCTTTTTTTTAATCCACTTGTTTTGTACTAAAATTAAAATTGTCTCCGAGTGAGCTGTTCTGAGTTTATAGTTGTGCATTGAAAGAATTTGTAATGGAAGTGTGATACCTGAAATGGTTGATGGAAAGGTTAACTTCAGGGCCATGTGATAGACTGAAATCTGTTGCATCAGGCAAAACTAAATATCTCTTAGCAAAGGTCTGTCATGTTTTGTCTAATTTTTAACTAATTGTTAAAATTTCCAAAACTCTCACTTGCTCTGCTCATTGCTCTGGTTCATTCAAAGCTGTTTTATACACAATCAAGTGGTAAATACAATTAACTTTCTATTCACAATGAGCCTCAGCTGCATAGTCAACAGACCAAGAATATGTCCATCAATATTTTCTTCAAGTACTGTACAATTGCAAAGGGTGCAGTATAGGGAATGGTGGCTTATAGACAGAACCCACTAGATAATTCAATCTCTTTAGATTGTTCCCGTTGTATTTACTATATAATATTCACATCGACTGTGGAAACCAGGGAGTCTCAATGAGTCTCAAAATTGGAGTGTATTTGCCATTGGGATGACTAGTTGGTTTGAAACTGAGCCAAACAGACCAAGAAAGTAATGAGTTTGATTTCTGATCTGGTTGAGCTGGCTGATTTCAGTGGGATAGCATTGGTATCCCAAGAGTCCAAAGAAAACAAAACAGTCAGGGTTCTGCTGCTTTAGAACATTTTGCAAGAACCAAATGTTTGGCTAAAAGTCAAATGTGGGTCCATTACAGGCAGAGTCAGGAGAATTTATAATGGGGAATAGAGAAATGGCAGAGAAGCTAAATGATTACTTTGTGCCTGTCTTCACTGAGGAAGATACAAGAAATCTCCCAGTATTAGAGATCCAAGGGACGAGGGAGAATGAGGACTTGAAGGATATTAGTATTAGTAAGAAGGTTGTATTGGAGAAATTAATGGGGCTGAAGGTTGATAAGTCCCCAGGACCTGATATTCTACATCCCAGCATGCTGAAAGAGATAGCTATTGAGATAGTCGATGAATTGGTGATCATCTTCCAAAATTCTATAGATTCTGGAACGGTTCCTGCAGATTGGAAGGTAGCAAAAGTCACCCCACTATTTAAGAAGGGAGGGAGAGAGAAACCGGGGAACTGCAGACCTGTTAGCCTTACATTAGTAGTAGGGAAAATATTAGAATCTATTCTAAAAGATGTGATAAATGGACACTTGAATAAGAATGATCTCATCGGGCATAGTCAACATGGATTTATGAATGGGGAATCATGATTGACGAACCTGTTGGAGTTTTTTGAGGATGTTACTAACAGAATTGATAAAGTGGGGTTAGTGGACGTAGTATACTTGGATTTTCAGAAGGCTTTGATAAAATCCCCCACAGGAGGTTGGTTAGCAAAATTAAAGCACATGGGATAGGAGATAATATACTGTCATAGATTAAGGATTAAGTTAACAGGTAGAAAACAGAGAGTAGGAATAAACGGGTCATTCTCGCGTTGGCAGGCGTTGACTAGTGGGGTACCGCAAGGATCAGTGCTTGGGTCCCAGCTGTTCACAATATATATCAATGAGTTGGATGTGGGGACCAAATGTAATATTTCCAAGCTCGCAGATAACACAAAACTAGGTGGGAATGTGTGTTATGAGGAAATTTGGACAGACCTAGTGAGTGGGCAAGGGCATGGCAGATGGAATATAATGTGGAAAAATGTGAGGTTATCCATTTTGGAAGGAGGAATAGATGTGCAAAGTACTTCTTAAATAGTATAAGATTAGAAAGTGTAGATGTACAAAGGGACCTGGGTGACCACGTCAATAAGTTACTGAAAGCTAAAATGCAGGTGCAGCAAGCAATTAGGAAGGCTAATGGTATGTTAGCCTTTATCGCAGGAGGATTTGAGTACAGGAGCAGTGAAGTGTTGCTTTAATTGCATAGAATCTTAGTTAGACCGCACCTGGAATACTGTGAGCAGTTTTGGTTCCCTTACCTTAGGAAGGCAATTATTGCCATAGAGGGAGTGCAACGAAGGTTCACCAGACTTGTTCCCAGGATGGCAGGACTGTTCTATGAAGTGAGATTGGGGAAACTGGGTCTGTATTCTCTAGAGTTTTGAAGAATGAGAGATGATCTCATTGAAACCTACAAAATACTTAAAGGGATAGACAGGGTAGGTGCAGCAAAGATGTTTCCCCTGGTTGGGGAGTCCAGAACCAGGGGACACAATTTCAAAATAAGGGGGAAGCCACTCAAGACAGAGATGAGGAGAAATTTATATACTCAGGGGGTTGTGAATCTTTGGAATTCTCTACCCCAGAGGGTTGTGGAAGTTCAGTCATTGAGTATGTTTAAAGTAGAGATTGACAGATTTCTAAATACCAATGACATAAAGGGATATGGGGATAGTGTGGGAAAAAGGCATTGAAATGGATGATCAGCCATGATTGTATTGAATGGCGGAGCAGGCTCGATGGGCTGAATGGCCTATTCCTGTTCCTCTGTTCCTGTATATATTCTAAAAGGACTGCTTGAACATGCTGTTTATTGAAGTCCCATTCACCTGTCACCCCTGCGCTTGCTGACCTACATTGGCTCCCTTTCCATCAATGCCGTGATTTTAAAATTCTTACCCTTGTTTTCAAATATGTCCATGGCCTCATTCCCTCTTCCCAATCTCTGCAACCTCTTCCAGCTATACAACCCTCCAAAATCTCTGCATTCCTTCAATTCTGGACTGAGCATCCCTGATTTCATCGCTGCACCATAGGTGACCATGCCTTCAGCTGCCTGGGCCCTACACTCTGGGATTCCCTCCATAAATCTCTCAGCCTCTCTACCTCTCTCTCCTCCTTGTCAACTCACTTTGACAAACTTTGGTCATGTGTTCTAATTTCTCTTTATGCGGCTCTGATGACATCCTGTGAGGCCTTTCACTACATTCATAGGTGCTATATAAATGCAAGTTGTTTTGTTGATATTCAGAACTAATATCAAAGAAAACTGATAGGCAGATGTAACAAGAATTTAGTTTAGCAGAAGGTGCTTGCAAGTGGTGTATGTGGTCTGCGTAGATGGAAGAATAGCACAGTTCTTTGCCCAGTACAAAAATCAAATGCTGCTAATTTGTCACCTATGCCATGTGCCAGCTGTGGCTCAGTTTGTAGCATTCTCACCTGTGAGCCCCAAAGTTCTTAGTTCAAGTCCCACTTCACAACTTGAGCACCAAACAAGGCTTGCAGTATTGAGGAAGTGCTGAACTGTTAGAGGTATCCTCTTTCAGATGAGATGTTAAACTGAGGCCCCACCTGTCCTTTTAGGTGGATGTAAAAGATCCCATGGTACTATTTTAAAGAAGAGCAGGGGAGTTATCCCTGGTGTCCTGGCCAATATTTATTCCTCAATCAACATCACAAAAACAGATTATCTGGTCATTATCACATTGCTGTTTGTGGGAGCTTGCTGTGCACAAGTTGGCTGCTGCGTTCACTACATTACAACAGTGACTGGATTTGAAAACTGCTTTATTGGCTATAAAGCGCTATGAGACATCCTTAAGTTGTGAAAAGTGCTCTGTGAATGGAAGACTTTCTTTCTAACTTGTTAATCTTAATTTTTCATTCTGCTTGTTGAACTCAGCAACACATTATCAAACTATGTGATAAATCTTGTCAGCAAAGAAGATACAAATTGCGACCTTTAACTTAATTGATCCTGTGTCAGAAAACTGATATAGCAAGCCATGAATTCCGAATTGATTCTTGTATATATTGTATTAAGCAACGGTTTGGTAACATGTGTTTGAGCTGGTAATATGATATCCAGAAAGCGATGACTGATGTAAACTATTCAGAATTTATTCCTCTGACTTGTGAACTATTCGTGGCCTTTACAATTCTGCTTTGCTTACAATTTTGTAGTGCATATAGGTCAGCATGAAGCAAAGTCCAACTAAGATAAAATGTCTGTCTGCTGTGGCACAGTGGGGTCAGCTTGATGGATCCATTTCACTAATGGTATTCAAAGACAATGTAATGGGTAAAATGAAGATGTTTAAGAGGGTATCGTTGCATTTCAGGACTTTTCTTTGCAGAATGGAATTTTTCTTTTACGATTATCCTAAAGCGGCTTTTGAATTGAGTTTAGTGGAGTGGAGGTGCCAACAATGACCCCAGGTTATACTGGACTCACTAAGGTCAAGAACTGACTGCATGTGGATCTGTGCATTGGCAGCTGGTGGTAAGACCACTCTGTCAAACCCAATGTAAAAGCAGCCAATGGGATGCCTGTATTGGTGCTAATGAGTTCCTGGCATTCTTTAGCTGTATGGAAGACTATCTTCTGAAATATTGTTTTCGCATATGTTGTACTCTGATGAGTGAGTCCAGTATAACTCATCACTAGTATCACATTAACGTGTTATTTCACAAATAAAGTACGTATCTATCATATTACCCGGTTGTTGATAATTATTATCAGTCAGAAAAATAATACACAATGTCACCGCTTTTCCATATGATTCAGTTAGCAACACTGCTGTAGATTGTCCGCTGTGATGACTCCACTGGCAAAAATAAAATGGGCTCTGGGAAGAAATTAGCTTCATGAGCCTTATTTATTCTTAATTTTTTGCCCCTTCACTTCCTGTCTGATGATGCTGACTCTTAATGGGCTAAATAGCTACTGCTTCTAAGTGCTTTCCTGCACCGTGCCTAATTTGTATGCATGAACTTCAACAGTGAGGCTGCAATTCTCCCCTCCTATGAAATGCCTGTGGAGCAGCCTTGGCCACCACCTCTAGATCTGGTGAATTTTCATGTCACTTTACAAGTTTTAGGCAGCTTCCCCAGCTTCACTTGGAGAATCAAGCTTGGAACCCACAGAAATTAGCCATGACAGATCAGGCTAACATAGACAACACCTTTGCTGCTGGCCCCAACTACTGTCTCCCCCACCTCCCCACAACCCGAAAGAACCCAACCACATTATTCTAAAGCAATCACAACTTATAAAATTTTAATAGACTCCCTCCTGAAACTAGCAATCTTAGATGGCATGAAGGCACGGCCCTCGCTAACAGCCTGTATTACAAGTGCACAAATGACAGGAACTCTGTCAGATGATGTATTCCAGTCATTTGCATATCCTTAAATGATGCTGACCTATATTTGGACATTGCAAGATACCTCAGAAGCGATAGGGTGGAATGCAGCTCTTGAGAACTTTGCTGCCCATATCTGCTATGTTAGGGAACAAGGGAAACGCCAATTGAAAATCACCCTTGAATGCTGTTGTGCTGTTCTCCATGGAGTAAATCACTGCCAAGTGCAAATTCTGTCTACCCCTACAACCAGATACAAACATCTTCCAGCAGCTACTTTAGATAGAGATCAAAAACTGAGTTCTGGCTCTTACCATTCGGCCCATCGAGCCCATGCCGCTCACTGCAAGAGCAATTTAGCTGGTCCCACTCTAATATGGTACTACTCGAGTGTATTAGGACAGCTCTTCCCATCGTGTGAATGTATGACACCTGAAAAGCAAATTAAAATGAAGGAGGCAGAGGAAATATTCCGTTTTAATTTCTGTATTTCTTCTCCCTATATCTGTAAACCAATGAATCTTCTAACAAGGAGCACAGTCTGCTCAAAGAGAACAATGTATTGTTTTGCCTGCAGGCCTGTTTTAGTGATTAAAATTTTTGTCAGTTTAAAAGGAGGTGAATGCTGCATTTATAAAACACAAAGAATTGTGGTCATACACCAGATTCTACAGAAGGTAAGATACTTCCCCTCCCCCCTGAAATTTATCCAGTGCCACTGTCAGCTGCCTGAAATTCACTTTCTTGCTGAGGTGAGCTGCCTGTGGAGGCTCAAAAGGTGCTCGTAGCTCGGCCTGAAATTTCGAGGAGGCCTGAGGCCCAATTTTAGGCTGGTCTCAAGCCTTTCTTTACAGATGTGTGCTATTTGCACAGCACCAAGTGTGAGCAAAAAGACAGACCCTGACTAATTTCTATCAAAAATAATACACTTGCCTTTCTCCAGTTTGGGAACTTTCCAGGTGAATTTATTACTTCTCTGCTCCTTTATGCACATCAAATCAGTATTCAAACAATATTGTGCTTGGCTTAAGGTCAAGGAGGCGCCAGTTCTTTGCTAGCTTATCTGGCAACGGTGTTATACAGTTCTTGAGAAACTACATTATTTTCTGCCGCTGGAGTGTTCTCCACCCACCAGGCTGTGATTAGCATTTGTTAGGATGGAACGGCTAGTAGTAATAGCCTTATCCTGTCCAACACTGACATTTTCATTTCAAATATCTTTATGTCTCTTTCTCATTTGTGAGGTAGGTCTGAGTCCATGAACTCTTAACCACAAGCAACTAGCTAGAATGATTGCAGACTCTTTTAGGTTTGAAACGGTAGTAATTATCAGTGGGTGTTAGGAGACTGTTCCATATTTCTGAGCTACACTTGAACCCAGATCCTTGAGATGAAAGGCTCAGATTTTTTTTTGAGTCCACTCAAATTAGGTTATCCACCTTTCACCTGGCTTTAAATTAGAGGCTTAGTGTGATTGACAGTAATAACACACGAAAGATAAACAGGAGCAAATGATACATAGGTCTTTCTATGCAACAGTGGTAGTCAGAGCTTAAGAACATGTGACTAACTTTTTAAAAAGCTTACCCTCCTCGTGTTATTTGCTAAGTGAGTTGTGAGATAATTAGACTATGTCGAAGAAAAAGATTGCTCCATGAATTTCAATGAAACAGTCTCGTCTTGCAGCTTCCCAATATCTCTGACTGTGCTGCCGACTTCTCAGTGGCCCTTTGTACCTACACTGCCCAGAAAACACTTCGATACGCAAAGAGTGGTAGAAATTTGGAACTCTCTTCTGCAAACGGCAATTGATGTTAGGTCAATCATTAATTTTAAATCTAAGATTGATAAATTTTTGTTAACCAAAAAGGTATTCAGGGATATGGGGCAATGTTCCCTGTAACTTCTGTTTGCTGTGCCTGGCTGGCTTGTTGCACTGTGCGGTCCCTTTAAGATTGATGTGCATATGTGCATCTTAAAGAGAACTTTGCTCATGCACAACCTGTTTGTTCCCTGTGTGGTACATTCCCAATTTCTACGCCCGCACAGTTTAGAGGAAATAAAAGCAAAATGCTGCGGATGCTGGAAATCTGAAATAAAAACAAGAAATGCTGGAAATACTCAGCAGGTCTGGCAGCATCTGTGGAGAGAGAAACAGAGTTTCAGGTTAATGACCTTTCATCAGAACCCTGATCGACCTGAAACGTTAACTCTGTTTCTCTCCCCACAGATGCTGCCAGACCTGCTGAGTATTTCCAGCACTTTCTGCTTTTATTTCAGCTGAGAGAGAACATTGATATGGGACAAAGGCAGGTATCTGGAATTAGATCGCAGATCAACCCTGATCTCATTGAATGGCGAAAGAGGCACAAGGCTTAATGGCCTACTCCTGTCCCTATGTTTTACTGTGCTACTAGTGTTTCACTACGTTAGCTGCTCTTCAGTGTTCGTCTCTGCTTCTCACTCCCCGATGTTTCTTTGAGTCATGCGCTATGCTCTCTACTCTTTGACAGCTCATTGTGCTGATACTTTTCTATGTGGCACCCACTCCTGGATACTTCATTATGCTGCCAGCTCCCCAGTACTTTTCTGTGCTGCTCACCCTCCTTGTTTCACAGTGCTGCCTACTCTCTAACATTGTGTTTCATTGGCCCTGATATTTACTCAGGGCTGGGAAGAAATTAGCGGGTGTTGAGGTGGTGGGGGTGGTGGGAAGGGTAAGAGGGTATTGCATGCAGGGTAGCAGGGAGAAGATTTTCTTACCTAATACTCGATACTGTGGGTTTCCCGGACATTCTGTGGAAATTAACTGACCCCCGATCTTCTCGATTGCCAGGGATTGTCTCCAGCAGTCTCTGACTGCTGTCTTTCACCATAGGCTTCCCTGCTTGGTGATCATCCAGCCTGGAACAGGAGTGAGTAAAAATTTTTTTACCAATGTCCTGCTGTTAAATTTGGCCGGACTTCAGCATTCCTGGCATTTCCAGGTTTCCCGGCCACTGACAGGTGCCCAGGACTCTCTGTAAATACCTGGGCTGCATATTTGGTGTCTGTTTCCTTTTTAATTAGGAATATTTATGAGAGAGCCCTGATTTTATTTTTTGTGGTGTGGACTCTACACATTAAACCTGGTTTAAGAAAACCCTTGGTCTCCACTAAAATTGTTGTCCAGAATGATCCAAGTTCTTCCTAACATCAGTGGTTTATTGGCATTTTTTGAAGAAGTAACATGTGCTGTGGATAAAGGGGAACCGGTGGATGTATTGTACTTACATTTCCAGAAGGCATTTGATAAGGTACCACATCAAAGGTTATTGCAGAAAATAAAAGTTCATGATGTAGGGGGTAACATTTTGGCATGGATAGAAGATTGGCAAGCTAACAGGAAATAGAGAATAGGCAAAAATGGGTCATTTTCTGGTTGGCAAGATGTAACAAGTGGTGTGCCACAGGGATCAGTTCTGGGGCCTCAACTTTTTACAATTTATATAAATGACTTGGATGAAGGAACCAAAGGTATAGTTGCTAAATTTGCTGATGACATAAGGATAGCTAGGAAAGTAACTTGTGAAGAGGACAGGTGGAGGCTACAAGGGGATGTAGATCGGTTAAGTGAGTGGGCAAAGACCTGGCAAATGGAGTATAATGTGGGAAAATGTGAAATTGTTCATTCTGATAGGAAGAATAAAAAAGAAGCATATTATCTGAATGGTGAGAGATTGCAGAGCTCTGAGATGCAGAAGGATCTGGGTGTCCTAGTGCATGAATCACAAAAGTTAGTATGCAGGTACAGCAAGTAAATAGGAGAGCTAATAGAATGTTATCCTTTATTGTGACAAGAATTGAATACAAAAGTAAGGAGGTTATGCTTCAGTTAAACGGGGCATTGGTGAGACCACATCTGGAGTACTGTGTACAGTATTGATCTCCTTGTTTAAGGAAGGATGTAAATGCATTGGAAGCAGTTCGGAGAAGGTTTACTAGACTGATATCTGGAATGGGCTGGTTGTCTTATGAGAAACGATTGGGCAGGCTAGGCTTGTATCCGCTGGAGTTTAGAAGCGTAAGAGGCGACTTGATTGAAACATATAAAATTCTGAGGGGTCTTGACAGGCTGGATGTGGAAAGGATGTTTCCCCTTGTGGGAGAATCTCAAACTAGAGGTCACTGTTTAAAAATAAGGGGTCGCCCATTTAAGCCGGAGATGAGAATTTTTTTCTCTCATAGGGTCGTGAGTCTTTGGAATTCTCTTCCTCAAAAAGCAGTGGAAGCAGAGTGTTTGAATATTTTTAAGGCAGCGGTAGATAGATTCTTGATAAGCCAAGAGGGTGAAAGGATATCAGGGGTAGGCAGGAATGAGGAGTTGAGGTTACAATCAGATCAGCCATGATCTTATTGAATGGCAGAGCAGGCTCGAGGGGCCGAGCGGCCTACTCCTGCTCCTAATTCGTATGTTCGTATGGTCTGGCCACATTCCTGCTCAGCCTTTCCCTGTATTATAGATTGTAAATATTTCTTTGACCAGGTAGTGCTGTGATGCTGTGTCTTGGAAGACCGTGTTACGGCCGGGAGAGGAAAGGGTCGTAGGCTCCTCTCTTGCCCCTTTCCTGGTGTGGCCATAACAGGGTTTATCTTTTAAAACACAGTGATTTTAGCTTCATCTCAGTAAGCCCTTGCTCACTGCACTCTAATTGTAATTGCAAATGAATCCAACCAGACAGGTTTTCTTAAACTTACATCTTTCTTGTTTAAACTCATTAGCCCTGTCACTCTGACCTGTTTAAAATCACTAAAATATGCAACGCAACCATGCTCACATGCATACGAGAGGCGCACACACACACACAAATAGATACAGAGGGGAAGAAAGAATTAGGGGTGAGGGCGTTGAAGTCGAGTTGGCAATAAATGGAGTACAGGTACTGTCTTTTGTGTCCTGGATGTAATGTCCTTTGAAGTTAAGGTCTTGGCATTCTCGCTGGAGCCCAATGCACAATTCCAGACTTGTTTCTGTGGTACCTGAAGGCCGAAGAGGCGCAAAAAACAATTCAAAAACCCCAGTCTTACCAGCAGGTAGGTCATGTGACCATCTCTTTGTTTGAAACATTAGCTTCTGGGAGGGTTGTTGCATTTCACAACTTTCCAGACTCACTCGGTGGGGGTGGGGTGGAGTTCTGGTTCTTACACAGTCAAAGGATGTTGATTCAAGGAGCACCCCCCATTGTCTCTCCATTCATGTCACTCAGAATGCCAAATGTGCAACCATGTTTTCAGCTGCTCAGCTCTGCTTTCTTTTAAACAAGTGATTTGCAATGTCTGGTAAAAAGTTTCAAGTAGTGTCCCATATGACAGAATTAATATGTTTCCATTTGGCAGGTGTGATTTCCATCACAACTGGCTCACCGTACCATCGACTGGTGGGCCATGAGTTCATGACAAACATCTCCTGAGTTCCTGAGCAATGGGCAGAGTGCAGTTGATGTGGTCTGCGTGGATTTTAGCAAGGCTTTTGACAAGGTCCCACATGGCAGATTGGTTAAAAAAATAAAATCCCATGGGATCCAGGGAAATGCAGCAAGGTGGATACAAAATTGAATCAGTGGCAGGAAACAAAGGGTAATTGTTGATGGCTGTTTTAGCAACTGGAGGGCTGTTTCCAGTGGTGTTCCGCAGGGCTCAGTACTGGGATCCCCTGCTTTTTGTGGTGTATATTAACGATTTGCAAAATGTAGGGGGCATGATCAAGAAGTTTGCAGACGACACAAAGATTGGCCATTTGGTAGACAGCGAGGAGGATAGCTATAGGCTGCAGGAAGATATTGATGGTCTGGTCAGATGGGCAGAAAAGTGGCAAATGGAATTCAATTTGGAGAAGTGTGAGGTGATGCATTTGGGGAGGTCAAACAAGGCAAAGAAATACACGATTAATGGGAAAATACTGAGAAGTGTAGAGGAAGTAAGGGACTGTTTCATCTTTATGTTGTTTCTGGTTCCCAGATGTTGGAAAGAATCACACTTTAATCTTGGAAAAGGCTGGAGTCAGTCTGGTTTATTACAGCATCATGCTTTGTACTGTAGAACCTGGTTCAACTGGTTCTTGTGTTACATGTAGCATGATTCCCCAGTGCAGCTATGAATGTGGCCCCCTACTGGAACACTTACACAAAACAACTAGTTCCTAGCTAATTAGTTCCTATCACTTTACAGATAGTATAACAATATATACATATATAACATCCCTCTTTCTTTAAAACATAATGCCCCTATATCAATATAACTGTCAATAATAAACAAAGAAGATTATCATCCGACTTGTGGAAATAATCTGAACCCCTTTTTAGAGTCTTTTATAGCATGTATTCTTTTAAAAAAAAATATTATTCACGGTATTGCTTGGGTGGTAAGATGTTGCGCCTCCATCTTGTAGATATGACATTTGTTGCTCTCAGTGGTGAGTTGGCACGCTGTACAGGCGATGTCATGTCACTTGCTGGTGATATTGTTAATGTTGTCAACAGTGTAGATTCTGCATCCAGCTTCACATTCCAGTAGCCATTTCTGGCATCGAGCTTGCTGAAAACTTTTTCTCCTGCCAGTGCCGGTGTGATTTCTTCCAATGTTGGAATAGGGCAGTGATCCCTCTTTATTGCTTGGTTAAGATCTTTGGGATCCAGGCAAATTCTTAGCTGTCCATTTGGCTTCTCTCTCACCAAGATGGAATTTACCCAATCTGTGGCTTTGTGACTCTGGCGATCACCTTCTTTTCTTCCATTTCTTGAAGCTCTCTTTCAAGCTTTCTTTTTTGTTCCACTGGTACTTTATGTAGGGGATGAATCATTGGTTTCATTGCTGGGTCAATAGTGATGTGATACTCAAAATCTTCAAAGCATCCAACCGTCTCATCAAAACACTCTGGGTACATTTGTACCAGATCTTCTTTGCTTCTGATCGGAGGACACTTTTCAACAGGTGTACTATCTTCAACCCTCAGTGTCACCTCCTTCACCTCATGGTTTACTGAGATAATCTGTAGATCTTCACAACTGCTCAACCCCAGGATAGCTGGACCATCTGTTTCTGTGACGTAGAACATACAGTTAACATCTTTTCCTTTGTGTCCCTCTGTGTTGTTCCTAGCTGTCGAATCTCAGTTCCCCCAAATGCTGTTAGCATAACGTTGTTTGGTTTCAGAGCACCTACCCTTGGATAACCATTTTTCTCCAAATTTTCAGGAAAGATCTTCTGGTATAGTCTGAGCAGGATGATGTTACTCTGTGCTCCAGTGTCAATCTTCACCTTCAGATTTATCGTTGTGGGCTTATTTCTCAGCCTCTTCCTGATCTGAATGGTTGTGTGAATCTCTGGGAACTGTCACATTCAGACATTTTGTATAATTCTATGGTTCCTATGTCTATCATGTTCTCAAACCCATCGCCAAGTTCCAGGGTATGGATGTTTTGGTTTCTTTTGCTATTCCTTCACCCTGTTACTCTGGCTCTGATGACTCGTCTACCATCTTCTTGCCTTGTTCTGCACATCTTTTCCCAGTGATTGGTCTTTCTGCAAGCTCTGCAGATTGATCCATAAGCGGGACATTTCCTTCTATCTGTCAATTCATTTGGTCGTCCACAGCTCCTGCACGTCTTTCTCTCTGTTTGGTGTACACCCTAATCTAATCAGTCTCTTGGATTAATTGAAGGCTAACCATTTGGGAGGTTAGAGTCTTCATCTGTCTGCTTGTGGCTTCATGTGCTCTGGCAGTGTCTACAGCCTGTGATGTGAAAAAACAAGAAATGCTGGAAATACTCAGCAGGTCTGGCAGCATCTGAGGAGGGAGAAGCAGAGTTAACATTTCAGGTCAGTGACCCTTCATCAGCTTGTCCTGTCAGATTAGAGCTTTATGTACTTGAGGATGTGCAGAACCCCAAATGAGCTGATCTATCAGCCATTCTCATCTGTGTCCTTAAATTTACATTTTCTGGCTGCATTTTTCAATCTTGCTACAAAATTGTCAATAGGCTCACCTAGTTCCTGTCTGAGACCTTGAAATTCATATATATCTGATGATTTGATTTTGGCTGGAGATGGGTGCTGAATCTTTCAAAACTTTTCTGGGTTTCTGCTGTCCTCTTTGCTTAGGTCCCAGCTGTTAAAAATTAATTTAATCCTTTATCTCCAGCCCACAGGAGGATATAGCTGACCCTCTCCTCTGCACTAGTGCCTTTTAGGAAACTAGGAAACTATTGAATGCCAAATTGCACTTTTGTTTAAACTGCCTCTACGACATCATCAGCTCCCCAATTCACGATGGGCTGTAGCAGTGCATTCATTCCTGTCCCGGCTGATATTTTGATCTTTTTTTTAAAGAGTTTTCGCATGAGTCACTCAGTTTTTCTCTCTCTCTCTCTCTCTCTCTCTAACACTAATCTGATGCTTTTAAAAATGTTGTAGGTTTACTCACAGACACTTGCTGTCACCATGTTTCCTCTTTATGTCGTTTCTGGTTTCCAGATGTTGGAAAGAATCACACTTTAAACTTGGAAAAGGCTGGAGTCAGTCTTGTTTATTTCAGCACTGAGCTTTGTACAGTAGAACCTGGTTCAACTGGTTCTTGTGTGACATATAACATGACTCCCCAGTACAGCTGTGAATGTGGACCCCTACTGGAACACTTACACATAACAACTAGTTCCAACACTTTACAGATCATAGAACAATATTTATGTATATAACAGGGACCTTGGAATGACTGTCCAGGGATCCCTGAAGGTAGCAGGACAGGTCGATAAGGTGGTTAAGAAGGCATATAGATTCTTTTTCTTTATTAGCCGAGGTATAGAATACAAGAGCAGGGAGGTTATGCTGGAACTGTATAACTCATTGGTTAGGCCACAACTTGAGTACTGTGTACAGTTCTGGTCACCTCATTACAGAAAGGATGTAATTACACTACAGAGGGTACAGAGGAGATTTATGAGGATGTTGCCAGGACTGGAAAAATGCAGTATGAGGAAAGATTGGATAGGCTGGGGTTGTTCTCCTTGGAACAGAGAAGGCTGAGGGAAGAACTGATTGAAATGTGCAAAATATTGAGGGGCCTGGATAGAGTGGAGGTGAAGGGTCTATTCACCTTCGCAGAGAGGTCAGTGACAAGGGGGCATAGATTTAAAGGGATTGGTAGAAAAATTAGAGGGGAGATGAGGAGAAACATTTTCACACAGAGGGTGGTGATGGTCTGGAACTCACTGCCTGAAAGGGTAGTTGAGGCAGAAACCCTCAACTCATTCAAAAGGAGTCTGGATATGCACCTCAAGTGCCATAAACTGCAGAGCTACGGACCAAATGCTGAAAGGTGGGATTAGAATAGGTGGATTTTTTTTGGCTGGCACAGACACGATGGGCCAAGTGGCCTCTTTCTGTGCCTTAAATCTTTTATGATTCTATGATTCTCTGAGTCAGTGCCTTGTTGGCAGAGGACAGATAAAGAGGAGGCTTCCCAATTACAGTTGCCAGCTGAGCTGTTCTGGAGCAGAAAATTCAACATTTATGTAAACTGTCTAAATATTTATGGAAAACAAAACCTGGATAACAAAATGGTTGTTAAAAAATAAGGGATCCAGTATTTCCACTGTAATTAAAACAGAAAGTGTTGGATATACTCAGCAGGTCTGGCAGCATCTATGGAGAGAGAAGCAGAATTAACGTTTCAGGTCTGTGATAGACCTAAAACGTTAACTCTGCTTTCCTCTCCACAGACCTCCTTTGCCAGACCTGCTGAATATTTCCAGCACTTTCTGTTTTTAATTCAGATTTCCAACATCTGCAGTATTTTGTTTTATTTCCATTGTAATTGATTGGCTTTTTTTTATTATTCATTCATGGGATGTGGGCGTTGCTGGCTAGGCCAGCATTTATTGCCCATCCCTAATTGCCCTTGAGAAGGTGGTGGTGAGCTGCCTTCTTGGAAACACTGAAGTCCATGTGGGGTAGTTACACCCACTGTGCTGTTAGGAAGGGAGTTCCAGGATATTGACCCAGTGACAGTGAAGGAACGGTGATATAGTTCCAAGTCAGGATGATGTGACGCTTGGAGGGGAACTTGCAGGTGGTGATGTTCCCATGCATCTGCTGCCCTTGTCTTTCTAGGTGGTAGCAGTTGTGGGTTTGGAAGGTGCTGTCTAAGGAGCCTTGGTGCATTGCTGCAGTGCATCTTGTAGATGGTACACACTGCTGCCACTGTGCATCGGTGGTGGAGGGAGTGAATGTTTGTGGATGGGGTGCCAATCAAGCAGGCTGCTTTGTCCTGGATGGTGTCAAGCTTCTTGAGTGTTGTTGGAGCTGCACTCATCCAGGCAAGCGGAGTATTCCATCACACACCTGACTTGTGCCTTGTAGATGGTGGACAGGCTTTGGGGAGTCAGGAGGTGAGTTACTCGCTGCAGGATTCCTAGCCTCTGACCTGCTCTTGTAGCCATGGTATTTATATGGCTACTCCAGTTCAGTTTCTGGTCAACGCAAACCCCCAGGATGTTGATAGTGGGGGATTCAGCGATGGTAATACCACTGAATGTCAAGGGGAGATGGTTAAATTCTCTCTTGTTGGAGATGGTCATTGCCTGGCACTTGTGTAGTGGGAATGTTACTTGCCACTTGTCAGCCCTTGTGGCTGTGAAACACTTTGAACATCCTGAGAAATGAAAGGCACTAACTAAATTTAAGGTCTTTCTTTCTGTGTTTCACCATGAACAACAATTTGCATTTATATAGTGTCTTTAACATAGTAAAACGTTGCAAGGCACTTCACGTGTGTTATCAAACATTGCTTGACACCGAGCCATGTAAGGAAGTATCAGGACAGATGGCCAAAAACTTAGTGAAAGAGGAAGTTTTAAAGAACATCATGAAGGAGGAGAGAGGGGTTCAGAGGCGTAGAGATTTCGGGAGGAAATTCCAGAGCTTAGGGGCAAGGCAGCTGAAGGCACAACTGCCAATAGTGCAGCAAATAAAATTGGGAATGCCCAAGAGGCCAGAATTAGACTAGTGCAGATATCTCAGAGGGTTGTGAGGCTGGAGGAAATTACAGAGATAGGGAGGGGAGAAACCATGGACGGAGTTGAAAACAGGGTTGAGAATTTTAAAATTGAGATGTTGCCAGACCGGGAGCCAATGTAGGTCAGTGAGCGCAAGGATGACAGGTGAACGGGACTTGGTGCGAGTTAGGATACGTGCTGCTGAGTTTTTGATGAGCTCCAGTTTATGTCGGTTACAAGATGGGGGTCCAGCCATGACATGCAGCTATGAATTTCATTATTTCCAAAGTGAGTCTGTAAACTCTGTCCCCCTTGCACCGCCTCCCCCCCACCCGTATCCTGCCCCTGTCTCAGTTTGGAAGTGTAAAAGATGGAAATTGGCAGTACATAATCCAGAGAAAAGCAGGAAGGAAATGAGGAGTTCACCTTTGAGCTCAAGACATGTCCATTGATGGATGGTTGAATATTGAACTGGGTGCACTCTGTTGTAAAACTGTAACTTCTGATTACGAGGAACCAGGATTGATTTCTTCGAACTGTATTATGCTGATTGAAGTGAGTAGGCGCTGAAAAGAATAATTTGCTTTGACTGATTGTTGAAGTAGGATTTAAAATGAGCTGCATCAGCTGCAGTTTTCATGGTGTGATTACACTGCTTCAGTTACCGGGAGAAGGAACAAAAAAGACATGGTGCAGTCAGAAGTGTTTCATTCCCAACGCAGCCAACTGTGTAATGAGCAGAAAGGTACTTTAACATGTAGTGGCAAACAGAGGGTAAATGGTTTCAACATGCTCACTATCTTACAGTCTGGTGTTACAGCAAGAAGTTTAATATCCAGAAAATATATTTAACATCATCTTTTCTATTGCATTCAGCCATGCAATTTTTATATGAATTTTCTTTAAACACTTTGCTCTTAAAAAAACTGTGGGTCAGGTTAGATGGACCAAAGAGTCTTTCCAGTCTGTCATTTTTCATATGCACAGCTGCCATATTAGGGGGTGGTTGGTTCCTTACCTTGTTTGTCGTAAGGCAAATATTTAAGTTGAAGCTTACAGGTATTCTTGTTGCAAAAGCCTGCTTTCCACTAACAGTTAAGTGAAATGGCAAATGGATTATAATGCGGGAAAATGTGAAATTCTCCATTTTGACAGGAAGCATAAGAAAGAAACATATTATCTAAATGGTGAGAAATTGCAGAGCTCTGAGATGCAGAGGGATCTGGGTGTCCTACTGAATGAATTGTATAAGGTTAGTATGCAGGTACAGCAAGTAAATAGGAAAGCTAATAGAATGTTATTGTTTATTGTGAAAGGAATTGAATACAAAAGTAGGGAGGTTTTGCTTCAGTTAGACAGGGCATTGGTGAGACCACATCTGGAGTACTGTGTACAGTATTGGTCTCCTTATTTAAGGAAGGATGTAAATGCGTTGGAAGCAGTTCAGAGAAGGTTTACTGGACTAATACCTAAAATGGGTGTGTTGTCTAATGATGAAAGGTTGGACAGGCTAGGCTTGTATCTGCTGGAATTTAGAAGAGTAAAAGAGACAACATGATTGAAATATATAAGATTCTAAGGGTCTTGACAAGGTGGATGTGGAAAGGTTGTTTCCTCTTGTGGGAGATTCTAAAACTAGATGTTACTGTTTAAAAATAAGGGGTCGCCCATTTAAGACGGAGATGAGGAGAAATTTTTTCTCTCAGAGAGTCGTGAGTCTTTGGAACTCTCTTCCTCAAAAGGCAATGGATCAGAGTCTTTGAATATTTTTAAGGCAGAGGTAGATAGATTCTTGAAAAGCAAGGGGGTGAGAGGTTATGGGGGTCGGCGGGAATGAGGAGTTGAGGTTACAATCAGATCAGCAATGATCTTATTGAATGGCGGAGCAGCCTCAAGGGGCAGAGTGACCTATTCCTGCTCCTAATTCGTATGTTTGTATCTTCGTATGTAGTTAAACTAGTAATACTAAAAATGGTTTATATACCAACTGATCTCCTGTGGCATTGCAATAGGGAGTCACCCTGCAATAGAGTCTTCAAGACAGGCAAGATTAGTGTGTATTGGGATAATTTTACCAGATTTTAGGGAAGACTGTGATGATGGAGGCCAGAATGGGTAGATATGGTTGGGGTGCAGGGAGGTAAAGGGGCGTTCAAGGCTGGGGGATGAGAGTGAAGTTAAACCAAGAGAGTTGGGTGAAGAGCAATGTTAGCAGCCAGGTTATGGGGAAAGAGACAGGAAGATTAGAGTCTGTGGGCAAGGGGGGGATAAGATGTAATATTGTTACAGGCTTTGGAAGAAGGGAGAAGGGCAAGGGGAAGGAGGGGGAAAGTGAGGGAGGGACTAGGAAATATCTGGAAAAGCACAAAGGCATAAGAAGCGGAGGGTGGGGCAGGAAGAGTAGGGAGAAGGGAAACAGGGAATTAGATGGAAGAGAAGATGGCGAGGCTGAATAGAAAGGGGGAGAAGAAGAAGGGGAAGGGAGGGATATGGAGAGGAAGGCATGGGAAAGAAAATGGCGTGGGGAGAAAAGGGGAGGACAGATCAAGCGACGAGGCACAAGAATCAGCTGTTTGAGTTTTTTGGCAGTGAATCACTGTCATTTATTTTCTTACTTCCCCACAACAGTCAGCAGTCCCTGCTTTATTTTATATTAATTTAGTGAGTTCAATTGGTAATTTTTACATAGTGGGATAACTTCAGCTTTGATCGTCAACCAAACAAAGATAATTGCATGCTGGCAGCACGTTTTATACAACCTTTAGGGAGTCCAACAGGCGATTTTCTTTACCACATTTACTTACTGAGTTCAAAATGTGATTTTTTTTTTTTCTGTGTTTATTTGGTGAGTCAAGTTGGCAGTTTTTAACTATAGTCAATAAGTAGGTCCAACAGATGAGAAAGTTAGATGAGAGGGACTGGAGCAATTTCCACTAGGCATTAAGGTCTAGAAGAGATTTAACAGGTTTTTTTAAATTTTGAAGAATTTTGATTAAATAACTGGGGAAGGACTATTTCCTGAGGTTGGTGAGCTGGTACGAAGCATTCACTAATTTATAATTCTAACTAAGAGTGAGGAGAGAGATTTGGAGAAATGTCTTTGTGCAGTGGATTATTGAAGCATGAACTGTTTCACCACAGGAGTAGTTGAGGCAGAGACTATTGTACTTATTAAGAGAAAATTGGATAAATGTTTGAAGCAGAGGAAGGTTAAGACTATGGGGAAAGCACGGACAGTGGGATTGCTATTGGAGTGCTCTTACAAAGGGCTGGCACAGATCTGATGGATCCAGTGGTCTCCGTCTGTGCTGTAAACATCTATCATTCTAAGGAAGGCACTAAATTAGGTACTTACTCCTTCCTGTTGAATTGTGCACACTTTGTTGCTTTGCCACATACTTGTGTTTGTATAGCACCTTATCATGTTGAAGTATTTCAAAATACCTTAAGAGTGAAGTGACTGTTGTGAAGCCAAATATGGCAGTCATTCAGGAGCAACAGTGCCCCAAAACAATAATAAGATGAACCAATCTATTTAATTGATGGTATTAGTTAAGTGAGGAGTGGGAATCAAATTCTGCAAGCTGGCATGTCACGCAGAGGTCTTTACCATTATATAGTAAAAAGGACGTCATTCATGAGTATTTGAAATTCAAAATTTCATTTAGTAAATATTTTATAAACTCATACTTAATGGGGTCCATTAAGATTGATAATGTAGCAAATTTCTGAACAGGTCATGTACACCTATTTCCACTCTCTTTGAGCTCTGTGGACAGTGTGTGGCTTAATTCTTGGCTCTTATGCACAGGATCGGAAAGCCAGGTCAGGATTGTTGCAACTTTGTTTGTCTTTAAAACCACTGCAATCTTTCACTCATAATTGGAGAGTGGGAGTTTGCACTATCTTCCTCGTCCTGTTCTGAGTGAGAGGATATTTTGCTGATGAAAACTTGGAATCATAGAATGGTTACTGCACAGAAGGAGGCCATTCGGCCCATCGTGTCCATGCCGGCTCTCTGCAAGAGCAACTCACCTAGTCCCACTCCTCCGCCTTTTCCCTGTAACCCTGCAATTTTTTTCTCTTCAGATAATTATGCGATTCTCTTTTGAAGGCCTTGATTGAATCTGCCTTCACCCCACTCTCAGGCAGTGCATTCCAGATCCTAACCACTCTCTGTGAACAATGTTTTTCCTCATGTCGCTGTTGCTTCTGTTGCCAGTCACCTTAAATCGGTGTCCTTTGGGATCCTTTGGCCAATGGGAACAGTTTCTCCTTATCTCGTCTGTCCAGAGCCTTCATGATTTTGAACACCTCTAGCAAATCTCTGCTTAATCTTCCCTTCTCTAGGGGGAACATAAGAAATAGGAGCAGGAGTAGGCCATTCGGCCCATTGAGGTTTCTCTGCCATTCAAACAGATCATGGCTGATCATCTACCTCTACGGCATTTTTTCCCCACTATCTCCATATCCCTTGATTAGTATCCAGAAATCTATTGATTTCTGTCTTGAACATGCTCAGTGATTGAGCTTCCACAGCCCTGTGAGGTAGAGAATTCCAAAGATTCACCACCCTCTGAGTGAAGAAATTCCTCCTCATCTCAGTCTTAAATGGCCTGCTGCTATTCTGAGACTGTATCCCCTGGTTCTAGACTCACCAGCCAGAGGAAACATCCTATCCACATCTACTCAGTCACACCCTGTAAGAATTTTGTAAGTTTCAATGAGATCACCGTTCATTCTTCGAAACTCTAGAGAATACAGGCCCAGTTTCTGCAATCTCTCCTCAAAAGACATCGCCATCCCAGGGATTAATCTGGTGAACCTCCATTGCACTCCCTCTGTGGCAAGCATATCCTTCCTTAGATAAGGAGACCATTCTTTCTTTTTCTTCTTTCTTTTTTCTTTCTTTTGGGCCTCCTTATCTCGAGAGACAATGGATACGCGCCTGGAGGTGGTCAGTGGTTTGTGAAGCAGCGCCTGGAGTGGCTATAAAGGCCAATTCTGGAGTGACAGGCTCTTCCACAGGTGCTGCAGAGAAATTTGTTTGTTGGGGCTGTTGCACAGTTGGCTCTCCCCTTGCGCCTCTGTCTTTTTTCCTGCCAACTACTAAGTCTCTTCGACTCGCCACAATTTAGCCCTGTCTTTATGGCTGCCCGCCAGCTCTGGCGAATGCTGGCAACTGACTCCCACGACTTGTGATCAATGTCACACGATTTCATGTCGCGTTTGCAGACGTCTTTATAACGGAGACATGGACGGCCGGTGGGTCTGATACCAGTGGCGAGCTCGCTGTACAATGTGTCTTTGGGGATCCTGCCATCTTCCATGCGGCTCACATGGCCAAGCCATCTCAAGCGCCGCTGACTCAGTAGTGTGTATAAGCTGGGGATGTTGGCCGCTTCAAGGACTTCTGTGTTGGAGATATAGTCCTGCCACCTGATGCCAAGTATTCTCCGAAGGCAGCGAAGATGGAATGAATTGAGACGTCGCTCTTGGCTGGCATACGTTGTCCAGGCCTCGCTGCCGTAGAGCAAGGTACTGAGGACACAGGCCTGATACACTCGGACTTTTGTGTTCCGTGTCAGTGCGCCATTTTCCCACACTCTCTTGGCCAGTCTGAACATAGCAGTGGAAGCCTTACCCATGCGCTTGTTGATTTCTGCATCTAGAGACAGGTTACTGGTGATAGTTGAGCCTAGGTAGGTGAACTCTTGAACCACTTCCAGAGCGTGGTCGCCAATATTGATGGATGGAGCATTTCTGACATCCTGCCCCATGATGTTCGTTTTCTTGAGGCTGATGGTTAGGCCAAATTCATTGCAGGCAGACGCAAACCTGTCGATGAGACTCTGCAGG
The DNA here is from genome assembly GCF_036365525.1 of Heterodontus francisci. Lineage (NCBI taxonomy): Eukaryota > Metazoa > Chordata > Chondrichthyes > Heterodontiformes > Heterodontidae > Heterodontus > Heterodontus francisci. Next base: position 32,070,837 of record NC_090375.1, read on the forward strand.
CATTCTTCAGTGTGAGATGTTAAAGCAGCATCGTCAGCAAAGAGGAGTTCTCTGATGAGGACTTTCCGTACTTTGGACTTCGCTCTTAGACGGGCAAGGTTGAACAACCTGCCCCCTGATCTTGTGTGGAGGAAAATTCCTTCTTCAGAGGATTTGAACGCATGTGAAAGCAGCAGGGAGAAGAAAATCCCAAAAAGTGTGGGTGCGAGAACACAGCCCTGTTTCACACCACTCAGGATAGGAAAGGGCTCTGATGAGGAGCCACCATGTTGAATTGTGCCTTTCATATTGTCATGGAATGAGGTGATGATACTTAGTAGCTTTGGTGGACATCCGATCTTTTCTAGTAGTCTGAAGAGACCACGTCTGCTGACGAGGTCAAAGGCTTTGGTGAGATCAATGAAAGCAATGTAGAGGGGCATCTGTTGTTCACGGCATTTCTCCTGTATCTGACGAAGGGAGAACAGCATGTCAATAGTCGATCTCTCTGCACGAAAGCCACACTGTGCCTCAGGGTAGACGCGCTCGGCCAGCTTCTGGAGCCTGTTCAGAGCGACTCGAGCAAAGACTTTCCCCACTATGCTGAGCAGGGAGATTCCACGGTAGTTGTTGCAGTCACCGCGGTCACCTTTGTTTTTATAGAGGGTGATGATGTTGGCATCGCGCATGTCCTGGGGTACTGCTCCCTCGTCCCAGCACAGGCATAGCAGTTCATGTAGTGCTGAGAGTATAGCAGGCTTGGCACTCTTGATTATTTCAGGGGTAATGCTGTCCTTCCCAGGGGCTTTTCCGCTGGCTAGGGAATCAATGGCATCACTGAGTTCCGATTTGGTTGGCTGTATGTCCAGCTCATCCATGACTGGTAGAGGCTGGGCTGCATTGAGGGCAAAAGACATCGCCATCCCAGGGATTAATCTGGTGAACCTCCATTGCACTCCCTCTGTGGCAAGCATATCCTTCCTTAGATAAGGAGACCAAAACTGTACACAATACTCCAGGTGCGGTAAAGGCCTGCTACCCGATTCGAACATGTGTCGGGTTCGGGTCGGGTTGGGCCCGTCTTCCAGGTCCGGCTTTTGGGCTCTGGTCGGGTCGGGCCAGACACACACGGTAAGTGCTCTGCTGGTAAGTATTAAAATTTAAAAAAATACCTGAGTTGCGAGTCCGGGGCGAAACTGAGTCAGCGCAGTGAGCGAGTGACACCACTATGACATCATCACGCACGCGCTGCAGCTTCCTGGAACTTCCCAGTCAGAAGGTAAGTAAAGGGATGGTCAGGTCGGGCTCAGATCGGGTTGAGTTGGGGTCGGGCTCGGGTCGGGTCGGGCTCGGGGTGAAATTGGAGACACTCGGGCCAGGTCAAGCTCAGGTCTGCTATGGATCGGTCGGGTTCCGGTCGGGTTCTTTTTCCTGGCCTGAGCAGGCCTTTAGGGTCCGGTCTCACCAAGGCTCTATACAATTGCAATTGGACCAGCCCCAGCTTCTCCAGCCTCTCCACGTAACTGAAGTTCATCATCTCTGAAACCATTTTTGTGAATCTTTTCTGCACCCTCTGTAATGCCTTAATATCCTTCTGAAAGTGTGGTGCCCAGAACTAGACACAATAGGCTATATTTTACACCGTCACAGCAGGTCGGATGGTGGTGTGGGGGCGGCATTAAATTGAGCGGGAGGCTCTGGGGGGCCTATCCGCCCTGCTCCCGCCTGCGGTCAACTTTACGGCGGTCGGGTGGGGGGAAGGGGGGGTTTGAGGTAATGGGCCGGCTGCCCGAGGCCTATCAAGGCCCTTAAGTGGCCACTTAACGGAACTTCAGGGAACTCGTCCGCCTCCACGGGTATTTTACCTGTGGCAAGATGGCGTGCTGGGGATGTGAAAGGCGGCCCAGCGAAAGCTGCCGGCCTTACCGTGCCCCGGGGGGGGGGCGTTCATGGCAGTTGGGCACAGAGTGCCCAATTGAGGGCTGCCCCCACCTCCCAACCCATCCCCAGGACCCAAGACGCCCCCCATCCCCAAAAACGACCACTCCAGCCTCACCACAGAAGGTCCAATGCCCCCGGTGAGGCACACCAACTTACCTTTGTTCCTGGATCCCTGTAGTCAGCTGGGCTACAGTCCCAGCAGTGGCCACCGCTCCCTGTGGCGCAGCTGGTACTAAGAGCTGCCGGCCCGCTGATTGGCCGACAGCTCACTGAGGCAGGACTGCCTCCAAGTTTCAGCTGAGGCCAAACCAGTGTTTTATACAGGTTTATCATATCTTCCTTGTTCTTGAACTCCATGTCCCTATTTATAAAGCCCAGGATCCTAAATGATTTTTAACCACTTTCTCAACCTGCCCTGAAACCTTCAATGATTTGTGTACATATACCCCTGGTCCCTCTGCTCTTGCACCACCTTTAGAATTGTACCCTTTAATTTATATTGTCTATCCTTGTTCTCCCTACAAAAATAAATCACTTCACACTTCTCTGCATTAAATTTCATCTGCCACTTGACTGCTCATTCCACCAGCCTGTCTATGTCCTCTTGCAGTTCATCACTATCCTCCTCAAAGTTCACAATGATTCCAAGTTTTATGTCATCTGCAAATTTTGAAATTGCGCTCTGTACACCCAAGACTAGGTTATTAGTATATATCAAGGAAACTTTGACTAGTTTTCTGTAGTGTGTGAACATTTCTGATTTCCTCCTCCATTCTAACCCCGTGACATGGTGCATCTGTATTTCATTTTACTTGAATCACTTCAAAAACCAAATGCCGCTGTGAGGTCAGCCTGTTGCCCGGATAACAACCCATTAAAATTTCCACTCCTGTAGGGTGCTTTTCAAAGCTCATTTTTAAATACATTTTTTTTGTGCAAAGGAATATGTCTGCGAGTTCACAAAAGGCCTGAAGTCTGTCCTTTTGATAATTTTAGTGAAAACATTGATGTAAGTGCAAAATGGAATTTTCTGGTTTCTATTCACTCCCAGCATTTTTACTAAGATTTATTAACAGGGAAAGTTCATCCAAGAAATATGTAAGGAGATAAACTTGACTATTCCAAGGCTCTCCTGGTATCCTGGCCAGCATTCCATTTCCAACCCTACATAAACTTGAGCTCATCCAAGACTTTACTGTCCATATGCTAACTCGCACTCTGCCCCATTCACCCATCACCCCCTGTGCTCCCTGACCTACGCTGGCTCCCCATCCGGCAATGCCTCAATTTAAAAATTCTCATCCTTGCTTTAAAATCCCTCCATGGCCTCACCTCTCCCTATCTCTGTAATCTCCTCCATCCCCACAACCTTGTATTTCTTGCCTCTTCCGCATCCCTGATTTTAATCACTCCGCCACTGGCAGCCATGCTCTAAACTCTGAAATTCCCTTCCCAAATTGTCCAGTTCTCTACCTACCTTTCCTCCTTTAATGGTTGGCATCCTCCCATCTACGAAAGATAATGGACAAGCAGCAAACAATGCGTTTAGGTGGGGTGTCTTCTTTTGGTGCGCCTTTGCTGATGGCTGTGAAGGCCAGGCCTTGAGAGGCAGGTTCTGTCACACATGCTTCTCGAGAAGCAGTGAGTTGTTGTTTTTGATGTTGACGCCTGTTGCCAAGCTGCTGTAGTAACTGGTCATTGTGGTAGTGCACACTAGTCCACAGGATGTGTCGTCATTTCCCTCTGTCGCTAGCTAGTGACTCCCAGGTGCGATAGTCAACATTTAGGGCCTTCTTGTCACGCTTGCAAGCATCCTTGAAGCAGAACTTTGGGGGCCCCACTGATCATCTGGCCCCAGCTACCTCACCATACAGAAGGTCCTTGGGTATGCAACTGTCTTCCAACCTGCGAATGTGTCCGATCCACTGAAGCAGCCTCTGTTTGATTAGTGCCAACACACTTGGGAGCTCTGCCTTTGAGAGGACTGCTGCATTTGTGCTTTTGTCCTACCAGGATATACCCATAATGCACCGCAGACAGTGAAGATGGAAATTATTGAGCTTCTTTTCACAGTCACACAGCAAGATGCTGAGAACACAGGCCTTACAAACCATGAGCTTGGTCCTAATGGTTAGCTTGGTGTTATTCCAAGTGTGTTTTGCGAGTTGACCAAAGGTTTTCCTATATGTATTGAGCTCTGCATCAAGGAACGGATTGTCTGTCACCGAGGACCCAAGGTAGCAGAATTTGCTAACCATGTCAAGGGGGGTGTTATTTAGTTTGATCGGGACGGAGATGCAACACCTTGTCCCATCATCATGGTTTTCTTGATGCTTATAGTCAAGGAGAACAAGTTACAGGCACGGGAGAGACAGTCCATGAGTCTTTGTAGCTGAGTTTCCATGTGAGCAACTAGCGCAGCATCATCAGCACAGAGCAGTTCTCTAATCACAGTGTAATGTGTTTTTGTCTTTGCTTTCAGCCTTGATACACTCCTTAAAACCTACCTCTTTGTCCAAGCTTTTGGCCACCTGTCCTAATATATCCTTCTGTGACCATATGTCAAATTTTGTTTGATAACGCCCTTCTGAAGTGCCTTGGGCCATTTTACTACATTAAAGGCACTATACAAGTGCAAGTTTTTGTTTTGTTGTTTGAGACCTGATTATTTCCCTGATTATTGACGTTTTAAACAAAGAACCAAGAGGTTTGAGCTGAAAAAATAGTTTATTGTCTTTGAACTTTGTAAGTATTAGGGGGCTCTAAAGTCCACATTTGTAGTGGAAAATTTGGATTGCAGTGTCCTCACAGCACTATCTTTAGAGTTTTGTAAATATTGGCTGGGCCAGTTCCTGTCATAGATCTGCCTATGTTTTGATGCTGTGAAGCTTCCGGTCAGAGCAACTCTGCATTCTCCCTTTCACCAGTGCACCCATTCTAATCGATTAGTTGCCCCATTACGCATCATTTTCATCAGGACTAGTTAGGTAAATGCGACACAGCTGATCCCACTGACCTAAGTCAACATCTTAAAGGTACTTACAACATTGAAAACTTTTGTCCATTTTTCACACTTGCCTGCACCTTTGGAGAAAATAAATTTCTGCTTTAGGGAGCGACTATGCAGGGGATTAATCAGAGTGAGGGTGTCACCAGTCACCAGACCATCTTTGACCACCCCCCCCACCCCCACCAGAAAACACTACTGAACTAGTCTTCCCTGTGTTTGCTATTCTAAAGGAGGAAGAGGAGGAAAAGGAAAACAGAGAGAGAAAGGATGAGTGAGGCAGCATCAAAGGAAGATGAGGCCAACGCACGATTGCACCCCATAATGAATACACATACCTCCCACATGCAAATACTAGTTTGAATGGAGCCACTCTTTTGGATTCTGAGCAGCTACATTAAAACCAAGAATATTGCGTTCAACTGATAGGTCTAGACCGGAGTACTGGACTAGAATCTTCCCAGCTGATTGAGATATGAATGGAGGTAGTGTACTTGGGTGAAGGTTCATCTCTGCCTCAAGTTATTTGTATTTAAGTTTGTAACAGGCTTACGTTCATTTTTGTATGCAAACTGCCTGATATAGATAGAGCTGCTGTCCTTGAAAGCTACACATCCCCCTACACTACTGCCCTGCTGGCCTTCAGCAGAGATACCACCCAATCAAGACAGCTGTCTTTATGTTCATGAGATCCATGTGAAAGTTGTTTTATCCCACTAGAGCGAAACAATGTCTATGAAAGCAGCATTCATCATCAAAATGTGTCTCTCCCTGTTTGCACCCCTCCTCTGTTGAAGGTGCTGAACTCATGCTAACATATAATCACAGCAGCCCTCCCATATCTCTCTGGAGATAGTTAACCAGCAGCAGTTTTGCTACAGGGCTATTATAGATGTATTTTTTTTTTCTCAGAGAGGGCGGTACAGTGCCGCAGTGGTTAGCACCGCAGCCTCACAGCTCCAGCGACCCGGGTTCAATTCTGGGTACTGCCTGTGTGGAGTTTGCAAGTTCTCTCTTTGTCTGCGTGGGTTTCCTCCGGGTACTCCGGTTTCCTCCCACAAGCCAAAAGACTTGCAGGTTGGTAGGTAAATTGGCCATTATAAATTGCCCCTCGTATAGGTAGGTGGTAGTGGAAATATAGGGACAGGTGGGGATGTGGTAGGAATATGGGATTAGTGTAGGATTAGTATAAATGGGTGGTTGATGGTCGACACAGACTCGGTGGGCCGAAGGGCCTGTTTCAGTGCTGTATCTCTAAAAAAACCAGTGGAACAAAGGCAGGAAAATGAAGTTAAGATGTCGATCAGCCAAGATCTGGACTGAACCCAGTGTTTGAACAGATCATTGTTAATTTTAGTGTTGCTGTTCAGAAAATAAAAGAGGAAGGCTCGCCAGGGCAGTGAACATTGGCAACTTATTCAACTGTAGGAACTGAGACCTGCCATTTCTTAACCTGGAATCCACATGTGCATTTTCCAGAAGGGTCACTGGATAGCAAGGGAAAGCAGGAACCCAACTTTCTTTTCTCTCTCCTGGTTGATGTCACTTTCAACAACAGCTCATTCCCTGCCCTGGTTGAGATCACTTTCTTGGAGGTAATTCCACAAAGATCACAAAGAGCAGCTCGTATGTGGGAGGCCACTCAGCCCATCATGTTCATCGTTCCTTAGAAATCTAGGCTTCAAACTTTCTGTGGCTGGAGAGGGAAGGAAGCTCCGTTTCCACATGGTGGGGCCAAGAGGGTGGAGCAAAACCTGGTTTTATCGTGATTGAACCCCATTTGCACAGACCCTTTAGATTGCAGTGGGGTAGCATGAGCAGGTCTTCTGACTGCTCCCCCAATTCAAGGGAGCATCATCTAGGGAATTTCTGGCTATCCTGGGAATGCTGGTCTTTACAACTTCCGTAAGTCCAAAACTTTTACTGTGGGAACGTAATCGATCCCGAAGGTGATTGATTACCATCCCAAAGAGGCCCACTTTCTCCTTTAGGAGCAGGAGATGTGAAGAGGAACATTTTCTTTGGGGCCATGCTGCGGTTTCTCACTAGATCGTGCTGCTTTGATATTTTAGCTGGCAACTGAGGGCAGCCATTGCTGATCTGCATGTCCTGGCTATGGGATCCATGGGATTTGGGATGGGGGCTTCAGCTTGGGGAGTGGGTAGAAATTGATTGTTCTGAATATTAGTGGAGTGGAACCCCACAGGTAATTTCAGATCCTAGGATCCTCGTCTCTGTGTCCAAGTGTATCGTGAATGACTTTGCCTCCATTAGTTATATGAAGAAGTGCTTGTTGATATCAGTGCTGAGTTTGCCTTTTACCAGATTGACCCAATAGGGATAATTTGATGATCCCATGCTCCTAATGGAAAAACTACGCTAGAAGTCTGTGCAGGACAGAGGTAATGTTACGATGTTGCCGTGTGAGGCAGCAACTCAGTTTTTCCCCCTTGTCCTTCAGTCATGAAATGTGTTTACGATTAACTTCTTTCATTCTACTTAGTATGTTATATACTTCTCTGAAGTCCCCTCAAACTTACCGTTCCAGAGGCAGTAAACCGATGAAGGTGATTTTCTAGCTTCCAAATCAGCCAGCAGGGCTAATCTGGGAGGAAATAGCAGTGGGATATCAGTGGTTTCACATTGGCAGGCACTAGGAAATGCCAAAAGGAAAAAAAAACGAGAAAAAGACTTGCATTTATATAGCACCTTTCATGACCACCAGACATCTCAAAACACTTTACAGCCAATGAAATACTTTTTGAGGTGTAGCCACTGTTGTAATGCAGGACATGCGGCAGCCAGTATGTGCACAGCAAGCTCCCACAAACAGCAATGTGGTAATGACCAGATAGTCTATTTTTGTGATGTTGATAAATATTGGCCAGGACACCACAGGGATAACTCCCCTGCGGTTCTTTGAAATAGTGCCATGGGATCGTTTACATCTACTCAGACAAGCAGATGGGGCCTTGGTTTAACATTTCATCCAAAAGACAGCACCTCCAACAGTGCAGCATTTCCTCAGTACTGCACTAGAGGGTGAACCTTGATTTTTGTGCTCAGGCCCTGGAGTTGAACATGAACCCAGAACCTTGGAACTCAGAGGTGACAGTGCTACCAACTGAGCCACAGCTGACAGAAGAGGAGAGTTCCGCGTCGGGAATCATAGCTCTGTCTATGTTTCCAGTGCTTGGAGGTGTCTCAGTAATGCAAGCAGTGCACTTTACAGCATTCAGTGTGATGGCTTCAGATTGAAGCTCTACTGATTTAGCAATGTAGCTCAGCTTTTTATTAGCTGTGTAAATTGCAATGACTGGACATGGTAAATTCAACATCATTCATTAAGTAACTATGCCCCCCTACCAATAAGTATGGAACTTCAGGTTTGTTTTTTGCGTGCTTTGCACAATCACATTTTAAATATATTTTCTAATGATGTTATGTCGCAGAATGGTGAGCATGTTTTGGAGCCTTCACATTCTGCACCTTGGATTGATGGGATACAGGGTTTTCGTTGTCATCCTTTATGTTCTGTGTTCCCAATTTCAGCTGTGTCACTGGAGGGTAAGGATGAGCACAACTTAGGTGTCTCGCAGAATGGAGCCTCAACCTCAGGCTGATCTCGCACACCTTTCAGTGGTCAATAACATAGCGCTATCTAAAGATGATTGAATGTGGTCACCCGAGCCCAGAATGACATCAGGTACAAGAGTACCTAAGTAAACTACTGAACGTGAAATGAAAATGCAATTTAAGAATGGGGGGGGGGGCGGTGAAAATGAAGAGCAGGTGGTTTTCCTGAACGAGCAGTTCTGGATATAATGGGATGCTGTCTGACAGCTGCTCTTTACTGCTGGTTCCTTGGCTTTTCCTAGCAACCAATGTTGCAGGGCAGAGGTCATCACCATTTCTAAACAAAGCTCCTGTTTCAGGATCTCAGCTGCTGCTCCAAAAATTTCAGAAATGCCTTGAAACGGATTGGATTTCAAATGACATTTTGGACGAGTTAAACGACTTCAGTGATGGGCCTTTTTGTTGGTCATTTTTAACTTGAATGCTCCGTCGCAGAAGCTGTTTTCTTTAAATGCTTTGGTGACCTGAGGAAGAGAAAGCGAGCGTGCGTGAATTAATGTTCGATCAGTCACATTTTATATCATCTCAATGAGAAGTGAAATTGCTGCGTCTGGTCAGTTCCAATGTAAGCAAAGATGTGTAATCGATTTACTTTGTGCATAACGAACAATTCTTATTAAATTTTAGTGATCAGGTCTTCAAAATCCAGAAAGGTCCAGTAGCTCTTTTCTGGCATATGAAAAGAACTATTCTGGTTAGAGTCAATTAGAGAGAAAGAAGGAGCTAATCTGAATATCACTTTGGAACTTCTAAGAAATAATTTAAATTAAGGCAGTGGTAAGAAAAGAAATACGAGTTAGCATAAAAAGTTATTTGCAAACGAGTACTTAGTATTCAATTGTGATCCTTTTTTCAAGAAGTTAGGGTGGAAGGATTTATACTGTAAGTATTTAACTGTATATCCTGTTATTCTCAAGGATTGGCCCCCACAGCCATCAGCATATGAAGACAATGCATTGTTTGCTGCGAGCCCATCATCTCATAGTTGGAAGGATGCCAACACATCCTGTTATTATTTACTTGTTCAGCTTTCGAGTACGGCTTTAAACTTCAAAGAAGGCCTGAAGCTGTGATTCTCGATTTGCTCATTGAAGGCAAGACATAGGATAGTCCAGTTGCAATGATCAGATAAGGGACACCTGAAGAAAGTAGATGTTGTGGCTATTTCCAGGACACCACACTGACCAGAGGGTCACCACTCTTCCCTTGAAGATAGAAGCGCACTGAAGACGAGAAAATTCGACCTTTTCCCTCGCCCCAAATAATGTTTGGAGGTCGTAGCTTCCAGCTGCAATAGGCCCCATTGTCAGTGGCTCCTGTTTCCTACTCTGCCTCCGAGTGCAGGACCCAGGACAGGAAATCCCAGTGCTCCTGGGCCTGTACAGGCATGGTGCACTTCAGGCATGCTGGTCCTTCCTAGTGCCTGAGTAGAGGGGGCCCAGAAAAGCAGCCCGAGTGTTTTTTCTTTCTTTAAATTGTAGTCGGGAAAGGTTTGCAATCTTTTCATTGCACTAAATTTTAAATCTTTTCTAATCATATATTTTAAAATGCTAACTTCCACTTCTGAGATTTTTTTTTGAAAAAGCAACAGTCATAGAATTTTACAGCACAGAAACAAAGAAAGATTTAAATGTTAAAGATGCCTGTGATGGCATTTTTTCCCCGTATTTTGTAAGAGTCTTTCCGCAAATGTCGATAAGAGCCTGTGTTGTGTTGTAAAGAACACAGCATGGGAAGCAGTCGCTAATTTCAATTGAGAATTTGTTGTGCTTAGCACATTCCACACCATTATGCATTATCCGTCGTGTATAGTTGCTGAGGTTATACTAAGTTAGGTTACCATACTTCCGACTAGAACGTGAACGTACATTTAGTCTGAATGCCTACCTTTTATTAAAATACTGGTTAAATAACTTGTAGCTGTTCCAGATAAAGCCAACAAATGCTAATCAGAATTCACTCTGCTGCACATTCTCCACAAACATTGTATCTTTTTAAATGTAGTTCATTACAAAATAATTACAAGAGCAACCTGATATTTTGCCAGATTTTTTAAAAAAAGTGCATCAACATTTTTAATTTGCAGTTTTTCCCCCCTCTTTTCTTTAGGTATTTCAAGTAGCCTATGTTATCGTTAAGGCAGCAAATTCTCCTCGGCCTGGAAACTGGGTATTGGAACGCTCCATTGATGGCATTGAATTCACACCGTGGCAGTACTATGCCACAAGTGACACCGAGTGTTTGACTCGCTACAACATCGTACCTAGAATCGGGCCTCCAACCTACAAGAGGGATGATGAAGTGATCTGCACATCTTACTATTCCAAACTCGTTCCACTAGAGCACGGAGAGGTAAATTAATAGAGTCATAGAGTTGTACAGCACAGAAACAGGCCCTTCGGCCCATCGTGTCTGTGCTGGCCATCAAGCACCTAACTATTCTAATCCCATTTTCCAGCACCTGTAGCCTTGTATGCTATGGCATTTCAAGTGCGCATCTAAATCCTTCTTAAATAATCTTCAAAAACAATTACAAGAATTTGTTGCTTGTACCTATATTTTAAAATAGGAACATTGATAGATTGCTTGTCAATTTGGGTAAGAAGACAATTTAAAAAAAATCACAACTTAGAGTGAAGAATGGTCACGAACAAATATATGACACAAAACTGGGTGAGGGGGTGAGTTGTGAGGAGGATGCAGAGAGGCTTCAAGGTGATTTGGACAAGTTGAGTGAGTGGGCTAATGCATGGCAGATGCAGTATAATGTGGATAAATGTGAGGTTAACCACTTTGGTAGCAAAAACAGGAAGGCAGATTATTATCTGGCTATAAACTGAGAGGGGGGAATATGCAGCGACACCAGTCGCTGAAGGTAAGCATGCAGGTCCAACAGGCGATAAAAAAGGCAAATGCTATGTTGGCCTTCATAGCGAGAGGATTCGAGTACAGGAGCAGGGATGTCTTGCTGCAATTATACATGGCCTTGGTGAGGCCACACCTGGAATATTGTGTGTAGTTTTGGTGTCCTTATCTGAGGAAGGATGTTCTTGCTATAGAGGGAGTACAGCGAAGGTATATCAAACTGATTCCTGGGATGGCGGGACTGATGTATGAGGAAAGATTGAGTTGGTTAGGATTACATTTGCTGAGTTCAGAAGAGTGAGGGGGGATCTCATAGAAAGCTATAAAATTCTAACAGGACTTGACAGGGTAGATGCAGGAAGGATGTCCCCGATGGTGGGGGAGTTCATAACCAGGAGTCATAGTCTAAGGATACGGGGTAAGCCTTTCAGGACTGAGCTGAGGAGAAATTTCTTTACCCAGAGAGTGGTGAGCCTGTGGAATTCGCTACCACAGAAACCAGTTGAGGCCAAAACATTGTATGTTTTCAAGAAGGAGTTTGATATAGATCTTGGGTTTAAAGGGATCAAAGGGTATGGGGCAAAAGTGGGAACAGATTACTGAGTTGGACGATCAACCATGATCATAATGAACGTTGGAGCAGGCTCAAAGGGCCAAATGGCCTACTCCTGCTCCTATTTTCTATGTTTCCATGTTTCTATTGAACAGCAAATACAAGATGGACTCCATCAATGCAGTAATGTTAAACAGGAACACACTAGAGAGAAACGGGACATGCGTTGTTTAGAACAAAGTGACTTGAACAGGAGACACAATAGTTTCACAGTTTCTTCTTAATATAACATTAAAAAATGAGGTGAGACCATTATTCAGAGCATGGAGTTTAATGAAGTTAGAATTAAAGAGCAGTGAAGGAACCCTGAGGTTGATCTGTTCTTCCTCCAGAGTCAGTTCAGGACTTGAGCTTTATATAATTTGATAGTAGGAAATGGCGTGTGGTTCTTGAATTTCTTGGACTCTGTTTAAATAAGCGATGCAGTGCAAATAGCCTGAAAGTTGCAGTAGCAGTTACTGCAAAAAGTGTTGGACATACTCTATTAAAAAATCTTCCAATTTTACTGCACAAAATCGTTCCTCTTAAAACTCTCCAAGTAAAGCAAGTTTCTTGATTCCAAACACATGCACAATAATAGTCACTTATTTGAAAGTCCTTGAATTTTATCACCAAACAGACCTAACCAATACTGGATATTATGTTGGCTTGGTTTTATGATTTTTAAATGAACTGCACTTGTTTGAACATAAGAACTAGGAGCAGGAGAAGGCAATTTAGCCCCTCGAGCCTGCTCAGCCATTCAATACGATCATGGCTGATCTCATCTCGGCCTCAACTCCACTTTCCTGCTCACTCTCCATAACCCTTCAACCTATTACTAATTAAAAATCTTGTCTATCTCCTCAAATTTACTCAATGTCACTCTGGGGTAGTGAAATCCACAGACTCATGACCCTTTGAGAGAAGTAATTTCTCCTCATCTCTGTTTTAACTCTGCTACCCCTTATCCTAAAACTATGACCTCTCGTTCCAGATTGCCCCACAAAAGGAAACATCCTCTCGATGTCTACTTTGTCAATCCCCTTAATCATCTTATATATCTCAATTAGATCGCCTTTCATTCTTCTAAACTCCAGAGAGTAAAGGCCTAAACTGCTCAATCTCTCTTCATAAGACAAAGCCCTCATCTCTGGAATCAATCTAGTGAACCTCCTCTGAACTGCCTCCAATGCAACGACATCCTTCCTCAAGTAAGGGGACCAAAACTGTACACAATACTCCAGGTGCGGTCTCACTAATGCTTTGTACAGTTGCAGCAACACTTCCCTACTTTTATACTCTATTCCTTTAGCAATAAATGCCAAAATTCCATTTGCCTTCCTTATCACCTGCTCTACCTGCATACTAGTTTTCTGCGATTCATGCACGAGGACACCCAGATCCATCTGCACCGAAGTACTCTGAAGTTTCTCTCCATTTAGATAATAATTTGCCTTTCTATTCTTCTGACCAAAATGGATAACCTCACACTTATCCACGTTAAACTCCATCTGCCAAATTTTGGCCCATTCACCTAACCTATCCATATACATTTGTAAATTTCTTATTTCTTTATTGCAACTTACGATCCCACCTATTTTAGTGTCATCTGCAAATTTGGCTATAGTACCTTCTGTCCTTGCATCCAAGTTATTAATATAGATTGTAAATAGTTGGGCCCAAGGACCGAACCCTGTGGCACCCCACTAGTTACATCTTGCCAACCAGAAAAAGACCCATTTATCCCGACTCTCTTTTTTGTTGGTTAGTCAATCCTCTATCCAAGCTAATAAATTGGCCCTAACCCCATGTGATCTTACCTTGTGTATTAACCTTTCATGTGGCACCTTATCAAATGCCTTCTGGAAGTCCAGATATACTACATCTACAGGATCCCCATTATCCACTTTGCTTGTCACAGCCTCGAAGAACTCTAGCAAATTAATCAAACACGATTTACCCTTCATAACCCCCCAACCTCCTCCCCTCCCCTTAACCTCCTCCCCCCACCCCCAACTCCTCCCCCCCCCAAACTCCTCCCCATACCTAGAAACACCCCTCCCTCATCCTGGGCTTCCATCCATTTCTCTTCCTTTCTCTTCAGGACAGGAATGGATGTTGCAGGTTCCGGGATTTAGATGTTTCAGTAAGAACAGAGAAGATGGTAAAAGAGGGGGGGGTGTGGCATTGTTAATCAAGGAGAGTATTACGGCGGCAGAAAGGACGTTTGAGGACTCGTCTACTGAGGTAGTATGGGCCGAGGTTAGAAACAGGAGAGGAGAGGTCACCCTGTTGGGAGTTTTCTCTAGACCTCCAAATAGTTCCAGAGATGTAGAGGAAAGGATAGCGAAGATGATTCTCGACAGGAGCGAGAGTAACAGGGTAGTTGTTATGGCGGACTTTAACTTTCCAAATATTGACTGGAAATACTGTAGTTCGAGTACTTTAGATGGGTCAGTTTTTGTCCAGTGTGTGCAGGAGGGTTTTCTGACACAGTATGTAGACAGGCCAACCAGGGGCGATGCCACATTGGATTTGGTACTGGGTAATGAACCCGGCCAGGTGTTAGATTTAGATGTAGGTGAGCACTTTGGTGATAGTGATCACAATTCGGTTAGGTTTACCTTAGCGATGGGCAGGGACAGGTATATACCACAGGGCAAGAATTATAGCTGGGGGAAAGGAAATTATGATGCGATTAGGCAAGATTTAGGATGCGTAGGATGGGGAAGGAAACTGCAGGGGATGGGCACAATCGAAATGTGGAGCTTATTCAAGGAGCAGCTACTGCGTGTCCTTGATAGGTATGTACCTGTGAGGCAGGGAGGAAGTTGTTGAGCGAGGGAGCCGTGGTTTACTAAAGATGTTGAAGCGCTTGTCAAGAGGAAGAAGAAGGCTTATGTTAGGATGAGACGTGAAGGCTCAGTTAGGGTGCTTGAGAGTTACAAGCTAGCCAGGAAGGATCTAAAGGGAGAGCTAAGAAGAGCGAGGAGAGGACACAAGAAGTCATTGGCGGATAGGATCAAGGAAAACCCTAAGGCTTTCTATAGGTATATCAGGAATAAAATAATGACTAGAGTTAGATTAGGGCCAATCAAGGATAGTAGTGGGAAGTTGTGTGTGGAATCAGAGGAGATAGGGGAAGCGTTAAATGAATATTTTTCATCAGTATTTACAGTAGAGAAAGAAAATGTTGTCGTGGAGAATACTGAGATACAGACGACTAGGCTAGATGGGATTGAGGTTCACAAGGAGGAGGTGTTAGCAATTTTGGAAAGTGTGAAAATAGATAAGTCCCCTGGGCCAGATGGGATTTATCCTAGGATTCTCTGGGAAGCCAGGGAGGAGATTGCAGAGCCTTTGTCCTTGATCTTTATGTCGTCATTGTCGACAGGAATAGTGCCGGAAGACTGGAGGATAGCAAATGTTGTCCCCTTGTTCAAGAAGGGGAGTAGAGACAGCCCTGGTAATTATAGACCTGTGAGCCTTACTTCGGTTGTGGGTAAAATGTTGGAAAAGGTTATAAGAGATAGGATCTATAATCATCTTGAAAAGAATAAGTTCATTAGCGATAGTCAGCACGGTTTTGTGAAGGGTAGGTCGTGCCTCACAAACCTTATTGAGTTTTTCGAGAAGGTGACCAAACAGGTGGATGAGGGTAAAGCCGTGGATGTGGTGTATATGGATTTCAGTAAGGCGTTTGATAAGGTTCCCCACGGTAGGCTATTGCAGAAAATACAGAAGTATGGGATTGAAGGTGATTTAGTGCTTTGGATCAGAAATTGGCTAGCTGAAAGAAGACAGAGGGTGGTGGTTGATGGCAAATGTTCATCCTGGAGTTTAGTTGCTAGTGGTGTACCGCAGGGATCTGTTTTAGGGCCATTGCTGTTTGTCATTTTTATAAATGACCTGGATGAGGGCGTAGAAGGGTGGGTTAGTAAATTTGCGGATGACACTAAGGTCGGTGGAGTTGTGGATAGTGCCGAAGGATGTTGTAGGTTACAGAGGGACATAGATAGGCTGCAGAGCTGGGCTGTGAGATGGTAAATGGAGTTTAATGCGGAAAAGTGTGAGGTGATTCACTTTGGAAGGAGTAACAGGAATGCAGAGTACTGGGCTAATGGGAAGATTCTTGGTAGTGTAGATGAGCAGAGAGATCTTGGTGTCCAGGTACATAAATCACTGAAAGTTGCCACCCAGGTTAATAGGGCTGTTAAGAAGGCATATGGTGTGTTAGCTTTTATTAGTAGGGGGATCGAGTTTCGGAGCCACGAGGTCATGCTGCAGCTGTACAAAACTCTGGTGCGGCCGCACCTGGAGTATTGCGTGCAGTTCTGGTCACCGCATTATAGGAAGGATGTGGAAGCTTTGGAAAGGGTGCAGAGGAGATTTACTCGGATGTTGCCTGGTATGGAGGGAAGGTCTTACGAGGAAAGACTGAGGGACTTGAGATTGTTTTTGTTGGAGAGAAGGAGGAGGAGAGGTGACTTAATAGAGACATATAAGATAATCAGAGGGTTAGATAGGGTGGATAGTGAGAGTCTTTTTCCTCGGATGGTGATGGCAAACACGAGGGGACATAGCTTTAAGTTGAGGGGTGATAGATATAGGACAGATGTCAGAGGTAGTTTCTTTACTCAGAGAGTAGTAGGGGCGTGGAACGCCCTGCCTGCAACAGTAGCAGACTCGCCAACTTTAAGGGCATTTAAGTGCTCATTGGATAGACAAATGGATGAAAATGGAATAGTGTAGGTCAGATGGTTTCACAGGTCGGCGCAACATCGAGGGCCGAAGGGCCTGTACTGCGCTGTAATGTTCTATGTTCTATGTTCTAAAACCATGCTGACTCTGATGGATTGCATTTTGAATTTCTAAATGTCCTGTTATTACTTCCTTAATAATGGATTCTAACAATTTCCCAACGACAGATGTTAAACTAACTGGTCTATAGTTTCCTTCTTTCTGCCTCACTCCCTTTTGAATAAGGGATAATATTAGCTTTCTTCCAATCCAATGGAATCTTTCCCGCATCCAGGGAATTTTGGAATATTATAACCAATGGATCTACCACCTCCGCTGCCACTTCCTTTAAGACCCTGGGATGTAGGCCATCAGGCCCTGGGGACTTGTCTGCCTTCAATCCCAATAGTTTGCTCAGTACTTTTTCCCTAGTGATTGGCCTGTAAAGAAAATATATTCTGTCATAGATTTATTGATAATGATGTTAGAAGAAGCCATGAGGGAAATTTTAACCCTACCCACCTGCAGAAATTAGGTGGGTGGATAGTTAAAATCACTCAAGTTATTACCTGCCCTGGAGCCACCGGGAGGTGATCACAATTTTAACTGGCTCAACCAAGTAGGTGGTAAAAACATCACTCAAAGCCAGAGGGGTCCTTTATTTAACACATGCATGTCGAGTCCTGATGATGTCGTTGGGATCCGATGGCAATTTTAACTCGGGGCAGCCTGAATGGGAAACTGCATTGAGTTTTCCTGTCAGGCCAACCCAGTGAGGAAGAGGATCGGGGCCAAAATAAGTCCAAAGAGGTAAGTTTTATTTATGCTTCCCATGTCTGGATAGGAATCGCTCCCTCTGGGACTCATGAGGAAAGCTTAGGCCTCTCCTGCTGCTGACTTGCACCCTCCTCACAACCACAAATCCCTCTGCCCCCTTCCGCAGGACGGCTGATCCCACCACTTAACCTGTTGCCAGAGGGGTGTTTCTGCGCCTCGCAACACTTTGTTGTTTCCGAATGATTCCCGCCTGAATGAGTGGGCAGTCAGGGGGCGGGATTTGAATGAGGCTGGGAAGTTGAAATAAATCACACTGCTGCCTGGTCACCCAAAACTGGCCCAGAGTTAAAATTGGGGCTCATATTTTTATTTCTCTGTGGAGCATGATAGAAAAATGCCTAACTCAGCGACACAAAGCTCGGAATGTTAGCGAAAGGACTGTACACAGCTGAAATCCTGAGGAGATAATTTTTGGTATTGTTCAGTCCGGATCTGTAATTAAAGTATGCATTGTCTGCGTTCCCAGCCGACTGTTCCTAGTTTAACTGAGTCTATTCATGTTGCTTCTTACTTGTCCGTGAAAGGCAGGCGCATAATGCAATGATTTATTAAAATTACCAGTGGGCCTGGATGAAATGCCAGCCTCTCTCATATGAATGCAGGCGATCATTCCAGCCAAGCACGTAGACACTTCATTTCCTAACTGTCTGTGTGTTGGATAAAAATTAAAGTTGAGTAAGCTGACACCCAAATTAGTACCTAAGAAATAGATAATCTGTATCTCTCTAGAAATGATGGAAGACCAGTTACAGGTCTATTAGGATGACATAGATAATAAGAAGATATATTTGCTTCCATTCACTAACATTTGTGAAAAAGTGGAAATTGATTATGGAGGGCTGGATTTTATAAGCTCGCTGCCGAGATCAAAAATGGTGGTCCGCCCGTGGGGACGCCATGTTGCGGAGCTGCCACGATATTCAGCGCGGTGGTTCACTTAATTGGCTAGGGTGGAAGCCCCCCGGGTGACGTGGAGGGTATGGGCAGTCCGTCCCCAGCAATGGCGTCAGGCGCCACTGTGCAGGCGCCAACGCCATTTTTAAAGGGCTTCCAGCCCTATCATTACATTGAAATGTTGAAAGGGATATGGGTTTCAAAAAATTAAATTGATCTAGCCCCTCTCCCACGCCCCCCCAACAATCATAGATCTAATTCCTTACCCTCTTCGCCCCCGTCAAAATACTCACCTTGTGCACCTAACCTTCCCCCACCCCCAAAGTTCACAAACTTTAATCGTTAACCCTTCCCACCATCCCCTACACCAATCAAATCACTCTAATGCTGCTGCCCCACCCTGAAAAACTCGCCTGTTCCCCACCCACCCCCCCCCCCCCCACCCCCCACCAGTATCCCGCCTTTGGATTCCTGGACAGGTATCTGAAGGCGCGCGAGTGCTGGCCACCAGCACCAATATCGGAGCGTGACGGCTGGCTGGAGTGGTAAGTAATTAATTCATTTATTTTAACAGATTTAAATTTTGGTCCTGTCGCCAAGCCGCGGGGGGCCGCCACGAGGCCTCGCCGCCATCGGCAATATCAGGCCCAGCGTTGAGGCCTGTGGTGGGCCACCCCTCAGCCACAATCCCCTACATTGGGGGGGCTGTAAAATCCAGCTCAAAATGTGAAACATTGGGCTGGATTTTATGGTGGGTGAGGGCGGAGCTGTCCACCGGCTGATAAGTTGGTGGCGATCCTGCCTTCGCAGGCCTAAAGATCCAGACTGGATTTTACGGTCCCCAAACACTTAATTGGTCTTGGGCAGGACTTCCACCTCATTGAGGCAGGAAGTTCTGCCTAATGGTGCTGCCGGCCAATCAACTGGCTGGCAGCTCTTGGTCCCATCAGCACCACCAGGAGCTGTGGCCATTGCTGGAACTGCAACCCAGCTTCAGGATGAAGATGACAGAGAACACGGAAAAGAGGTAAGTTATTGGGGCCTCGCTGGGGGCAATTGGTTGGACTCCAGCGAGGCAAGGAGGTCGGTAGTGGGGGCAGGGGGCGTGTAGGGCGTTGGGGGTAGTTGGGGCTTCAGGGCGGCCCTCCGCGGGGCATAGTGTGCCCGACTAGGAGGGCACTCCCTCCAGGCCACCAGAAAGCTGCCTAGTTTTATCAGACAGCTTTTCTGAGGCCTTAACCGCCTGCCAGCCAACCGTAACATCCCGTTGGCTGCGGGCAGAGGCCCTTAAATGACCGTTAATTCACCACTTAAAAGCCTTGATTAGCCTGGGACTGGTGGGCGGGCCATTTCTTGCCGCCGCCCCACATACATTGGCAGCGAAGGCAGGAGCCTCCCACTCCATTTTACCCCGCCACCCGCCCCCATCAACGACCCCCCAACACCATCACCCCCCCCCCACCCCCACACCACCACCAGTCTGCTCTTTTGGGTGGCGTAAAATTCCGGACATTGACTGGAATTTTACTGTCACACAGTGGGTCCTTCCTCTGGGAGAAAATACAGGTCCCGAGCCAGCATGGGCAAACAGTTTTAACCGCAGAGGGGATGTTACTGGCGGCAGCCAATTAAGAGGCTGCCACTAGGTACGCCATCTAATTAAGGATGTCGGCCTAATTCTCTGAGATGTCAGCCCAATCAGAGGGCCGGCAGCTCTGCAGCCTCAGAAGCACCACTGTTGAGCCTGTAAAGAGAAGTAGAGGGCACCTCCATATTGAATGGTGGAGCAGGCTTGAGGGGCCGAATGGCCCACTTCTGCTCCTAATTCGTATGTTCGTAACAAAGAGGGTTGATGAGGGCTATGTAGTTGATGTGTTGTACATGGACTTTCAAAAGGCACTTGATACAGTGCCACACAACAGACTTGTGAGCAAAGTTTTAGCTCATAGAATAAAAGGGATGATAGTAACATGGATATGAAATTGGCTGAGTGACAGGAAACAAAGAGTAGTGGTTAATGGATGTTTTTCGGGCTGGAGGAAGGATTGTTGTGGAGTTCCCCAGGGATCAGTGTTGGGACCCTTGCTTTTCCTGATGTATATTAATGAACTCAACCTTGGTGTACAGGGCACAATTTCAAAGTTTGCAGATGATACGAAACTTGGAAGCATTGTGAACTGTGAGGAGGATAGTGTAGAATTTCAAAAGGACATAGACAAGTTGGTGGAATGGGCAGATAGTTGGAAGATAAAGTTCAATGCAGAGAAATATGATGTTATTCATTTTGGTAGGAAGAACATGGAGAGACAATATAAAATAAAGGGTACAATTCTAAAGAGGGTGCAGGAGCAGAGGAACCTGGGTGTATATGTGCATAAGTCATTGAAGGTAGCAGGACAGGCTGAGAGAGTGGTTTATAAAGCATACAGTATCCTGGGCTTTATTAATAGGGGCATAGAATACAAAAGCAAGGAAGTCATGTTGAACTTGTATAAGACACGAGTTCAGCCTCAGCTGGAGTATTGTGTCCAGTTCTGGGCGCCACATTTTAGGAAAGATGTGAGGACATTGGAGAGAGTACAGAAGAGATTCACGAGAATGGTTCCAGGGATGAGGAATTTCAGTTATGAAGATAGATTGGAGAAGTTAGGATTGTTTTCCTTGGAGAAGAGAAGGCTGAGAGGTGATTTGATAGAAGTATTCAAAATCATGAGGGGTCAGGATAGAGTAGATAGAGAGAAACTGTAACCACTTGTAAAAGGATTGAGAATGAGACAGATTTAAAGTATTTGGTAAGAGAAGCAAAAGTGACACGAGGAAAAACTTTTTCAAGCAGTGAGTGGTTAAGGTCTGGAATGCGCTGCCGGAGAACGTGTTGGAGGCAGGTTCAATTGAAGCATTCAAAAAGGAATTAGATAGTTTTTGAAAAGGAAGAATGTGTAGGGTTACAGCAAGATGGTGGGGGAATGACACAAGGTGAATTGCTCTTTAGGAGAGCCGGTGTAGTCACAATGGGCCAAATGGTCTCCTTCTGCACTGTATCGGTTCTATTGAGTCGCCCTTGAAGGGCTCGTAAGAACTGCATGCAATATTCTAAGTGTGGCCTAACTAAAGTTCTGTACAGCTGCAGCATGACTTGCCAATTTTAATACTCTATGCTCCCGACCGATGAAGGCAAGCATGCCGTATGCCTTCTTGATTACCTTATCCACCTGCGTTGCCACTTTCAGTGACCTGTGGACCTGTACGCCCAGATCTCTCTGCCTGTCAATACTCCGAAGGGTTCTGCCATTTACTGTATACTTCCCACCTGCATTAGATCTTCCAAAATGCATTACCTCACATTTGTCCGGATTAAACTCCATCTGACATTTCTCCTCTCAAGTCTCCAACCGATCTATATCCTGCTGTATCCTCTGACAATCCTCATCACTATCCGCAACTCCACCAACCTTTGTGTCGTCCGCAAACTAATCAGACCAGCTACATTTTCCTCCAAATCATTTATATATACTACAAACAGCAAAGGTCCCAGCACTGATCCCTGCGGAACACCACTATTCACATCCCTCCATTCAGAAAAGCACCCTTCCACTGCTACCCTCTGTCTTCTATGACAGAGCCAGTTCTGTATCCATCTTGCCAGCTCACCTCTGATCCCGTGTAACTTCACCTTTTGTACCAGTCTGCCATGAGGGACCTTGTCAAAGGCTTTACTGAAGTCCATATAGATAACATCCACTGCCCTTCCTTCATCAATCATCTTTGTCACTTCCTCAAAAAACTCAAATCAAATTAGTGAGACATGACCTCCCCTTCACAAAACCATGCTGCCTCTCGCTAATAAGTTCGTTTGTTTCCAAATGGGAGTAAATCCTGTCCCGAAGAATCCTCTCTAATAATTTCCCTACCACTGACGTAAGGCTCACCGGCCTATAATTTCCTGGATTATCCTTGTTACCCTTCTTAAACAAAGGAACAACATTGGCTATTCTCCAGTCCTCTGGGACCTCACCTGTAGCCAATGAGGATGCAAAGATTTCTGTCAAGGCCCCAGCAATTTCTTCCCTTGCCTCCCTTAGTATTCTGGGGTAGATCCCATCAGGCCCTGGGGACTTACCTACCTTAATGCTTTGCAAGACACCCAACACCTCCTCCTTTTTGATAATGAGATGACTGAGACTATCTACACTCCCTTCCCTAGGCTCATCATCCACCAAGTCCTTCTCCTTGGTGACTACTGATGCAAAGTACTCATTTAGTACCTCGCCCATTTCCTCTGGCTCCACGCATAGATTCCCTTCTCTGTCCTTGAGCGGGCCAACCCTTTCCCTGGTTACCCTCTTGCTCTTTATATTTGTATAAAAAGGCTTGGGATTATCCTTAATCCTGTTTGCCAATGACTTTTCATGACCCCTTTTAGCCCTCCTGACTCCTTGCTTAAGTTCCTTTCTACTGTCTTTATATTCCTCAAGGGATTCGTATGTTCCTAGCCTTCCAGCCCTTACGAATGCTTCCCTTTTCTTTTTGACGAGGCTCACAATATCCCGCGTTATCCAAGGTTCCCGAAACTTGCCAAACTTATCCTTCTTCCTCACAGGAACATGCTGGTCCTGGATTCTAATCAACTGACATTTGAAAGACTCCCACATGTCAGATGTTGATTTACCCTCAAACAGCCGCCCCCAATCTAAATTCTTCAGTTCCTGCCTAATATTGTTATAATTAGCCTTCCCCCAATTTAGCACCTTCATCCGAGGACTACTCTTATCCTTATCCACAAGTACCTTAAAACTTACGGAATTATGGTCACTGTTCCCGAAATGCTCCCCTACTGAAACTTCGACCACCTGGCCGGGCTCATTCCCCAATACCAGGTCCAGTACGGCCCCATCCCTAGTTGGACTATCTACGTATTGTTTCAAGAAGCCCTCCTGGATGCTCCCTACAAATTCTGCCCCATTTAAGCCCCTAGCACTAAGTGAGTCCCAGTCAATATTGGGGAAGTTAAAATCACCCACCCCTACAACGCTGTTACCTTTACATCTTTCTAAAATCTGTCTACATATCTGCTCCTCTACCTCCCGCTGGCTATTGGGAGGCGTGTAGAAAACCCCCAACATCGTGACTGCACCCTTCCTATTCCTGAGCTCCCCCCATATTGCCTCACTGCACGACCCCTCCGAGGTGTCCTCCCGCAGTACAGCTGTGATATTCTCCTTAACAAGTGATGCAACTCCCCCACCCCTTTTACATCCCCCTCTATCCCGCCTGAAGCTTCTAAATCCTGGAACATTTAGCTGCCAATCCTGTCCTTCCCTCAACCAACTCTCTGTAATAGCAACAACATCATAGTTCCAAGTAGTAACCCAAGCTCTAATTTCATCTGCCTGTTGGTAGAAGCCAGTGGGTGGCTGTCTCGATAGAGTTGGGGGGAGGGGCGCCATTCTAACATCGGTAAAATAGCCATCAATAGGCCAATTAATTGGCCCACCTGTCTCCGATCAGAAGGCAGCTGAGCTGCTACCGTTGTTAATATCGGTGGCGATGGGAACACATCGGGCTTCTCTCCCGACACTTTGTGCCGCCATTTTACTACCCCTCCCGCCTCCCAGCCTCTCTCCAGAGGGTTGGTAAAATGGAAGACAGTTGTTATGCTTCTTTCTCCAAACTTTTTCCCTTCTTGAAGATGCTAATTCTTGCTCAGATACACTGCTAAGAGGGATCATGGATCACAGTCAGAAAGCGAATCTCTGAATTTTCTCTGCGATAGCACATGTTGCATCCTCAACAGAGATCAGCTAATCCAGTACAGGGCAGAAATCAAACTAGCAGCTTTGTGATCTGAATGGCTTAGTTACGTAAATCACCAGGGCATGGGGTCAAATAGTAACTGGTGTCCGTTAGTTTGAGATGTTTATAGAAGCTGAATGCTCATTGTTATTGATTGGTTAAGTTTTGCAGACAACAATAGTGATTGCGTTTTGGAAAATCGAAGCCAAGTTTCACAGAAGCACTTTATAACTAAAGCAGTTTCACCATTCTGTGATAAACATCACAGCCAACATAGTGCAGTAAGGTGAAAAAAGCAATCTTTCAGGTAAATGTTGGATTTCTTTTGAGCCATGTATTCATTTTGCACAACTGAAGAATGTATTTATTTGTTTAGAGATAGAGCACTGAAACAGGCCCTTCAGCCCACCGAGTCTGCGCTGACCAACAACCACCCATTTATACTATCCCTGCAGTAATCCCATATTCCCTACCACCTACCTACACTAGGGGCAATTTATAATGTCCAATTTACCTATCAACCTGCACGTCTTTGGCTGTGGGAGGAAACCGGAGCACCCGGCGAAAACCCACACAGTCACAGGGAGAACTTGCAAACTCCACACAGACAGTACCCAGAATCGTACCCGGGTCCCTGGAGCTGTGAGGCTGTGGTGCTAACCACTGCGCCACTGTGCTGCCCTAACGTCGGTCGTGCTTATCCTTGTTCTACCCCTGCAGTCTCGTCCAGCCCTAGGTTATCCACTTTGATAGGAAGAATAGTGAAGCAAAATATTATCTAAATGGAGATAGTCTACAGAATGCTGCAGAACAGACAGATTTGGGTGTCCTCGTACATGAAACACAAAAAGTTAGCATGCAGGTATAGCAAGTAATTAGGAAGGCAACTGGAAAGTTGACCTTTATTGCAAGGGGGATGGAGTATAAAGGTAGGGTGTTGGTGCGACCACACCTGCTGTGTGATTGCCTTTAAGAGTAATGTACCTTTAAGATCTTAGTATGCTAATGAGCCAAGTACCAGGATGCAGTCATGTGACTCGGAGCCAGAGTCACTCTGTAACTGTAACACCAAGAGGCAAGTCCTGTAAATAGTTAGCTCTGCACTGTATAGTTGTTCATAAATCTGCTTTGAGATGTTCAACAACTGAACTCCACACTTCTCATTTATGTTCTTAGGAATGAAATTATTGCCACAGAGGGAGTGCAGAGATAGTTCACCAGACTTGTTCCTGGGATGGTGGGACTGACCTATGAAGAGAGATTGGGAAAACTGGGCCTGTATTCTCTTCTGTTTTGAAGAATGAGAGATGATCTCATTGAAACCTACAAAATACTTAAAGGGATAACAGGGTAGATGCAGCGAAGATGTTTCCCCTGGTTGGGGAGTCTAGAACCAGAGGAAACAATTTCAAAATAAGGTGGAAGCCACTCAGGACAGAGATGAGGAGAAATTTCTTTACTCAGATGATTGTGAATCTTTGGAATTCTCTACCCCAGAGGGCTGTGGAAGTTCAGTCATTGAGTACGTTTAAAGCAGAGATTGACAGATTTCTAAATACACATGACATAAAGGGATATGGGGATAGTGTGGGAAAAAGGCATTGAAGTGGATGATCAGCCATGATGTTAGTGAATGACGGGGCAGGCTTGATGGCCTGAATGGCCTACTCCTGCTCCTTTGTTCCCCATGTTGCATCAGGCAACATAAAAATCTTCTCATTCCAACACCTAGATTACGATTGAATATATTCAAGGCTGATTTAGACAGATTTTGAACTCTACGGGTGTCAAGGGTGATTGGGGGTGGGTGGGGAATGGGGGATGGTGGCAGGCAGAAAAGTGGAGTTATGGCCAAGATCAGATCAGCCATAATCGTACGGAATGGCAGAGCAGGCCTACTCCAACTCCTATTTCTTAGGCTCTTAGTGTGTCTCCCTTACTCAATCATGGCTCTGAAATGCTCATCCTAAATCCATTCACATTTAAAACACCCCTCCCCCCATTTCCCCCCACATTTGTTCTTTGTTCTTTGTTCTTTATTCAAAAGCCTTTTCAAAATCTATCTTATGCGCATGCCTTCAGTGATTTACCCAAGTTCCTGCTTGATGTCTCATACTAGGGATGGTTTGCTACATTGGACCCAGTGTATTTGTGCTGCTGTTTGTTGATGAAGCTATTGTTGTTAAGTTTAGAATTTGGCTTTAGCCTGATGCATCTTAAACTGAATTTCAAGTGTTAATTATTTGTGATTGGGCTTTGTGATTTCTTCGTCACTCTTTAAATTCTTCTGGGGGTGGGTTAGGGGCGGTGTTTATGAAGGGCTTACAAATGTTATCTATGCATCGAATCACTGAATATTCGAGTTTGTGACACAGTCATTTTATACAGATTGCCCATGGTGGCTGCATTTCCTGGGGACTGTTTTGATGGCTGTGGCTGTGTTTAGGTTTAGTTTAGTTTAGTTTAGAGATACAGCACTGAAACAGGCCCTTCGGCCCACCGAGTCTGTGCCGACCATCAACCACCCATTTATACTAATCCTACACTAATCCCATGTTCTCTACCACATCCCCACCTGTCCCTATATTTCCTAACCACCTACCTATACGAGGGGCAATTTATAATGGCCAATTTACCTATCAACCTGCAAGTCTTTTGGCTTGTGGGGGGAAACCGGAGCACCCGGAGAAAACCCACGCAGACACAGGGAGAACTTGCAAACTCCACACAGGCAGTACCCAGAATTGAACCTGGGTCGCTGGAGCTGTGAGGCTGCAGTGCTAACCACTGCGGCACTGTGCCGCCCCAATGTTTGATTGCCATGTGTTGTTGTTGTGAGGTGTTTTTATGCAGTTGTGTTTTTTTCTATACTGAAGTGGAGAAATAAGATTATGTTCGCTCAGAATTGAATTTCTTTCCCCATTACTTCTTTTTAATTTGTGGGTAAAGTTCCTTTATCTTTCTCTTTTGGTCTACTGGGCTGCATATCAATTGTGGCAGAGAAGACAGTGTCCATTCATGCTGTAACCAATGCCACCCCTAATCCACCTGTTAAGATCACCTCTCATATCATTTGCTTCCCTGCCCTTCACTCACTGCTGTCAACCCACAAGGATGCAGCATGGAAATCTTCTTCTTCTTCTTCTTCTTCTCTTCTTCTCCTTATCTCGAGAGACAATGGGTAAGCGCCTGCAGGTGGTCAGTGGTTTGTGGAGCAGCGCCTGGAGTGGCTATAAAGGCCAATACTAGAGTGACAGACTCTTCCACAGGTGCTGCAGATAAAATTGGTTGTCGGGGCTGTTACACAGTTGGCTCTTCCCTTGCGCTTCTGTCTTTTTTCCTGCCAACTGCTAAATCTCTTCGACTCGCCACTCTTTAGCCCCGCCTTTATGGCAGCCCGCCAGCTCTGGCGATCGCTGGCAACTAACTCCCACGACTTGTGATCAATGTCACAGGACTTCATGTCGCGTTTGCAGACGTCTTTAAAGCGGAGACATGGACGGCCGGTGGGTCTGATACCAGTGGCGAGCTCGCTGTACAATGTGTCCTTGGGGATCCTGCCATCTTCCATGCGGCTCACATGGCCAAGCCATCTCAAGCGCCACTGACTCAGTAGGGTGTATAGGCTGGCCGCCTCGAAGACTTCTGTGTTGGAGATACGGTCCTGCCACCTGATGC
This sequence comes from Heterodontus francisci, assembly GCF_036365525.1. Lineage (NCBI taxonomy): Eukaryota > Metazoa > Chordata > Chondrichthyes > Heterodontiformes > Heterodontidae > Heterodontus > Heterodontus francisci. The sequence continues at coordinate 32,098,802 of NC_090375.1, forward strand.
CAAGGATTCTCCGGAGGCAGCGAAGATGGAATGAATTGAGACGTCGCTCTTGGCTGACATATGTAGTCCAGGCCTCGCTGCCATAGAGCAAGGTACTGAGGACACAGGCTTGATACACGCGGACTTTTGTGTTCCGTGTCAGTGCGCCATTTTACCACACTCTCTTGGCCAGTCTGGACATAGCAGTGGAAGCCTTTCCCATGCACTTGTTGATTTCTGCATCTAGAGACAGGTTACTGGTGATAGTTGAGCCTAGGTAGGTGAACCCTTGAACCACTTCCAGAGCGTGGTCACCAATATTGATGGATGGAGCATTTCTGACGTCCTGTCGCATGATGTTCGTTTTCTTGAGGCTGATGGTTAGGCCAAATTCGGTGCAGGCAGCTGCAAACCTGTCGATGAGATTCTGCAGACACTCTTCAGTGTGAGATGTTAAAGCAGCATCGTCAGCAAAGAGGAGTTCCCTGATGAGGACTTTCTGTACTTTGGTCTTCGCTCTAAGACGGGCAAGATTGAACAACCTGCCACCTGATCAACCTTATAATAATCAGTATGGAGGTGCACCCTCACACCCACAATGCTAGCAGACCTCCTGTGGGTGAAATTTGATTATCTATGAAACAAATTAGCCTGCAATATGTGGTTAGTGCTGTGAAAACAAATGGGGCGACATTGTCAAGGAGGTCAGAAGGTGGATAAATGGCCAAAACGAGGTTGTGGCCAAATAGGTGTGGGTAGAAATCATTAATGGTGGGTCTCTGCCCATAGACCAGAATTTTACATTGGGTGGGAGGCCCTGGCAGCTGAAACGTCGGGGGCCAGGTCAGCCTCCGCCAGGCCTAGGGAGCCACGCTGGGAATTTTCATTCTCCAAGCTGTTAGTTGGCTTTGGGTGAGACTTCCACCTCCTTGACGCAGAAAGTCCCGCCTGATGAAGCTGCCAGCCAATCAGGGGGCCGGCAGCTCTTAGTCCCAGCAGCGCCACCGGGAGTGGTGACCATTGCTAGGACTATGCCCAGCCATCAGAAGCAAGAGCAAGGACGGCCCTGGAACTAAGTTAAGTTCTTGGGGCCTCGCCGGGGACAATCAGCCGGGCCCCGGCGTGGCAAGGGGGTTTGGTTGGGGGGGGCTGGTGAAGAAGAGTGTTGTGCAGTGGGGGCGGTTGGGGCTTCGGGGGCGGGCCTCCGTTAGGCACAGGGTGCCCGATCAGGAGGGCCCCACAACCTCCACCCCCCCCCCTCTTTAAGGGCTTTGATTGGCCTGGGGCAGGCGGGCCATTTTTCGCCGTCCCCTCCCCTCGTAAAATTTCAGCGGGTGGGGGTGGTAGGCGTCGGGAACGGCCGACACCCCACCTCCATCCAATATTATGGCCCCTCCCGCCACCAGCCCACTCGTTGGGGTGGGCTGTAAAATTCTGGACATAGTGTTCGTGACGTATTTACAAGGGTCATACCCCTCCCACTGGAAATATCTGGGAACGTCATTCATAATGTTGATGTTGGGGAAGTGGTATCATTAGGGCATCAACGCTATTTGCTGTGGCACAAATAGTTATGCCAGAAATAGACTTAATTTTGCCCGTATAAATTCGGCATCCACGGTTACAATGATGCTGTTTAAAGGGGTAGTCAGCAACTGTACTGTCAACCTTTCACACTTATTTTGAAATGTTCTTTTTTAACTTCTTCGTTTCGGGGACGCACTGTGTACCTAATGAGGGTTTATGGCAGAGGTTTGCACCACAAATATCTTGCTGCTGAGCTACCGATGGATCATGGATGCTCCTTTGTGCATCCCTCTTCATTTACATGAGTTGGAGGAAGGAAATAAAGAGGAGTAATGAAGAAATGGGAGGTGAATAGGTCTCACCAGGAGAGGGTGTTTCCATATGTCAAATAAAGAACTTGCTTTATACAGCGTCATGACCACCGGATGTTTCAAAGTGCTTTACAGCCAATGAAGTACTTTTGAAGTATAGTCACTGTTGTAATGCAGGAAATGTAGAAACCAATTTGCGCACAGCAACCTCCTACAAACAGCAATGTGATAATGACCAGATAATCTGTTTTTGTGATGTTGATTGAGGAATAAATATTGTCCAGAACACTGGGGATAACTCCCCTGCTCTTCTTCAAGATAATGCCATGGGATCTTTTACATCCACCTGAGAGGGCAGACGCGGTTTAGTGTCGCATCTGAAAGCACAGCACTTCCTCAGTACCGCATTGGTGTGTCAGATTTGATTACTGTGCTCAAGTGTCTGAAGCAGGACTTGAACCCACAAACTTCTGTCTATGGTGAGAGAGCTACCAACAGTGTGACAGCTGACATACATAGATGTGGAACTGCTCAGAGGAATGGTGTAAGCATAGATTGACTAAGGAGGCATTATTGTGCCACTTACTGCCAGTGAGCTTTGAAGTCATGCTCCAGACCAGTGATAGTCCTGCTTGGGGCTTTCAAAGTCCCTTTTGCTTTTATCCTTCATATTCATCCCACAGGCTGCAGAGAATACCAGTTGAGTAAGCATGTGGCTGATGTATTGCTTTTTGCCCCAAGCTCCAGGAATCTCCCACACGCCCAACTCCATGGCATCATTGATTGCACACAAAGGGGGAATTTTATGCTCTCCACCATGGTGAGTTTGAAGGCGGGGCGCACACATAATAGGGCAGAGTGGTGGGAGTGGATGGCCTTCCTGCTCCGCTGCCAATTGAGGCCTTTAAGTGGGCCTCATCCCACCTCCACCGGTATTAGCCCAGCAGTGGGCAGGCCTGTCGCCACACGGGGAGCACACCAAGCAAATCTGTGCGGGTTAATGTCTGATCGAAGGGGCTGGCATCGGGAAGGGGGGAGCCCTCTGACAGCCACCCTTACTGCTAACCCCTCCCCTGAGATCCCTCGCCACCCTGCAAAATTCTTCCCGTCCTGACTCACCTGTGGCCTGGCTCCAGTGTCTCATTGGGTCCTTTACCGGCAGCAGCCACTGCCTCCGTAGTGGTGCTGCTCAGTGAAAGAGCTGTTGGCCTCTGATTGGCTGGCAGCTCTCAGCGTGTGGGACTTCCGTCGCTGGGCTCCTTAATCCCAAAGAAGGCCCACCACTGTCCACTTAAGTGGCTGAGACCCCTGTCGCCCACATAAAATCCCCCCCATATAGTCTTACATGTACCTGCACACAATAATTGTGCATTTATGAACCAAAAGGCCTGTCAATTCAGCAATCTGTAGCTGGTTTGTGACCAGCTGCACAGGATGTGGTTGTAGTGCCAAAAAAAATAATGGTTCATGATGTCTGCCAAAATAAGAGACTCCGTCATTACTTTATAATATTGGTATGTATTGCATATGTGTAGCATATACAGTTACCTTGCACCCACTCGGTGTGGTCCAAGCTACACAGGAAACAGTAAACATGCTTTTCATTTGAGGCAAGTCATTCTGCCTTCTCCCCACTTTTTGTTCACAGAGAGAGTGTGCTGCAGTATTGTGTATTAGAGGATCCCCCACGTCCCTGGTCATTTAGAAAATGAGAAGGAATACAATCTCTTTTGTTACCCTCTTGAATGTTATTACAGGAAGGATGTGATCACACTTGAGAGGGTACAGAAGAGATTTATGAGGATTTTGCCAGGAATGGAGAATTTTGGCTATGAGGAAAGGTTGGATAGGCTGGGGTTGTTTTCTTTGGAACAGAGAAGAGGCTCTTCAGTGGCCGTCAATAGACCACTTATGGGCCTCAATCGGCCTCTAGGCGGGAAGGCTGTTGTCGGCCTATCCCGGCCCTGGCAAAATTACTTAGAGATGAGAAGGCGACAGACCGTTGCAATTCTATGGGACCCCCTCACCCCCACCTCCGACCCTGCCTCGGGGGGGCCCATAAAATCCAGCCCCTTATTTATCTCAGTTTGTCTTTGCTTTACTCCTCCTCAGACTTCTAAAACACAAGTTTAAAAGCACCTAATTTAACTACTTTCAAATTAGCCTTGTAATCTTTTTAAGCTTCTCAGAGTCTGGCATCACGGTCACTGATGCTTGTTTCTGAATTTGAAAACGTAGAAGATGGAAGCTCTGTGAAAGTATGAAGAGCATATTCAGAGAAGGAGAGAGTGAATATCAAAATGGTGTTTTAATAATGCATTAAATTTAGCTGTATAATTCACAATCACAATCCCTTCTTCTCCACACGCAGATTCACACATCCCTGATCAATGGCAGGCCCAGTGCTGATGACCCTTCTCCAACTTTGTTGGCATTTACCTCAGCTCGTTACATTCGTCTCCTTCTTCAGCGCATCAGAACACTCAATGCTGACCTCATGACCCTTGGCTTTCGTGACCCGAGGGAAGTTGATCCAATTGTTACTCGCAGGGTAAGGAAAATGGGACTGTCAAAGGCCATTTCTGGCATTTGTTTCTTTTTGCTGACGGGGGAACAAAACACTTCACCATGTGAATAACGAGGATGCAACTTTTTATCTTTGCATGAAAGATTGTTCTCTTTGCTTTACAGTGGCTTATAGGGTTACAAGCTTCCTCCTTTTTTCATACGTTTGAAACTTTGTAGATTATGTTTTGTCTTTTAAAGCAAGATCTTTACAATTTGTACAATTTTATTTTTAAGTTAGTGAACTAGTGTTTGTTGCAAACCAGCAACAACAACAAACTGAGACTGTGAGTTTGCTAAAGTCACTAATTCGAGATGTTCCTACCGTAAAGCAGTTTTTATTTAAAAGACAACTAATTTTCTAATGCCTACATTGTATAAATGTCAAGCCCTTGTTTGTGGTGTTCTGTGAATTCAGGAATTTACTGTGGTGAGTTGCAATATATACTAGCAGATTTCAATTTACGCCTGGTTTATTTTCTTACACAGTATTACTACTCCATCAAGGATATCTCAGTTGGAGGCATGTGTATCTGTTACGGTCATGCACGCAGCTGTCCATGGGATGAAGCACTAATGGTGCGTAACAGATTATGTCCATAGAAAAGTTAGTGCATGCAGAGCATTGTGCAGTCATCAAAATTTACCATAATTTCAAGATCTGATCAATCGTGAATATTTGCAGCGAGCGTGTGTTATTTTAGATCTAGTGTACCTTGGTTTAATTGTTATCCTAAATCCTGCCTTCAATTATTCCTCTGTAAGTGGGGTAATAAAGGTAGTTATAACATTAATAGAGCTCACCCCCATTGTGACTGCGTGAACCATTTCCTTGGGTTGGGGGTTCTCAGTTTTGCAGGGCATGCTGCAGGCGAGAAGTCCACCACACAAGGAGAGAGGGAGTCTGCTGCTGCCACCTAGGGAAATGTGGCAAAATTGCAGCAGGGCATCCACTACAGCTACAGGCGAGGAACCAACTTTAAATAGGACCAAAGTTTTTATTTTAGGTCTCGGACCGAGCCAGTGCCTAAAAATCATCAGTGCTTGGGGTGGGGGGGGGGGTGGCAGGGGTTGGTGGGGTGGGGCGGGTGGAGTCAGTGATTGAGAAATCTGTCCCAGGATCTACCTCCACACTTCTCTAGGCAGTCCCTGGGGTGGGCAGTAGTAGAGGTCAGAGGCAGGAAAATCATCTGTCTTCCCTGGACCCACCTCATAACAGTCATTTAAATCCCATTTTCCCTGCTGGGGTGGAAGGAGGAGAATTTCTGGTAATTCAAGCGTGTTTGGGTGCGGGTGAGTGGGGGGAATGTGACGCCAGGCTTTCCGACGTCATCACTTCAGGAGGTATAGCGGAGGAAGATCCGGCCCTTAAACTCTTTTGATGAGCATCACAATGGAATAGAATTGCTGGTATCACTTCTCTCCCCTTCTCCCCTTGGGACATCTTACTGCGCGGATGGTGCTCCATCAATACAAGTTGTTGTTGCTTATGTTAATCTAGGTCAAGTACCTCAGGGTACTAAATTAATCAGAGGTAAATGTTACTAACTCAATATACTTCTGTAACCTTGTTATTTATTGTGCTGTCTGAGGCTGTCACTAACAATTTTCTGCAACTTAATTTTTTTAAAACAGTGAGCTGCTCTTTAAGGCTGTCACTGTTAAATGTCGAAATTATTAACTAATAGTCTGTTAGGTTGTAGGCTGGGCTACTAGGTTCCATATAGTGGAAGCCAAGTTTGGCTGTAAGCTCTTTTGCCCTGAATCTTTCATTGTAAAGACGAAACGGAAACAACAGTGGACATCTCTGCCTATTTCGTGACAAGTTATCCAGCAAAATAGCCCAACAGCTCTAACAGATGTAAAATATTTTGTGACCCCTTGAACTAACAGAGAAAACTGCAGATTCTGACAATCAACATGCAGTTCACCAATGTGAAAAGGCTCCCTCGCAATTAAGTAGTCTGGCGATGCAAAGAAAGAATGGATAGCTGCAGATCCAATATTTGTCCAGACGTAAGAACGGTTTGATTGATGTTGCAACAACGAGAGAGTGAAATAATGTTCTTAGCCTCCAGTAATGCCTCTCCGTCTAGATTAGATTTAGTTGACCCAAATCCCAGCACATGCTACAATAATAAAAATATGTAATCTGAGTATCAAAGAAAGCTCTCAAATGTCCGAGTGAGATGATTAAAGAATTATACATAGTTCAAAGTTGCTTTTGAATGGGACAAAGTTTGTAGCATTTTTAAAATCCAATTTTCCTTGAATTTAGCCACAGAAATGATATTTAATCTTTGCTCTATTCTGATGTTGCCTCTCTTGACCATTGCATTTCACTTGAAATAACCAATTTAGCTTTGCTTTCTGAGCTGAATAAACATAACAGAAATGTGTGTTTTTTTCCCCCATCCCTTTCGGAGATCAGTGTATGGACTCAGGCAAACCCGAAACAGCTGCGAGGAGCAACCTTTGTCAAATCAAGTGCTGTTGATTAGTCGATGTTTGTGTCGCTGAACTTTGACACAAGTTGATCACAGTAAAATTACTGCATTTGGACTTGAATGGATAGAATCAGTTTTTTTTAAATTTAAGTTCAAAGCACCAGGTGCCTGACCAAGAAAAAAAACTAATGCATGTTCAGCAACTCTTCAATTGCTTCCTGCCTTAAGCAGTGAATTCTGAACACCTTTTCCTCCTGGGTGGCCAGAAATGTAGGACATTTTTGAGATCAAAAGAAAATAACATTTTCCCTTTTCCAAAAAATATTTTAGAGATTACAGTGCCAGTGTGAGCACAACACCTGTGGGGAGAGCTGTAGCGAGTGTTGCCCTGGTTACCAGCAGAAACCATGGCGATCTGGAACCTTTGCCTCTGACAATACCTGCGAGAGTAAGTAGATATTTATAAGTGCATTTAATAGGAGGCCGAGAAAATCAGCTACATAGCGTCTATTTCTCGAGTTGCAAATAGCCTAAAATATGGTGGGCTGGATGCGCACACTCCAAGCCAGAAGTCCACTGCCCGCCTATTGGTAAAGGTCAAAGAATCCTCAGGCAGTGGTCAAAGAATCCTCAGGCAGTGTCCAGGCCTGAAACAGGTGTTAGGTCTTTTCCATGTGCAAATACAGGGACTAATGCCTGTATTAGGCCCCTCACTGCATGTCTGGTTTACCCTGAGGTTGTCGGCACTGGCTGTACTGAGGAAAAATCAGGTCTATATGTGACCTAACTCTGCTCCTCCCAACATGACACTGGAAAAACGGAGGCCGCAGCCAACAACAGCAACCACCTCCCCCTCTCCGGCCTGACTGTCGCCACTGCTACCTCCTTCTGGCCGCCCCAACCCGATCTCCTCATCCACCCACCATTCCCCAATGGCCCCTTAACCTTTGAAACACCTGAGCATTGGTGCTGACGTCACAGTAGCCCAATCTTCACCCGCGAGTTGCCTGTTACTATCCACAATTCATTGGATCAGTGCTAACGTGGCCTGAAGTCCAATATTGGGCCTGCCTCAGGTCTCTGCATTCAGGCACAGAGATTGTTCGGGGTGTCCAAAAGGGTTGAAAGGTTTTGAGAGGGTAGATAGTGAAGGTTTTTTCCCACAGGTTGGAATATGAATACAAGAGACATAAATTTAGGATCAGCACAAAGCGTAAAGAGAAAGGTTAGAAGAAATTTATTCCACAATAAGCGGTATAAGAATATGAAGTGGATTACTGCTAGTCGCTGTTGAAGCCGAGTCAATCACAGCATTTAACAGGGATTTAGACAAACACTGGAAGAGTGGAAAATATTAAAATGTACGAGAAAAGAGTAGAAAAATTGAATAAGATTCAATATGGAGTTGGCATTGCAAAGACACAATAGGCCAAATGAGTTGAGCTGAAATTTCCTAGTATGTGGGGGTGAAATTCAACTTCTGTGGGTCGCCTGTTATACACCCATTGAACTGGAAAGGAAAAGTGGTCGAGTTGTATAATGGTTGGCCGATCCAATACTGATCGATTTGTCATTGCCACAGAAAGTGGATTGCTCTGCTACATTTCCAATTTAACCTTGCGGTTGCTGTCTGTAATAAATTTGTTGTCACAGGAAGTAGCTTCAACAGTGACTGTCGAAAGGGACTTGGCTTTGGCTGACATTCCACTACATAACATTATTTGAAAATATATTTAAAATTAATTGTGCAACGCATTCAAAAATTTAATTTGAAGGAAGCAGTACTCTGGCAGCAAGATCTATATGGTTAAGTGCAGGTTGTAAAATAGTGGGAAAAATTGGGGCAGCAGAGACATAGTTAATTAAAGAATGATGTTGAATTAGCTACAGGAAAAGCTGATAGAAATCTAGGCCGAGTTGTCGACCCAGCTCAAATTGTTGTGATCTGGAATGTGCTGCCTGATAGGGGAAGCAGCATTTAAAAGGAAATTCGATAGATACTTGAAAAGGAGAAATTTGCAGGGCTATGGGAAAAGAGCAGGGATGTGAGACTAATTGGATAGCTCTTTCAAAGAGCCCACACCAGCACGATGGGCTGAATGACCTCCTGTTGTGCTATATGATTCTGTGTCAGCATTAAAGAACAAGTTAGATAGGTGGTTGAAGGAACAATAGGAGATTGGTATGAGGCAAGCACATGGATTCGGACCATTACTCCAGTGGAGTGATAAATATCAACATGAACTGGTTGTGGCAAAATACCTGCTTCAGTTTTGTACTTGCTAGTTCTGTGCAACGTGACAGTTCAGTTTGTTGCTGACTTAACTCGAACTAAAGTAACAACGCCCTTCCCCCAATAAAAATGATAGTTTTCTTTTATTTAGCAGTAAAAATAAATGTATTGTATAATTTTATGCTTGAATGTAAAATGATGCCAGTTTAGTTATTACCTTCTACCTGTGTGAGTCATAAGAAATGAAACTTCAGGAGAAGCCTTTTCAATTGTGTTATCAATATAAAGCCTGCAGCTATGTAAAGATTATGTTAACTGTTTCTGTGTGTTTCTCAAGCATTTGTTGTACTGCATAGACACAGATATTTTTCACATTTGGCTGAGTGATTTTTTTTTTGGTAGAACCCTTTATGCACTGAAATGTCCATCTGTTTGATTTGAGTCTGATGTGAAGACGCTTGTCTCAATTTGCACTCATTTTTTTCTAACCAGAGTGCAACTGCCATGGCAAAACGGAGGACTGTTACTATGACCAAAATGTGGCCGATCGCAACCTGAGTTTGAACACACTGGGCCTGTACGCTGGCGGAGGTGTGTGTGTTAATTGTACCAACAACACTGCAGGCATTAACTGTGAGACCTGTATTGATGGCTTCTACAGACCTTACAAGGTAACTGGTGTTATGAATAAGAAACCTTTAATCTCAACCAGTTCCTCTGGCACAAGTAATCACTCAGCTATCTCCTTATACTTACAGTTTCACTGTTGTGATATTGAGGCTACACATTTCAAACTATAAACCCAGTAGTGACATTATTGAAAATATGTTTTCTTACTATTTTTAAATGCATTAGTCAAGTTCTTTTAAATCAGGATAGTATTCAGGTTATTAATTAAATGGTGAAGAACTGAAAAGGACAGAAGTTTGGCTTGGCTTGCTTAGAATGTTGATATATTTGTAGGTCTCTCCTTTTGATCGTGATCCTTGCTTGCCATGTGGTTGTGACCCAGCAGGATCTATAAATACTACCTGTGTGAAGGATGACAATCATGCAGTCACAGAACGTGGTAAGTTGATTTAAAAATGGGGGTTTCTTTATATATTTTCTTCTTTGGCCTCCTTGTCTCGAGAGACAATGGGTAAGCGCCTGGAGGTGGTCAGTGGTTTGTGAAGCAGCGCCTGGAGTGGCTATAAAGGCCAATTCTAGAGTGACAGACTCTTCCACAGGTGCTGCAGATAAAATTGGTTGTTGGGGCTGTTACACAGTTGGGGATTTCTTTATATATATATATATATATATATATATATATATATATATATATATATTTATCAACATACCTTGACATATGGATAGACTTTGAAGAAGTGCCAATTCTATAGTGCATGGCAGAGTCATAGGAATAGGTACAAGACTGGAAAAATCTCTGCAATCTTATTTGGCTGATGCCAAAATCTAATAGCCTTCAATGGTCCAGTCTTTCAAATATCTACCCAATTCTCCAGGACTTTATTCCTCACTATCTGCCTTTACTGCCCCTGAGGCAGTTCATTCCACACTTCCGCCATCCACTGTGTAAATGAGTTAAATCTGGACTGGGTCTGTGTAAGTGTTTCCTGCATTGCAAAGCATTATTCCAATAGTTCTGTACATAAATCTCATTGATCGCATTCTAATTTCTTTTTACTAGATCTTTTCCCTGGTCAGTGCCACTGCAGAGACGGTTATGCTGGGAAGACGTGCAACCATTGTGCTTTGGGCTATAAAGGCTTTCCTAATTGTATGCGTTGCAACTGTAGTGTAGTAGGCAGTATCAATGATGACCCTTGTGCTGAGCCATGCCAATGCAAGGTTTGTAGATGCTATCTGACAATATATATCATCTTTCCATTTTCTTTAAGAGAAAGCAATGCACACATGTACTTTGTAAAGTCACAGTATAATTTCTTCACATGGAACATGCAGGAAAATAGGGTGCCACACTAGGGCAGGATTTTGCATTTTGTGTCAAGGCCCTGACTTCAGGGTCAAGTGCGGGTCCCAACCCAGCGCGGTGTTGCAATCAGTCACCTGACAGTGATTTTGGCTTGATTGGTCAATTAGTGGCCAGAGGGTGTGTTCACCGTCCAATTAAGGATGGGCAGGCTCTCGAAGCCGGAGGGCCAATAGATGGACCTCCAGCACGGGAGGAGTTGAAGTCTGCCGTTACAGGTAAGGGAGAGAATGCCTCCATCTTGAGGCACCCTCTCAGCACATGAAACATTTTTTAAGTAAAAAATGGCCACAGCTGCTGGGGCACCATTGTGGAGGGGAAACCCCACCACAGGGCGGCCTGTGGCTGCAGCAGTGACCAGATAGGCGGGTGCGGGGGCCTCAGAATCTTCCTGGAGTGAGGGCCCCCCACCTCATTTCCATTCTGCTGCCCTGAGGCCACCCCCTAGGCAGCTGCCACGCTCTCGATGCCAGTTGGCCTCCAATAATTGGCCTTTAAACTTTTCGGTGGCGCAAAATTACACGCCTGCCCACCTCCGTTTCCGTCCCCGTATCAGGGTGAAAATCCTGCCCATAATGCCAGTATTGTACTTGACATATGGTGGTAAACTTTGGACAGGTGGGAGAATCTCAAATGTTTCATTGACAGGCAGTGCGATGGCACCATACGTTGAAGCTTCATGGTCTGATGCCAAGGTGTGGAGGGAGTCTAAATTCCCCAGTCCACTGAGTAACCAAATTTAACAGCTCTGTCATGGGGAAGTGAGATACTGATGCCACACATCTCTTCAACAGGCAGAAGGGAAAGGCACCACTGTTCCCTTTCGCTTGCCTCCTGATGTCTTACTGAAGAGTGACAGAGGCCTGAGAGTAAGCTGTCTGTCCTTTTGCCTATCGAAGTTTTAAGGCCCAGTGCAAATCGAGGGCAGCGAAAGCCAAGTGGGAGCACATCTTCAAATAAAGTTACACCTTCCCAGCTAGAAATTAGTCTCTTCAGGATGTAACTTTGTTTTTAGCAAAATAACACGAATCTCACAATTTGCGCATGAGAGATGGTAAAGAAACAACTTGTATTTATGTAGCACCTTCCTCATCCTCAGGATGTCCCAATCAATCATTTTTCACTTTTGAATACTGTTGTTTTGTTGGCAAATGAAACAGAAAATTTGCACGCAAGGCTCCACAAACAGGAAATTAGACGTATTTGGTGGCATTAGTTGAGGGATAGGTTTTGAATAGGACACTGAGAGAAATCCTTTGCTTCAAACAGCACCTAGGAATTCATCTGAGAGGGCAGGGTCTTGGTTTAACATCTCATCTGAAAGACAGTACAATGAACAATCCAGCATTCCATTAGTACTACACCAAAAATTGGTAGCTTAAATTCTGCAATGTGGCTTGTACCCACAACTTTCATTTCAGAGGTTAAACAGGGTTATCTGCAAAGTTGGAGCCCATGGGATAAAAGGGACAGTGGCAGCATGGATACAAAATTGACTGAGTGACAGTAAACAGAGAGTAGTGACGAATGTTTTTTTTCGGACTGGAGGAATGTATAGAGTGGAGTTCCCCAGAGGTTGATGTTAACCACTACTTTTCTTGATATATATTTATGACCTAGACTTGGGTGTACAGGGCACAATTTAAAAATTTGCAGATGACACAAAACTTGGAAGTATTGTGAACTGTGAGGAGGATAGTGATAAACTTCAAGTGGACATAGACAGGCTGGTGGAATGGGCGGACACATGGCAGATAAAATTTAATGCAGAGAAGTGTGAAGTGATGCATTTTGGTAGGAACAATGAGGAGAAGCAATGTAAACTAAAGGGTACAATTCTAAAGGGGGTGCAGGAACAGAGGGACCTGGGATATATGTGCACAAATCATTAATGGTTGCAGGGCAGGTTGAGAAAGTGGTTAATAAGGTATATGGGATCCTGGGCTTTATAAATAGAGGCATAGAATGCAAAAGCAAGGAAGCTATGATGAACCTTTATAAAACACTGGTTCGGCCTTAACTGGAGTATTGTGTCCAGTTCTGGGCACTGCACTTTAGGAAGGATGTGAAGGCATCAAGGCATCAGGGAGGGTGCAGAAAAGATTTACGAGAATGGTTGCAGGGATGAGTGGCTTCATTTTTGTGGATGGTTGGAGAAGCTGGGTGGTTCTCCTTAGAGAATAGGAGATTGAGAGGAGATTTGATAGAGGTGTTTAAAATCATGAAACAGAGGACACTGATTTAAGGTGAATGGCAAAAGAACCAAAGGCAACTTGAAATAAGATCCTGAGGGGTCTTGACAGGGTGGATGTGGAAAGAATGTTTCCCCTTGTGGGAGAATCTCGAACTAGGGGGTCTCTGTTTAAAAATAAGGGGTCGCCCATTTAAGACACAGATGAGGAGAAATGTTTTCTCTCAGAGAGTCGTGAGTCTTTGGAATTCTCTTCCTCAGAAGGCAGTGGAAGCAGAGTCTCGGAATATTTTTAAGGCAGAGGTAGATAGATTCTTGATAAGCAAGGGGGTGGAAGGTTATCGGGGGCAGGTGGAAATGTGGAGTAATCAGTTCAGCCATGAACTTATTGAATGGCAGAGCAGGCTCGAGGGGTCGAGTGACCTACTCCTGTTCCTACTTCGTATGTTCATATGTTCTTCTGATTAAAAATATTTTTACACAATGGGTGGTTAGGGTCTGGAATGCACTGCCTGAGAATGTGGTGGAAGTAGGCTCTATCAAAATTCAACAAGGAATTAGATAATTGCCTGAAGAGAAAAAAATGCAGGGCTATTGGGAAAGGTTGTGGGAGTGGGACCAGATAAGCTGCTGTTGCACAGAGCCAGCACAGACACAATGGGGCCGAATGGCGGCCTCCTGTGTTGCAACCATTCTATGATTCCAGGAATTTTGGGGCAGTAATTTAAAGAAAATAATTTGAAAATGCTCAGTTGCCCCAGAACTAGTTACACAACGTCTGGGAATCGTGGAGAAGAAAGGATTAAAATCTTCGTATTTTGAAAGTTGGCCTCAGTTAATGTCACGAGATCAGATTTATTGGTAAACAAATGTTTTTAGAATGTCACTACTCTATGGGCAAGGTGCAAGAAATCAGAAATGATAGAAATACCCACAGATCAATTAGCCCTCTTCCAATGCAACTTAGCTAAATTTTAACATTTCTTAAAGTTCTGAGAATAAGTTGCTTATTCGGGCATCAAACTCGCACAAAGCAATACTATTCTATCAGCAGGACGACTGGTGCCAGTCTGCACAGCTGTTAGCCCCACTGCTAAATCCATGCGGCCCACTTTTTAGACATCACAGATGAGGCAGTTTAAGGGCCCCTTTTCAAAATGAGTTCCCGATGAGTGGGTCAGACATCGCTCAGGATTCTTCAGCAGCCCTCGCAGTCACCATCGAAAGTTAGTGTTTGTATTTTTTATTTATAAAATCCTTCCTGTGGAGGTAGTAGTCTGCCCGAAACCCTGGCAGACCTGGCCGTCAGCCATGGCATACCTGGCCAGAATTTTACTGCCTGAAGTCAGCGGGCTGGTGATGGGAGGGGGCGTAAAATTGAGTGGGAGGTGGGAGGGCCGTTCTCGACCCCGCTGCAATTTTATGCGGGGTGGCGGCGGCCAGCAACAGCCCGCCTGCCCCAGGCCGATCAAGGCCCTTAAGTGGCCAATTAATTGGCACTTAAGGGCCTCCTCCCGCCGCCATGGGCATTTTACCCTTGGTGGCTGGACGGCAAAAGACTCAAGAACCGGCCTGGTAAAACCAGGCGGCCTTCTTGAGGGCTGCAGTGGTCCCTCCTGATCGGGTACCCTGTGCCACATGGAGGGTCGTCCCCGAAACCCCAAGCGCCACCAACACACAACACTCCCGCCCCCCCCCCCCCCCCCGCCACCAACCGACCCCTTTGTCTCGCCGGGTCCCGACCAATTGTCACCGGCGAGGCCCTAAAAACTTACCTTAGTTCTGGGGCCATCCTTCGTCTTATTTGCAACGGCTGGGTGTCGTCTCAGCAGTGGCCACCGCTCCCAAAAACTTACTTCTTTTCCGTGCTCTCCGTCATCGTCATCCTGAAACTGGGTGCAGTCCCAGCAATGGCCACAGCTCCTGGTGGCGCTGCTGGGACTCAGAGCTGCCAGCCCGCTGATTGACTGGCAGCTCATTTAGGCATGACTTCCTGCCTCAAGGAGGTGGAAGTCCCGCCCAGGACCAATTAAGGGCGTGGGGAGCAAAAAATCCTGGCCTGGCATGCCACCGACGTTTCAGCCAGTGAATGGGGCCTTTTACCCAACGAAAAATTGTGGCCCCTGTTTCTGAATCAAAAGGCTGTGGGTTCAAGTCCCACTCCAGCAACTTGAGCAAAAAATCTAGGCTGACAGTCCACTGCAATACCGAGGGAGTGCTGCACTGTCACTTGGATGAGATGTGAAACTGAGGTCCCAGCTGCTCTTGCAGGTGGATGTAAAAGATCCCATGGCATTGTCCTGAAGAAGAGCAGGGGCTTTCTTCCTGGTGTGGGAGATTGCTGTGCTCAAATTGGCTGCTGCATTTTCCTACATTACAACAGTGACAACTTCAAATAACCTCATTAATTGTCTTTGAGATCATGCAAGGATCTGTACAAATTGAAGTTCTTTCTTTGCTTGAGGGCCACTGCCGGTAAGGCAGTCAACCCGATACAGTTCTTCCTGTCAGGTGAGCTGCCTGTGGGGATGCGAGCAGCGTCAATACCGACAATTATCCAGATAAGGCCTGAGGACCAATTTCTATCAATCCTTGTGCCTCTTGCTTTGGTTGCACATTGACAACTAGATGAACATTTACCCCATAAACTCCAAAGTGCAGATATTAGTGTAGAAATGCTTAACACACTCTCACCATTTCCTAGTCCACTGTTTTAAGAGATGCTCCTAGGTGCATTCGACCATTATAAGAATGAATGATACTTTGCTTTCACTGGTGGCTGTCGCGTTTGTAAATGATGCATGTGGTTTAACTCATATAATGCACTGCCACCATTAATTCATTCTCAGACCCAGAATAAAACAATTCTGAATTACAGAGAAACGTGGAGGGAGAGAACTGTAACCAGTGTAAGTCAGGATTCTACAATCTGCAGGAGAGGAATCCTGAAGGCTGCACAGAATGTTTCTGCTTTGGACTCTCTGGTGTTTGCGAAAGTATTTCCTGGCCTATTACACAGGTGAGTGCTAATTGGTTCACAATGGGCCTGCTCATGCTTTATTTACATTTCCCAAATCTTTCTCCTTGTGGAATTGAAACAGACAGTGCTCTTAAATTGGAAAAATAGATGAAGGTGGATGTTTTAGGAACCCATTATTAGTTCAGCACAGTGTGTGTAGCTGGAGTCAGTAGAATGGTGCAGGTCCACTTTAGACTATGACCCCTGGTTCTGGACTCCGCCACCATCAGGAACATCCTTCCTGCATCTACCCCGTCAAGTCCTGTTAGAATTTTATAGGTTTCTATGAGATCCCCCCTCACTCTACTGAACTCCAGCGAATATAATCCTAACCGACTCAATCTCTCCTCATACGTCAGTCCCACCATCCCAGGAATCAGTCTGGTAAACCTTCGCTGCACTCCCTCTATAGCAAGAACATCCTTCCTCAGATAAGGAGACCAAAACTGCACACCATTTTCCAGGTGTGGCCTCACCAAGGCCCTGTATAATTGCAGTAAGACATCCCTGCTCCTCTACTCGAATCCTCTCGCTATGAAGGCCAATGTACCATTTGCCTTTTTACCGCCTGTTGCACCTGCATGCTTACCTTCAGTGACTGGTATACAAGAACACCCAGGTCTTGTTGTATATTCCCCTCTCACAGTTTATAGCTGTTCAGATGATAATCTGCCTTTCTGTTTTTGCTACCAAAGTGGATAATCTCACATTTATCCACATTATACTGCGTCTGCCATGCATTTGCCCACTCACTCAACTTGTCCAAGTCACCCTGAAGCCTCTCTGCAACCACCTTACAACTCACCCTCCCACCAGTTTTGTGTCATCTGCAAATTTGGAGCTATTCCATTTAGTTCCCTCATCTAAATCATTAATATATATTGTGAATAGCTGGGGTCCGAGCACCGATCCCTGCGGTACCCCACTAGTCACTGCCTGCCATTCGGAAAAAGGCCCATTTATCCCTACTCTTTGTTTCCTGTCTGCCAACCAATTTTCTATCCATCGCAATATACTACCCCCAATCCTATGCGCTTTAATTTTATACGCTAATCTATTAACTCTCTCTTTAAACTGCAAAGCTGCACAGAAGACAACTGTCAGATTTTGACATTTTGGTGTCTATAAATTGCCTCGGACCCTTTTTAGTTGCTGTACAGAAGTCTTGGACTTAATAAATGCACAAGAATCTTTAGAACCAGATAAAGGTCATTAGACCCAATACTTAGTTTTCCAATATGCCATGCAATGCATGTATGATTACTGAGTAGCAATATGAGCGCCATGCAAACATATTTTTAAAACATCAGCTTAAAATGAATAAACTTTTTTTCTCAAGCGAGATGTAAATCTTGATCATTTGGTAGTACAGAACTTGAGTATTGCTGAAAATAGAGACATGTTGGCGAAGCTTTTCATCTTGCATTCATCAGGACAATCCGCAAGAATATCCAATAGAAGGGAAAACAACAACTTATACTGCATGAGAAGAGAGTGCTGATTGGTTGGCAAGCGAACACTGATTGGTATAGCGTTGCCATGGAGAACACAGGGTGACTGACAGTTAACTGCCAAGCTTTGTTTGAAATTTAAACCAGGCAGCTTGACTCTGATTGGTCAAGGCATTGCCCTAAGGAATGAACCAGCGAATGTCTGTCACTTATTTTGTTCAGCTGAAACAGACGCAATGTTTGTACATATTCTTTCTGTCTGCAAAGAACAGGACCCTGTGTAGTAATATGTGTAGCTTCTAGTACGCGCAAATGCACCACACTGCAAGCCCTACTGACAATGTTAAATTGGTTGTCAGCGTAATTCTTAGCACGCTGTGAATTATTTGGCAAATGTTGTCCAATCGCGGAATTGCACCTAATGTTGGACACTGACGGCAGCATCCTGTTAGTGGTGCAAGCTTGATGCTGAAGTAGGGTGAATCAAAGACATCTGCGTGACAATGTCTACCCTGATCAGATCATTTCTCGCTGTATATTGCACCAACTTATGAATGGGCCTAAGGCCATCTTTTCCTGACCTGCAAAGTGCCCAGACCACCTCAAATTACTCTGGAAGGGTAATATATCCCAAAAATTTGAGCAACAGGTGAAGCTAGCTGTTTCACGCTGCTACTATGCAGTAGCAACACGTGTGGTGTTCGCCACTAACAGGATGCTGCCGTCAAGCCAAAAAGACGTCCTGCCTATCACACAAATGAGTCATGTGGTATATGGGGCGGCGGGGGGGGGGCATAAAACTCTGGTCATGACCTCAAACCCTCATGCCTATAGGAGGATTGTCTTTGTAAGTCAAGCGCTTTCCAAATTATTGAAGTGAATGAGTTGAAATTTACTGCCAAACCAATCGAGTGTTCAATTTAAATCAACTATCTCAGGAAATGGAGAGGTCAGGCACCTCCCTTATTTTAATTTGCTGCACTAATTATTGGGTAAGTAATTCCCTCGCCTGCACATATAATAAATGAATTTGTTTAATTTTAGATTTAAGTGTGTCAAAAAGAGAGATATGTGACACAAGCATGTTCCCATTTTGAATATTTGTTTTTTCAAATACATTAAAGTGATTATTCATTCCACTTTGCAACCAGTTTGTTATTTTTAATGCAGAACTTTGTGCAGTATTTAAGTCCTTTTTTTGTAAATATGGATTGCCACAGCTGCAATCCAATGTTGATTATCCTTTAATTTGTACACACTTTTCATCAGCATTGTTGACTCATTGATGAATGGCATTAATTTAATTTGTACCGTGCAGAATCTAACTAATAACTCAGCACAAATATTGCACAACGTATGTTCTTATTTTGAAGGTCATGGATGTTAGTAGCTGGCAAGTGACTGATCGTCAGGGTATAAAGAGGGTGAGAGCCTATCAGGATCTGTTTGATGGCCCCAACCAAATGAGTATTAACAACACGGAAGCCAGAAAATCTCTGCCTGCTTTGTATTACTGGACAGCTCCAGAATCATACCTGGGTAATAAGGTAAATAGTATTTTTTCAAAGGAAAATGGTTTTAATTGAACCTCTAATTTTGAAATTGAGATAAAAAAGTGTTTTGAGATTATATATATATATATATAGTAAGGATTAACTTTGTTCGGAGGGACAGTTCAAGAATGGACATTGGCACACGCATTAAATATTTAGTAGAAAACACCTTAATATGCTTACCATTCAGGTAAGTGTACTTCACATGTGTATATTGACTTAACAGACATCTACCACGATTCAGTAACCAAGGAAGTAAAGCACCTACAGCAATCAAAAAACACTCGCACCATTTTACAAACAACCACCTGCGAATATGAGGATTGAGATCACATAACCAACGACTGTGTCTATTACTCATCTTTTATTTACTAATCAGAAATGCCAAATAGCCACATGTGCCTAGTGGCAAATCTATTGGACAACACTGATTGACAACTGCCTTCACCTATTAGAACTCAATCACCCAGTAAAAGCTCTGTCCGGCCAATGCTTCATTTCTAAAGGAAAATTGGTGAAGGCATTGTCCCTTAAAAATATTGTGTTTGCCGTTTGCTTTATAAAGTAATACACTGTAGACTGCCTGATGTGACAAATAGCTCTTTGGTGGATTAGGAGGATATGGTGGCATGAAAGCTTCATGCTGCGGCAGTCCTCCCTTCTAAAAGAGCCATTCCTATTTCTTTCTGTTACGATCAGGTGAGGAGGGGTCACAAGGCTCCCCTCTTGTCCTTCTTCTTATTTGACCACAGTCGGGTTTATCCCTTTTTAAATGGTGGATGTGATTACTACTTCAGTGAGTGTTTTACCTTTTACCTTTGTTGTGATTGTAAAAGAACCAATCGGACAGCTTTTCTTGAGTTTAAACAAGAAAGAGGTGAGTTTATTATACTTAACAATCTAAACACGATCTAAAAAAAAAAAAATTACGCTACACATTCATGCTCACACTAACACGAGAATCACACACACACAAATAGATTACAGAGTGATGAGGGGTAGATTTGTGGTTGGATTAGAGTCCAGAACAAATAAAAATTAATACACAGTCTGTGGGATTGGATGATTCCGTTGTCTTTTGGCTGAGGTTGAGTCCTAAAGTTTTTGGCTGGTAAAGGGTGGCACAGTGGCGCAGTGGTTAGCATTGCAGCCTCACAGCTCCAGCGACCTGGGTTGGATTCTGGGTACTGCCTGTGCGGAGTTTGCAAGTTCTCCCTGTGAGCATGTGGGTTTCCGCTGGGGGCTCCGGTTTCCTCCCACAGCCAAAGACTTGCAGGTTGATAAGTAAATAGGGGTAGGAGAATGGTGGGGATGTGGTAGGGAATATGGGATTGCTGTAGAATTAGTATAAATGGGTGATTGTTGGTCGGCACAGACTTGGTGGGCTGAAGGGCCTGTTTCAGTGCTGTATCTCTATGACTATGACTATGACTAAATGTGTAGTTTGAGGCTGGCCCACCTGGTTCAGGGTGCTCTTGGAGGCTTTCTTCCCCTGGTGTCTTTGTCTTGGATCCAGCAACCAGCAACTAGGCTTTGCAATGCCCCCAAAATGCCTTCTGGAGAGAGAGAGAGACAGAGGGAGAAACAGACATCCGATCTGGCTTCTGCCCAGAATGAGTCCCTGGATTATCTGCTTTGTCCTAGGGAAACTCCCAGCTTTCACGAGATGGACAGATGGTCACATGACTGCCTCAGTGTATTGTGTGAAACCTTCTAAATGAGATTCAAGTTTAGGAATTTCAGCCCCTTTGGCCTCAGGATGTTAATGTTTATCCCTGAAAGAGTCAAGGTTAATGTGCCAGGATGGCTTTGAATGTCCTTGTAATAAATGTAATCTCCTGTGGCTCACTCAATAGATCAAGCCATTGTTTTGGGTACAGGCTCGTCAGACATGTGTCTCCTCTTTGAGGCTTTGGAATGTGTAAGGTGTTCAAATGCAAATTGCAGTGGCCATCAGGGCTGCCAGCTATTTTTAAAATTTAGCTGTAGAATTCCAGCTCTTTCTGTTTCATTAAAAGTTTAATGTAGGTTGCCAATCGATGAATTTAAAAATCCTCCTTTGGCAGAGCAGGTTTTCTTGAAAAGATGTTGCCTGTGGGTTATCCTGCAGCAGATGGTGCCAACTTTCTCGAGACATCCTTGTGAAGCAGAAGCTCAAAGAACAAGTCTCTTCTGGCATGTCCAGGTAGAAGTGACGGGTTCAATAAACATGGATTTGGAGATAGTGATGGTGCAGGCACAATATATCAGGTATAATTGCACCTGCGTTTTCAACTCCTCATGATCGACAGTAGTATATCTGCAAAATGTAATTCTTGATGCTCACCACTCTGTATGGTTCCATTTAATAAAAGCAGCTACCAAGCCATAGGGTAAAGAATACTGGCAGAAAAAAAACAAATTAATAATGATGCATGGAGCAAAATGCAGCAAAATTTGGCAGAAAGATCAAAATAAACAAATATTCCATTTGCAAATTCAAAGAAATTGCAACATTAGCAAGGCTTTTGACAAGGTCCCACATGGCAGACTGGTTGACAAAAAATCCCATAGGATCCAGCGAAATGCAATAAGATGGATACAAAATTGGCTCAGTAGCAGGAAACAAAGGGTAATTATTGATGGCTATTTTAACGACTGGAGGGCTGTTTCCAGTGGCGTTCCGCAGGGCTCAGTACTGGGTCCTCTGCTTTTTGTGGTGTATATTAATGATTTGGAGGGCGGCACAGTGGCGCAGTGGTTAGCACCGCAGCCTCACAGCTCCAGCGACCCGGGTTCAATTCTGGGTACTGCCTGTGTGGAGTTTGCAAGTTCTCCCTGTGTCTGCGTGGGTTTCCTCCGGGTGCTCCGGTTTCCTCCCACAAGCCAAAAGACTTGCAGGTTGATAGGTAAATTGGCCATTATAAATTGCCCCTAGTATAGGTAGGTGGTAGGGAAATATGGGGATGTGGTAGGGATATGGGATTAGTGTAGGATTAGTATAAATGGGTGGTTGATGGTCGGCACAGACTCGGTGGGCCGAAGGGCCTGTTTCAGTGCTGTATCTCTAAACTAAACTAAACATAGGGGGCATGATCAAGAAGTTTGCGGACGACACAAAGATTGGGCGTGTGGTAGATAGTGTGGAGGATAGCTGTAGGCTGCAGGAAGATATTGATGGTCTGATCAGATGGGCAGAAAAGTTGCAAATGGAATTCAACTTGGAGAAGTGTGAGGTGATGCATTTGGGGAGGTTAAACAAGGCAAAGGAATAAACAATTAATGGGAAAATACTGAGAAGTTTAGAGGAAGTGAATGACCACAGATCCCTGAAGGTAGCAGGATAGGTCAATAAGGTGGTTAAGAAGGCATATTGAATCTTTTCCATTATTAGCGGAGGTATAGAATACAAGAGCAAGGAGGTTATGCTGGAACTGTATACCCATTGGTTAGGCCACAATTTGAATACTGTGTGCATTTCTGGTCACCTCATTACAGAAAGGATGTAATTGCACTAGAGAGGGTACAGAGGAGATTTACAAGGATGTTGCCAGGATCGGAAAAATGCAGCTATGAGGAAAGATTGGATAGGCTGGGATTGTTCTTCTTGGAACAGAGAAGGCTGAGGGTAGATCTGATTGAAATGTACAAAATTTTGAGGGGCCTGGATAGAGTGGAGGTGAAGGGTCTTTTCACCTTAGCAGAGAGGTCAATGACAAGTGGGCATAGATTTAAAATGATTGGTAGAAAAATTAGAGGGGAGATGAGGAAAAATGTTTTCACCCAGAGGGTAGTGATGGTCTGAAACTCACTGCCTGAAAGGGTAGTTGAGGCAGAGACCCTCAACTCATTCAAAAGGAGTCTGGATATGCTCCTCAAGTGCCGTCATCTGCAGGTCTAAGGACTAAATGCTGGAAGGTGGAGTTGGAATAGGTGGATCGTTTTTCGGCTGGCACAGACACGATGGGCCAAGTGGTCTCTTTCTGTGCCTTAAACTTTCTATGACTCTATGATTAACCTTTCTTGAATAAATCTACACCAAAACAACTTTTATTTATATAGTGCCTTTAACATAACAAAACATTCCAAGACGCTTCACAGGAGCATTATAAAACAAAGTATGACATTGAGCTGCATAAGGAGATATTAGGTCAGATGACCAAAAGCTTGGTCAAAGCGGTAGGATTTAGGGAGTGTCTTAAAGGAGGAAAGTGAGGTGGAGAGACAGAGAGATGTAGGGAGGGTATTCCACAGCTTGGGGCCTAGGCACGACCACCAAAGGTGGAACGATTAAAATCAGGGATGCTCATGAGGCCAGAATTGGAGAAATGCAGATATCTCAGAGGTTTGTAGGGCTGGAGGAGATTACAGATAGGGAAGGGTGAGGCTATGGAGGGATTTCAAAACAAGGATGAGAATTTTAAAATCAAGGTCTTGCTACACTGGGAGCATTTTACATGTGGCAGAGGATGTAAACAATGGGAAGCCGCATGTCGCGGAGCCACCGCAATATTAAATGCGGCGGCTCATTTAAATGGCCAAGGCAGACCACCACCCCTTGATGACGTGGAGGGGGTGGGCAGTCTGTCCCTGGCAATGGCAACAGCCATTTAAATATTTAAAGAAAGAGGTGAGGGAAAATTTTGCAAACATTTAACTTGTCCCTCTCCCTCCCCTCTAATAAACATGCAATGCATTACTTGTCCTCCCCCCCCCCCAACCCCACAAAACACTTCCCTTGCCCACCTGACCTTCTCCCCGCCCAAAGTTCATAAACATTTAACTTCACCCCTTCCCACTATCCCCGACACCAATCAGATAGGTTTGACCCCGCTCCCCACCGCCCCCGCACTGAAAACTTACCTGCTCCCCCCTTCCCATCAGTGTTCCACGGGAGTGTCTACCACTGGCATCAATATCACTCCGGGGCAGACAGCGAGAGCAGGTAAGTAATCAATTCATTTATTTCAATAAATTAACATATGTAAATTTTGCTTTCCTCGCCGAGCAGTGGGGGGTGGGCCGCCTTGAGGCCTTGCCGCTGCTGGCAATATCAGGCCACGCCTTCCCGGCGTCGAGGCCTATGGCGGGCGCTTTCTCCGGCCCCGCCCCGCCACGACCCCCGAAGTCAGGGGGTCTGTAAAATTCGCCTCATAGTTTCTACATAGGAGCAGGAGTAGGCCGTTCAGCCCATCGAGCCTGCTTCACCATTCAATATGATCATGGCTGATCATCCACTTCAATGCCATTTTCCCCATACTATCTTCATATCCCCTTATGTCATTGGTATTTAGAAAGCTGTCAATCTCTGCTTTAAACATACTCAATGACTGAATTTCCACAGCCCTCTAGGGGAGAGAATTCCAAAGATTCACAACCCTCTGAGTAAAGAAATTTCTCATCTCCGTCCTAAGTGTCTTCTCCTTTATTTTGAAATTGTGTCATCTGGTTCTAGACTCCCCAACCAGGGGAAACATCTTAACTACATCTACCCTGTCTATCCCTTGTATTTTGTAGGATTCAATGAGATCACCTCCCATTCTTCGAAACTCTAGAGAATACAGTCCCAGTTTCCCCAAACTCTCCTCATTGGACAGTCCCGCCATCCCAGGAACAAGTCTGGTGAACCGTCATTGCACTCACTCTATAGCAATAATATCCTTCCTAAGGTAGGGGGACCAAAACTGCACACAGTACTGCAGGTATGGTCTAACCAAGGTTCTATACAATTGAAGCAAGACTTCTCTCTAACTTTCCTATCAAAATTTGTTCATCATCTTTAACACTTCCAATTAGATTGTTGCTTAATCTTCTATACTCAAGCCTAGTCTGTGCAACCTGTTCTCATAATTTGACCATCATAGCCCTGGTATCATTCTGGTGAATCTTCACTGCACCCTGTCCAAGGCTAATATATTCTTCCTGAGATGCAGTGCCCAGAATTGAATACAGTACTCTAAATTGGAATCTCGGCGATGTTTCGTATAACTGAAACATAACTTCCACTCGTTTATATTCAATTGTCCTTAAGATAAAAGGCTACAATTTGTGCAGACAAGGCCTCAGGAGTATGGATTGCCCAATCTTTATAGAGGAGCAACAAACTGTGGGAAGATCTCAACTCATTAGGAAATTATGATGAGGGATCCAATGTGAATAATGACCCTATTTAAATGAGGACCATGTCAGCTGGGAGCAAGGTTTCATTTTCTTCCATGCAAATGGTGCCTGAGAAAATCAGGCAAGGACTGCTTTCAGTCACACAAGATCTGATGAAAGGTCACTGACCTGAAACCGTTAACTTTGCTTCTCTCTCCACAGATTCTGCCAGACCTGCTGAGTATTTTCCAGCACTTTTCGTTTTTATTTCACAAGATCAGAGCCCTGACTGACCCACCTATGATCACTCCTCACCCTGAGCAAAGGCATAAACAAATCAGGGCTTTCGAACTTAACTGAGAGGAGTCGTCATTGGATTCTGTTCTGATTTGAGTTTCTCTTTAATAAATATTGTGTTTCTTGCATTTCAACAGGACTACACTTCAAAGGTTTTTCACTTGAGATTGTGAAAGGTGTTCTAGATGCAAATCTTTCTTTCTTTTCCATTCCAGTTGACTGCCTATGGAGGATACCTGAAGTTCACTGTGTTGTATGATTTTCCAATGGAAAGTACTGATAACAAGCTGACTTCGAATATTGATGTCATTATTGAGGTAAGGATGCTGGAAACAATTCCAAGTTGAATAAAACTGATTGCATAGGGAGACAACTCCCAAACTCTGAGGCTAGAGGTCTGTGCACATTGTACATATTCTTACTGGGTGCACCTCTTAGAGGTGACATACTTTTAAATTCCGGGCTCACAGTAGAAAACCAGACTTGAGTGAGCATGGGTCAGAGATAGAGTTATAATCCCAGTTCTCTAACCTACCCTCAGTAGGACCATGGCTATATCTCCAATTCCCCAGAGCATGGGATCAAGCAATTACCATTACACTTACATGTTATATGTAGGCGCCAATATGTTTTCTGTTTTAGTTCCTGTAAAATATCATTTACATCCAGTAAGTAAATTAGGCACAGTTTGAAGTGTGATTTTTATTGCCACAGTAATTCATATACAGAATTATGTCATTGAGCAAAAGTGAACCCATAAGATTCACACAGTTAATCATTTACAATAAAAACCTGGTAAACTCCCATGCGGTGAATCTCATTAAAACCCCTTTTGTTGATGCCGGGAGGCTTTAATGTCCTTTAATAAACATTATTGTCAAATACTTGGAAGATACTGATAGCTGGCAAAGCCACAAAAACTGCCTAAACGCCAGAATTAGCAAAATACCACAAACATTGGTGAGCTGCAAGACTGCAATCTGATCTCTGGGATTATTTGCTGTAAATGGATTAAATTCTTCCTGCGATTTATTGAACTGAAGCTCTTGATTAGATTACATAGAACATGTTGGCTAAATAGGAGTAATTACAAGAGCAGAGTCTCATCAAGAGGTGCAAATGATGTTATTAACCATAAAAGCAGTTTGCTTCGTCACCTAAAATACAAAATTAGATTATTTTCATTGCGGTCACTCACCTGTGCTCATTTTTTATGATGTATCTCTATTTTGCGCCTGAGTCAGAAAGTTATGGTTTCAAGCCCCCACATCAAGAATTCAGTACATATCCAGGCTAGCACTCCAATACAAGACAATATTGTCAGATGTACTGTGCTTCGGCTAAAATATAGGCTGAGCTGAATGTGAAAGATACAACAGCTCAAACTGCTTTATGTTCATGCTCTTTCAGTTTGATCTGTAGATTCAGTGATAAGGATGTTTAAAAATAATTCCCTTTTGCTGAAGTGCAGGCAGTGGCAATCCCTCTTTCTTGATTTCCTTTTCTTTCCTCCACTCTCCCTTTTGTTGATAAGCAAAGTTTATCTTGAAATAGGTCAGTTAGTTCGCCTAAATTTTCTTGCAGATAGGAATTATGAAGGGCGTGTGATTTCATCCAGTTGGCATTGATAGAGGAGGGAAAAGGACAAGGAATAATGTAACGCCCAACTTTGCTTAGCTTTCATGAAGTATATTTTGCTTCATTCGCAAATGTTGAAGTAACTTATACTCATCCTGATTTATTAGCTTCAGTTTGCAAGGAGAGAATAATATTCTCAAGTGCCAAGATCATGTTGAAACCTAACATCATCATCACGTCTAAGTGATAGTTCAAATACAGATATGATTTGTGGGCTCTTTTGCCTGCCTTATAAAAATTGTTTTGCTTTCTTTGATTTTTAGTGTCAGTTTGGTGAAGTTAATTCTCACCTCCAGGTCAGACAGTCATAGTTCATATTTCATTCCAGGATTCGCTTTCATGATCTAGCCTAACACTTCATTGCAGTACTAAGGAGGTGCTGCATTGTCGGAGTTGCCATCCGTCGGAAGGGAGATTAAACTGTGTGTTCCAGTGATTCATGTCAACATAAAAAATCCCACAGAGCTGTTCCTTCCTATCTCTGGGCCAGCAATGATTCTTCAAACAACAATACTCGGAACAAATTAACTGGTCATTCATCTCCATGCTGCTCATGTAACCTTGCTGCATGCAAGATAGCTGTCACATTTCTCCATGGATTGAGAGTCTGTTGAAATGCTCCTGTTTGAAGCATTATGTTATTGTATAATGATGCATGTAATCACAGTATCGTTCTGACTGGATTACAATATTTTTGCAGTGCTACACAGAAAATGTCTTCACTTATTTTGTAAACTGACTGTGTACATTTTGATCATGTAGGGCAATGGTCGAACATTGAGTACAGGGTCCGATGGCCTCTTGCTTCAACCCTATGAAGAACAATTGGTTGCAGTTCGATTTCTACCTGAGAATTTTGTGGACCTTAATACAAATAATGCAATAGACCGAGATCGACTAATGACTGTTCTAGTAAATGTAACTCGCCTGCAGATCAGGGCCACATACAATGTTGCCAGAAAGGCTGTGTACAGGTGAGTGTACACATTCAACAAGTGTAAAGGGCTGCACAATGTCAAAAGAAGTGTGATGAGAATTGTTACAAGTTTAGAGTCTTGCCTTCGATATTCTCTTGGTGAATCTCTCACTAACCCTGACAGTTCATCCTGACACTCACCCTCACTAACCCTCACAGTTCATCCTGACACTTTCCCTCACTAACCCTCAAGGTTCATCCTGACACTCACCCTCACTAACCCTCACAGTTCATCCTGACACTCACCCTCACTAACCCTCACAGTTTATCCTGACACTCACCCTCACTAACCCTCACAGTTCATCCTGACACTCACCCTCACTAACCTTCACAGTTCATCCTGACATTTTCCCTCACTAACCCTCATAGTTCATCCTGACACTCACCCTCACTACCCCTCTCAGTTCATACTGACTCTCCCTCACTACTCCCTCTCAGTCCATACTGATACTGTCCCTCACTACTCCCTCACTGTTCATACTGACACTCTCCTTCCACCCCCACTGTTAAGTCTCATTCCCAACCTCTGTGCCCTCCTTTCCCCCCTTCACAGTCATCCACTTCTGTTTCTTTCACTGCCGTCCACTCTCCTTGCTACCCAATCCATTTCTCCCTTCTCACACGTTATGCTCCCTTCCCCCTTCCATACACTCTGGTTCCTTTCCTCACCGTGCATCTGGGCCTCCCTCCAGCTACAATCTCTGCACTCACCATGCATTCTGCCCTCTTTATGATGCAAATTGACCAATCTCTGTGATATTCATGTTTCCCCTTTCCCTACCCATGCATTTTCTCCCTTGGCATCCATTTCCCGCACTCGCCCCCTTCCCATATCTGCTGGCTAATACCCTAGACAGGTCTCTTACCGTTTTTTCCACTGGCCAGGATTGCTGACTCTTTAAGTTGCAGGCGGGAACTCCTGTTCTCACAAGAATTCTTACCAGCTGCATACAGAGGCATCAATCCTGGCCGTTCGTGCAAAGATAGAAGTGAGAACTGTCTGGTTCTTTAGCACCAGACTCATCAGGAATGGGATGGTGTAAGGGTGCGGAGAATGAGGGTCTTAGTTGCACTGATTTAGTCATCTGGCAGTTTCTCTTTTTTCTGGCTGATGTAAATGTCGAGCAATAATTATAATCCTACCTTCCGGTAGTTAAGCCAGATAATTGCATCAGGAGTAGCAGAGACTATCTCTGTGATGCTTCCTTCGTATTTGTGAATCAAACATTGAGTCGTTATATATTTCATGGTCTGTTCTACATGACCATAAACACACAATGTGGAGTTTAACATTTTCCATTTTTGCATCAATTATTTGCATCTGCTGTGGTTTGTACAGATGTGATTTAGTGTGGCTCACAGGCGTCGTGGAAGTTCGAAGCCAAGGACCTTCTGCGTTGGGTCTTTCACGAGGTTTTTGTTTGTAACTTCTTGCGAATTCCATTCGGCTTTCCAAACTTCATTAGGGTTGAAGTCACATTGTCAAAGTTTAAGTCCAAAGGGGTTTGCAGAAGCGGTGTTGAGGGACATTCTTGAGGTCTTGGTGGATGGGGAGACTTTCGTTTTCATGGTGAGTGGATGGGGGAGCAATGTGTGACAGCACGGGCAGCCAGGGTATTGGGGTTGACTTGAGGGTTCCAGTGATACACCACATTGCAGTGTTCAGTTGGACATCAATGAGTCGAGTGTGGCTGCTTCTGGTCCATACGGATGCACAGTACCCAACTACTGAGTACACAAGGACCATTACTGATGATCAAAACACTAACGCTGATGCTCCCCAGCTTGGCAAGTCACTCAGTTGTCAAAGGCAATTAGGATGGGCAACAAATGCTGGCCTTGCCAGCGATGCTCACATCCCATGAAAGGACAAAAAAAAATGGACAAGTAGCTGCATATTACTCAGCATCATCCATTGCAGGCATAGTGTTTTGAAGCAGGGGATGATCCTTGCAAGCTTCAGCATCAGTCCTTTAATCCAGATCATTTCATAGGCCAGGACAGGTCTACAAAGGCCTTGGATTTCTCCTGGAATCTGGCCTTGAGCAGTGACAGCGACTTCAAGAAAGAACCAGGCCAAATACAATAAGTTGAGAGGGGAAGTGAAAATGAAAATACGACTGGCAAAGACAGAATATGAGAATAGAATGGCAGTCAACATAAAAAGGAACCCAAAAATCTTCAACCGGCATGTAAATAGTAAGTGGGTAGGAAGAGGTCGGATCGGGCCCATTAGGGACGAAGATGGTGATATATGCTTAGAGGCAAAGGGCAAGGCTAGAATACTTAATGAGTACTTTATATCAGTGTTTACTAAGAAAGAGGATGCTGAGAAAATATCGATAGAAGCGGAGATGGTAGAGGCAATGGATGAGGTAAAAATTGATAGGCAGGATGTACTGGAAAGGCTGGCTATGGATAAGTCACCTGTCCAGATGACTTGCATCCCCAGTTTCTAAAGAAGGAGTGGAGATAACGGAAGGGCTGGCCATAATCTTATAATCTTCCCTAGATACAGGGGAGGTGCCAGAGGATTGGAGAGTGGCAAATGGGACACCCTTGTCCAAGAAAGGTTGCAAGCACATTCCTAGTAACCCTAGTAACTACAGGCTGGTCAGTTTAGCATGTGCGATGGGTCAGGTTTTAGAAATAATAATCAGTGAAAAAATCAACAGGCACTTGGAGAAAATTGAGTTAATTAAGGAGGGCCAGCATGGATTTGTAAAAGGCAGATTGTGCTTGACTAGTCTAATTGATTTTTTTGATGAAGCAACAGAGAAGGTTGATGAAGGGAAAGCAATGGATGTTTGTATGGATTTTAAGAAAGCCTTTGACAAAGCATCACATATAAGCTTAGCTAGTTACCAAAATTGAGGCTCATGGAATAGGAGGGTCAGTGTCAGCTTGGAAAAAGAAAAATTGGCTTAAGGTCAGAAAACAGAGAGTCCTGGTAAATGGTTGTTTTACAAATTGGAGGATGGTAGATAGTGGTGTTCCCCAAGGGTCAGTGCTGGGACCACTGCTTTTGTTTGATATACATCCATGACTTAGATATTGGAATAGAGTAAAATTTCAAAATTTGCCAAACTTGAAAGTGTGGCAGACAGTGAGGATGATACCAATTGACTGCAAGAGGACATAAATAGGCTAGTAGAATGGGGCAGATGGAACTTATTACAGAGAAATGTGTGGTGATGCATTTCGGCAGAAGGGATAGGGAGAGGCAATATAGACTAAATGGCACAGTTCTAAAGATTGTACAGGACAGAAGGACCTTGGAGTTCATGTGCATAGATCTCTAAAGGTGGCAGAACATATAAGAACATAAGAAATAGGAGCAGGAGTAGACCATTCAGTTCCTCAGGCCTGCCCCGCCATTCAATAAAATCATGACTGATCTGGCCCAGGCCTCAACTCCTCTTTCGGGCCTGCTCTGCCTAACCTCAACTCCCGAGATTTCAAAAATCTATCTACCTCCTCCTTAAATACATTTAGTGACCTAGCCTCCACAACTCTCTGAGGCAGAGAATTCCAGAGATTCACCACCCTCTGAGAGAAGAAATTCCTTCGCATCTCAGTTTTTAATGTGTGGCCCCCTTATTCTGTAACTATGTCCCCTTGTTCGAGATTCCCCCACCAGTGGAAACATCTTCTCAACATCTACCCTGTCGAGCCCCCTTAGAATCTTATATGTCTCAATAAGATCACCCCTCATTCTTCTAAACTCCAATGAATAAAGACCTATCCTGTTTAGCCGTTCTCGATAAGACAGCCCCATCATCCCAGGAATCAGCCTAGTGAACCTTTTCTGAACTGCCTGCAATGCCAGTATATCCTTCCTTAAATACGGGGACCAAAACTGTACGCAGTACTCCAGGTGTGGCCTCACCAACACCCTGTACAGTTGTAACAGGACTTCCCTTTTTTTAAAACTCTAACCCCCTAGCAATAAAGGCCAAAATTCCATTTGCCTTCCTAATTACTTGCTGCACCTGCATGCTAACCTTTTGTGTTTCATGCACAAGAACACCCAGATCCTTCTGTACTGCAGTATTTTGTAGTCTTTCTCCATCTAAATAATAATCTGCCTTTTTATTCTTCCTACCAAAGTGGATGACCTCACACTTTCCCCATCTGCCAAGTTTTTGCCCACTCACTTAACCTATCTATAATCCCTTTGCAGATTCTTTGTGTCCTCTGTGTCCTCATCACAACATGCCTGCCCGCCTATTTTTGTATCATCAGCAAATTTGGATACGCGACAGTCTGTCCGTTCCTCCAAGTCATTAATATAGATAGAAAATAGTTGATGCCCTAGGACCGATCCTTGTGGCACCCCACCAGTTACGGCTTTTCAACCTGAAAAAGACCCATTAATCCCAACTCTCTGCCTTCTGTGTGTTAACCAATCCTCAATCCATGCCAACACATTACCCCAATACCCTAAGCTCCTATTTTGTGCAATAACCTTTTATGTGGCACCTTATCGAATGCCTTCTGAAAATCCAAATACAATACATCTACCAGTTCCCTTTTATCCACTCTGCTTGTATTATCCTCAAAGAACTCTAACAAATTTGTCAAACATGATTTCCTTTTCATAAAACCACATTGACTCTGTTTGATTACATTGTTATTCTAAATGTCCTGCTATTCTTCCTTAATAATGGACTCTAGCATTTTCCCAATGACAGATGTTAAGCTCTAGGTCTCTCGTTTCCTGTTTTCTGTCTCCCTCCTTTCTTGAATAGGGGTGTCACATTAGCTGTTTTCCAATCTGCTGGTACCCTACCGGAATCCAGTGAGTTTTGGTATATTGCGACCAATGCCTCCACTATCTCTGCAGCCACTTCTTTTAAAACCCTTGGATGCAGGCCACTTGTCTGCCTTTAGTCCCATCAGCCTGTCAAGCATTTTTTCCCTCGTGATAGAGATTGTTACAAGCTCTTCCCTCCCATTTACACCTTGTTCATCTATTATTGTTGGGATGTTTAACGTGTCCTCCACTGTGATGACTGATGCAAAGTATTGGTTTAAATTATCTGCCATTTCCCTGTTCCGTGTTATTAATTCCCCAGTCTCATCCTCTCAGGGTCCCACACTTACTTTAGCTACTCTCTTCCTTTTTATACACCCGTAGAAGCTCTTACAATGAGAGAGTAGTTAGCAAAGCCTATAGGATCTTGGGCTTTATAAATAGAGGTAGTGAGTAAAAAGCAGGGAAGTTATGCTGAACCTTTATAAAGTTCTGGTTAGGCTAAAACTAGAGTTGTGTCCAGTTCTGGTCACCACACTTGAGAAAGGATGTGAGAGTTCTTGAGAGGGTGCAGAGGAAATTTACCAGAATGGTTCCAGGGGTGAGGGATTTCAGCTACAAATTTAGGTTGGAGAAGCTGGGATTGTTCTCCTTGAAGCAAAGGAGAATGAGGAGAGATTTGATAGATGTGTACAAGATTCTGACAGGTTTGGATAAGGTGGACAAAGAAAAGCTGCTCCCAGTATCTGATGTACAAGGACTAGGGGACACAGATTTAAAGTTTTGGGCAAGAGATGCAGGGTGAAATGTGAGGAAGAACCTTTTTACACGGCAAATGGTAATGACCTGGAATACGCTGCCTACAATGCTGGTGGAAGTGGAGACAATTAATTATTTCAAAAGGAAATTGGATGGGCATTTGAGCGAAATAAACTCGCAGGGCTACTGGGATAGAGCCGGGGAGTGGGGCTGATTGAATTGCTCTGCAGAGAGCTGGCATGGACTGGATGGGTGAATGGCCTCCTTCTGTGTCGTAATGACTCTATGACTGGACACCCAAAATGTTGTCGCCATGAAATACTGATGGTTGCCATGTATATAAATGTTTTGCCAGGAAAAGCATAGAATCTGGAAATACCTCTTAAACAATATTAGTGCCTCCAATGATGTAAATATGGTGTTAGATTGGTAGAGGTGTTTGCAGTTTAGCTGTCAACGTCACAATTATGGGGCATTTTTATTTGATTAATCATAATGCTGATTTAATTAACCAACTGGATATAAGCCAAACTTGAATGAGACTGAATACAAGTCTGAGTGGCACTTAACAATAACCTACCTAGTGGTGCAGAGCTTAGTTTTTCCTCCCTAGTGTAAGCAGACATTGTGTTTATTTATCCTAAAAAAACCACAATTGATCCACCTCGCTTTGTAAAGTGTAATGACGATGGGAAATCTTTGTACTTTCAGGCTGAGTACTGTCACCTTGGATGTAGCAAACCCTAATGCTATTGACATTGTTCCTGCAGTGGACGTTGAACACTGTGAATGCCCACCAGGCTACTCTGGCATTTCCTGTGAGGTAATACAGAAAACTCATCTCTTGATATAAACATTTTCAGTGCTAGAGGGAGGATACTAAAGGGATTTTGGCTCTTGTGTTACAGTCAACTTGTGCTAATGTTGTAACATTGAGGAACCGTTTCCTTTCAGTTATGCAGAACTACCCATGCCCTTCCTTCCCAAGTATACAACAGAGCACCATTAACTAGACCATGAAAATGGTCGACACAAAGTGAAGAGCTAGGAATGACACACACCAGTATATTATCTGTTCAGGAAATATATCTTCCAAAGTGATGTCTGGACATCTCCAATTCGATCTCCGTTTTTACAAAGTAGACTTCATAACATGTGCTGTTTTTAATCGATGGACTATGGTCATTTTCCATCTTCAATATTTTTTCTTCAAGTGTTTATCTTCGTTTCTGCTATACAGTGTGAGCTAATCTCATCGGAACTTGAAGAGAGTTACTGTGATCTGGAATGGATCTCCTGAAAAGGGTGATGGAAGCAGGTTCCGTAATAACTTTCAAAAGAGGAATTGGATGAATACTTCAAAGGGAAGAATTTGCAGGGATTTGGGGGAAAGAGCAGGAGAGTGGGACTATTTAGATAGCTCTTCCAAAGAGCTGGCACAGGCATGATGGGACAAATGGCCTCCTCTGTGCCATATCATTCAATGATTCTATGGTTGATTTAGCTTCACATGCCACTTATTATAAAGCATTGAAAATTCCTTCTCATCCCACTACTCCCTCAATGCTTCCAATTCCAATCCTGACTTTATGTACCTTTTGATACTGATTCACCACCCAGTAACTAAAATCTTTCACTATTTATTTCTCCAAATCTTTTCTTAATTACCAACGCTTAAATTCCCTTAGCCTGTTCTGACAGGCTAAAAGGGGATTCTACTGCAACCCCCTGTGGCACTTTGACCAGGTAAGGCATCGCCCTCACGGTTTCTCTGCCCTCTTGAGGGCTTTCTTTGACCCTGCAGGTTTCTGTAAATGCTGTTAGCAACCCTGGTGGGGTGCTTCTAGTGTCTGCATTTACATAGGCGGATGTGGGATCTAGTTTTCCAACATTTCGGGGTTGGTTGACTGGACAGTAGGGGTTTCCCTTTGGGAATCCTCCCGGACCTCCTTCAACCTGTCCTCTTTGTCCCCTTTTCCCCTTTCCTCTCTAACATTTTGCCAACCCTGTGCCTGTCTGTCCCCTTTTGTTCTCGGCAGGGATCCCTTACAGTTCACCAGCCTTCTGCTGGAGGGTCCTCCAAACTCCAGTATAGGACTTAGGAGTGCAAATTTCACTGCAGGTTGGGGTTTCCCCTCAACCTGGCACATGTGGCAACATCTACAGTACTCCACCACATCTTTGTGGAGTTTTGGCCAGTCAAACTGCTGTCTTATGCGGGATTTGTTTTTTCATATACCGGCATGTACAGCCACTGTAGTCTTTATATTTCCCTTCAGTACCTCTGTGGCACCACTAACTGGTGAACTACTGTCCACTCCTTGCTCTCAGGTCTGTGAGGAGAACTGCATTTCCTCATCAGTACCTCATTCTTTAAATAGTAGCAATCAGGGACTCGCTCTGCTTCAGTTTCAGTCTGGGCAGCTTCTGCTAACTCTGTCAAGTACAGGGCCGGCTCGCTGAGCCTCAGCTAGGGAAGATCCATTTTATCCATTCCCTGGGTCCTCTAATTTTCTAAAGAAAGTTTCAGACAGACAGACCTCACGGTCATCTGTCTGCAGTGCCAATTCAGTCTCCGCTGGGGGTGCTGGTTTGATCATGACCCGATTCACTACACATTTGGGGGAACTGCAGGGGATCGTCTCCTGTCACTGCCCTGTCTCTCTGACCTCCTTCGGTCTCTCTGTCACTCCTGGGGAAGGTACCACCTTCTCCCCCGCCAGATCATTACCTAGGAGCAGGTCAACCCTACCCACAGGCAAACTAGGGACAATACCTATGGTCACCAGTTCCAAAACTAGGTCGCACTCCAAGTGCACCTGGTGTAAAGGTACAGACGTACACTGCCCTCCAATACCATTCACCACCATTCTGGTATTTACTGCACTCTCTGGGGGGAAGGTCTGACCTTTTCCCCACAAGAGGGATCTAGTGACCCCTGTATCCCTGAAGTTTACTATGGGCTTGCTTGCCCCACTCGAGGGGTATGGGATTACTCTCCCTTTGGATACAAAATCCTGATAATCTTCAGGGATCCTATAACATTTTCCTGCACCCATAACAGTATTTTTCTCTGGGACTTATTATTGCTGCAGTTAAAGCTGTGCTTTCCATCAGGGTCCTTTCTCCTTCACCTGAGCAGTTGTGCCCTGATTAACCAGACAGGCTTTCCCCGTAGTTTCCAGCAGTCAACTCGCAGATGACCTGCCTTATTACAATGGAAACACACAGGCCTCTGGGTCTCACTCCTACTTACAGAACTATCCTTTTTGGCTGGAGGAGGGCCCCTTGTGTCTCCTGCTTTTCTTTCTCTCCCAGGACTGCTTGGGCTCCTATCACCTTCCCACCCTTTGTCCTTTTCGGATTTGTGGGGGTGACTAGGAAGGGCTTTCCCCTGGAGAACCGACTTGTAAATTAGAGCAAACTCATCAGCCAGAACTGTGGCTTGCCTCCCTCTATGTACTTTTCGTTCTTCCACATGGGTCTTTATGGAGAAGGGGAGAGAGTTTTTAAATTCCTCGGAGAATTACCTCTCTGAGGTTTTCATAGCTCTGTTGCACTTTAACAGCCATCAACCACTGGTC
Source organism: Heterodontus francisci (assembly GCF_036365525.1). Classification (NCBI taxonomy): domain Eukaryota; kingdom Metazoa; phylum Chordata; class Chondrichthyes; order Heterodontiformes; family Heterodontidae; genus Heterodontus; species Heterodontus francisci. The sequence goes on from NC_090375.1 coordinate 32,136,159, forward strand.
AAAAGCTAGCTGCTTTCTTCTCTCAAACTCTAAGTAAGTTTGATCAGTCTGTTTCCTGAGGGTTCGGAATTTCTGGCGGTAAGCTTCCGGTACGAGCTCATATGCCCCGAGGATAGCTTTTTTTGTCAGTTCATTATTTGATGAACTCTCATCTGGCAACAGGGAATAGACCTCATGGGCTTTTCCTATTAGCTTACTTTGTAGCACTGGAGCCCAGTTCTTAGCCGGCCATTTTAACGGCCTTGCAAGTTTCTCAAAAGATACAAAAAATGCTTCCATGTCACCCTCATTGAATTTTGGAATTAATTGGGAACATTTTAAAAACCCAGCACACAGCCCTGCACCACTTGTATTTTCCATGCTTTCACTGGGGTCACTCTGTCGCCCCCTAGTTAACTCAAGCCGCCTCAGCTCTCTTTCCTCCCGTTCCTTCTGGAAATTTCTTTCTCTCTCCCTGTCCTCTCTTTCTCTTTCCCTGTCTTCTAATTCAAGAGTCCTCTGTTCAAGTTGTATCTGTCAATACCCTGTCGGAGTCTATTTCTGACCCGGTCTCTGATTCTTCAGATTCGAAGGAAAAATGGTTGGCCACTAGTCTTAGGAGTTCGGACTTGCTAGCCTTGGCACGGACAGTGATCCCACACTGCTCAGCCAAATTTCACTACTCTTCCATAGACAGCGCTTTTAACTTATCCCAAGTTACTTCACCCTGGCTTGGGTAGTTTCTGGCTTCGGTTGCGGACATGTTAGTATTCTAGCACACACAACCACAAGAAAACCTTTATTGAAATCTTTTCTCTTTTGATTGGGATCAATTTGATTTCCCACTTCCAATTTCTCATTTGTCTGTGGGTCCAATCCGGACATTAGTCCCCAAATTTCTGTTACGACCGGGTGAGGAAGGGTTCTCAGGCTCCCCTCTGGCCCCTTTCCTGGTTTGGTCGTAACAGGGTTTAACTATTAAAACACAGTGTTTTTAACTTCACATCAGTGCCCTCTAATTGCAATTGTAAGTGAACCAATCAGACAAGCTTCCTTAGGTTTAAGCAAGAAAGGTGTAGGTTTATTAGCCTTAACACTCTAACTCAGTTAAAGTTACTAAAAAATACACGACGCAACCACACTAGCATGCATACGTGATAAGCACACACTCACACATGGATACAGAGGGGGAGAAAGAATAAAGATGGGGGGGTTGGTTTGGAGTAAACAATGGAATTCAGTTACTGTCTTTGGTTTGGATGTAAAGACCTTGATTGGAGTTAAGTCCTGCAGTTCCTATTGGGGCCAGTGCACAATTTCAAACTTGTTTCTCTGGTACCAGAAGCCTCTGTCTTGAGGCTTAAGTTGTTTCCGTGGGTCCCTGGAACTTTGCATGAGAGAGGGACAGGGAGAAAGCAGTGCTTTCTTCTTGAAGTTCAATTGTAGTCTGCCCCAAACTTTTCTGTGAGGCATAATTCAATCAATTCCCAGGTTGGCCAGCAGGTTAGTCATGTGACCAGCTCTTTGTTTGAAATAGCATTGCCTGTGAGGGTTGCTGATTCTTCAAAGCATACTAGGCACACTCGGTGGGGGGGGAGGGGGGTGGTGCTGTTGGTGGAGTGCTGGCTCTTACACAAACAAGATGTGGATCATCACGGCTGCACAGCCCAATCTTGCTAATTGAATCAGGGAGCACTCCCATTGTCTCTCTATTCAACTGTCTCTCAGAATACAAATGTGCAGCCATGTTTTCAGCCATTCAGCTCTGTAGTCTTTTTAAACAAGTTATGTTTAATGTCCAGTAAATGTTCAAGTAGTGTTCCATATGAAGAAATTGATATGTTTCCATTTGGCAGGTGTGGTTTCCATCACAGTAGACATCCATATCTTTCTGAAACTAAAGGTGATTTTTAAGGCTCCACTCCTAGTGTTGAACCTTAGACCAGAAGGTGGATTGCTGTGGTGTTACAGCCCTATTTTCACCTCACAATGTTGTCTAATGAGGCGCAGTTCCAGGGCTGCTGACCTTAAAGGGGCAGCTACAAGCTGCACTGAAAATAGGGGAAAAAAACACTATGACACTCATTTTTGGAAGTGCAAGGAGATGTATGAATGTTCTCAGCTGCTGCAGGTCCCTTCGTCCTTCACATCCCCACCTTTAAGAGCCCCTATGCAGTGCTGGTAGCTTGCCAAAAGTATTCTGACACTGAAAATGGCTGGGGCTTCTCACTGGTGCCATCCGATGGGCAATGCAATCTCTCCGCCATCACCTGCCATCCTAAGTAAAACATGGCACACAGGCATCTTCAGGGGCACAAAGAGCGTGACCCTGACACTTAATATGAACTCCCATGCCATTGTTTACATTATTAATTGGATTGTACTTTCTACATGAACATAACTTCCTGACATGATGTTATGCTTTCTATTTAAAAGGTAGTATACTTTAGAACCATAGAACCATAGAAAAGTCACGGCGCACAAAGTGGCGCTTCAGCCCATGATGTCTGCATCGGCTGAAAAAAAACTATCCGCCCAATCTAATCCCACCTTCCAGCACCTGGGCGGGGCAAGCTCATTCTCTGGCAGTGCCTCTGTGAAAATCGTGGGCTCTTTTGTAGATGTTTCGCACCCACACCCCCTCCCCCACAAGATGCACTCGGAAAATGACCCACATTTTATTTTTAAAAAATGAGCCCAAGAAAGAGATTTTTAGAAATGTCCAATAAATGACAACTGGGAATATTAGAGCATTCAGAGATCAGAAATGCTCTGCAGTGAGATTCTTTTACTCAAATATTATTTTCAACAGTCTTGCATCCCAGGTTTTTATCGAGTGGATGGAATATTGTTTGGAGGCATCTGTCAACAGTGTGAATGCAATGGCCACGCTACAGAATGTGACACCAATGGCACTTGCTTGGTAAGTTCCAGTTAATACGATTTATCGGATATGCAATCAGATGCGAGGGTAAAATCCCAAAAGAAGAGCATTGTTATCCTGGTACATAGGAGCCGGCTCTTGTACAATGTCATATTCATTTGTAAAATCTTTCTTAAATAAGGACGGTAGCAACAAATGTGCACTTATCTGAAAGTCTTTCATGGTATTGTACCTGTTTGGGGTGTGTGACTTCAACTTTTAAAGGATTGTATTTTAGAATAAGACTGTTTACATTTCTTGGTGAGGGGAAAGAAGAATTTGTCATTGCATTCAGCACTTTTTTCCCACTTATTATTTTTTGGATGTGTCTCTGGCTCAGTTGTAAGCACTTTTTCTTCTGAGTTAGAAGGTTGAGGGTTCAAGTCCCACTTCAGGTGTACAAATCCAGTCTGACAGTGTAGTACTGAAGGGATGCTGCACTGTTGGAGGTGCTGTCTTTTGGATGAGATTTTAATCCAAGGTCCTGTCTGCCCTCTCAGGTGGGCATAAAAGATCCCATGGCACCATTCAAAGAAGAGCAGGGGAGTTATCCCCAGTGTCCTGGCCGATATTTATCCCTCAGTCAACATCACAAAAAAAGATTATCTTATCATCATCACACTGCTGTTCATGGGGGCTTGCTGTGTGCAAATTGGCTGTCACATTTCCTGCACTACAACAGTGACTACGCTTCAAAAGTACTTAAATGGCTGTGAAGCACTTTGGGACTTCCTGATATTGTGAATGGTGCTATATAAATGCAAGTCTTTCTTTTTTCACTGCTGTCCAGGACTGTCAGCACAACACAACTGGACCAAACTGTAATCAGTGCTCCCTTGGTTTATATGGTGATCCCACCAGAGGGACTACTGAGGATTGCCAACCATGTGCCTGCCCACTGAATATTTCCTCTAACAAGTAAGTCTGCTATGCTATGTAGTGCAAGGAAATTATTATACACAATAAAGAGGAAATTTCACAACAGATTTGACAATAAATAGATCCTTTCTGCACATACATTTTGGGTACATGAAATATACTGCATAGAACATTTATGATCTCCTGCACTGGTATGTAATATTTTACAGCATAGAATAAACTATTCTATATTCTATAACCTAACTGTAAAATGCTGTGACTGAATCGACATCTAAAGCCAATGTCCCATCATCAATGTAGCCACCATATTAAAAATCCCATTTTAGGTTAAATGATTGGGGTCTGAAGCAGAGATTCAAGGTTATATTATCATTTGGATACTTAGCTAAGAGAACCATTTTAACCCTGTGATGAAATAACAATTATTATGTTTATTCAAAATAAATTCCCTGTTTTGGAGCAAAGATTTGCACCCTGGGAATGGTAGATGTGAGAGTAGAAAGCGGAAATCGTTCTGAATGAACAATTTCTTTAAACTTAACTGCTTTTTATTCATTAAAAGAGCTGAACCTTTTCATCATCTGACTTAACATTAGTGATAGAAACCATATATTCTTTATGCCTTTGTGAGCCAACTCTTCTCAACCCCTAACCACATCCGCAGTTTCTTTCTATCATGGAGGAAAGATTAAAGGTGAGGGATGTTCACCCTGGAAAAGAGGGACACTTTCCTATTTTGGGCACTCAAAACCTCAGTTAGATGTAAACTTCCCTCTACTCCACCCAACAATGGGTCTTAATCCCTCAACTCAAGAAGAGCAGTCCGACTGATGTTGTTCCATTTCCCACTCTGGCTATCTGAGATAGATTGTCAAGTTAGTGCCAAACCAGCTAGGGTCCTGGTCCTAAATAAAAACAAGAAATGCTGGAACCACTCAGCAGGTCTGGCAGCATCTGTGGAAAGAGAAGCAGAGTTAACGTTTCGGGTCAGTGACCCTTCTTCGGAACCGAAACGTTAACTCTGCTTCTCTTTCCACAGATGCTGCCTGACCTGCTGAGTGGTTCCAGCATTTCTTGTTTTTATTTCAGATTTTCAGCATCTGCAGTATTTTGCTCTTATTTTAGGGTCCTGGTCCTACTGGACACTGGATTAAACTTATTTCACAAAGGACCCTTACAGTCAATGTATCCCATCAGTTTGAACTGGATGTAAAACAAGGTCCCATCCCAGAGGTAAAAGACCAATACTTAAGCCACTCTGTCAATCAATTCTCAAACAACTTAATTTAAAAGGACTGTGTTTTTTTTTACCCACTTAATACCATTTCTGTGGACGCTCTAATGTTTTAATAACTGAATCACTTCTAATGTTTATTATTTCTCTAGTTTCAGTCCCACATGCCGCTTAAACAAAACAGGAAGCATCATATGTGACCAATGCCGGCTGGGCTACACAGGATCCAGATGTGACAGGTAATAGATGGAAACTGTGGAATGTTGGTAAATGGTATTTGGTTCAGGTGTAATTAATGCTTTGCCACAGACAATTTTAGTTTCTTTATGATTTGATTGGAGTAGTCAAGATATTAAGGGGAACAGATAGGGTAGATTCGGAGAAACTATTTCCACTGGTTGGGGTTTAAAAAAAAATAATTCTTGGGATGTGAGCATTGCTGGCAAGGCCAGCATTTATTGCCCATCCCTAATTGCCCTTGAACTTAGTGGCTTGTTAGGCCACTTCAGAGGGTAGAACAAAGAACAAAGAACAGTACAGCACAGGAACAGGCCATTCGGCCCTCCAAGCCTGCTCCAATCTTGATGCCTGCCTAAACTAAAATCTTCTGCACTTCCGGGGTCCGTATCCCTCTATTCCCATCCTATTCATGTATTTGTCAAGATGCCTCTTAAACGTCTCTATGGTACCTGCTTCCACCACCTCCACCGGCAACAAGTTCCAGGCACTCACCACCTTCTGTGTAAAGCACTTTCCACACACATCCCCTCTAAACTTGGCCCCTCTCACCTTAAACCTATGTCCCTTAGAAACTGACTCTTCCACCCTGGGAAAAAGCTTCTGACTATCCACTCTGTCCATACCGCTTATAACTTTGTAAACCTCTATCATGTCGCCCCTCCATCTCCGTCGTTCCAGTTTAGATTAGATTAGAGATACAGCACTGAAACAGGCCCTTCGGCCCACCGAGTCTGTGCCGAACATCAACCACCCATTTATACTAATCCTACACTAATCCCATATTCCTACCAAACATCCCCACCTGTCCCTATATTTCCCTACCACCTACCTACACTAGTGACAATTTATATAATGGCCAATTTACCTATCAACCTGCAAGTCTTTTGGCTTGTGGGAGGAAACCGGAGCACCCGGAGAAAACCCACGCAGACACAGGGAGAACTTGCAAACTCCACACAGGCAGTACCTGGAATCGAACCCGGGTCCCTGGAGCTGTGAGGCTGCGGTGCTAACCACTGCGCCACTGTGCCGCCAGTGAAAACAATCCGAGTTTATCCAGCCTCTCCTCATAGCTAATGCCCTCCAGACCAGGCAACATCCTGGTAAACCTCTTCTGTACCCTCTCCAAAGCCTCCACGTCCTTCTGGTAGTGTGGCGACCAGAATTGCATGCAATATTCTAAGTGTGGCCTAACTAAAGTTCTGTACAGCTTGCCAATTTTTATACTTTATGCCCCGACCGATGAAGGCAAGCATGCCGTATGCCTTCTTGACTACCTTATCCACCTGCGTTGCCACTTTCAGTGACCTGTGGACCTGTACGCCCAGATCTCTCTGCCTGTCAATACTCCTAAGGGTTCTGCCATTTACTGTATACTTCCCACCTGCATTAGACCTTCCAAAATGCATTACCTCACATTTGTCCGAATTAAACTCCATCTGCCATTTCTCCACCCAAGTCTCCAACCGATCTATATCCTGCTGTATCCTCTGACAATCCTCATCACTGTCCGCAACTCCACCAACCTTTGTGTCGTCCGCAAACTTAGTAATCAGACCAGCTACATTTTCCTCCAAATCATTTATATATACTACAAACAGCAAAGGTCCCAGCACTGATCCCTGCGGAACACCACTAGTCACATCCCTCCATTCAGAAAAGCACCCTTCCACTGCTACCCTCTGTCTTCTATGACAGAGCGAGTTCTGTATCCATCTTGCCAGCTCCCCTCTGATCCCGTGTGACTTCACCTTTTGTACCAGTCTGCCATGAGGGACCTTGTCAAAGGCTTTACTGAAGTCCATATAGATAACATCCACTGCCCTTCCTTCATCAATCATCTTTGTCACTTCCTCAAAAAACTCAATCAAATTAGTGAGACACGACCTCCCCTTCACAAAACCATGCTGCCTCTCGCTAATAAGTCCATTTGTTTCCAAATGGGAGTAAATCCTGTCCCGAAGAATCCTCTCTAATAATTTCCCTACCACTGACGTAAGGCTCACCGGTCTATAATTTCCAGTAGTTAAGAGTTGCTGAGGGTCTGTAGTCATATGCAGGCCAGACCAGATAAGGATGGCAGATTTCCTTCTCTAAAGGATATTTGTGAACCAGATGGGGTTTTTTTTACAACAAAGGGTGGTAGAAGTTTGGAACTCATTTCCGCAAACTGTCCCAATATTTAGTTGGATGAAATTTCTGCTCATCCAATACTGGATGTTGGAGAAGCAGCGTGACAATTTAGAGACACTGGAGGAGTCGAGGGAGAAGGTGATGAAATGGGTGTCGTCAGTATACAAGTGGAAACTGACGCTGTGTTTCTGAATGATGTCGCCAAGGAGCAGCATGTAGATGAGAAATAGGAGGGGAACAAGGATCGATCGTTGGGGAACCCCAGAGGTAACAGTGAGGAAGTGGGACGAGAAGCCATTGCTGACTGTGATTAGATTGATAAGAATGGAACCCAGCTGGACAATGGAGGAGAGGTGTTGGAACTTTTGTCAACTGTGTCAATGCTGAGTCAAGTCGCGAAGGACAAGGAGTCATGTTTATCATGGTCACATTCACGTAGGATGTTATTTGTGACTTTGCTAAGAGCTGTTTCGGTACTGTGGCAGGGTCGGAAGCCTGATTGGAGAGATTCAAACATGGAGTTCCAGGAAAGATGGACATGGATTTGGGAGGCAAGATCACAAGAAAGGATGTTGTTGAGGAAAGGGAGGTTGGAGATGGGCAGTAGTTTGCAAAGACAGAGGGATCAAGGAGTTTGAGCAGAGGGGCGATGATGGTAGATTAGAAGGATATGATGGGAAGACGAGGAGAAGTTTTTTTACCAAGTGAGTTGTTATCTGGAATGAACTGCCTGAAAGGGTGGTAGAAGTAGATTCAATAGTCACTTTCAAAAGGGAATTGAGCATATAGTTGAAAAATAACAAAATTATAGGCTATGGGGAAAGAGCAGGAGAGTGAGACTAATTGAATAGCTCTGTCAAAGAGCCAGCATAGGCTCGATGGGATGAATGGTTCTCTTTTGTGCTGAATGATTCTAGGATGCAGTGCTACCTGGAATGGTTGATGGCACTGTGAACCCCTACATCCAACCCTCAGACAGACAGGCTTCAATAACAGTTGTGCATCTGTAGTGGATGCTTGAACAACTGGCCTCAGTACGACGGCAACCGCTTCCAAAGACTTGGGGATGATATCTCTGAGGGTCTGCAGAATCTAATAGATACCTTCAGGTGCCCTGCTGCTGAACAGTGGGTACTCAGATATAGGAGCCAACACAAGTGGCATGGCTAGAATGTAACTTCACGGTGCCATTCTAATGACAGCCCATGCCCTTTCCAGCCAGCACTCTGATGTAGGCATCAGGATACAGACAATGGCCACCCATGCACCCGCAGCAGTGGCAAGACCTGCTGGAGCCCTCGAGAGATAACAGAAGACCTGACAAGGGCCACCCCAGTACCAAGGGGCTAATAATAGCAGAAATTGGAATTCTTGGGAAGAAAATTCTTAATGTTGCAGGGCATTGATAGAGTCTGTACCGTCAACTTGAAACCTGCTTTGGCATCTGTGCCCAGTGTCATTCAAGCCCCATCTTCCCTCAGGCGTTGTTTTATTGTTCAGGGAGAGAGAAGAGCCAGACAGCAATGCATCTATGTTACCAAAATGACATTTTGTGCAAGTGACGCGACGGTTTATCTTCTGATGTGGTTTATGTCATTGCCAAATGCTGCGTTGTTAAGCCTCTTCAAAAATACAACATGCACACCACCTTTTATTACAAGCGATAAGCGGATTAGCACATCGCTGGGTAACAGCATTACTCACACGCATGGACTAAAACAGCCTCGTGAAGCCCCTCTAAGTGCCTGTTCATAGGTAATCCATTAAATCAAAGATCACCTTGTAACAGATGTTTAACGCTTGGGGTACCTTTAGAGCCTCAGTAATGATCAAACACTTCCAAGCCAACTGCCTATTTAGAAACGATATCAACAATTTGGGCCTTTCACGAAATTTTGAAGCTCCATACTCCAATTGCTTCATTCGAGAATAACTACAGGTGTTTAGATCAAAACTATAGTTTTGTATTTAAGCTTTAAAAACTCTTAGTTGGCGTCTCCACTTGCACGTTTTAATGGGCAGAAGGATCTTGATCTGGTGAATGCAGAAGTGGAAACCTCCAGCATCAGTCTTGTAAACGATGCAGGAAAGGTCATGCTGACCCATGTTAGATTAAGAGGTTTCAAAACTCATCCGTAAATTTTTTCTGCGTAGGTGTGCTAATGGTTACTATGGAAACCCAACAACACCCGGAGAGTCTTGTGTGCCATGTGACTGTAATGACAACATCGACCCGTCAGTTCCTGGAAATTGTGACCGGGTGACAGGAGAATGTCTGAAATGTATCAGGAATACAGCAGGAAGACTGTGCGAGAGGTGTGCAGACGGATACTACGGCGATGCAGTAATTGCCAAAAATTGCCACAGTAAGTAAAAAGTTAAAATATGGTGCAGAAGAGGAAAGGGAAGAATTTTTAAAATCTTTTATAATATTTTTCTCTATGTTTTGGGAGAAAATCGTCCAGGCGTTATATCAAATGGAAAATGCTGTGAAAATTCTCTGGGTCCAAAAGGAAATCTAATGAGCCTACATCTGCTCCAACATTCGATGGGAGGCTCATGAGTAACATTGCAATCTCTTTACTCAGGATCAAACTTCACACCTTCAATGCAGGGACCTGTTTCTGGTAGCGCAGAGCTGCTTGGTCCTGTACCGAGTTGGTTTTACATGGGTGTGCAAACTCTCCCACTAGCAGGGAGTGTTCCCAGAGTGAAAGTTCAGCACAAAGTGGCAATGGGGCTGGAGCAGTAGTCTGCGCAGTTCGGAGAGGCTGGGCAGCGACACGAATTTCTGACATTAGCGGCAGCATATGGAGAAAAGAATAAGTCACCAAAAAAAAAAGCCAACAAAAAAAAACTGTTTTCACTGAAGAAAATGGAGGACAGAACACTTTGGGAGAATTCGCCCCTTCCTGGCTGGATGAAGAAATAAAGTTACTAATCTAACTGTCGACTTGTTTAAACTGTAGTCAATCAGTGCGGATGCTGCAATTCTGAAATACTGACAGAAAATGCTGGGAAACACTCAGCAGATCAGGCAGAGTCTGTGGAGTAAGAAACAGAGTTAATATTTCAGGTCGTTGACCTGAATATCTGGCATTTATAATCATTTTTCCATGTGGCTTACACTATTCCAAAGTTTAAAAAAAAAACCCAGCCCCGATAACCTATGGACCCTTAACAAGGTGTCAATCATATCATCCTGCTCGGGACCTTTTTCAAATAAATGGTTCATGTGAATGACCTTTCTTCAGGACTGGAAGATGTTGGAGTTTTAACAGTTTATAAAGCAGCGACTGAGCCGGGGGGTTGGGGTGGGGGGGGGGAAGGTGGAGTGAATGAAAAGGAGGCCTGTGATAGGGTGGAGGGCAGGAGTGATTAAATGACAAGGCGTAATGGTGCAAGGCAAACAGGGACTGTTAATGGAACAAGTAATGAAAGAAAAGAGTTGTTTGAACTTGTGCTTGGCTGGAAGGCACTTAACACAGATTGAGAAGACATCCACTGCCCAAAAAGAGATAGAGCAGGGAAAAGGCTGAAATTTCCCTGCATTCATTTCACTGGCAAGTGAGAGCCTTTTAATTTTACATTTTCGTGGTTTTGGGAGGAATGCTTAGCAGCCGTGTATGGCTGACTGCAAATAAAAAATGCACGCCTGGGATTTACCAATGTTGACAGCCTTGATGTTGATGTGACAGGCAGCCACCGCAGTGCAACTAAATAGTCATGTCACCCACCAGAACACATCCCCAGAGCTGTCCATAAGCCACAAGGTAGGACTCACTCTGTTACAGCACAGCATAGCAGAAGGAATGAAAACAATTTATTGTTACCATATGTTGTAGCTGAAATCAATCTGCCATAATCTAAAAGACAAACCTTCCTCAGCCCCATCGGGTCCGCAGTTTAAGACATGGGTTTGCTAAGCACACTGCATCACTGCACTTCCACCCTCCTGGAGCCTTACTTTATTTCTCAGCTAGCACACAGCACAATGACAGATGTGATATACACATGCAATCGTCTGTCACACCAGCTGACTTCGAGGAACGCAAGACTGATTCCATAAGGGAGTCAGCTCCCTAGTTTTACTGCAACTAATGCCTAAGGTTTGAATTCTACAGCACAGAAACAGGCCATTCAGCCCAACTATTCAGTGATGGTGTTTATGCTCAACGCTAGCCTCCTTCAACCCTATTTCATCTCACCGTATCAGCATAGCATTCTATTCCTTTCCTCTCTCATGCATTTATTTGGCTTCCCTTTAGTTGTTTCACTGCATATATCAAAATATCAGAGCACAGATCCTTGTGATTCCCTATGACTTGAGGATCCATTTAAGTAAATTGAGTCGCCTACTTGTAGCTTAGACCTATTTGTAGATTAGACGGTGAGTGTTACTCAGTGAGTGTCATCCCGCTTGAGCACTGCGCTCCTGAGCCCTTTTCCCTAAAATACTGTACACCCACTTGCAACCAAGCCCACCCCTGTCCTGAGTCCAGGCCCCAAATGAGTCTAGATCTGCCCGAATCTTCGAAGAAGCGATGAAAAGGATAAACAGGAAGAGATTTTTGCCTCTCAGTCCAAATCCTACTCGGACTTTACATAGATAATCTAAACATCCATTTCAGTGTAATTTTGAAAGAGTGCTGTATTGTCAGAGGTGTCCTTCAGTTGTGATATTTAACTGAGGCTATGCCTGCCTGTTCAGGTGGATGTAAAGATCCCATGGCACTCGCTAAAGAACACAAGGAGTCTTCCTGGCCAACACTACCAAAAAACAGATTACTGATAATTCATCTCGTCTGCTGTTTGTGGTATCTTGCTGTGCAGATTGACTGTCACTTTTGCCTACCTAACAATCCAAGAAATAAATTGTGTGAAATGCTTAGAGACTCGATAGCAGGCTATGTAAATGAATTTTTTCCTATTATCCAATTGCCTCATTCATGACATTGGGAGTTAAACAACAGCCTCTGAATTCAAGAGATTTTGGGTTTACCAAAAGGATAAGCCCAAAAAAGATGGCTGCAGGATAATGATTAACTCACGCCTGTTCATTGCAATGCAAGCAGCATGTTAAATTGGTGAATGCTGTGTTCTGTCAGTGCGACCTGCAGCATTCATTGGCTACACAGATCAGCAGGGGGCCCAAGTTGCTTAAAGGCAGCCTGCACCTCTTAAAGGGGAGGTGCATTGTGGCTGCAAGAAATATGAGTCCTTTGTGAACTGAGTCAGTGCTGCAATATCAAGAACAGCTAATATTTCTATAGTGCCATTAACACAATAAAAGGTCCCAAGGAACTTCACAGGAGCATTATAAAACACAATACATCACTGAGCCAGAGAAAGAGATATATATATTATGATATTTTGAAGAATTATTGAACGTGTGAGAGAGCCAAGTATAAAAAAAAAACACCAAGAACGCACACAATTGCACCAGAAGCCAGAATAAATAATCCAACAACTAATCTGTAAATTCTTCATGATCCCTTAAAGTAGCACTGGTGGGGGATCCTTCGTTCCCTTTAATGTCGTGTCAGCTGTCTGTGGTTAAGACAGGGCATTGGCTGGAGTGTGGAATTGTAAAATGGAAACAGTGGCTTCACTTCAGCACTGCACCATCATCTACATCAGCATCTCGCCGCCATCTCGAGCGTCCTGCTCTCTGCCTATTGGAGGTCTGCGTGCGCACATGTTCGACCCCATTTTCGAGTCGCGTAGCACATAAAAAAAGGGTGCTACACAACCTAATTTAGCCTCTCATGCCAGCAGTGCTTGTCATCCCAGAAATGTCCAGCATTGTACAAAAAACAAAATACTACAGGAGCTGGAGTAAGAACTGAAAACGCTGGAAATTTCCAGCATGTCTGGCAGCATCTGCGGAGAGAGAAAGAGAGAGAGAGATGAGAACTCATTAGCCAATTAGATATTTTATATGTTTTAAAATGCTGATATTCCTCCTCATTTGGTGCATGTCTATTTGTCCTCACCACCGAAGGACACTATCTGTGACTTGTCGTACATTGTCAGTGGGAATCTGAGGAAAACAAGTGAAAATGAAGGTGTAAAAGGGTAGGAACTTTCACTAGATTTGAAGATTGAAAGATAAACCATTGTACTGATTCTAATCGAAATACTAAAAGTCCAATTTCACCCACTTTCAAAGAGCGCAGCATTTTGTGAAGGGAGTAATGGCTATTTGTCAACTATTTTGTAGAAGCCTGTTGACTGAACAGAAAACCAGCTGCCTGTTAGCCTGATATATTTGCCAGGATTTATAGGTATAAAATTAGATTTAACACTGCAAAGGAAAAATCCTATCAGCGTCCCAGTTCGAGTGGCCTGTTAATATGTAGTGCCATCTAGAGGCAAAGGAAACAAGCTACAAGAAGCTCTTTTCCCCCCCGCCCCCCCCCCCCCCCCCCCCTCAGGTTATATATGTTGCCTTGTCTTTGGATCAACTCCCTGGTTCACTTATGGTTTTACCTTTTGTATTTCAGCTTGTGACTGTAATGTGAACGGCTCCTTCAGTAAGCCATGTGACCTCAAGACTGGTCATTGCCGGTGCAAGTCTAATGTCCAGGGACAGAAGTGTGACCAGTGTTTGGTATGTGTTTATGGTTTATAAGAGCTTTTTAACAATCGGTTGTGCCGCAGCTCAAATGCAAGTACAAAGCATCGAATAAAACAGGAGTTTTGATTATAGGTCAGCCACGTATTTCCTGTATATCTGTTAAGTCATTTTATTTGGTAGGAAGCGACAAGCTTCTTGCTCAGTGATCTCTTAAAACTGCCTGATGGCACACTGCAAGTTTAAATCCACGAGCAAGTTTTAACGTGGGATAATATCTCTATTACATAAATAAAAGCCAGATGCCTAAATCTTTATATCACAACAAAAGAATCTAATTTATGTTGCACGTTGCAGCCTGAAGTAACAGCTGAACCATATTAACACTGCCCTGAGGTTTGGAACTTTTTTTAAAATTTAAATTCTAATCATGGAACTGATCTGATTTAATAATGAGGCATTTTGACTTGACTTCAGACAGCCTAAGTAAGGCTCATTAGGCAAGGTTGTAAGGCTTTTATTCATCTGAAGTATTCAAATACATGGAAAACAATAGATACATAGATATCTCAGAGGGACTCCATGCTGTAATCGTATTGAGTTTGGATGTTATAAAACCTGAAAAGGAAGCTCAGCATTTAACTGGCTCATTCCCAAGCTCAGGATAATATCTGGTAATGATTCTCACAAATCCATTGTTTCCTAATGGTGTACAGTAGGGAGTTGGCATTTTATTTACTTTTTTCTCTTTTTTTAAAAAGTTTTTTTGGCATTCCCAGATGGCCAAGCATAGTTGAAGCGCAAGAGTGAAAGATTACGACTTGCAATATAATTGTTTTAAAGTTATGTACCGGTGATCACGTCGAGAGTAAGGTCGAGCATTTCACATTTTATTGAGGTACACAATCTTCACCCACACTTCAAACAAGGCACAGAAAGGCTGCACCCTGGACTGATGGGACATAGTCCATGTGTGCGATTTCCCACAAAATGGCCTGCTGATTTCAATCATGCAACTTTGGAGATTTTCAAGTGGAAGTCAGGGTGAGGAAAACTCCTAAAGAACCAATAGTTATGCTAAATAGTTTTATTCTATTGGGGCACTTCCATTTACTGCATGGAGGCAGGGATAATCGTAGAATCATACAGAACAGATGGAGGCCATTCGGACCATCATATCTATGCCAGCTGTTTGAAATGAGCTGTCCCATTAGTTCACTGCTCTTTCCCAGGAGCACTGCAAATTTCTCCTTTTCAAGTATATATAATGTTGCCTCCCAGTAGCATTCCTGTGCTTTTTTGTTTGCTGAGAAACAACAGTGACAGAAGGAAAAGCCTTGAATCCCAGGTCAGAGGGAGACGAAGCACCAAGTTAGCCATACTCTACAGGTGAAGTTACAAGTAGTGGAGTTTTACTGTGTGAAGTAAGTTGTACTGACTGGTCAGCTAGCCAGTGATAGATATTACTGTGTTACAGGAAATTTGAAAACTCTGTAGTCTGTTGTTTGCGATTGGTGGATAGAAGAAGTTTGAAAACTGCCATCACTAGGGCTACAAGTTTCAGTAGAATACATCATGGGATTTCAGCAGGCTCAAAATCTGGTGAATCCAGAAACAGTCCAACATAAATCAGTCCATTAATATTTGGTTTTCAAGTGGTTTCCAGGACAATAGCCAGGGGATTCATAGTGAGTTACAAACTCGTCACTGGTATCAGACCTACCGGCCGTCCATGTCTCCGCTTTAAAGACGTCTGCAAACGCGACATGGCGTCCTGTAACATTGATCACAAGTCGTGGGAGTCAGTTGCCAGCGATCGCCAGAGCTGGCAGGCAGCCATAAAGGCGGGGCTAAAGTGTGGCGAGTCGAAGAGACTTAGCAGTTGGCAGGAAAAAAGACAGAAGCGCAAGGAGAGAGCCAACTGTGTAACAGCCCCGACAACCAATTTTATCTGCAGCACCTGTGGAAGAGTCTGTCACTCTAGAATTGGCCTTTATAGCCACTCCAGGCGCTGCTTCACAAACCACTGACCACCTCCAGGCGCTTACCCATTGTCTCCCGAGACAAGGAGGCCAAAGATAACAAACAACAATGACAACTTGCCTGTGTTAATAGTGCCTTTAATATAGTAAAACATCCCAGGCCTCTTTCCAGAGATGCAATCAAAGAAAGATTTGGACGTTAAAGCCAAAGAAAGAGATATTAGAAAGGGTGATGAGAATTTTTAAATTGGAGGTATTGAGATACCGGTGCTAATGTAGATCAACAAGAACAAGATTGATGGGTGAGCAAGACTTTGTTTAGATTGGGATACAGGGAGCACAGTTTTGGATGAACTGATGTTTATAGAGTGTGGAGAATGGGAGACTGGGCAGAAGAACATTGGAATGGTCAAGTCTGGAGCTTGCAAAGGCTTGGAGGAAGGTTTCAGCAGCAAATGGGTTAAGGCAGGAGTGGAGGTAGGTGATGGTGTGCAGGTGGAAGTAAACAGACTTTGTGATGGGCGAGGATGTCGGATCGGAAGTTCAGCTCTGGGACACGTTGGAGGCTGAGGTTGCGAACTGCCATGTCAACCTAAGACTGTGGTGGTGGAGAGACTGGAATAGGTGATGTGGGTCTAGAGTTTGTGGAAGAGCCAAAGTCGATGGCTTTGGTCTTCCCAGTGTTTAACTGGAATATATTGTGACTGGGTGTCGGGCAAGCAGTCTGACAGCACAGAGGTGTAGAAGCGTTAAGTGAATTGGTGGATCTGATGTCTTCATGTGGAAAGTGACACTGAACCTTAGAGTATTGTCACCAAGGGGCAGCAATTAGGTGAGGAGACCAAGGATAGATCACTGAGGAACTCTGGAGATAACAGCATAAGGGAAAGAAGAGAAGATATTCTTTAAATGATGATGGACTTTGATAGGACGAATAAGGACAAATTGTTTTTCTGGTTGGGGAGTCAGTGATGGGGCATCACCAATTTAAAACTTTCATTAAGAAAGTGAGGAAAAAGGTTAGGAGAAATTTAATTACACAGAGGGTTGTTGGAGCATGGAATGCGATTCCAGAGGGAGTGGTGAAGGGGAAAAAAATGAATATCTGAAGCAGAGGAAGATACAGAATTACAGGGAGAGAGGAGTAATGAGATAAGTTTTAAATTGTTCTAGTCAGGACTGATACAACTGGCGGAATGGACTCCTTTTGTGTAGTAAACTTCGGTGGTGCATCTGTGAATATTATTCATTCAATTATTGGTGTATGTTATTTTGTATATGTATCAAACATGTTATTAGTGTTTATTATTATTTTATGAATATCAGTTTAGTTATGTTAAGGGGAAACAGTGTATGTCACAGCAATGTGCCAAAGAAAAATGGATTTTTATGTTTTGATTTATCTGGGTTTCTTGGAGTCAATTTTTTGATTTTCTCCTAGATTCTGTGATGCCCAAAATAAAATCTGAAAAGTACTGAAAAACAATGTTTTTAAGCCAATTAAAATAAGAAGCAACTTTAATGATCTTTACTGAGGAAGGTGCTAACCTGCTTGTCGCTTGCAATTCTAAGCTTGCTGACTCATTCGCCTGGACAATGCATATTTTAGGGAATTGTTCAATTTGCTTTGGCCTCTGCATTGATGCTTTTACTGTGCCTAACAGCATGGGTATTTTGGCTTGAATACTGGACTGGGCTGCATTCCCTGCAACTGCAGCCAATTGGGCTCAATCTCTGAGGACTGTAGCGATGGTGGGCATTGTCGCTGTGTGCCAGGGGTGAGTGGAGAGAAGTGTGACCACTGCGCACACGGCTTTTATGGATTCCAGGACGGTGGCTGCACACGTAAGTGTTAAAACTATTTTTGGCAGTACATAGTGAAAGTAATACTTTCCTTTCAGTTTACAGGAATAGTATTTTTTTAAATTCATTCATGGGATGTGGGCGTCGCTGGCCAGGCCAGCATTTATTGCCCATCCCTAATTGCCCTCGAGAAGGTGGTGGTGAACTGCAACTTCATTTGTGTAATTGCATGAAAAAAAGGAGCTATATCGTCCCATGAGGTTGTATCGGTATAATATCAGTGTAGGGCAGATAGCTCTGAATACACACTGGAATAAATCGTTCATTAAATCCATGCCGTTATCTGCAAGGCAGGCAATGGCTGCTCCTTAGGGCAGATTCTCACATAAAGGGGAGCCAATTAATTGAAAGTCAATTGATCTAATTTTTTTCAATTTTGTCCCTTTCTGCTCTGATGCTTGTGTACAATTCCATGAAGGCTGCTTTCTCTCTAGTACCTCACAGAAGCATCCATTTTTTTTGACTGTGTGAGGTTGCTGTCAGTAGACTATTCTGCCCTACAGCCCATCAAAGTCAAGGCTACTCGTCCTCACTTGGCACCTACACACAAGAGTTTTCTAATGGCATTGTTGCAGAGTGATCAGGAGCTGGCACTCTGGCTGATATTTTCCCTTGTCTAGCCCAGGGACATTGAAGCCCGAGCTAACTCAGCATAGGCTAGAGCTCTGTGTCAGCTGTGGCTCAGTTAGTGGCATTCCCACTTCTGACTCAGAAGGTTCTGGGTTCAAGTCCTGCTCCAGGGCTGAAGTGCCATAGTTGAGACCAATACTCCAGTGCAGTACTGAGGGAGTGCTGCACTGTCAGATGTGCTGTCTTTTAGATGAGACTTCAAACTGAGATATCCTCTTGGATGGATGCAAAAGATCCCATGACAATACTTTGAAGAAGAACAGGGGAATTATTCCCTGGTGTCCTGACTAATATTTACCCTTCAAACTGTCTCATGCTGTTTCTACATTACAGTAGTTCAAAAGTATTCCATTGGCTGTATAGCACTTTGAGACAACTAGTGGTTGTGGCAGGGGCTATATAAATGCAAGCCTTTCTTTAGGCTTTACACTTGGTAGCTCCAAAGCCTGCATGGTCCATTGTAACATTAGTCAGTGCCTTTTACCATTGTCCCATCAACTGAGCTTGTTTGATTTCCTTCTAACAGACAACCCTGAAACCAGCTGTGCAGTATTATTGTACAAATGCTCACCATGTTCTTACTAAATTGCTGTATATTAACAGAGGCATTAAATCATTTAAATTAACCTGGTTAATACCTTTTCAAATAAAGGCACTAATGCCTGTGTAACAATATCAGACTGAAAAATTTGATATACCCACATGTAAAATTCATACAATAGTATTGTCCAGCATAATTTATGAAATAATGGTACTGAATATTGTTGCATTGGGTAGTAGTATTCCCTGAAAAATAAGTGGTTTCACAGAATTTAGTGCTGAATTTTGAAGTAAAATATGTTTCATGAATATTTTTGACAAATGCAGAGTGCAAAACCCTTTCCTACAAAATCTCAATATTTTACTTTGCTATAGCTTGTGACTGTGCTCACACTCAGAACAATTGCGCAGAGGATTCTGGCCAGTGTATCTGCCCACCCCACACTGAGGGGGCCAAATGTAAATACTGTGAAGTCAACTACTGGGGCCATGACCCTGAAAGTGGATGCAAGGTATAGTTAGCGGCAGCAAGGCGTTGATCTAACTTCTGTTCTTGTGATGCTCCTTTTATCAGTACTACTTTTATAATCCTTTTGATCTGTCAAAATAGCTATCAGTAGATATTATCAACTATTATTTCCTTCAGGCATGAGTGAACGACTAAATGAAATGGCTTGTTTAGTATCAGTTGTTGGTACTGGTACAGCCGCTAAACTGCCCAGATTGAAGAAGCCGATAATGATTAGAAACTGGACTGTAAATTTTTTTCATTGGTTCAAGCTGCCTACAATGGTTCTCTTTTACATTTGTTACCTAGGGCAGGATTTTGGCCCTGATATTGGGGTGAGAGTAAGGCGGGCTGGTGGTATCTGGAGCATGGAGGCTGCCTGGAGGCGGCCTCCCGGTGGCAGCCCGATTGGGGGGATGGTCAGCACTCCGTGAAGACTTTGAGGCTCTGCCCTGCCGACCTGACCACAGCTCTGGTCACAAGCTACCCTAGGAAGGGGCTCCCCCTCCACAATGATGGTCCAGCAGCTGTGGCTGTTTTTTACTTCTAAAGTTTTAAAAGTGCTGAGAAGTATCTCAAGATGGAGGAGCCCTCTCTCCCCCTTACCTGCAACAGCAGGCTGCAGCTGCTTCCAAGCTGGAGGGCCTCCTGTTGGTCCTCCAGCTTCGAGAGCCTGTCAGCCCTCCTTAATTGGATGGCAAGCATGCCCTTTGGCCACCAATTGTCCCATCCTAGCAAAGTCAATCTCAGGTAACTGCTGCCGACACAGTGCGGGATCGGGACCCACATTTGACCCCAATGTTGGGGTCCTGACCTGAAATGCAAGAACCCGCCCCTAGTTCTCGACCCCTATGAGAATCAGATTACGTAGTTAATTACACAGAATCAGAATCAGTATACAGGGATAATCTGTCAAGAATCTATACTCAAAGAGAGCTAGGTCTGGAGATAAGGGAACAGCACTGTCACCCTGATTTCTGTGAGCATGGATTCCTACTCGGAGGGTGGATTTGTCAAATTAATCCTTATACAATGTGGATTAAGATCACACACATTGCAGGCTTCCTCTTCCTCCATTTTAATTTCCTTTTAACAGCCCAAATGCTAGAAGTTTGCTATATTGAGTATCGCATTATGTTTAACAAAGTTATTAACCAATGTCATTCTAATGTGAAACAGCCATGATCTTTATGAACTCTTTGTGAACTTATTACTGTTAATGTTGTGAGGGTTTGCTTTTGTGAGGAAATCATAAGCTTACAACACTATAGACCCAGTTCTCAAACCTGCACTCACCACTAGTGAGGTTTCCACAATGGAAGCAGAATATTGGAAAATTAACCCAACTAACTGTTGCACTTGGAAGTGATATTAAGTAACTTTGCCTCAAAATCTGTTTTACTAGTTAGCATACTTCTTTACCTCAGGAACAATGAGTTAGATTTTAGCTTTTGCGTGGTTACCCACCTATGCTGGAAGCGAAGAAGCTAGGGAAATTTCGAAGCTTAGGCCTCATTTAAACGGTCTTCCTTGCCTGTACCAGACTAATACTGGTCAGACTGTGTGTGGCGCACACATCACACAGTTACCCTCGAAAACGGCAGTTAGGGTCCAACTTTATGTCACAGGGCCCTGATTTTCCCCTTAAAGGACCCACCACCTGAAGGAGTCTGGTGCTTCAGCCATCCAAATGATAGGACAGAACGTCACTGTTAATGGGGAGGGAAGACTGCTGAAGCCATTTTGAGACCATTTGCGCCTTGTTGACGGTGATTAGACCTAGTTGAAATTGATCCGAGCCATTTCTTAGAAATTAGTAACTTCTACCCTGGATTGATGTCCATCAAAGATTACAAACCATCATGCAATAGTAAAAGACAAACCATTAAACTACAACTTGTAACAATTCAAGTTGTTTACTTTTCTCTTACAAGAAAGCAAGCCACCATGCAGTGTCCTGTAGTAATTATGATATGATCCTGTTAGGGACTGTTAACTTTAAAAAGAGAATGTTGAATTGATATTGCTGGAAGTATTACGCCACAAGATTTCACATTTTAAACAAAAACGTTACTGTATAAGAGTTAAATAAAGCAAACATTCTAACTTAACATTACAATTTGAAAACGCTTATACTTTAAACTCTAAACCTCGACATAACACTTCTGTTTGACTGTTACTTCCACCTCAAGAGTTCCTCTATGCATTACAGGATTTTGGCAGTTTGTTCACTTCTCTTGTGACCAATCCAAAGTGTACCACAGCGCTTAGGAATTCACTTTGATTCCTTAGTTTCTCAGCTATCTTCTAAGGTATTAGATCTCCTGGGGATTCTCCCTCTACCACCCGGTTAGGCAAATCCGCCAGTTCTCATCCAACACCTCCTGAAGCTGTAATTCCCAGCTTGAGCATGGGCTTCACTCAAACAGAAACACCCCTGGTTCCCGATGGCCTCTTTGCTCCTGAGCCCAGCTGCTCCCAAAGCCAACTGCTTTCTCTGTGACCAATTTTTTGACTGTCAGCAAGCACCCAGAAAAAAAAACCTTATCAAAAGGCATTTCCCTGCATCATATATCTCCATAGCATGTGGTACATGTGGGATGTCCCAGATAGCAATATCAGTTAATTACCTCCAACCCCCAAAACATCTGTTTGATTTGTGATACTCACATGAATAACTGATATTGCTAACAATGACTGAGCAGTCTGTTCTAGACCTTTTGTTTCCAACTTCCAACTAAACAAGCCCACCTGCTGTTTTATAGCTCTCACATCTCTAACTCTGTCTCTGTAAGCACTCATGGAGAACTTTGAACTTTAAATCTTGGGTGGTTTGCAACCTTTAGAAATTCTTACAGCTTTACATTTAATTCCCCAGAACTAAAAGTGACCCCTCTAAAATATTAATACAAACCATGAACCAGGTGATCGTAACAGTGGTGAAAAACTTATGACCTGCACTTAGAGAGATATATTTTTGACTGTTAGAAAAAGTCAGCTTAAGTATAAAGTAGTTTTGAATAACGGGAAAAACACCCCATTGTCATAATCAAAATAATCAATAATCAAAAGGACGACTGGCTGAAAACAGGTATTGTTTAACTGGGAATTCCCTTAATGCCACTTGTTATCGAAATAAGGCTTATTGTAAAGACTAATCAGTACGAAATGTTTAACTTTCTTTTAATTCACAAATGTTCCCAAATGTTTTGTAGTTGCTCTTCAATTTACAATCTAAGGACGCAATGAAAACACATTTGCACATCATCTCAATTAATAGGAATATGGAATAGGCCATTTAGCCCCTCAAGCGTGTTCTGCCATTCAATGAGATCATGACTGATCTGCTATCTAATGTCATACATGCGCTTTGCCCTATATCCCTTAATGCCATTGACTAACGAAAATCTATCTATCAATTAACACTTGATTTTGCACCAATTGCCATTTGTGGAAGAGAGTTCCAAATTCTATCAGCCTTTGTGTGAACAAATGTTTCCTAATTTCACTCCTGAAAGGTCTAGCTCTAATTTTTAGCCTATGCCCCCACTCCTAGACACCCTAACTGGTGGAAATAGTTTCTCCCAATCCAACCTTTTTAATATCTTGAGAACTTAGATCAAATTACCCCTTGGCCTTCTAAATTTCAGGGAATACAATTCTAGTTTGTTTAATCGCTCCTGGTAGCCTAACCCTTGGAGTCTACGCTGCACTCCTTCCAACATAACCAGAATATCCTTCCTAAGATTTGGTGCCTAGAACTGCTCACAATACTCAAAAAATTATTTTTCTTCATTTTTGTGCAGTCTTGTAACTGTAGTGAAGTCGGTTCTGTTGGTCTTCAGTGTGATGGAATGAGTGGTCACTGCCCCTGCAAAAAAGAGTTCAGTGGAGAAAAATGCAACAAGTGTGCTATTGGCTATAGGGACTACCCGCAATGCACTGCTTGTAAGTGTGATCCCAGTGGTACCAGACCTGGAAAATGTGATCTGACCCAAGGAGTTTGCAGCTGTGAGGAACACACTGGGCTTTGTCCCTGTAAGGTACACCATCATTTATATAACTATATACTTGAATAAGAATTATAACTTTATTCTCCTTCTATCACACCTCCTTCCACAGTTCTAATTTTCTCACATTCTTTTGCATCATGTGTTTCTCTCAAGAAAGGCAGCAAATAACTTGTCTCCAGTTTTCTGATAATCTGTTATTCTACATTTGACCCTGTTCTACCACCCGCAGTATAGCTGCAGAATGAGTTGACCTCTGATTTTTAAGCGTTTCCCTATGCGGTAGAGGACTTTGCCAGATGCTAAGCTGAGATAAGGAACTCATCAGTTGGGTGGGAACCTGAATTATACCACATATTCCTTGCTAATATGCAAGTGAAGCAGTGGTGATGGCTGGGTGCATCCACTGCACTATGGAGTTAGAGGTTTAAAATCCAAATCCTGCTGTGTTGTTGCTACTGAGAGGTCTGGCTCTCATTCAGCAGATGATAAAAAATCAGGGGGAGAGTCTGTCCAGCTACTGTCGTGCACCTCAGGTGGATGAATAGAGTCCTGGCAGCAGGTCACCATCCTGCTTTGTGACAGAACGTGCATGAACTAGCAAGATCAGGAAAGCAGCAATTTGATATGTTCAAAATATACAATTGAGGATCGTAACTTTAAAAAAAAATCTATACTTTTTTATATTATTTTGAAAGCACTTGTTTTGGAAGGAGATTTGCAAAATATTAAAGCAGTCTAAATGTTTACATTCTTCGTCTGACAGTCTGTTCCTCTTTCCTACTTCCATACTGTGTGAAAATAAAGCCTCATTGCACCATCTCCTACTTATTTTTACCAGGACCTCAAGATTCATAGAATTACATAGAATGAACAGCAAAGAAACAGGCCATTCGGCCCAGCTGTTCTATGCTGGTATTTATGCTCCACACAAGCCACCTCCCACCCTTCTTCATCTGACCCTATCAGATTAACTCTGCTAGTTGGCCCTAGTCTACTACAATTTACAAGCTTTAAAAACCCAGGCTTCTTTTTTGCCCCTTTCAATTCTCAGTGCCGATCTTCATCTAGCCCCAGCATTTTACCCTGGCAACGGGGTTCTGGCGGTGGGCTGGAAGGCAAGTGGAAACCCTGCCTTGGCCCTCTGCTTGGACTGCAGATGCAATTTCACGGTGTGCAGCCATTTAACTGCCTGTCGTTGTGGCAGCCACCCCTTTAAGGGACAAGTTCCCGCCTCCAGAGCTGCCGGCCAATCAGAGGGCCAGTAGCTCTGCACTACCAGCAGTGCTACTGGGAGCAGTGGCCACTGCTGGCATTGCAAGAGGCCTGCAGTGCCAAAGATGTCAGAGTCCTTGCGACACAGGCAAGTAGGGTTGGGGTCGCCGGAACGAGTTATGCAGGCCCTGGCGAGGAGGTGGTGGGAACGTTGGTGAGGGTAGGGAGGGTCTTGCTACAGGGGTGGCCATCACTGCTGGGGGGGGGGTCTTCCAGGGGGCCATGGATTATCCCTAGAGGAGGGACACCCCCCCCCCCCTCCCCTCCCACAGCCCACTAGGAGGGCACCAGGTCTCACCTGGCAGTGTCTTCACTCGGCAGTGGACACCTGCGACTTCAGTAAAATCAGACCAAAGGTGGGAAGCTGTCCTTAAGTGGCCATGAATTGGCCAATTAAAGGCTTCAATTTTCCAGGGGCATCCCCGCCCCAGACAAAATGGCATAGGGCCAGGGACAATGTCAGGCATGCCACCCAATGTTACCTCTTGCCATTTTTTTGTGCCCCCATGCGTCCATTCCTGTTTCCGAGGGGAGGGTAAAATACTGCCCTTAGATTTCTTAATTTACAAAACAATGGAGTGGAAACCAGCAGAATAATGAATGAAGTTTGCGATGTATTGTATCAAAGCAGCTCCTTCCAATCATAATGCAGTCTGTCATTCTGAATATATCGCAAGTAATAAAAACATATACCCTCATTTTAGGAAAGTGTTTCTGGTGTTCGTTGCAATGAATGCAAACCTGGATCGTTTGCTCTCAGTCTCCATAACCCAGCTGGCTGCAGCCAATGCTACTGCTCTGGAGTGTCTAATTCCTGCTCAGAGCTCCAAGGATTGGTCAGGATTCCTGTAAGAAAACCTTCATAACCTACAAGTAAAGATAGACCTGTGCAAAGTACCTCTCACAAAGAAAAGCATTTTAAAATTTATTCCTGTAGAAAATTGAAACATTGGCTAAAATATTGATAGTTTAAGAGTAATGGTAGCTTACATTGGTGGACTCATTAAAAAAAGTAATGGGGTTTTTGACTTTGGTTAATGTTATATTATTAAATCACATAAACGTTGGAAAGGTGTGAAATAGATTGAAATAGATACTTATAGTTCACTGGTAATGGGTAATGTGATAAGTCACGAGAGGTAAACCAGTGAGCTGTGTAGATCACTCTTGGCTGTGAAATGTAAATGTCGTTTTCAAAAAAATTCTGTACGTTATATTTACATATGTAAATTATTTGTACATTTTATTTTAGCAAGAAATTATTTGACTTTTAGAAAGGTTGTTTAATTTTTATCACTGAAGATAGTTGAGCTGAGTAAGATGCTGAAAATTCAGATAATTAACCATGGCAGTACGAATAAAAACTATTTTACTCTAGTCAGTGAAATATCATTTTAGATTGCAGTGGGAAAGCTTAATTTATCACTTGTTGTAGAAGCAGATGTAGAAATGGCATATGAAAACTACACTGAAGAATAACCAATGTGAAAAAGATTAATAATTATTAATACTGGTTACGCTCAACGTTAGGATAACATTACGTCTATGTCTATGTAGCTGACCCTGACTCCCAACCAGCTGATCATGCGTGTTGTCAGCCAAGGCAGTCTGACTGGTACGACAGAGGGCGTCTTCTCTCAGCCCCCAGAGACCTTGCTGGATGCTGCACTGGTACACAGGCACCTCCAAACAGAGCCGTATTACTGGTCACTACCTGCCCAGTTCACAGGAGATAAGGTGAGAGAAGCAGGTGCAAACTAAATGAGAAGATAAATGATACTGGGCATTAAATTCCTGAAGCCTACTGCAAAAAAGTCAGTGAATTAGTGAAATGTGGCAAATAGCAATAAGACTGCTATTTTTATATATATATATAGAGAGAGAACTTGCATCCTTTTATTGTTTTTTAATCTGGAGGCAGCTATATAAAGTTAACAAAGTGACTTCTATGATCCTGGAGTTAGAGAAATCCACCTTGTCAAGTAGATGCATCCCATATCCGAGAACCATAGCTTTGCCACCAGAAGATATAAATGACTGCCCTTGAGATCTGAGCCTGTGGTACAGACTAGCAGAGCAAGTTGCACATCTGTGGACAGATGCGTAAAGTTCCAGATATCTCATATGTCGGGCTGGTTACACTGTTTATTTCAGGAGTTACAAACATGGCTTCTCCAGGAGCAACCCTGCCAAAGAGGTTTTTCTTGTGGACATTTATTGCTCGTCCAGATTAATGTAAATTGTAAAGTTCTTGCAGTTTTATAGGCCATTTTGTTAAAAGAAACTCTGCCCTAAGAGCAGCTGTACTGCTAATTAACAGTTATAAAAGTAAACCAATAAAACAATCTACTCTTGTTTCAATAATTTTATAGAGGCGTTGTTTTTGAATCTTCACACTCTTCCTTTGGAAAATAGTGGAAGGCCGATTAACAAGCTGCTCCTTCCATGCTGTAACTATCTTTGTGCCAGCTGAAAGTGTAGTTGGTTAGTCTGTTTGTAGCCCAATGAGTGATCCTTAAAATGAGCACTGGGGGCCACCACCAAAACAGTATGATCTTTAAAAAGTACTTACCTGAATGTAGAGCCGTGAAGTAGGAGAATTCTCTTTGTGATTCGTTGCAGTACCAAAGACCAGCGTAGCACTCTCTCAATTATCCCTATCGCTTCTGATCATGCGCCTCCCGCCCGATCATACTCCTCCCTCCTGATCACTCCTCCCTCCTGATCACTCTTCCCTCCTGATCACTAGCAAAAATCTATTGGTCTCAGATTTAAAATAATTAATTGAGCTGGCATTTGCTGCTTGTATTTCCCTTTGAGGGGAATTTTATGCTTCGACCCCGCAGCGACATTGTTAGTGGGGAGAGCATAAAATCAGGTGGGTGGTGGGGGGTTCCCACCACCATTCACCTTCCCGTCGCCACCCAAATTTAAGTCCAGGGCGGGAAGGCCTGTGGACAGCCGTCCCACCCATTGCCAAGTGAGGCCTTTAAGTAGGCAATTAATGCCCAATTAAGGATCTCATCCTGCCACTGGGCCTGTTGCCGCATGGGGAGCACACCAAGCAAACCTGTGTGCATTACTTGCCGGCTCTGGGTGGGGGTAGAGGGGGAGGGGTACCTTGTTAAAAGGCACAGCGCCTGATCAAGGGACCTGACATTGGGAAGGGGGGGACCCGCTGAGAGCCACCCCCCGGCCCTTGCTGCTGACCCCCCCCCCCCCACACCCTCTCCCCCACGACCCCCCCACCCTGTGAAACCCCTCCCACCCTGACTCACCTGTGGCCTGGGTCTAGCACCTCTGGTGAGTCCAGTGCTGGCAGTAACCGCGGTGGCACTACTCAGTTAAAGAGCCTCTGGCCTCTGATTAGCCAAGAGCTCTCAGCAGATGGGACTCCCATTGCCGAGGTCCTTAATCCCGGGGCAGGCTCACCATTGTCCACTTAAGTGCTTAATTGACACGTAATGTGATGGGTCTTCCCCAGAGGAGGCGACGCGGGGCTCTCACCGATGCTTCAGCTGGTGGCCAAGACCCCTGACTCCCAGATAAAATACTGGCCTTTGTGTGAAGTGTTCCCTAACTTCTCTTCTGAACTGTTTAGCTCTGATTTTAAGGTTACGTCATTGTCCTAAACTCCCCACCAGAGGAAATGTTTCTCTCTATCTACCCTATCCATTCCTTTCAAAGTCCTAAAATCTCAAAACAGATCTCCCCATAATCTTCTACATTCCAGGGAATGCAAGCCTAGTTTATGTAATCTCGTCTCATAGTTTAACTCTTGGATTCCTGGTAACATTCTGGTGAATCTGCACTTCACACCTTCCAAGGCCAATATCTCCTTTCTAAGGTAAGTTGTCCAGAACTGTGCACAGTACGGTTACATGTGACCTAATCAGGGCTTTGTATAGCTGTAGTAAAACTTCTTGTTTATATTTTAGCTGTCCCGATATAAAGGGTAACATTCTATTAACCTTTTTGATTAATATTGTCTTTAAGCACTACATTTTAGTGATGTGTGTACATGGACCCCTAAATCCCTTTGGACCTACACTGTTCCTAGTTTTTCATAATTTAAAAAATACTCAGATCTATCTTATTTTTGTAAATGTAAATGTGGCCCAAGGCTCAGTATCAGGTGTGTCTTGGGCCTGCCTACCTGTTGCCAACCTCACAATTTCAATGATATTGTGTTTATGCTCTGTGCAGTGGTCACAGTTAAATATCCTACAAACTTAAACCTCATTGGCCTTGAGATGTTAATAATCCTTTTTCTACAGCTTTTGGCTTATGGAGGAAAACTGAGATATGTAGCTGCATTTTATGCTCACAATGGCTCTGGAAACGTAAACCTGGAACCTCAGATTCTACTGAAAGGAGGCCACGGCAGCAAAATGGTAATTTACAGGAGCATCCCAACTCCTGCAAATGGACAGCAAATCAGGCGTGAGATTGACCTGACTGAGGTACGTCAAGTGCCAACTGAGCTGAACTACTAGAATTTGTTTTCTAATCTTCATTGCTTGTATTTTATTTCAATATGTGCAAGTTAAGATACATTTTAGAAAATAATTAATAATTGAAAGCTATTTAACATCTATCTACTTATTAATCACTTTTAATAGTGTAAAAGTTTTACTGCAAGCATTTCCATAGACGTTCACAGCACAGAAGGAGGCCATTAATTGGGGCTGAAATTGGACATGGGCAGAGAAGCAGCATCACTTCAGTCACCTGTTATAGGCCCCTGATGGTCAGTTCCATTGGCTTCAATAAAGCTGAATATCAGGAGGGTCTTATAATAGGCGACTGCTATAATTCTGCCTGTTTTGCATTTCAGCCCAAGTCCAATTTCATCCCTTTTGTTTCTTGTGCTGGCTCTTTGCCCATCTTGTCTGTGTCAGGACTTTTCTATAGCAATCCTATTTCTTGGCTCCCTTTCCTTAGGCCTGTATCTTCTCCTGCTTTAAGTGTTTACCTAATTTTCCCTTAAGTGGTACAATGGCCTTTGCCTCAACCACTCAGCAAAGTATTCCATATTTTTAACAGCTCTCTGTGTAAAGATATTTCTCCCACTCTTTTAATGACAGTGTTTCACTTCCTGTTGACCTTCGCACGTCCAGCTCAAGGGCCATGCTTCAGGCTCACATTGTAATTGGTGCTAATTTCTGTATCACCGTATTCCCCATCTCAATTCAAATTTTTTCAGCTGATTTGCTAATATGCAAATTTTTTTTCTTTGGGATTGAAATTCAATTAAAACATCTTCTGCCTGACTTGCTAATGTGCACTTTTCTTCATTGTGATTCAAAATTTAATTGAAACCTGACCATATGCAAATTTCTTACAAAGGGGAAGGTGAACCAATCCGGTAGCTCAAGATGCCTTTTCAGGAAAAGAAAGTTGTCTGTCAGTTTTCCCATCAGCCTCTCGACAGCAGCTAGGAAGAAAAACATTCAGAGCATAAGTGACAGATAAAAATGTTTCAGAACTTACTTAAAACTTACCCACAAAATTGACCAACTTCTGCTTTGAACACTGAGGCTTAACTTCATTGTTGGGCCTAGGCCTCAGGCTTGTGGCCCATACCAAACTGCTGTGCACCATTCCTGACCTGTCATAACTCATTTTCATGCCACTCTGACCTGTTCTGTCCAGCCCAACTCAACCCATTCTTGAGCTCTCATGTCTAATTCCCAAGCCTGTAGTTCCAGCCTCACTCCATTCCTACAATTCTCCCCAAGCCTCTGTTCCCAGCCCTTCTGGGAATCTTTTCAGCTAAGCCAGTTTCCAGCTCTAAATACACTTATGTGGTTCATGGCACATGTGTCCCTAATGCTGCCAGATACCAGGCATACCTCCTACAAATACTGACAGACTTGAGGAGTCTCCTTCCACTGTGGCCAGACTCTCCCCAGACTCTGCAGTCCCAGTACCAGCTGAATTTGAACTACTGCCAAAGGCCATTTCCACCATGTGCTGAAAGAGCCTAGAGCTTGTCGTCCCACTGTGCCCCGCCCCCAACACCCACCCACCCTCGGCTGCCACAGTTAGCAAGCAAGGGGCTGATTTTTATTCTAGGTAGCCATCAACTGAATCATGTGCAGAGTAATTGTGGTGCCTATCCAATGTTCTTGGCAAGAAGCCCGAGCCATTTTAATGGTGGGAATGTGAAACTCAGCAGCTGCTTCATGGAGCTGAGCCAGAAGTCGCAGCTTAAATTGGGGGATGCGATCACAGGAAGGGAGGCCCGGAGAAACCAACAGTGGGAAGAAATATTTTTGATGTGTTAGCAGGGGCATTCATGCTCCTCTCTTCTAGGAATGGAAATGTACCAGCCTCGATTTGAACCTAACCCCTTTTAAGCAACCCCCGATTTTACACTTCCTGTAACTTCAACGGATTAGGTTGAAATGAGAGCTGCCATTTTTGAGAGAGGCCTTATGTTAAGGGCCACTGGTTAGGCCATTCTACACCTAGTACCTAGTATCAATGTTCAGAGTTTGTACAGCACATGTTCCGCCTGTTGATATCTGAAAATTACATTGGATTCCTATGTATGTCATAGTGTTTGGAATGTAGATTTTGTAACACTGTATTGCCCTTATGACAAGGATGAATTCTTGGAAGCATCAACTACTTATATTTATGTAGCACTTTTAATGTACTATAATATCCCAAGGTGCTTCACGGGGGCATTATAAAACAAAATTTGACACTGAGCCCCATAAGGAAATATTAGCTCAGATGACCAAAAGCTTGGTCAAAGAGGTAAGTTTTAAGGAAAAAAGTGAGGTAGAAAGGCAGAGAGGTGTAGGGAGGGAATTCCAGAGCTTTGGGTCTGGGAAACTGAAAGCACGGCCACCAATGGTGGAGCAATTAAAATCAGGGATGCTCAAGAGGCCAGGAATTAGATAAGCGCCTATATCTCAGAGGCTTGTGGGATTGGAGGAGATTACAGAGATATGGAGGGGTGAGGCCATGGAGGGAATTAAAAACAAGGATGAGAATTTTAAAATCAAGACATTGCTTGACTGGGAGCCAATGTAAGTCAGTGAGCACAGGGGTGATAGGTAAACTGGACTTGGTGCGAGTTAGGACACAGGCAGCAGAGTTTTGGATAACTTCAAGTTTACTTTAATTTGCAAGCTTTAATGAAGTGCCCACCTGAAAGTGGGCAATTTCCAAACCTGATTGAAACTGGCAGCAGACAGATCAGGGTAGGGAACAGGGTGCAAAGTTAAACATCATGATTTTCAGAGCATGACTGTTCCCAATCCATTTGTGAAAATACAAATTGTTCCCTACATATCCCAACTCTCAGTGCTGTCAAATTCTAAGATCCTTGCTCTGAGACAATCTTAACAGCCTGACCCCAGAAGCTATCAAGTCCCAAAGCCCTCCCCAATGCTGCAGAAGCTCAGAACCTCACTCCAGTGATGCAGATTCCTCATTCATACACCAGTGCTACCAAACTTCAGGGCCACCGAACTGTGCAATGTCCCCCAGTGTTGCAATATGCCAGGTACCGACCTCAAACTAAGTACATTACATTTATCCATTGCTTAAAGGAAGGTAAGAGCTAAAAAGTAAATACATAGATAAGGACCATAAATTAATAATCAAGGCCATTAATTTACACTTTCGATGAAAATCTGAATAGAATTGTGGAATTTGAATTCCAAGCATCCAAGAAAGCCTTGTAGTAAAAACATCATTTGACTTATTCAGTCACCATAGATGAATAACCTTGATACATTTAGCATTACATGGGACCATTGTTATCCTCTAACTTACTGCAACAGTTACTATTTATCAAGTAGGTATTGTGAGTTTTAATTTTTCATAACACTTTTGAATATTAATATTTCACTTATTAACTTATTTTTGGTTCTTGGTTTCTCATTTATTTAATTAAGGATATATAATTAAGCCTACAAAAAAGAAAACACTGGATTATAAGGGGAGAATATAGCTTAATGTTTTTAATGTACTGGCCTATACCTGGCCCTCCAGTTGAACAAAGAACAGTACAGCACAGGAACAGGCCATTCAGCCTTCCAAGCCTGCGCCGATCTTGATGCCTGCCTAAACTAAAACCTACTGCACTTCCGGGGACCATATCCCTCTATTCCTATCCTATTCATGTATTTGTCAAGATGTCTCTTAAACGTCGCTATCGTACCTGCTTCCACCACCTCCCCCAGCAGCAAGTTCCAGGCACTCACCACCCTCTGTGTAAAGAACTTGCCTCACACATCCCCTCTAAACTTTGCCCCTCTCACCTTAAACCTATGTCCCCTAGTAACTGACTCTTCCACCCTGGGTAAAAGCTTCTGACTATCCACTCTGTCCATGCCGCTCATAACTTTGTAAACCTCTATCATGTTGCCCCTCCACCTCCGTCGTTCCAGTGAAAACAATCCGAGTTTATCCAACCTCTCCTCATAGCTAATGCCCTCCAGACCAGGCAACATCCTGGTAAACCTCTTCTGTACCCTCTCCAAAGCCTCCACGTCCTTCTGGTAGTGTGGCGACCAGAATTGCACACAATATTCCAAGTGTGGCCTAACTAATGTTCTGTACAGCTGCAGCGTGACTTGCCAATTTTTATACTCTATGCCCCGACCGATGAAGGCAAGCATGCCGTATGCCTTCTTGACTACCTTATCCACCTGCGTTTCCACTTTCAGTGACCTGTGGACCTGTACGCCCAGATCTCTCTGCCTGTCAATACTCCTAAGGGTTCTGCCATTTACTGTATACTTTCCACCTGAATTAGACCTTCCAAAATGCATTACCTCACATTTGTCTGGATTAAACTCCATCTGCCATTTCTCCGCCCAAGTCTCCAACTGATCCATATCCTGCTGTATCCTCTGACAATCCTCATCACTGTCCGCAACTCCACCAACCTTTGTGTCATCTGCAAACTTACTAATCAGACCAGCTACATTTTCCTCCAAATTATTTATATATACTACAAAGAGCAAAGGTCCCAGCACTGATCCCTGTGGAACACCACTATTCACATCCCTCCATTCAGAAAAGCGCCCTTCCACTGCTACCCTCTGTCTTCTATGACCGAGCCAGTTCTGTATCCATCTTGCCAGCTCACCTCTGATCCCGTGTGACTTCACCTTTTGTACCAGTCTGCCATGAGGGACCTTGTCAAAGGCTTTACTGAAGTCCATATAGATAACATCCACTGCCCTTCCTTCATCAATCATCTTTGTTACTTCCTCAAAAAACGCAATCAAATTAGTGAGACACGACCTCCCCTTCACAAAACCATGCTGCCTCTCGCTAATAAGTTTGTTTGTTTCCAAATGGGAGTAAATCCTGTCCCGAAGAATCCTCTCTAATAATTTCCCTACCACTGACGAAAGGCACACCGGCCTATAATTTCTTGGATTATCCTTGCTACCCTTCTTAAACAAAGGAACAACATTGGCTATTCTCCAGTCCTCTGGGACCTCACCTGTAGCCAATGAGGATGCAAAGATTTCTGTCAAGGCCCCAGCAATTTCTTCCCTTGCCTCCCTCAGTATTCTGGGGTAGATCCCATCAGGCCCTGGGGACTTACCTATCTTAATGCTTTGCAAGACACCCAACACCTCCTCCTTTTTGATAATGAGATGACTGAGACTACTCCCTTCCCTATGCTCATCATCCACCAAGTCCTTCTCTTTGGTGAATACTGATGCAAAGTACTCATTTAGTACCTCACCCATTTCCTCTGGCTCCACACATAGATTCCTTTCTCTGTCCTTGAGTGGGCCAACCCTTTCCCTGGTTACCCTCTTGCTCTTTATATACGTATAAAAAGCCTTGGGATTATCCTTAATCCTGATTGCCAATGACTTTTCATGACCTCTTTTAGCCCTCCTGACTCCTTGCTTAAGTTCCTTGCTACTGTCTTTATATTCCTCAAGGGATTCGTCTGTTCCTAGCCTTCCAGCCTTTACAAATGCTTCCTTTTTCTTTTTGACGAGGCTCATAATATCCCACGTTATCCAAGGTTCCCGAAACTTGCCAAACTTATCCTTCTGCCTCACAGGAACATGCTGGTCCTGGATTCTAATCAACTGACATTTGAAAGACTCCCACATGTCAGATGTTGATTTATCCTCAAACAGCCGCCCCCAATCTAAATTCTTCAGTTCCTGCCTAATATTGTTATAATTAGCCTTCCCCCAATTTAGCACCTTCACTCGAGGACTACTCTTATCCTTTTCCACAAGTACCTTAAAACTTGTGGAATTATGGTCACTGTTCCCGAAATGCTCCCCCTACTGAAACTTTGACCACCTGGCCGGGCTGATTCCCCAATACCAGGTCCATTACGGCCCCATCCCTAGTTGGACTATCTACATATTGTTTCAAGAAGCCCTCCTGGATGTTCCTTACAAATTCTGCCCCATCCAAGCCCCTAGCACTAAGTGAGTCCCAGTCAATATAGGGGAAGTTAAAATCACCCACCACTACAACCCTGTTACCTTTACATCTTTCTAAAATCTGTCTACATATACGCTCCTCTACCTCCCGCTGGCTGTTGGGAGGCCTGTAGAAAACCCCAACATCGTGACTGCACCCTTCCTATTCCTGAGCTCCACCCATATTGCCTCACTGCACGACCCCTCCGAGGTGTATTCTCGCAATACAGCTATGATATTTTCCTTAACAAGTAATGCAACTCCCCCACCCTTTTTACATCCCCCTCTATCCCGCCTGAAGCTTCTAAATCCTGGAACATTTAGCTGCCAATCCTGTCCTTTCCTCAACCAAGTCTCTGTAAGAGCAACAACATCGTAGTTCCAAGTACTAATCCAAGCTCTAAGTTCATCTGCCTTACCTGTTATACTTCTTGCATTGAAACAAATGCACTCAGACCCCCCTCCCGCTGTGCTCAGCAACATCTCCCTGCCTGCTCTTCCTCTTAGTCTTACTGGCCTTATTTACTAGTTCCCCCTCATTTATTTCACTTGCTGTCCTACTGCTCTGGTTCCCACCCCCCTGCCACACTAGTTTAAACCCTCCCGAGTGACGCTAGCAAATCTCACAGCCAGGATATTTGTGCCCCTCCAGTTTAGATGCAACCCGTCATTCTTGTACAGGTCCCATCTGTCCCTGAAGAGATCCCAATGGTCCAGATATCTGAAACCCTCCCTTCTACACCAGCTGTTCAGCCACGTGTTTAGCTGCACTATCTTCCTATTTCTAACCTCACTGCCACCTTTCTCCCGACTGACCATTCTATCAGATTAGGTGTGTTAGTGTGTGGCTGATTGGTGCCTAGCCCTTCCCCCTCCCTGTTCTACCTGCTGGATTTTATAACTAATGAAGCATCCTTCAAGATTTGATATATTTCATTCCCTGTGTAGATTTTTCACATTTCAAAAGAAAAGTGCTTCTGCAGAATTAGATACCTTCAGAGGAACAGCTTCTCTCAATTTGCTGCTTTCATTTTATTTTCTCACCAAAGCTTTGTTCACACTTTCCAAAATGTTTATTTTTGCTTCCAGCTACTGAAAAAGTACAGTTTGGATGGAATCCAACATGCAAATACATGGTGACTATTTAAGTTAGTGTGGTAGAGAACCCCTACATATCGCAGAGGCTGCATTCTACAGCTGTGATGTGAAACAATTACTCCCTCTGAGAAAAAGACCATTTAGATCCACAGATCAATAAGCCTGGAACAGTTAGGCTCTTACAATCCTTTCCTGCAGTTTTTCATTGGATTGAATGTTGTATTTTTTTCACTTCTGGGGAGCATTTGATCCACATCAAAGGTTCCAAGTGCACTAAAATTAATGGCTGCATATGGATTTACGTCTATTTTATGTCAAAAAAATGCGCAATACAAAAATTAATTGCTGGAAGAAGAGCCTCGTAAATGTTGAAGTGTTGATCTGTGAACACTTATTTCAACACTATTAAATAGAGGCCATGAGGAATGTAACTACTGGGTGTAATAAAATCAATGGGCCCAGTTTGTAAGACACTGATCATTAAAGCATGGGTTTTGGAACTATGACGTTTTGCACTGATGTTATTATTGAACCTTTTCTTTCTCAGTTATCTGGTCTTTTTGTCACATCATCTCTTTGAGAAATAGAGTAAAGACTTCATGGAAATGCCTGAATTATTTGTGACATAATGCTTTTTAATGCAGTTTGTGTAGCCCCAAAATTAAGAACTGTGTTCAGGTTTAATCTAAGCCTGTCCAGTGGCTCTGTGAGATAAAATAGATGCTACATTTAGTGTGGAACTAAAGCACACACACCAGAAATGTCCCAGGTTTGATCCTCATCTGTGTTAACTTATTTCTGCTGCGTCAATGGTGTGGACAGTACAGCCGGAGTCGGTATCCATGGACTGCGGAGGAGAAAAGTTAGCCAGGCTTTCCCATTCCTGATCACTTTCTCATAGTTTGTGCTAAAGTGGTCCTTCCCCATGACAAAATAACCTGTTCACACTCCCTCTCTAGGCTCAGACACAGAGAATAACCACTTGAGCAAGGTGCTGAAGCATTATGAAATGTTATGCCAGCAGAAGTCTTAAAAAAGGAAAAAGAAGATGTAGGAACAGGCTAATTTCCACTTTCAGCAGTGGTTGTAAACCTGGCAGTAGTAGATTGACTATCCTGCAGTGGAAAGGGAATCCATGCAGTATGCCAGTCTTCCCTCTGCCAGTTTTATATCCATGCTGAAGGTAAGAATCACCCCTAACTTGTTAAAATCAACTTTAAGAGAGGGGGCTTTAAAAATGTGTCGTGGGCAACTTTTTCTAACCGCTCCTGAATACAAATGCTGTTGTGTACCTTACCAGGTCAACCTTTGCTGAACTTTCTCAAAGCAGTGATGGTCTAACCAGGACAATGTTCAAAAGGAGAACTCGCTTCTCTTTCAGTAGAAAGCTGTTCAGTGATCAGTGGGATGAGCGCTGAGCATTATTTGATCTCTTCTTTTTCATGGTGTTTGAAGTTCCATAATCACCTTTTATTTTGACAGCATGACTGGAAGTATTTCAATGCAGTCTCTGACAAACCCGTCACACGTGCTGACTTCATGTCAGTGCTCAGCAACATCGAATACATCCTGATTAAAGCTTCCTATGGCACTGGGCTCCAGCAGAGCAGGTAAAGAATATAATTAAGTAGCAGTGAATTAGAAGTATGGATATATTTTCTATGTTGTGTTTTTTTTTCCAAGATGATAGTTTTCAGTGTAAAGCAAAGAAGGAAATGGAAATTGTCACTTGTGCAATTAACGAAAAAGCTATTGTGTACATGACTTAGGATTCACTGTTACCATCACTAGTAAATAAATCACTTAAAAATATTTTGTTGTACCAAATGCAGAGTCGTACAGGGAGAATTAAAATTGGAATTGCATGATTTGAATGAGGGCATAGAGCAGCAGTTATCACTGCTTGACTATCACAAAGTCGACATTTATATATAAACTATAATGTAATAATGTGCATTTATTGTACTATCAATATAATCCTTTTCAGTCAGGGCCACTGGCGGGTTCAGCTGATCAAAACCTTTGACCTTATAATGAACCGATGGTTCACAACAAATAAATCGATCAAACTGAGATAAAAAGAAACTCTACAAATTTTGGAAACCCAAAATAACACATAAAGCGCACGGTGGGTTGAATTTAGTCTTCCCATCAGCGAGCCTGGAATAGGCGGAGTCACTGCTCCTCATGTGTAGTGGGCCCACTGAAATCACAGGACGGGTGGCCAATTATAATAATGGATGCACACAGCCCAGCCAATTACGTGACGGAAGCGGGATTCGAGGCACGGAATTCGGCGTCAGGTGATTCTGGAGCGGGTGTTGTTGCCATATTTAAAGTCCTGCTAGCCCTTCTTTCACTGCTGCTTTTGAGTCATACATTGTTTGCTGCTGAAACTGGTGCTGGAATGACTCCTGGACCCTCCACCCGCCCCATAAAGGACACCATTGGATGGTAGAGGTAAGACATCGCGTGGCCCCACCATTTAGCGATGCCTCCCTGGAGATTCTCCTCCAGAATGCCAGGGAAAGGTGAGAGATCCTCTTCCCATGGAAGGCAAGAAGAGGCCCTCCCATCTGACCAAGCAAGCCTGGATGGAGATTGCTGAAGAGGTAAGCATGCATGGGCTCACCTCCCAAACATGGGTCCAGTTCAGGAAGAGAGTCAACGACTTCCTTTGTTCTGCCAAGGTTAGTGCTACATAGCTCACTCCTCTTTGGGGATTGCATGTGGCTACATGGGAGGCAGTGCAAGATGTGGAGGGAGGCACCACAAAGACGTCAGCAAAGGAGGTTAGGCATCACCACATCATGCCAGATGCCCTGAGAGCTGACGTGGGGATGGGCCATATAGGAAACTCCAGCAGGGGATGAGGGGCTGCCAGTAGCACACCTGTCCTGTAGCTATACCTACAAAGTATTACTATCTCCCTCTTTCCACTTGCAGTACAAGCAGGCTAATAAAAACAGGGAGACCTCTAGGACTGGCAGAGGAACTGCAGCCATATGGCCTCTCTCAGCAGCTGGGAATGAAGCACTGCAGTTAACAGGGAACCAGGACGGCCAGTCAATAGCAGATTGTGGGACTGGAGTCTCTGCACAAGAGAGTCTTCAATTGGCATCCAAGACACTTCTGGAGATTCACTTCACACATGGATTACATGACGAGATCTACACATCCTAACCCACACATGTTTGTGTTCTCTCATGCAGGTCGGCCTCCTACATCAGAAGGGGGACAGCAGTCAACCTCTGGGATGAACAGTCAGAGGACGCACCATCTCATGACTCTCCTGCACCTTCCACCAGCGCAGATACTTTCACCTCGGTGGGTTTCCGCTCGGCTTTAGTATTAGGGTCACAAACTGGTGAAAGCACCACACATGCGCCTGAATAACTGATGGAGGCTGAGACAGCCGGGGCCTCTGACAATCGGAGGACTGTGGATGGCCAGGCCCATGTTGAGCCCCAGGCTGATGACGAACCTCTGGTGTCGACAGTACACGGAATGCTAGAGTTGCAAAGAGAGTTAAGGCAACATCTGGCAGAGATGCCGGAGGCCATGCGCAGCCATGAGCGGCCATGAGGTTGGAGGAGTCCATCCATGCCATGACTACTGCTGTGTTTCAGGCCTGTGAGCGCATGGCTTCATCCAGTGAGAGGTTGACGACCCTCATGGAGAGCCAGATCCTACAAATGCGCGCAGACCTGCACATCATTGCCTTGACCATGAGCGCAACGCAACAGTGGTAAGGTGCGAGAAGGGCAGGGCACCTGGAATCTTCTCCAATTCCTCGACCTTCACTGATAGGCAGGGAGGTTTAACTGGGCCTTGAAAGGGAGGAGGAGAGGCTGACCTCCACAGCTGGGGACTTCCCTCAGGGTGCTCTGAGTGTGGACAACAATTCCTCAGTCCCTCCGCCAGTGAGCACATTTCCAGTAGCCATGATGCCTGATGAGAATCCTTCCCCTATGCAGGAAACCCTCAGGCGGCCGGGGCCCTCCAGGCCTCAGGCAGCCAGAGGATGGCCGCCAAAGTCATCACAGGCCAAGGAACAGCTTGAGCAGCAGCCTGCCTCCAGCCTATCGCATGGGTCACACCTCATAGAAGCTTTCGAAAATGTATAAAGAAAACCACCTATACACACTTGGGGCTTCAGGGGTGTTTGACATGTGCCATTTGTGTTGTGTTGCACAGTTCTTTTGTTATTGAAGTTAACATTCATTGTGGAAAATGCTTATTCTTTCATGCCTTAATTGTGAGATGCTGAATTCACCCTTCCCCCACTTAGTGGCTGCCAGTGTAGGCACAGCCCTTCTTTGTTAAGCATCTCCCATGGGCCGTAGCGTGTGGTTAAGCTGGACACTAGGCACAGAATACAAATAGAAAGGAGGCGACAGACTGAATCCATTGAGGTGAGTCTTTGTTGATTTCTCTTTGAGAGGCCATCATGGTGGCTGGAAGCAGGTAAGTATGAGATTGTCTCTTGCCTCCCTGGCCCATCGCTCAATGTGCCTGGCCTACACTGCAACGGGTTCAAGATCCAGTGCTGCCCACTCATCTCCCCCCTCCGCGTCCTCCTCATCGGTTTTGGAGTGGTGATCAATCAAGTCCAAAGACAGGGTGTATGAGACTCATGCCAGCTGCAGTAGGCCTCCAGAGCACTGTCTTTGCAGAGACAAAGTTACCTTGACATCTTTGCCTTTGCTACTCCTCGGCTTACATGCTAATGGCCTTCAGTGCCCACCCTTGCTGATAGCCAACCCTCTCACCTGATAGTATGGCCACCGGTGTCGACCACCCAAGACTGAGCCCTCTCGCTCCTGCTACACGAGACCAAGCGCACCCATGCCAACCTCGCAAGACCAAGCCCACCCATGCAGAGTGCACAGCACTGCAGGCCGACAATGGCCTCTGCTCCCCCCCTCTTCCCCGATCCATCGCGGCATTGAGGTCTCACCTCGATTCCGCCAGCTTTCAATGGGGATTTGAAGGCACGCGAGGGCCATCTGCCATCCACTTAATCTATGACTCTATAAGTGCTGAAAATGGGAATAGAATAGTTAGGTGCTTGATGGCCGGCACAGACACGATGGGCCGAAGCGCCTGTTTCTGTGCTATATAACTCCATGACTGTAATCCAAGCCCCCCATTGAATCGTGGTCAATTGCATGCAAATGTATTATAGCTAACTATTTAACAATTTAAGTCGCAGTCCTGTTGCATTGGACGGCATTGCCACCACCTTGGAGCTTTCCCTCGCTGACTAAATCCGGAACCGACGTCACAAAGTCAAATTTCTGGACAGACACCTCCGACGTTATTCTCTGACCTCCCATGGCGACATTCCTGCTCCAAACGGGCTCACTAAATTCAACCCAAGAGTATCTCACCATAGGACATATGCACAGGAATACTTGTTACAACAAGTATTGGACCATGGGAATGCTTATGGCTTTGCCCTTTGAGGTGACAGTGCAAATGGGAGGGGGTGGCGTAGTGGTATTGTGACTGGACTAGTAACCCAGAGACCCAGGGTATTGCTCTGGGGACATGCATTTTAATCCCACCAGGGCAGAAGGTGGAATTTGAATTCAATTAATAAATCTGCAATTAAAAGCTAGTCCCCTTGTTTAAGAAGGGTAGCAGGGATAATCCAGGTAATTTTAGACCGGTGAGCCTGACGTCAGTGGTAGGGAAGCTGCTGGAGAAGATACTGAGGGATAGGATCTATTCCCATTTGGAAGAAAATGGGCTTATCAGTGATAGGCAACATGGTTTTGTGCAGGGAAGGTCATGTCTTACCAATTTAATAGAATTCTTTGAGGAAGTGACAAAGTTGATTGATGAGGGAAGGGCTGTCGATGTCATATACATGGACTTCAGTAAGGCGTTTGATAAGGTTCCCCATGGCAGGCTGATGGAGAAAGTGAAGGCGCATGGGGTCCAAGGTGTACTAGCTAGATGGATAAAGAACTGGCTGGGCAACAGGAGACAGAGAGTAGCAGTGGAAGGGAGTTTCTCAAAATGGAGACGTGTGACCAGTGGTGTTCCACAGGGATCCGTGCTGGGACCACTGTTGTTTGTGATATACATTAATGATTTGGAGGAAAGTATAGGTGGACTGATTAGCAAGTTTGCAGACGACACTAAGATTGGTGGAGTAGCAGATAGTGAAGGGGACTGTCAGAGAATACAGCAGAATATAGATAGATTGGAGAGTTGGGCAGAGAAATGGCAGATGGAGTTCAATCAGGGCAAATGCGAGGTGATGCATTTTGGAAGATCCAATTCAAGAGTGAACTATACAGTAAATGGAAAAGTCCTGGGGAAAATTGATGTCCAAAGAGATTTGGGTGTTCAGGTCCACTGTTCCCTGAAGGTGGCAACGCAGGTAAATAGAGTGGTCAAGAAGGCATACGGCATGCTTTCCTTCATCGGACGGGGTATTGAGTGCAAGAGTTGGCAGGTCATGTTACAGTTGCATAGAACTTTGGTTCGGCCACACTTGGAAAACTGCGTGCAGTTCTGGTCGCCACATTACCAAAAGGATGTGGATGCTTTGGAGAGGGCGCAGAGGAGGTTCACCAGGATGTTGTCTGGTATGGAGGGCGCTAGCTATGAAGAGAGGTTGAGTAGATTAGGATTATTTTCATTAGAAAGACGGAGGTTGAGGGGGGACCTGATTGAGGTGTACAAAATCATGAGAGGTATAGACAGGGTGGATAGCAAGAGGCTTTTTCCCAGAGTGGGGGATTCAATTACTAGAGGACACGAGTTCAAAGTGAAAGGGGAAAAGTTTAGGGGGGATATGCGTGGAAAGTTCTTTACGCAGAGGGTGGTGGGTGCCTGGAACGCGTTGCCAGCGGAGGTGGTAGATGCGGGCACGATGGCGTCTTTTAAGATGTATCTAGACAGATACATGAATGGGCAGGAAGAAAGGAGATACAGACCCTTAGAAAATAGGCGACATGTTTAGATAGAGGATCTGGATCGGCGCAGGCTTGGAGGGCCGAAGGGCCTGTTCCTGTGCTGTAATTTTCTTTGTTCTTTGTTCTAGTCTAATGATGGCCATCAAACCATTGTCGATTGTTGTAAAAACCCATCTGCTTCACTAATGTCCTTTAGGGAAGGAAATCTGCTGTCCTTACCTGTTCTGGCCTACATGTGACTCCAGACTCACAGCAATGTGGTTAACTCTTAAATGCCCTCTGAAATGGCCTGGCAAGCCACTTAGTTTATCTAACCGCTATGAAGTCAATAAAGAATGAAACCGGAAAGACCACCCAGCATTGACCTAGGCACCTGAAACGACATAGGCAAACCCAGCACTGTTGACCCTGCAAAGTCCTCCTTACTAACATCTTGGGGCTTGTGACAAAGTTAGGAGAGCTGTCCCACAGACTAGTCAAGCAGCAGCCTGACATAGTCATACTCACCGAATCATACCTTACAGACAATGTCCCAGACACCACCATCACCATCCCACTGGCAGGACAGACCCACCAGAGGTGGCGACACA
This sequence comes from Heterodontus francisci, assembly GCF_036365525.1. Lineage (NCBI taxonomy): Eukaryota > Metazoa > Chordata > Chondrichthyes > Heterodontiformes > Heterodontidae > Heterodontus > Heterodontus francisci. The sequence continues at coordinate 32,179,985 of NC_090375.1, forward strand.
GTGGTATACAGTGGGGAGGGAGTTGCCCTGGGAGTCCTCAACATTGACTGCAGACCGCATGAAGTCGTATGGTATCAAGCCAAACATGGGCAAGGAAACCTCCTGCTGATTACCAGATACTGCCCTCCCTCAGCTGATAAATCAGTACTCCTCCATGTTGAACACCACTTGGAGGAAACACTGAGGGCGACAAGGGCGCACAATGTACTCTGGATGGGGGACTTCAATGTCCATCACCAAGAGTGGCTCGGTAGCAGCACTACTGACCGAGCTGGCCGAGTCCTAAAGGACATAGCTGCTAGACTGGGTCTGCGGCAGGCGGTGAGGGAACCAACAAGAGGAAAATCTACTTGACCTCGTCCTCAGCAATCACCTGCCTCAGATGCATCTGTCCATGACAGTATTGGTCGGAGTGACCACCGCCAGTCCTTGTGGAGACAACGTCCTTCTTCACTTTGAGGATACCCTCCATTGTGTTGTATGGCACTACCACTGTGCTAAATGGGATAGATTTCAAACGGATCTAGCAACTCAAAACTAGGCATCCACAGCAGCAGAATTGTCCTCAACCACAATGGCCCAGCATATCTGCCACTCTACCATTATCATCAAGCCGGGGGACCTACCCTGGTTCAATGAAGAGTGCAGGAGGACATGCCAGGAGCAGCACCAGGCATACCTCAAAATGAGGTGTCAACCTGGTGAAGCTGCAACCCGGGACTACTTGCGTGCCGTAAACAGCATGCAATAGACAGAGCTAAGCGATCCCATAACCAACGGATCAGATCTCAGCTCTGCAGTCCTGCCTCATCCAGCTGTGAATGGTGGTGGACAATTAAACAACTAACTGGAAGAGGAGGCTCCACATATATACCCATCCTCAATGATGGGGGAGCCCAGCACATCAGTACAAACGATAAGGCTGAAGCATTTGCAACAATCTTCAGCCAGAAGTGTTGAGTTGATGATCCATCTCGGCCTCCCCCTGAAGTCCCAGCATCACAGATGCCAGTCTTCAGCCAATTCTATTCACTCTGTGTGATATCAAGAAACGACTGAAGGCACTGGATACTGCAAAGGCCATGGGCCCTGACAATATTCCGGCAATAGTACTGAAGACCTGTGCTCCAGAACTTGCCATGCTCCTAGCCAAGCTGTTCCAGCACAGCTACAACACTGGCATCTACCCGGCAATGTGGGAAATTGCCTAGGTATGTCCTGTACACAAAAGCAGGACATGTCCAACCAGGCCAATTACCGCCCCATTAGTCTACTCTCAGTCATCAGCAAAGTGATGGAAGGTGTCGTTGACAGTGCTATCAAGCAGCACGTGCTTAGCAATAACCTGCTCAGTGATGCTCAGTTTCGGTTCCGCCAGGGCCACTCAGCTCCCGACCTCAATACAGCTTTGGTTCAAACATGGACAAAAGAGCTGAACTCCATTTGACCGAGTTTGGCATCAAGGAGCCCTATTAAAACTGAAGTCATTGGGGATCCGGGGAAAACTCTCTGCTGGTTGGAGTCATACCTACCACAAAGGAAGATAGTTGTGGTTGTTGGAGGTCAATCATCTGAGCTCCAGGACATGACTGCAGGAGTTCCTCAGGATAGTGTCCTAGGCCCAACCATCTTCAGCTCCTTCATCAATGACCTTCCTTCAATCATAAGGTCAGAAGTGGGGATGTTCGCTGATGATTGCACAATGTTCAGCATCATTCGCGACTCCTCAGATACTGAAGCAGTCTGTGCAGAAATGCAGCAAGACCTGGACAATATCCAGGCTTGGGCTGATAAGTGGCAATAACATTCGCACCACACAAGTGCCATCTCCAACAAAAGGGAATATAACCATCTCCCCTTGACATTCAATGGCATTACCATCGCTGAATCCCCCACTATCAATTTCTTAGGGGTTACCATTGACCTTAAACTGAACTGGAGTAGCCATATAAATACTGTGGCTACAAGAGCAGGTCAGAGGCTAGGAATCCTGTGGCGAGTAACTCACCTACTGACTCCGCAATGCCTGTCTACCATCTACAAGGCACAAGTCAGGAGTGTGATGGAATACTCTCCACTTGCCTGGATGGGTGCAGCTCCAACAACATTCAAGAAGCTCGACACCATCCAGGACGAAGCAGCCCGCATGAGTGGCACACCATCTACAAACATTCACTCCCTCCACCACCGACGCACAGTGGCAGCAGTGTGTACCATCTACAAGATGCACTGCAGCAATGCATCAGGGCTCCTTCGATGGCACTTTCAAAACCCACGACGTCCACCACCTAGAAGAACAAGGGCAGCAGATGCATGGGAACACCTGCAAGTTCCCATGCAAATTCCCCTGCAAGCCACGCACCATCCTGGCATTCTTTCACTGTCTCTGGGTCAAAATCCTGGAACTCCCTTCATAACAGCACTGTGGGTGTACATAGCCCACATGGACTGCCTCGGTTTAGGAAGGCAGCTCACCACCACCTTCTCAAGGGCAGTTAGGGATGGGCAATAAATGCTGGCCTAGCCAGCGACGCCCACATCCCAGGAATGAATAATAAAAAAAAATGCTGCAATGCTTTTTGTGAAATAAGAAGCTTTTTATGTTGGCTGATGCAACATAAATGAGATGCATGAAGTTCAGTTGATTGAAGATCTCAAACAGGTTTATTAACAGCTAACAAGTATATAAAGCACAGAGCTATCTATTTACAGGTCTTGCCTCTTGGTGTTACAGTTACAGAGTGAGACTAGCATGTAGTCACATGACTGCATCCTGATATTCAGCTCATTAGCATACTAAAATCTTAAAGGGATATCACCCTTAAAGGCAATCACACAACATCCCCCTTGTTTCCAAAGATAAATTTCGTATGCTAAAAGCAGAAACATGTAAAATTAGATAACATCAAAATTATTTACAGACGTTTAGAGATTGTAAAATTTACAAATATAGAGGCTCAAAAGTCCATATATTGTTTTGGTGGTTTGACAACTCTTCCAGACCTGATTATGGTATAACCTTCTGGGGATGTGGATTTCTCCCTTGGCTGTCCTGGGTTTGCAAACATGTTGTCAATGCATTGGCTACTGTCCTGTTGATCTGTCACACCCCCACCATTGGAGGGTTCTCCCTCGAGTCAGTCTGCACAATTTGAGTACTGCACACCTCTCTCAGTTGGCTTTGGTTCCTTCACAACACTGCTACTCTAGATGTTGTTATCTCATAGGACCTAGGCTCACTGCACACTCCAGACCCCTTTGCAGGTATTCATGTTTTCATTGTGTATAGCCCTGACCTTTTGTCCTACATGTAGCTGAGGTAGTTGCGCCCCTGTGTGTCGGTCATGCGCCATCTTCATTCTCCCCTGTTTTTCGAGCAGTGTCTCCTGCACCTCAAAGAATTTGGACAAATAATGGCTTGGCATGGTCATCCGCCCTTCTCTGCCAAATATGATCTCTGCTGATGCCGGTAAGCCCATATCCATAGGTGTAGCTCTGAGATGGAGCATGGCAACTCGAAGATCTTGTTTCGTTGTCCTACACTTTAGGATAGGTGCTTTAACTGTGTGAACATTCGCTCAGCAAGACCTTTAGATCTAGGGTAATGTGGTGAGGACATCACATGGTTCACGCCCCATTTGGTGCACATATCGCTGAAAGATTTTGCATGTATACTGTGGTCCATTGTCAGAAATGATTTTTTCAGGTGCACTGAATATATAACTTAATGTGTCTGCGACGATTGTGCTTGAAGTGTCTTTTACCTCCTGACAATTGGAAATTTGGAGAAATAATTGGTGACTAATATAAAGTCGTCTCCATTAACAGAAAATATATCAGTGGTGATTTTGGATCCAGGGACTGATGGAATCTCGTGAGGGTGTAGAGGTTCTTTGTGTTGTTGTAGCTGGTGGTTCTGGCATGCCTCACACATCCTCACTAACCTTTCAATGTCATTATTGATCCCTGGCCAATAAGCAGTGTCTTGTGCCAGTCGTCTTGTTTGCTCTATGCCCATGTGGTCTTGGTGAAGTTGTGAGAGCTTTGGGCACAATCACGTGTTTTCCCTTGAAGGTGACACCTCTCAAGATACCAAGTTCATCTCTGTAAGGCCAGAAGCATCTGAGGGTTTCTGGCACCTCTTTTACCACGTGAGCCCAACCTTCCATGATTACTCAACACAGTGCCTTCAGTTGTGGGTCATTTGCTGTTTCTGACTGTAGTTGGTCACGTTTGTGCTGACCAGAATGCAATAAGTCGATTTTAAACACATCTTGCACCTCGATGTCCATGCTGTCCACTTGAAGATCCAGTAGAACTTCTTCATTCTTGCTCAGGTTTGGCAATCTACTCACCATACCCGAGGTGACCATTTTAGTACCTGGCTTGTAGCAAACGCCAAAATTGTACCCCTGTACCTTCACTAAGAACTGCTGTAGTCGAGGTGATGAGCTTGTCAATGGTTTGCGCCGGATCATCTCCAGTGGTTTGTGGTCGGTTTCCACCATGAACTGCTTCCTGAACAAGTAGGTGTGAGACCAAACACCAGAGCTCTATGTTTGAGTAATTGGACTGTGCTGAGGATAAACATTAAGACCCAAATGCAATTGGTTTGTCATCCTGTAGGATGCATGCTAGAGCATGGCTACCCAACCCGGACCCGATTGGACCCGACGACGTGTCAGGTTTCAGTCGGGTCGGGTCTCTCTTCCAGGTCCAAAATTTGGGCTCGGGTCGGGTCGGGCTGGAAGAGGACAGAGATCAGGACAAACAGAAATCAGGGTTGAGAAGAGTGGGGGGGGTGGGGGGTGGGGGGTGGAAAGGAGGGGAAAGAAACAGCTATAAGTTCCGACACAAAGCGCACCCGAGTGAAATTAACCCAACCCCTGACACTCCGGGCGAAACTGACAAGACCAGGGAAGATACCAGTAACTGCAGTAAGTACAAAAACATCAACTGAGCTCTTGCTTTATTCTATACTTGGCCCAAGGATTTTAAATTATCTGGAAATAGGGAGATTAAACTTCCCAACCTGAGTTCTCCTGAGATTTTCTTGTTAATGACATCAGAACTTGATACAGTTCAGAAGCTTGTTTGTTGCATTGCATGATTTCCTGAAGTGGATACTTTTTTTTCCCGTGAGTGCTCAGGGCCACAACGCCTTCGCCTGTTTGAAATCAGTGTTAGTTTTTTTTTAAAACTATATGATGTTTATTGAACACGGGCACATCAGCAACTGGCCACCTGTACTCGATCACTGGTCTAAAGCCTGGCCACCTGACCAAACCTGAATACATGCGTCGAGTTCAGTTCGGGTCGGGTCGGGCATTTAAAATAATTAAAGGACTGGGGCTCGAGTCAGGTTTGGGTTGGGTGTTGTGGGGTCGGGCTCGGGTCAGGTTTGAATTTTATACCCGAGCCAGGCTTTAATGCATGCTCCTAGCCCTTTCTGTGAGGCGTTGACTTCCAGGATGGTCTTCTTCCTTGGGACCTAGTACTGCAGGGTACAGGTTTCTGCCGACAATGCTTGTTTGAGAGACTCAAACATATGCTGATGGTTCTCCTGCCATAGAAATGGCATGTCTTTTTTAAGAGTTCTCTCAGTAATGATGCTTTGTCAGAAAAATTTGTAATGTATGGTGCCAAAAAGTTGGAAAATCCAAGTAATCTCTGGAGGTGTTCCTTGTCTTGTGGGGTAGGCATATGCCTTATATCTTCGACTTTGCCTGGGTCGGGACAGATTCTGCAACCAGAATAGATGGAGACAAAGAAATTGATCTGACTTACATTCACCTGGCACTTCTTGCTATTAAGAACGAGCACTTTGCAATGAACTACTACCTCAATGAATGGAGGTTTTGATCATGTTCTTCTTTGGTTTTGCCCATTACTGCAATGTCATTGGCAATGCATATACAGCCAGGGGCGTTTTCTATAATTCTGTCCATGCGTTGCTGAAACAGATCTTGACTGACAGATAAGCTGAAGGGTAGTCTCTGGAAGCAATATCTTCCAAATGGTATCTTGAAGGTGGTGACTTCTTGAGATTCCTTAGCTCGGTGTACTGACCAATATCCATGTTTGGCATCCAAATTGGAGATGAATTTGGCTCCTGTATATCTGGGTTCAATTCCTCTAATGTCGGAATCTTGTGGAGGCATCTCTTTAGGGAGAGGTTTAGAAGCCTCGGATCTAGATATAGCCTGATTGCTCCATCCTTCTTCAATATGCATGTGATTGAGCTGCACCAGTCTGTGTGGTGATGCACACGACGGATGATACCGTTGCGTTCCAAGTCATCTAATGGTCACTTAAGTTTTTATTGTACCTGCATTTTCTGGGATGGTCTGTTGACGGAATTGCATCCTCTCTTAGGTCCAGTACGGCACCGCCTTTGAAATTTCCTATGGTGCGAACCTGTCCGGGTACATTTGTTGTAGGTCATGGACTGACTCAATGTGGATACCCTTGGTCTCTTCTGCTGTACTGGGTACCTTGGTAACCTCATGGATGATTATGATGTTGAGGTCCTTACACGCTGGTAGTCCTGCCACTGCTGGTCTGCTTGTGTCTACTATGTAGAATGTTTGTGGTTTCCATGCTGACTTGCCATATTTGCATTGCATTGTTACTCTCCCGCTGCAAGGGATGGGTGACTTGTTGTATGCAGATAACTTGGCAGTTGTCAGTTGTATCATTGATTTCCAGCAACTCCGGTACATATCTTTGAGGATTCGTACTGTTCGGATATTTGCACAAGTGCCAGTGTCAACCTTGACCTTGAGTGTATGTTTGCGAGGTTTCTTCAGGCATATAATGTTAATAGTGGTGAAAGCTTCCAGTTGTTAGACTACATCAATGTGATGTGTCAGTTTCACAATATGGAATGCCTTTTCATCTTCTGTCTGAGAACTACTTCCCTCTGAGTCTTGTCTCAGGTCTGTTTTGCTGTGGACCTCGTGTATCGGCTTATGTTTATGCAGGTCTCTGGAGCTCTTCTTGCTGCTGTTGCCCTATTGCTGCACCTGTCTTCTGTTCATTTGCACCGACCATGACTTCTGGCTGAGTCTTTGGACCAGAATTCTTGCCTAGCTGGGCCCAGTGTCCTTTTACACCATAAGCCTTGCACAGGTCTAGAAATGCAGGGCAATTTCACCATGAGTGGGACAGACCACACTTACCACATGGCTTACTTGCTCTTCTCAACCTGGTTATGGTGCCAACACTGTTGGCTGCACTTAGTGCTTGCAGGTGCTGTTGTTCAGCTAAAATGGCTTTGTATTTCCTGCCATCTTCCAGCAGTGCATCAATGTTGTGACCTTTCTTTTTCCCCAAGAGGTCTTCCTGAAATGCTTCAATGGGCGTTGATGCAATCACCAGCTCCATTATTCAGTCTGACTGCTCAGCTTCTGAGAAATCACATTCATTGCCCTTACTTCAGCATCTACTGATGAACTGGTCTATTGATTCCTGTGCTGTTGCCTGTAGGACATCAATTCCAGGTGGTGAATTCTGAAATTCACTTGTAATCGGAGCTGATCTTCCAGCACTTTCTATATTTTTGCAGGATCTTTCAGGTCCAGTTCAGATAGACCAGAGGGATTGATTCTGTGCAACCCCTCATTTCCAATTGCTAGCATTATTTTTACAGCCTGTTTTTTGGTTCTACAATGACTTGGTCTGTAAAGCACAATTACATTCTCTGTTGGAACAGTTTGAACTCGGATAGGATAGCCAAGGCTTTCCAGTTCATGCTGGGAAAATTGGTATCCATGTTCCTGTTGTTCTTTTGCTTTAACCTTGCTTTCAGAACCTGCTTCTGTGACTCTATACTGCTTCCCTTTAAAAAAAATTGTCTGTTCTCTAGACTAGCTGCTTTGATTGACAGAAGCATTATGTTTTGCAGCGCTTTTCTGTCTGTCTAGCTTCCAGTCTCTAGTCCGTTTGCACAGCTGTGCAATAGGCATTTCAAGTGCTCTTTATTCTGGTAAGGTTTGTTTATGCAGCTGTTCAAGAGACAATTCTTCACACTTCAGTGGTTTCATGAGTTTTTTAAAACTGACTGAGTGAATGAAAGCTCTTCAGCATTCAAGTGGTTTAATGGTTTCTTTTTATAGCTCCAGCATTCCCACACTTTTTGCTGTCGGACGCCTCTGGTAATGTTGCAGACCTGATCAGTGTGGGGGAGGAATTAGGTCTTGCCCGAATTTTTTACTCTCCCAGAGAGCCTTTGAGAGACATAAAAAATCAATCTGTTAAGGACTTTAAGGCTTCTTTTTTTGCAACTGGGTTTCCTCTCCCGATGGCACACTGACTCACCCTCTCACAGTGATTGATTTGCAGCCTGTTGTTCTGCTCTGTCTTCTACAGCTGCAGGTGAGTGTTTTAGCTTCTTTACACTGTTTGGGTCAGTGTTTCTTTTAACTTTCTCTCTTTAATCTGTGGATAGTTTTGAAAGCTGTTTTTTTCTGTGGTCTTCAATTTTGGATTCTGTCTTCTTACCCCAGCTGCCATCATATAATAAGAAGCTTTTTATATTGTCTGATGCAATGTAAATGAGATGCGTGGAGTTCAGTTGATTGAAGATCTCAAACAGGTTTATTAACAGCTAACAAGTATATACAACACATCTGTTTACAGGTCTTGCCTCTTGGGTGTTACAGTTACAGAGTGAGACTGGCATGTAGTCACATGACTGCATCCTGGTTCTCAGCTATTAGCATACTTATGGAACTTCACTCTTAAAGGCAATCACACAACATTTTGTGCGCTCAGTATCCACTAAGGTTAATGTTTATAAGATATACCCTCATTAAATCAGCTTTTTACTTTACAAAATGCAGCATATATTGATTAGTAGGAGAGCAGAGATCTAATGGGTTCAGCTGCAGTAGTAATCAGGGAAAACAAAGATCACAGACGTTTAAAGGACATGCAGATGCAACAGATGACTCGGGCAGAATTTTGTTCTGCTCTTGGAGGAAGGCACGGAGGCAGGGGTGCAAACAAATTGACAGGGGGCACCATTCCTGACATTGCCCGGGACCCCTACCGTTTTGTCCGGGGTGGTGAAGGCCAAGGACAGCCTTCCCACCCAGGCCAATTGAGGCCCTTCTCGCCTCTACCTCAATTTTGTGGAAGGCGGAGGGGCGAGATGCCACCATGTAAAGCCGGGCAGCTTCCTAGCAGGGTCAGGTCAGGTGGCATCCATCCTTTGAGGTCAATCCAGGGCCCACGGAGGGGCCCTCGGCAGAGATCGTCACCCCCCCCCACACCAAGAAGACAGCTCCCACCCTCACTAACTCTAACCCCCACTCCACTGTTGGTGTCTGCCTAAATGGCCTGGGTGACTCTGACTCACCTGTCCCTCAGTACTGCAGGGCCTCCTGCAGAACAAGCAGTGGCCACTGCTCCCAATGGCACTGCCAGTATTGCAGAGCTGTCAGCCCTCTGATTGGCTGGCACTTCTGGAGGCGGTAGCTCGTCTCTTAAAGGGGCAGTGTCCCCAATGGTGGGCATAATTGGCTGACCACTGTGGAATGGCGTTGGGGGTCTGATAGAGGGCTGAGGTCAGGTCTCCTCCCACCACCCTGCCTTCCAACCCGCTGCCAGGATCTCCATCGCCAGAATAATATGCAGCTCGAGTTTCGAACTTTGAAGTCAATCCCACAATCCCGTGAAGTCGAAACAGTTTTGTTTCACTTTTTGTTTTTCCTGCTGCAATTGGTTTGACTGTTGGGACATTTCTCTGGAGTTGACAAGTAACAATGGGGTTGATTTTGATTCTTGGGGGGGAATTTTATGCTGGCGACGGGGTCTCGATGTCGGGAGAAGGCCCGCCAAATTTAGTGCCAATCAGGCACTTACGTGTACAGCGGCAGGCTTCCAAAGGGTCTAGGACCCTGTCACCAGAAGTTCGACCTTTGGAGAGCTGCCGGCCAATCGGAGGCCAGCATCTGCAGTGCCACTGCTGTTACGAAAGTGTTTCTATATTTTTTGTTCAGTATATGTTTTTGTGGACTTATATTTACATTGTGGAGATGGATTCATTGGAAGGCTGAAGATTTCATATAAGGTGAACTTTGCATTGCTGTTGACAGTTCATTGAAAGGACACTGAGTTGTTGTTTAAAAACAGCCTTGCTGGAAGTCATGTGCTTTAAACAATAAATAACAGAAACCTTGGTGACCTGGGGAAGATGTTTACAGAAAAGTGACAGGTCAAGATCTATAGGGGTCAGGAGGCTTGACTCTTGAGATATTGTTTTTGCTTTTGCTTTGGACAGTGTGTCAGTATGTGAATAGTTTTTAAGACAATCGGAGAAAACCAGCCAAGAGAGCAGTCACCATCAGCTCACCCTCTTCTATCTCTTTGAGAACTTCCTGAGAATCAAGTGTAAGAAATAGAGAATCTGATGCTGCATTTCTCCTGAAAATTCTGCCAGAAAGGAGAATCCTAAAAGATTCTATAAGTATATTAAGAGTAAAAGCGTAGCTAGGGAGAGAGTAGGTGATGCATTTTGGGAAGTTAAACCAGGGCAGGACATATACTGTGAATGGCAGGCCCCTGGGAAATGTTGTTGAGCAGAGAGACCTTGGGGTGCAAGTACATAGTTCCCTGAAAGTGCCAACACAGGTAGACAGGGTGGTGAAGAAGGCATATGGCAAGCTAGCCTTCATCGGCCGAGGCATTGAGTACAAGAGTTGGGAAATCATGTTACAGTTGTACATAATGTTGGTTAGGCCGCATTTGGAGTACTGTGTGCAGTTCTGGTCGCCGCACTACAGGAAAGATGTGATTAAGCTAGAGAGGGTGCAGAAAAGATTCACAAGGATGTTGCCTGGTTTGGAGGGCTTGAGTTACAAAGAGAGATTGGATAGGTTGGGTCTGTTTTCCCTGGAGCGAAGGAGGCTGAGAGGGGACATGATAGAGGTGTATAAAATTATGAGAGGCATAGATAGCCAGAGTCTGTTTCCCATGGTAGGGGCGACTAAAACTACAGGGCATAGATTTAAGTTGAGAGGGAGGAGATTTAAAGGGGATCAAAGTGGTAAATTTTTCACACAAAGAATAGTGGGTATCTGGAATGAGCTGCCTGAGGAGGTGGTGGAGGCAGGAACAATAGCAACATTTAAGAGGCATCTGGACAGGTACTTGAATGAGCAATGCATAGAGGGATATGGAATTAATGCAGGCAGGTGGGATTAGTATAGATAGGCATTATGGTCGGCATGGACGCGGTGGGCCGAAGGGCCTGTTTCTATGCTGTACAACTCTATGACTCGAAACCCCAATGCCAAATTTCCCCTGGAAAGCCTGCCAGACTGATTTTCAATGTCGCCTGAAAGATCCCAGTGACAACTGTCCTCGCATATTTGGGATGCCAGACCAAAACTGACATCTTTCCATATCGTCTCTTTTTTTCCCTCAAGAATTTGCAAGTATATGGCCAAAGTATACCTTTTTGCCATTTTTTTGGAACAGAGCTCTGCCGAGAGAATTGCTGTTTTTTCAGTGTGTGTGTGTGTGTTTGTGTGTGGGGAGTTTAAAAAGGGAACTTTCATATTTCAATCTGTGTTAATGCTTTCCTTCATTACTGCTTAAGTCTTGTTTTATAATACTGATAATTTTGTTGTTCATTAAAGAAACTTGGTTGGTGTATTTTTTTCTGGGATAAAGAGTGGAGTCTAGGATTGACCGCATCAGTAACTGGGTAAACATTTAAAAAAATACGTGTGACCTGTGGGAAAAGTGGAACTAGAAAAGACAGTTCACTCCTCCTGCCTCGGTCCCAACACTGCGGAGGCAGTGGCTGCTGCTGGAGGTAACCGTCCTGGAGGCCAAGGAGCGTCACTGGAGCCAGACCTCAGGTAGGTCAGAGCGGGAGGGACCTTTCAGAATAAGTGTCGGGGAGGGGGTCGGCAGCAAGGGCAGGGGGGCGATCCTCAGCAGGCCCCCCACTTCCCGATGTTGGGTCCCTTGTCCCTTGAACAAGGGATATCATGAATTCGAAAAGTGTTGTCGAAAGTTTATGCTGAATGTCTGTCCTCACTTTGTCAGGATTTCTAACATTTCAATGGAGATTGCGATGGAGGAAGATGAAACGCATGCAACTAGAGATCGTGCACAACAGATTGAGATTTGTGACTGTCCCTTTGGATACACCGGCCTCTCATGCCAGGTACAGATGAACTGAGTTATAGTGCCAGCTCTGCATCAATCACCAGTCATATAAAGCCAGGTCTGCATGTATGTTCACAAATACACACAGTTCTGCTCAGTAGCTTCCAATGACCCATCAACTGTATCTAAAAACAAAAGGGATAGTCAGCAATTTACTAACATCAGAAAGTTCAAGCATTTTTCTTTAAGGTGATCATCCTGGTAATTTCAAAGTTCGCTTTACGCAAGTTATGATTATACTGTAACCAAAATGGTGTCATTGCAACCTCTGCACAGAGCTGGCTGGGGCTAAGAACCAGTGAAAAGTAGGAACAGATTGTATGTTGATTTTAAATTCTGCAGAATGACTAGGTCCTCGGTGAAGGATAAGAGAGTTGTATATCCAAGTTTGTGGTTGGCACTAATTTGGAACTCTTCCTGAAATGTCTTTGGATGCCAGGGAAATTGGAGCTTTTGAAACTGAGGATATTTGGATTTTTGTTAGGTGAGGGCATCAAGGGATATGAAACAAAGGTGGGAAAATGCAGCTGAGAGACGAATCAGCCATGACCTAACTGATGGAGGAGCAGGCCCGAGTGTTTGTTTGGCCTACTAGATTTTCATGTGGAGACAATGCTCTTGACATAAACATGACACTCCAGTCTTGGGAAGGGATGATTTTCAACTCGAGCTCACCTATTTCTTGTCTGAAAAACATGGCTGGCAGCAGAAAATGTGCGGTGTTTTATGGGGTGGTGGTGCAAAGGTACCTCAGCCACTCCAATGATGCCTGAGGCCCACCTCAGCTGGGCCTGTAAATGGGTGAGCAGCCTACCCACCTAAAACATACGAACGGCTGGTTAAATATGTAAATTAGTGTCCTACGCTAGTTGTGTTTGTAGTTTTGATCTACATGATATTTGGGCTGTTTAATAATTGGACAATTAACACAACAATTATGAACCATAGCTCTCATGATTGTTTTCAGCATTGATAACTGACTGATAGACTATTTGTAAATAGAGCAACAAATTGAAAGTTGTTGAGGAAGAAAAATGATAACTTGAAACTGGTTTAAAAGCTATAACTTTCTGACATGATTTAAAAATAGTTGTATCTAATTTTCTAATATTCAAGTAATAATTTCGCCTCTGAGACAAGTTGTTCAACCTGTTATTAAGATGTTGTCACAATTTTTTTTAAGATGACCTTTGTTCGATATAATATAATTGCTCAGATGTTGGCATATTTATAATACCTTCCTTTGGCAAACAAGTAATTGGAGCTTAGGATAAATATAGAAAGAGCATTTTTAAACTGAGAAAACGCCAGTCCCGTAATGCAGACACCACAAAGACTGAAAAGGAGGGAAAGAGGTAAATCAGAAAGCAGGGTTTGGGTTGTGAACAGAAATTGCTGAAAATACTCAGCAGGTCAGGCAGCCTCTGCAAAGAGAGAAACAGAGTTAATGGAAATGTTTACTCTGTTTTTCTCTCCAATGATGCTGCCTGACCTGCTGAGTATTTCCGACATTTTCTGTTTATAGTTCAGATTTCCAGCACCCATTGTTGTAGGGTTTGGGTGTCATCAAGTTTGGGATTTAATAGTCTGTTGATTGTCCAAGGAAGGAAAGGCAATAAAGATCTCCGCAAATTCAAAGGCCAGGTAGAAAAGAAATCAGTTAAAGTACAAAACATATGATGAGCCAAGGTGGCTCGATAAAAGTAAAACACGGTGATAGATTCACCCAGAATGAATTAGTGGGGGGTAATTTTCACTTAACACGCCAGCAAGGAGCAGATGGGATTGGTTCTATCTTCCACGTTAAACCATTTTCCAGTGAGTTTAGTGGAAAGTAAAATCAGACGAGGTGTAAAATGGGTGACCGTTGTGTTATCTATTTCCCGCTGAGTGGCTTCGGTTAAAATTCTCCTTTGTTTCTTGTTAGTGATAATCCTATATTTAACCTGTTGTTTTTAAAGGAATGTGCTCCTGGGTTTTACAGACAGAAGACAACAAATGGCCTACGACCTCTCGATATCGCATGTGTCTCATGCCAGTGCAACAACCACAGTAATATCTGTGACCTTGATACAGGCAAATGCCAAGTAGGTGCCACTTCTAGATGGATGCAATACTTGCAAAGATTTACAAGACTGCAATGAAATAGAATTGTGTACCTGTACTTTATATGAATGCAGTGACTGGATTAGATTCTAGAACTCACACGTTGTTTTCTGAAATACATTTTCTTTAATTCGTGTAACTGGAGAAAAGCACAGAATTCAACAATTTTAAGTTAATTCACTAAGTATTCAAATGTAGGCATTTTGGGGATTTAGGTATGCTTTATCCTTTAAGAGGAAGTATAAATGTCATTCAGTGGATGCACAAAATTATTTCACATATTCCAAATTTAGTGTTAGTGTGTGCACAGTGAAATGCACTTATTTACCATCACTGGTTCCGTTCCCATCTCATTTCTCCTTCCTGCATTGTTAAGTAGAGTGGTTGCTTGCACCTGTGTCCCATCACTATGTGGCGACACATTCAAGCTTGAACACTCTGTGCCGCTGTACTGCTTCTGTCCTGAGTCCATCATTTCCTAGGGTCAAGATGGGTGGCAGGAGAGTATCTGGTGTAAGTGGCAGGAGTCTCTTTGCTTTATTTTTCTCCCTGCCTTTTCTGATACAGAATAATACCAAGGAATGCTCCCTTGGTAATGAAGGACAATGAGGAATGGCCCCTTAAGGCTGAACCTTTTTACATTATATTTTTTATTCAAGCATTCATGGGATGTGGATTTCACTGCCAAGGCCAGCATTTATTACCCATTCCTAATTGTCTTTGAGAAGGTCTTTGGGCGGCACAGTGGCGCAGTGGTCAATACCACAGCCTCACAGCTCCAGCGACCCGGGTTTGGTTCTGGATACTGCCTGTATGGAGTTTGCAAGTTCTCCCTGTGACTGCATGGGTTTCCACTGGGTGCTCCGGTTTCCTCCCACAGCCAAAGACTTGCAGGTTGATAGGTAAATTGGCCATTGTAAATTGCCCCTAGTGTAGGTAAGTGGTAGGAGAATTGAGGGAAGGTGGGGATGTGGTAGGGAATATGGGATTAATGTAGGATTAGTATAAATGGTGGTTGATGGTCAGCACAGACTTGGTGGGCTGACGGGCCTGTTTCAGTGCTGTATCTTTCTTTGATTCAAAGGTGATAATGAGTTGCCTTCTTGAACCTCTGAAGTCCGTGTGTTGAAGGTCCACGCACAGTGCATTTAGGGAGGGAGTTCCAGAATTTTTTACCCAGCAACGATGAAGGAACGGTGATATAGTTGCAAGTCAGGATGGTTTGTGACTTGGAGGGAAACCTGGAGGTGGTGGTGTTGCCATGCGCCTGCTGCCCTTAACATTTTAAGTGGTAGAGGTCACGGGTTTGGAAGGTATTGTCAAAGGAGGCTTGGCAAGTTGCTGCAGTGCATCTTGTATATGGTATACTGCTGCCTGTGGTGAAGCGAGTGAATGTTTAAGGTGGTGAATGAGGTATGAGTTAATTGGGCAGCTTTGTCCTGGATGGTGTCGAGTTTCTTGAGTGTGTTGGAGCTGCATTCAGCCAGGCAAGTGAAGAGTATTCCATCACACTCCTGACTTGTGCCTGATAGGTGGTAGAAAGGCTTTGGGAGACAGGAGGTGAGTCGCTGAAGAATACCAAGCCTCTGACCTGCTCTTGCAGCCATAGTATTTACATGGCAGGCCCAGTTAACGTTCTGGTCAATGGTGACTTCTGGATGTTGATCAGGGATTTGACAATATTAAAGCTGTTGAATGTCAAGACGATGCAGTTAGACTCTTTCTTGTTTGCGATGGACATTGTCTGGCACTTGTGTGGCATGAATGTTATTTGCCTCTTATCAGCCCAAGCCTGAATGTTGTCCAGGTCTTGTTGCATGTGGGCATGGGCTGCTTCAGTATCTGAGGAGTCGCGAATCATCAGCAAACATTCCCACTTCTGACCTTATGGTGGAGGGAAGGTTATTGATGAAGTAGCTGAATATGGTTGGGCCTAGGACACTGCCCTGAAGAGCTCCTGCAGCAATATCCTGGGGCTGAGATGATTGGCCTCCAATACCACAACCATCTTCCTTTGTGTTAGTTATAACTCCAGCCAGTGGAGAGTTTCCCCCGATTCCCATTGACTTCAATTTTATAATGGCTCCTTATGCCACATTCAGCCAAATGCTGCCTTGAAAACGAGGGCAGTCACTCTCACCTAACCTCTGGAATTCAGCCCCTTTGTCCATGTTTTGTTCATAGCACTGTTGACGACACCTTCCATTACTTTGCTGATGATTGAGAGTAGACTAATGGGATGGTAATTGGCTGGATTGGATTTGTCCTGTTTTTTGTGGACAGGATATACCTGGGGAATTTTCCACATTGTCAGGTAGATGCCAGAGTTGGCTGGAGGTATAGCTAGTTCTGGAGCACAGAAATTTACTGCTACAGCTGGGATGTTGTCAGGGCCCATAGCCTTTGGTCTATCCAGTGCACTCAGCATTGATATCACGTGGAGTGTATTGGATTGACTGAAGACTGGCATCTGTGATGCTGGGGACTTCAGGAGGAGCCCGAAATGGATCATCCTCTCGGCACTTCTGGCATGAAGATGGTTGCAAATGTGTCAGCCTTTCCTTTTACACTGATGTGCTGGGCTTCCCTATTGCTGAGGATGGGGATGTTCATGGAGCCTCCTCCCATTAGTTATTTAATTGTCCGCTACGATTCACGATTGGATGCAGCAGGACTGCAGAGTTTTGATCTGATCTGTTGGTTGTGGGATCTGGCAGCTCTGTCTATATCAGGGTTGTCCAACATACGGCCCACAGGCCAGAATCTGGCCCATCAAAGGTTTCCATCCAGCCTGCCAAGGCTTCTTCTGGCTTGCCAAAACTTTCTGTGACTGACAATGGCTGCAGCTCCTTAACTGACATGGCAGAGCATGTCATCCTTTACCAAGATGGTGGACACTCTTCAATACCGGATGTTCTGGCTCCTTTAGTAAGATGGCGTAATCTGGGCTGAGCTGCATGTTTTCCGGTGCTTCCTGCCCAAACTCCATTCTCAGTGTGGCCTTCCCGTCCTTGAGCTCGGGCCCTAGGCTCAGCGTTGGCTCTGCCTGCGTACGAACCCAGCCTAGGCATCAGTCCTCGGGTTCTTCATCTCCATCACCATCACTGAGGAGGAGCCACCTGAGGGGAGTGGGGGTGGAGGAGAAAGAGACACACAGAGACAGAGTGAGAGAGAGAAACACAGAGACAGAGAGAGACAAAGACACAGAGGAAGAGAGAGAGACCCACAGGGAGAAAGACAGAGAGTGGGGGGGAGAGAGAGCGACCAAGGTCACTCCTGACAGATGGACATTTATCTGGAATACTCCGCATCTCTACATCGTGTGCAGGCAGACATTGACTACTTCTGCAAGCAGAAACAATGCTTAACATAGTGACGAGAAAGTAAGTTAATAAATTAGTCTTCTCATTTAAAGTTTGTTCACAAAAATGCACATTTTCTGTTTTGATTAATAATAAAATGAATTTCGAATACCTTTATCTTTCTGAAATTTGCTCACCGGCCCCCTGTGTGGACAAAAATTATAATGTGGCCCCTCATGCAAAAAGGTTGGACACCCCTGGTCTGTAACATATTGTTTCTGCTGTTTAGCATGCATGTATTCCTGTGTTGTAGATTCACCAGGTTGGCATCTCAATTTCAGGTTCACCTGATGCTGTTTCTAGAATGCTCAGCAACACTCCTCATTGAAGCAGGGTTAGTCACCTGGCTTGATGGTCATGGTAGAATGAAGGATGTGCCAGGCCGTGAGATTACATACTGTGGTTGAATACAATTCTGCTGTTGCTGATGGCCCACAGTGCCTCAAGGTCGCCCAGTTTTGATCTGCTAGACCTGTTCTGAATTTGATTGAGGGATAAATAATGGCTAGGAAGCGAGGGATAACTCCCCTGCTCTTCTTTGAAATAGTGCCCTGGTATCTTTTACACCCACCCGAGAAGGCAGACAGGGCCTCAGTCTAACGTATTATCCAAAAGACAGCCCCTCCAACAGCACAGCATTCCCTCAGTAGTACAAGGACTGTCTGTCTTGATTTTGTGCTCAAGTCCTGGAGTGGGGTAAGAGTGCTACCAAGTCACAGCTTTTCTTTATAGTCTTTCATGGGACGTGGTGACACTGGCAATGTCAGCATTTGTTGCCCATCCCAAATTGCCCTTGATAACTGAGTGGTTTGCTCATTTCAGAGGGCAATTAAGAGTCAACCACTTTGCCTTTGGTCTGGAGTCACATTTAGGCCAGATCCGGTAAGGACGGCAGATTTCCTTCATTAAAGGACATTAGTGAAACAAATGGGCTTTTACAACAATCGATGTTAATTTCATGGCACCATTACTGAGACTAGCTTTCAATTCCAGATTTTTTATTAATTAATTGAATTTAAATTCCACTAGCTGCTATGGTAGAATTTGAACCCATGTCCCAGGCCGTTAGCCTGGGCCTCTGAATTACTAGCTCAGTGACAGTACCACTACCCCACCATCTTCCCTGGACACTATAATATTAAAGAATGGGTCCTTGGTGCCTTTTCACCCAAGAGGCCATTCTGCATTTGTCAGTCCAGACAATCAGTGTTGATAAACTATCAAGGCTAAATCAAATCCTATACTTCCCTAATATCCAAACATGCACTCTTTCCTAAGGAGTTGAGAATGGGAATCCTGGCTCAACCCCCTCCACCCGCCGCCATGCTGAAGTAAACAAGCTCAGCACCCACCAGGGAATGAACTTGGACCCTCCAATCCCATGGCTCAATAGTGCCTAGTATAACAGTGCGTAGTATAATACATGACTGAGTCATTGAGACCTCACCACCACAATTTTTACTTTATACCTAGGAATTTTGTAGAAGTATGACCATAACAATTCTTAATACTAAATGACATGACATACCTAGTACTAAAGAACAAATTATTTTGCTGATGTAATTTGTAGATGCTCTGACATCCCAGAGAAATAGCCAGAGTAGTTCTCATTTTCAATTATTGATCAATCAAAAGCAGCTCCTGTTTTGTTTCATTGTGAAGCCAAATTTAAAAGCTCTAAAAATCCATTTTTCCTCTGTAGATATAAGGCAGTAACCTAACCTTCTGGGCACCTAGATTAACTATTCACTTTGATTTAAAATAGCAATTTTAGCTGCAAGTGGGAACAGTTTCCAATTTAATATTATGCGCATTAGACTCCCACTTGTTAACATTGTATTGATCGCTATTAAGCCCATACAGTACAATAAAGCTCTGGATATAATAATTTTCCAGTTTTAATAATGAAAAGCTCTCAAAGCATAACAGTTAACTCATCCCCAAGGCTTTCAGATGGCTGTGAGTGTAGCTAACCTCCTTTCATAGTGAAATGTTGGTCTGGAAAATAATACTTTAATTAGGAAGATGATCACTGTATATGTGATTAGAGCTAGCACTTGAATTAAGCTATTAGCATTAAATATTCTACAATCGAGATCACCTTTGCGGCTGCTGATTTTATAGTCGACAAGCCTTTGTCATTTGGGATTAGGCAACAGCTTTCCTGTCGTAAAATAACTTCAGGGGTTTGGAGGTGACATTTTATTAGCCTGCTCCCATAGATTGTCAGCTGTGTAAATTTAGCATGTTGATGGATTCAAGATTTGTGATTTTGCAGGCAGTAAACACACATTACTTCATTTGTTTAAGCTAGTGAGTGTGAGGCAGGGTACTTCTGTCAAATAAGACTTTCATCTCTATTCCACGACTGTTGTTCACAGCTTCATGACTTTGGAGTTACCCAGAGAGTCTCACTGAGACAGTAAGCTTTCACAGAGGAGTGACAATCCTCTAAATATAGATTTGGCTGCCTGCCACCATGATTAATTGATTTAAATGCATTATTCTCAACTCCCCCTGCCCACCCCTTCCTCCACTGCATGAGGATGATCTGTTTGTGATTTTCCATTTCTGTAAACCAGGGATGTCAAGACAACACGGTGGGTGATCACTGCGAACTGTGTGCTTCAGGATACTATGGCAGAGTAAATGGATCTATCACTGATTGCTCACTTTGCGCCTGTCCCAGGTCCAATTCTGGCAGGTAATGTATAACCACAGGCATCTGTTGTTTCCAAAGGATTTTTTTGTCCTTAAGGGAGGGAAGAGTACCTCAATTAAATTCCTGCACACATCGAGATAATATCGGAAATGCCAGTTAACATCTCAAAGAGAAACGCTGTGTGGGGCATTAAGATCAGAGCTTTCCATTTGACACAAGAATCAGTGAGACTACGCTTCTCTAGCAGAGCCTTGCTACAGTCTGCACTCCTGTCTAATGATGCTTCATTTGGGAGCACACTTGTGCTGAATCTACCCTGTAATGTTGGTCCTTGTTGATGTAAGCATGTCAACATTAAAAAAAAAATGATGCAGTTTTATTTACTTCAGTAAATTCTGAAAGCATATAGTGATTTGATAAGATGCATATCTCTCTTTTTAAAAAAAACACTTCTGTTAGGAAGGAATCAAGGCTGAATTTGCCCAGTTTTTGCAGCAGCAGTTTGAATAATTGCCTTTTTTTTCCACCTTTTTAATTCTGGTGAATTTTTGCACGAATCAAGATGAGGGGGATTGGTGATTTGGAGTATTTGTATAGAAATAGCATCTCAAATACTTCCAGAAATAACCTTGATTGAGTTATTTCAGCCTCTCAGCGACAGCATCAAACAGTTCCACGTGAGCTTTATCATGCATTTAATTTCTTTAACAAAGAAGGTGTTAAGGCGGTTGCACCTCTTAATTCTAAACGTAATGGGGGTAATTTTACCTTTGAGGGATAATGTAAAATAGGGGTGGGGCATCAAATTGACTGCCCATTCTACACCCCACCCAATTGACTTCAATGGAACGATGAATCAGGTGGAGCGTATAATGGTCAGCTTAATCAACATCATCCATTTTACCATCAGCCAAAGGTAAAATTACCCCTAAATTGTCAAGCACCCAATGAGAGATAATCATGCTCGAAACAGAGTAAATGCCTGTCCTTGAAAATATGCAGTAAAAGTACAGATTAATGTGCTATCAATATGTTTTTGTGCAATTGTGAACTATAAATGTACCCATGATTCCAAATTTATTTACAACCAAGCTGCTTTATTTTTGATTTTTGTCTCAATAATTCACCAAGGGCTTTTAACTCCTGTAAATATGTGACTGATCAATTGTTTTGTCTCGACGTCTTTTATCTATTTCTTTCCCCTTTTCCTCACCAGCTTTAGCCCCACATGTGTATTAGAGGGTGTGAGTGATTTCCGCTGTAATTCCTGCCTGCCTGGGTACGAAGGCCAGTACTGTGAAAGGTTGGTTTCATTATTATAGAGGACACCATTGCTGATGCTTTCCCACATGTCTTAGAAGCCAGGACAGTGTTTGGTGTTACATAAATCAACATTAATCTGGGTATAATTTTAAAATGAAAATGTCCTGCATTAATAAGAGTGTGCCATCTAGTGGTATAATTTAACGGCCAAATCTCAATCTACCCAGAACAATTACTTCTTACGGTATTCATGTAAAACGTAATCAGAATTATGTTTTACAGAGAAACAGTTAGCACGTTTTTGTTAAATTCACCCTTTTCTCATGTGTCTAATTCTGCTTAAGAGTTTTATAAACAGAAAAAAATACTTAAAAATCAAAATACCATTATTAATCACCAGTTTTTTTTCTCATTTCTTCCTGCTTTGTGTCTCTAGATGTGCTCCTGGTTACTATGGTAACCCACGTGTACCAAATGGTAGATGCCAGCGATGTGAATGTAACCCAAGTGGTTCCGTGCACAGTAACTGTGAATCTTTAATGGGCAATTGCGTTTGCAAATCAGGTGTAACAGGTCGTCTCTGCGATCAATGTGAAGCTAAACACGTACTGGTAGAAAGTGAATGCATATGTATGTATGTCTCTATCTTTTTATATTTTTTGTGTAAATTCACTTTAGAAAATCTTAAAGGGTTACCATAGAATGACGTCTTAGACTGTTCAATTTCTTTTCGCGTAGGTTTTGGTAATCTTTTCCAGAGGGCCCTGACTGTTTGTGAAAAGAAATGATTTCTGGCATCTAACCTCTGTTTTCTGATGTTTTACTGATGCCCCTTAGTTCTCCCATCCATATCTAGATCCAAATAACCGAACAAAAGGAAGCAGTTGCAGGGCCAATGGGAAAGAGCGGGCGGGTGGAACTAACAGGATAGTGACTAATTGACTAATTGCATAGCTCTTTCAAAGGCATGGTGAGCCAAATGGCCTCTTTCTGTGCTGTGACATTTGGAATCATTTGAGAGTCCAAACAAAAGATTTTTAAGTGCAATTGTCATTGAGTAATTTGATTATGATTGTGTGACATATGGTAGCTTACAAACATTAGCTTACCTTGCTCAGTATTGAGCCAATTTCACCAGCTGTGCATTGTAAAATTCATTACTTCTGGCCTTTGAGTACTCAAGGCTGATTCCAGTTGAAATTCCACCGTGTAATGTTTATAACACCTCGGTTATTGCATTTATACGAAATTCTTCCATTTAATAGAGTTGTTACTTTGTTCAGAGAAAACTTTGTTGAAAAGTAAACAGAAATTTTATTCAAATGCCAAAGTGTTACAAATTATGGCTCCAGAATTTCAATATGCTTATGCTTCTGGGAGGAGGCCTTGCATTAAAAGTTTTGAAAATCATGGGCTGGATTTTATAATGGCGGCGAGCTTCAAAAATGGCGCTCTGCCCATGTGAACCGCACATCGCAGAGCTGCCGCGGTATTGAACACGGCAGCTCATTTAAAAAGCCGGGACAGACCACACCACCCCCCTGCCCCCTCCCCGATGATGTGGAGGGGCAGGCGGTCCGTCCCTGTCAATGGCGTCAGGCATCACTGTGCACGCGCCAACACCATTTTTAAAGGGCTTATGCCCCTGGCCTTCCCCCCACCAAAGAAATAAACCTTATACTTTACCCCTTCCCACCATCCCCAAACCAATTAAATGACACTGATGCTGCTCCATTCCCCCACCCCCCTGTCCCATCCCGCACAAAGAAACCTACCTGCTCCCCCCTCCCCACCAGTGTTCCCCCTCGGATGTCCAGATGGAGATCCGAAGGCACGGGCGTGCAGGCCATCGGCACCAATCGGATGGGACGTATGACGGGAGCAGGTAAGTAATTAACTTATTTATTTGCATTTTTTTAAAAATGCAGATTTTGCTCCTGTCGCCAAGCGGCGGGGGGGTGGGGGTGGGGGGGGGGGAGGGGCCGCCATGAGGCCTCGCCGTGGCCGGCAATAGCAGGCCGGGCCTTCCTGGCGTCGAGGCCTTTGACGGTCCTCTCCCAGAGGCATTTTCCAGCACCCCCCCACCCCAAAATGACCCCTGACGTCGGGGAAGCTGTAAAATCCAGCCCCATGTTTCATGATCAACTTGATATAATCTGTTAGTCATCATCTTCAAATGCCTTGATGCACAAACTGGGAAAGAGCAGAGATTGAACAATTTGGAACAAAAGTCTTTGATGAGATTACTTATATTAGCAGATAGATTAAAGATACAATTTTAGAAATTTCAAATAACTTTTTATAGACATAGAGGTTTGTTCATGAGAGACGGACACATGCCTGCACAGACACTGAGGCTGGACTCACTGCGGGTAACTGTTGTTACTGAGGAGACTCTTAGTAAATGCAAATGTGCCTCAGCAGAATTTTTCTTCCCTGTAAGAAATAACAGCCTAGAAATTACAGTGCACAATAGTGATGTTAATGCATGAATGTGTTCATAAGATTTTACTTCATCTGCTTTTCTCAAATTATGTCAACCTTTGTGGAAAAATGAAGCAGTTCTGACTTGTTTCAGATTTTCAGAGTTTCATTTAATTCAGTCAACAATCGAATGAGGGGTAATTTTGACTTTGGGCGTTAGTTTTTAATGGACAATATTGGATATAGATCTCTTGCGATTTTCATTTCCATTGAAGAGGTGATGAAAATTGAGAATTGTGTATAATGTTCCAATAGTGCTCGGCTTACATTATCGACCAGCTTCAAAATTACCCCAATTCATTTTTTTTTTAAAAAGCTAGCTGTAGTCAGAATCTTAATGCAATACAAATGTTGCAGGTTTTATCAGTTGTCTGCAAAGCCTGAGAGAGGGGTTAGGCTACTTTCAAACAAACAGAGACAATGCAATCTGTTCATGAGAGTTTGTTACTTTTGAATGTGGTCATCAGAAATATTTAAGGAGCTTTAGGGATTTGAAACTTAGTCCCGATTTTAACCTTCCCCGTTCAGCAGGAATGAAGTGGTTTCAGGTCGGGCGCCCATTTTATAATCCATCCAATTTTATTCAACACTGAAGTCAATGGAGAGCACAATCAGGCAGGCTTTAAAACATGTATTCGTTATGAACCCACTTTGTTTACGGCCAGATGGGTTAGGTTAAAATTGGGGCTTTTGAGTCTATTTGGAAAAGCCGAGATATATACTTAAGGCCAGCACAGCTCCTGCAGTGCCAGAAATAAAAGGAAAGAAACACTGTATAAAAGTGTGAACAAAAAAATGCTTTGTATTTAGATTGTGACCTTTCAATGTCTTATAGTGGAAAATGTTAAAAGGATTTCTACTGTAAATGTATATATGTATTGCTATCTTTTTTTTTGTTCATTTTGTTAACCAAATTTTCCTAATAGTTTAAACCTAAAACCTTTAGACCTAAAGGCTTGATGTGAGGCTCTGTGACTTATTGAAGATTGTGGTGAGGAGGGGAAGTTGAAGGTGGCTGGGGAAGGGGTAGTTCCAATGGAGACATAGTATCTAAATTGACAGAAGGGTCACTTGTTCATTATCCCAGATACATTGCCAAGAAATTAACTAGATATCACAGTTAATGAAGTTAGTCAAAGGAGGTGGGACCCACCTCTGAGAATGATCTAAAGTATAGAGGCTGAAAGATGTAATGTAAGAAGAGTATGAAGGACCTAAAATCATAATGACCTGTTTAAAATAAATGAGAGACCTCCTCCATTAAAAGCAGAAAGGAACATCATGCAAAAACATTATGGTGTTGATTCCGTGATCCAGCACTCCCATTGAGGAGCAATACTCGTGGGGAGTAAATCTCAGGAAATCACGGTTATGCCAAATCACAGGACCAGCCCTTATGTATCTAATATTATACTTGGTAATTTCTGCAGTAAGATGAAGATGCAGTTTTACACTTGGAAATAAAAAAACGCTTTTACCTCAACCAGCAAACTCATTTAAGCTGGAAAAACGTATCTTTTTTCCTCCTGCATTTTTATGATCAGGCAACAAAGTCATCATAGAAGTATTTGATCGCTGTTACAGGTTTTTGAATTTTAACATCTCTTTGCTTTTGGTTTTCGGCATTTCCCACCCCTTTTCTCTTAGCTTGTGATGATGATTGCACAGGACTTCTGCTATCTGACCTCAGCAACTTGGAAATCATTTTGATGACATTTAACCTGACAGAGTTCGATGCAGCTCCCTATAATGTCTTAACTGCCATAGAAAACAGTACAGAACAATACAAGGTGAGATATTTCAGTGTGTTTCTATGTTGGTGACTCACATTCAGGTTGGATGAGATTTACTGTCAACATATTTAACATAAGGATCTGAAATGCACTACAGAGTAATAAAGTAAAGGTTTCTGCCCATTAGTGTCATATTCCATTGTTTTCAAAGAGACAGGTTTTAATGCTGGTTTAAATAAATAAATAAAGTAATGACATAGCAAGATTCCTACTGTTGTAAATACTGGAATGTATACCACATATAGAAAATCTGTGTAAAATATTGCAAAAGATTGTAGTGCTGTCATTTTTTGTCACAATTTATTGGTACAGGTGATATTGTCCCAATACATGTGTCCACCTTATTGCCACAGCGTAAAATTGAAACATTTTTTGGCCATAGTGAAAGTCACAGATTGATACTGTAGCATAGTATGTTATATAACTGCAAATAACCCTTAGCTGAGAGTGGATGAAAAGGCTGTAACACAATGTCCAAGTTCGGATGTTTAATGTAAAGGATATCCTCTGGTTTTTACACAGATGTGAAGAGCTGTCCATTCTCATTCAAGGATGGTTTTTCCGTTCACTATTGAGCCCTGATTATATTTAGGATTGTTTGGGGTGGATGGAACCTTCATAGTCCACATGAAAGGAAATATTTGCGGGTCCATGAAACTAAGGCCAGCAACAGCTTAGATGTACAGACTGGTAATTCTGGACTCCAAACTGTTTCTATGGGAATGCAGTATATATTGTTACCTGCAACGAAAGCAGAATTCCTTATTTGACATAACGTTAACAATGAAACAGTGACAACCAAGAATCTACAACTTGCAGATCTCTACATGTTTCTGGAGCTAATTCATATGTAACAACAACAAGGTTGTAAGTTTCTGCTGTATTTTAACACAGAGGCACTTAGATGACAGTCAGACTGGAAGGATTTCATGGTCGTTCCAACAATAGTCACAATCTCTACATACAAATCAAACTTTAATGACTGGATGTTGAATTAAATACATGGGTGTCTTTGCAAACTGGTTAATGTCACTTAAAAAACACTGCATAATATGATTTGCAAGTGTTCATTTTATAGTCTTCATTGTTGTTTTATTAATATTTCAGTGACTAGTTTACCAGTTGCAATTACTGTAAAACATGTACTGTCAAGCAAAAAGGCTGCAGGATGAGAAAAAATAGGTATTCACTCTGAAAAACCTTCACTCACAATGAAATTGCAAAAGGGGTGGTAAATCCTACAGATAGATTGGACCATATGTTGTCAGTCCATAAGGGTTTCTGTGTTAAATGAAGACAGATGTTCTCTGGGACTGACAACAGGAGCAGCAATTTCCACTCGGAATAAATTTCTTAAATGCTGAAATCAGTTAATGTGGAACAGCTGGAGCTCTTGTGTCCTAGGATGCAAACAGCCTGAAGAGCTCTCAGCAAGAGATTTGCTAATGTAGACTCATCTTGTACCTCTGTGTGCTTGAACTTTCAACTTTTTACCAAAGTAATTGAACTCAACTTGACGTAACGTTTGCAATTACCAAGATTTTTTGCGGCAATAGGAATTCTCCTGCCCACACGTAATGAAAATGTAACATAGGCATTAAGTTTGTTTCGTATTTCATACAGTGCACCGAACTTGAAAGCTCTCAGATGCAAGGGTTCAATTAAAATAATTGTTAGCCAGTTAGGAGCATATTGTTGAAAAAACAGTTTGATCCTTTCTTAAAATATTTAGTGTGTTATTCTTCAAAGCTGCAATCTTTTGGCATGAACCTTACAGCAGCCATTCCAGCCTTTTTAAACTTCTATACAATCTCGATATGGCCAAATTGCTCCAAAATATGAGTTACTGACTGTCTGAAGATAGAACAGAGGGGAACGTGGTGTGAGCACTTTAGCCATGGCTCAGTGGTAGAATTCTCACCTTGTTGTCAGAAGGTTGTGGGTTCAAGTTCCACTTTAGGAATTTGAGCACAGAAATTTAGGCTGACGCTCCAGTGCAACACTGAGAGAGCTACACTGCCGTAAATGTTGTCTTTTAGATGAGATGTGACAATGAGGCACTGTCTACCCCTCAGGTGGATATAAATGACCCCATGGCATTATTTGGAGAAAGTTATTGGAGAAAGAGAAGTTATTTACCCCTCAACCAGCATCTCTAAAACAGATTATCTAGTCATTATCACGCTGCTCTTTGTTGAAGCTTGCTGTGCACAAATTGGCCACCGTGTTTCCTACATTAAGCAGTGACAACGGGCTGGATTGGAGGTGGATGGGGCCCAGAAATACCGGCAATGGCTGACAAGCCCATTCCAGGCATCAGCTATGTTCACCAGGGCGGGATCATGATCCTGTCACATCCCCCATTAAGGCCAATTAAAGTGATTGCAGAGCTCATTAATGGGTGTTTCGGGGTGGGGCGGGTGGGTGAGGAGTTGATGGGCTACATGCACTCTCTGGGGCAGACCAAGTGAAAGGTACAGATTGGGGAGCCAGTCATGGCCGCCCCAGGGATTTACCCCAGAGCCAAAAAAAAGTTTCAACGGCGCACAGGGGAACTCGGAGATTGGTAGACAGGTGTCCTTGGTGCTGCGCAGGTATTGGGCAGAGTGGGCAACCAGCACTTGAGCAATGTAGAGGATCGGCAACCGCCTGGCATCTCTTCTTCAAGGTAGGCATTCCTGGAAGAGAAGTGGCAGTGAATTAAACACTCAAATAAAAGCAAAATACTGCGGATGCTGGAAATCTGAAATAAAAACAAGAAATGCTGGAAATACTCAGCAGGTCTGGCAGCATCTGTGGAGAGAGAAGCAGAGTTAACGTTTCAGGTCAGTGACCCTTCATCGGAACTGACAAATATTAGAAATGTGAAAGGTTATAAACAAGTAAAGCGGGGGTGGGGCAAGAGATAACAAAGGAGAAGGTGTAGATAGGACAAAGTCACAGAATAGCTGACCAGAAGGTCATGGAGCAAAGGCAAACAATATGTTAATGGTGTGTTGAAAGACAAAGCATTAGTACAGTTAGAGCTTCCTCCATGTGATCGCTCATTTTCCTGGCAGCTGCCATGACTCCTTCATCTTCTGCCAGTCCAGGCTGCTTTGGATCTTCACTCCATCCCCAAAGTGCATGGATGGATCCTCGGGGACAAGGGAAATCCCTTGACGATATGGCTACTGACCCCTCTGCGATATCCCCAGACGGAGGCACAGAGGCGATACAACCAATCACACCTACTGACTAGGACCACCATTGACTAGGCCATTGGGTTTCTGATCATGCAGTTCAGTGCCTGGACCAGTTGGGTGGCACCGTCCAACACACTCTCAGCTGAGCTCCTCTGACCCAGGATGAAGGGCATGCTATGGACATCAGTCTGAGGTACCTCTGCTAACACATCCATGTAAGACGCAGCCTGAAATATCTAAACATTTCCCACCAATGAAGAATGCACATCGGGCCAGAGACATTGCCCTCACCATGGAGGAAGCCTTGATTTCCTTCACCACGACATACCACTTGTCGCTTTGGCAATAAAATGCGTCTCAGACATGTGACACAAAGTGTTATTATTTATACAGTGCAAAGAAAACAAAAGAAGATTTACATTTATAGAGCACTTTTCACAAGCACCAGACATCTCATGGTGTTTTACAGCCAATGAAGAACCAAGGAAGTGAAGCGGCAGCTAATTTACGCACAGCAAACTCCCACAAACCGCAATGTGATATTGACCAGATAATCTAATTTTAGTGATGCTGATTGAGGGATAAATATTGGCCAGGACTTCAAAATAGTGCGTAGGATCTTTTACATCCACCAGAGCAGGCAAATGGGGCCTCGATTTAATGTCTCATCCAAAAGATGGCATTGCTGACAGTGCAGCACTCCCTCAGTACTGCATTCGAGTATTAGCTTTGATTTCTGTGCTCAAGTCCTAGAGTAGCACTTGAACCCAGAACCTTATGACTCAGAGGTAAGAGTGCTATGAACTGAGCCACAGCTGATGCACAAAAAAAGGACATTGTGCTCAGAGGCAGTAAGAAGGCACCCCGATGACCCACTCAGTGCTTCATGCTACACGGTGGCCTCAATGCTTGGCCACTCCTATACAGTGCTCCCCTTGTGGACTTGCAGGAGGTGGAGGCACCCTACTCACTTGTCTCTGCTGGTGACTGAGATGCAAGTGGTGGTCATCCTCATTGTGGTGGTGCCCCTGGGGTATCTCCAGAGTCTGTTGCACCTGCATCATTGCTGGGGCATCACTTGACCCTGCTGTACAGATGCTCCCAATGTCAGAGGAGCTGAGGAGGCTGAGGACGATAGTGGTGCTCCGTGAGGCATAGCAGCTTCATCCTCCTCCGTGTCATCCTTGGCAGGCACACCGGCTGGACGTAGGGGCCACCAGCTGGGGCGCAACTGGCATCCCCTCTATGCATTTCTGCGCCACAAGTGCCACTGCCAGCTGCAGCTGCACATTGTGACATGCGTCCTGTGTATGCCAGTGTGTTGCTGCTGCATTTACTCAGAGTGATGCCACATATGGCTCTTCATGAGGTTGGCCACTCTCTCAATGGAGAAGCTCAAGTGTTCAAAGCCCTGATCCATGGAGGTGCACATGAGCTGTAAGGATGCCTCCATTCTCAGCCCATGACACCTCACTGCCTCAGGGAACTCCAATATATGGGCACACATCTCCTGCTGATGGTCTAGATAGAGCTTCCTTGCTAGTGACTCCTGGGGCTCTACATTTGACTTATCCAACTGAGCTGGGCTGTGTCTATCCTCCCTCCTCCGAGGGGGAACTGCCCACAGCTGCCTCTGCCTCTATTACCTCCTCCTGAACACTGGTGCCATGCTCATCACCCAGTGACACACTCTCTAACCGCGTGCAAGGTCCCACCAAGGTGAGTGTATCTGCGCTGGTGGACGGTGCACTTGTAAGGTGTGATGGTGCCTTTTCTGTTTCCAGCTGTTTCTCCTGGACCACTGCTTGGGAGGGAGAGGGTCTCCGTGGATAAATGTGGGAGACACAAGTAATGATCATGAGAGCTAGCCTTGCTGAGGCTTCCCAATGGAAATCAGTCTTCGGCATGCTGTCGAACATGGTGGAGTGCAATGCACCCCTTCAATGAGCGCAGTGCCCTCTGAAATCCCCAACTGCACCATGACTGCCCATATCACTAGGGCAACTTCCTGCCGGTCAACAATCCTGGCTATTCCCATTGCACGACCCTCCATGGGAGTTGTTATGTGACAGTAGGGGACACCTCCTCCTGTTTGAGCCCACTCCCTCACATTGTGTGCCAGTTTCTCCTGCATAGACAAAAGAGAGCGAGATAAGGCACTGCTGTGCTGTATGTCCAATGGCAGCTGGTTCTATTCATTAGCAGCTGCATGTCTCCGTGGTGATGGGTCCTCAGCAGCACTATGGCTCTGTAACATTCCGAGGCATCAGTAAGTGCCCTGGGCAAGCACCCCTCCCATGTTCAGGATCAGCATGTGCCATGAGGCTCCTCAGCTGGTGTATCTGCTGGAGGGGAAACACCCAGGTGCCTGTCCTGAGGGTTGTAGTTGGCACATACCTTGCCAGAGCGTATGTGGTCATTGAACCATTTCCAGCACTGGATCCAGGATCTACGCATTATGCTTCTGTCACTCACAATCTCTGTTATGTCCTGCCAGGCCTGCTTTGTTTGTGCAAGTGTCCGCCTCCTCCCACCCTCTGGGATGAGGATTTCTCTCCACTCCCTCATGGCCTCCAACACTGCAGCTAGGTCAGCATCAGAGAACCTGGGGCAGCCCTGCCCTGGGTTCCAGACCTTTGGCTCTCCTGGGAGATCTTCATAAGGCCAGTAAGTTGATTTAAACAGCAGCCGCAGAAATGGCTTCTGTCATTTGTTTTAATCAGGCCCACCTCCATTCGCACCCCATGGCCGCTAATTGGATGGTGTCTCCATTGGTCGCCATTGGACAGAATTGGTCGGTCTCCATATCAGTTGAAGGGTCGCCCCGATGAATGTGATGCCCTCGGGAATTGAGTGAGGTTTAGCCGAGTTTAGTATAAGGTATGAGGCAAAGACTGCAGTAGCGGAACAGAAAGGCTTTTCTTTTTATTCTGTCTTAGTTTCACTTTCACTTTGCTGGCATGTATGTTCTACAGCAGCCTCTAGAATACACAATGCAATTTCAAAACACTACAACACTACAGTGACTATCGTGCATCATTTCTGTTACCTCCTGGGGAGGGTTTGCGACCTGGAAATCGTCCTGGCTCATGTTCCCCACCCCCAACTTGAAAATTCAGCCCTACATTTCAAAAGTATTTCATTGGCGGTAAAGCACTTTGGGATGTCTTAAGGTTGTGCAAGGTGCTATACAAATACAAGTCTTACTTTCACACCGGAACTTCACCATTGGAAATTATACCCCAGATAATTTAGTTCTAAGCCCGAAGGTGCCTAGTGATGTTGAGACCCAGTGATGTTTTTCAATCATGTTTGATCCCGATCCTGCAGTGTAAATTTAATGATGTGGAAATATAGAAATCAGAAAATGCTGCATTTTTTACTAATTGCTTTAAATCGTAATGTTATTCTGAAATTGAATAGTGTTGTTCTTTTCCTATTTTCCTGCTCCCTTGAATGGTGGGATACATTTCCCTGCATGTCCGCAGCCATCCAGTCTTTCATGCAAGTATCCAATCAAAATCCGTGAACCAATATAGTGAACATTATAGAATCACAGAATGGTTACAGCACAGAAGGAGGCCATTCGGCCCGTTGAGCCCATGCCACCAAGCTATTCAACCACTCGGGGCATCCCATCCGTGGCATTAACATGTACATTTTTAGCAGCAGAGGTCACTGGATTGCAATCTGGAAGGAAAGCCCTGACTGAGTAATCCTCCTCCTCCTGAGGATACCAACTATCGAATTCCCAACTGCTGTCCTGGCCAATGTTCCCTTGAATTTTCCTTTGTTGTGCGCAGCCTGTTTATTTCACCGCACGATCCATTCCAGATTGCTGTGTGGCCGCACACATGGGGATCTTAAAGTGTGCATTGATCCTGGTTGAGATCAACCAGCTCAAGGATCAAATGGAATTAAGCGGATCTTAAACAATTAGTAACAGCCCCATAGCATGGAAACAAGATTGAACCGCATATTTCATAACTGGGTTTAAAGATATTATGGAATTCTTGCAGTCATACATTTCCTTCTTTGTCTCTTGACGAACTTTTCTCTTGGTCTGTGGAGAAAACAGAAACATGTATTTGCATTATGCTGATTAGATAGTCAAACCCTATTTAGGGGATATTCCTCAGTGGCTTAGACTGTGCTTCGAATGATTTTATTTATTGTTTTTTCTCACAGATTACTCTGTCACCAGAATGGGACACAAGTGCCCTTGTTGCAAAGGTAGAAGAACAGGTGTCTGGTTTGACCTCAGAGATTAGTCACTTACAGCAGAAGGTAAACCAAAATAAATCCTTGTCTCATTCACAGTTCTGAGCAAGTGATGTTCAGTGTCTGGAAAAGGGCCAGGCAGTTTAGAGCATCTTACCTGGAAGCCCCAGGTAATAACCGATTTAACTCATGAAAAATCTAACGGAGCAGAGTAAAACCCTACGATCGCTAGATATTTAAGGGTCGATTGAGGAGAAAGATAGGAATGTAGGAAACAGGACAGGAAGAGACCAAGTGGTCAGTCAAGCCCTTCTCATCCCGACATAGTGCAACGTCTTCCCAGCAAAGAAGAGGGAAAAAACCCTTAGGCAAAATAGGAAAAAGCTCTTCTGAAATTCCATCCTAATCAATGAAGATAATCGAATAAGCCCAGGAGACTGTGGTGACTGATATCACTAGTGACAGCTAAACCACTTCTATAACTCAAGAAATAGTGACAAGTTTCTCAAGTTCTCCGTGTTACTGACTAGGAACTAACTAAACAGTTAATGAGTTGGCTCATTGTACTGGTTCCAGGTCTTGGCTGCAAGATCTATGGCTTTCGGCTGTTCTGTTTGACAGACTGATGTTATTGCATTAATGCTCCGACCGGACCTACAGCAACAGTTACTACAATGACGTTTTGGCAGGGAAGGTATTCTGAATGGATAGTAGAGTAACTGCTAGAATCTTTTGAGACAAACGTTTCAGAACATGTGTGCTATGATAGGGATGGCTATGAAAAACGGGTTGCCTTTGAAAAAATCCCCTCATTCAACTTGACAGGCAGCACCATCGAAACATAGAAAAATTTGCAGCACAAAAGGAGCTCATTCCATGAGTGAAATGCTGGCTTTGCTGCAGCCTGTTCCCAACTCCACCCAGAGTTTCTGGGATGCCGTGCCCTATGTTGTTGCCTCAACTTGTCTCACCCTGAATGAATGGAAGGTCCACCTAGCGGTAGTTCAGGACCTTTCCAGAATGTATTTGTGTGTGTGTGTGCGCGTGCGCGTGCAGGGAATGGCTGAGGTCAGCTTAGAGGCTGGACAGTCTCTTCGTTTCGAGACACTAATGTTACTGTGGGTATTTCATCCATTTGGCGGTCCCGCCATAGTTTGGAAGAGCTAATGGGCACCAGTCACCCTTTGTCACTGCATGCTGTGTTTCTCAGACCTATCAGCGAAATGAGCAGGAACAGGATCGCACTGCCTTACATAAAAACAGAAAATGCTGGAAACACTCAGCAAGTCAGGCAGCATCCGGGGGAGGTGGTGGCATAGCGGTAATGTCACTGGGCTAGTAACCCAGAGACCCAGGCTACTGCTCTGGGGGCATGGGTTTAAATTGCACCACGGCAGATGGTGAAATTTGAATTAAATTAACCTGGCAATTTAAAAAAACACAAATCAAAGTTTTCTAAAGGCATATAAATAGTGAAAGGATGGTAAAAGGAGGAGTGGGACCAATTCAGGACCAGAAAGGGGATTTACACATGGAGGCAGAGGGCATAGCTGAAGTATTAAATGAATACTTTACATCTGTCTTTACCAAGAAAATGCGACCCAGGCAATGTTGAAAGAGGAGGTAAGTCGGACACGAGAGGGGTTTAAATTGATAAAGAGGATGTATTTGTTAGGCTGTCTGTACTTAAAGTGGATAAAGTACCAGGACCAGATGAGATGCATCCAAGGATACTAAGGGAATTGAGGGTGGAAATCACCGAGGCACTGGCCATAGTTTTTCAGTCTTCCTGAGACTTGAGAGTGGTGCCAGAGCACTGGAGAATTGCAAACGTTATACTCTTGTTCAAAAAAGGGTGTAACGGTAAGCCCAGCAACTACAGGGCAGTCAGTTTAACTTCAGTGGTGGGAAAACATCGAGAAAAAAATAATTAGGGACAAAATCAATAGTCACATGGACAAATGTGAGTTAATTAAGGAAAGCCAGCATGGATTTCTTAAAGGAAAATCATGTTTAACTAACTTGCTGGAGGTTTTTGAGGAGGCAACAGAGAGGGCAATGCTATTGAGGTGATGTACATGGACTTTCAAAAAGCGCTTTGATACAGTGCCACACAACAAACTAGTAAGCAAACTTGTGGCTCATGGAATAAAAGGGATGGTAGCAACATGGATACTAAATTTTCTGAGTGACAAGAAACAAAGAGTAGTGGTTCATGGATGATTTTCGGGCTGGAGGAAGGTTTGTAGTGGAGTTCCCCAGGGATCAGTGTTGGGACCCTTGCTTTTCCTGATATATATTAATGACCTTGACCTTGGTGTACAGGGCACAATTTCAAAGTTTGCAGATGATACGAAACTTGGAAGCATTGTGAACTGTGAGGAGGATAGTGTAGAACTTCAAAAGGACATGGACAAGTTGGTGGAATGGGCAGGCAGATGAAGTTCAATGCAGAGAAATGTGAAGTGATTCATTTTGGTAGGAAGAACATGAGAGACAATATAAAATAAAGAGTATAATTCTAAAGTGGGTGCAGGAGCAGAGGGGCCTAGGTGTATATGTGCATAAGTCATTAAAGGTGGCAGGACAGGTTGAGAGAGCGGTTAATAAAGCGTACAGTATCCTGGCCTTTATTAATAGGGACACAGAGTACAAGAGCAAGGAAGTTATGTTGAACTTGGATAAGACACTAGTTCGACCTCAGCTGGAGTATTGTGTCCAGTTCTGGGTGCTGCACTTTAGGAAAGACATGAGGGCATTGGAGAGAGTACAGAAAGGATTCACGAGAATGGTTCCAGGGATGAAGAACTTCAGTTATGAAGATAGATTGGAGAAGTTGGGACTGTTTTCCTTGGAGAAGAGAAGGCTGAAAGATGATTTACTAGAAGTGTTCAAAATCTTGAGGGGTCTGGACAAAGTAGATAGAGAGAAATGTGAAGTGATTCATTTTGGTAGGAAGAACATGAGAGACAATATAAAATAAAGAGTATAATTCTAAAGTGGGTGCAGGAGCAGAGGGGCCTAGGTGTATATGTGCATAAGTCATTATGAGTTATGGGGGGGGGCAGGTAAGGGAATGGAACTGAGGGAATTGCTCTTTGAGAGAGCCAGTGCAGTCATGATGGGCCGAATGGCCTCCTTCTGCACTGTAATGATTCGGTAATGGTGACTATTGTCGA
Source organism: Heterodontus francisci (assembly GCF_036365525.1). Lineage (NCBI taxonomy): Eukaryota > Metazoa > Chordata > Chondrichthyes > Heterodontiformes > Heterodontidae > Heterodontus > Heterodontus francisci. The sequence continues at coordinate 32,216,423 of NC_090375.1, forward strand.
TTTGTCGTTTAAAACCCAAGTGATTCATAATGTCCTTTATTTATTTTTATTTTTTTTATTTATTTAGAGATACAGCACTGAAACAGGCCCTTCGGCCCACCGAGTCTGTGCCGACCATTAACCACCCATTTATACTAATCCTACACTAATCCCATATTCCTACCACATCCTCACCTGTCCCTATATTCCCCTACCACCTACCTATACTAGGGGCAATTTATAATGGCCAATTTACCTATCAACCTGCAAGTCTTTTGGCTGTGGGAGGAAACCGGAGCACCTGGAGGAAACCCACGCAGACACAGGGAGAACTTGCAAACTCCACACAGGCAGTACCCAGAATTGAACCCGGGTCACTGGAGCTATGAGGCTACGGTGCTAACCACTGCGCCACTGTGCCGCCCTTTAGGGAAGGAAATCTGTTGTCCTTATCTGGTCTGGCCTACATGTGACTCCAGACCCACAGCAATGTGGTTGACTCTTAAAATGCCCTCTGAAATGGCCTCGCAAACTACTCAGTTCAAGGCAAGTAGGGATGAGCAATAAATGCTGGCCTAGCCAGTGGCACCCACATCCACAAACAAATAAAAAAAGAGAGGAACAGAATCAACATTTTAGATCTGTTAACTTTCATTCTTTTCTCACAGTTCAGAGCTGACAAGTGCAATCAATAGACTTGCTGGTTGGCAACCTGATTATTAAAGGATCACAACGTAGATCCAAAGGCAGATTATTAATTCCAATAGTGCCTACATTGCAACAGTGATTATACTTAAGGTGCCATATAAAGGCAAGTGTGTTCTTCCTTTCCTCCTTGCTTTGTTTCCTTTTCTCATCCTCTCTTATAGAAAGTAAAACTGGAAAAAGTATGTGTGGTGATGTTCTATCAGCTGGTTCGTCCTAGCTCGTGTGTTCTGAACACTCTGAAATATGTCTAGTAACTGTTTGACATTTTCCGATCTTGTGCCCCGGTGCAGAGCCTCACTTACTGCAAGTACTTTTTGAAATTGGGGCAGATGTACTGTAACCTCAGCAGAGGAGGTCCATTCCAGGTGACCTCCCCTTCCTGGCAAGACTTCAATGATAGGGGATTCAGAAATCGTGCTGCTGTTAAAGGTCGAGGGGAAATAGCTGAGCCCAAATGTAAAATGAGATAAATTTTCTGTGTCAGGTCGCCCAGGATTTTGGTGATGGACGAGATCTGAATAAAGCTACTGGGAGGACGTTAACCAGGGGTCTGGAGCTTGAAGCATTTGTAAATAAAACTTTAAAAACTATAAAAGGTATGTACGTCAGTGGTTTATTATTTTGTGATTTGATGAGGAATAAGATTGGTTTCACAATCAGTTTTTGCTTAAAATAAGATCACTGGTTTTGTTGAACTTATACAACAATACGAGGTAATAAAGTGCCACCTGCTGTATGTTCAACTGCATAGCATTGTTGCATTACTTTTTAAAATCGGCGATAATCATCCTGCAGGTACTTTAAATTTAGCATATTATTAAATAACTATTTAGAATCAGAAACATACATACAGTTTTGAAAATGGGGTAAGTATCTACCATCAGAACCTAAATGTCATTTGCTCTTATAATCTATAAATAATACAATGAACTGAATAGAGAGCAACTTAAAAATAGCATTGCCCAAAATAAAAGCAAAATACTGCGGATGCTGGAAATCTGAAACAAAAACAAGAAACGCTGGAACCACTCAGCAGGTCTGGCAGCATCTGTGGAAAGAGAAGCAGAGTTAACGTTTCGGGTCAGTGACCCTTCTTCAGAACCTGAAACGTTAACTCTGCTTCTCTTTCCACAGATGCTGCCAGACCTGCTGAATTGCCCAAAATAAATCGGATCTACTATTTTTTAGTGTAGGCATTGAAATACAGTATTCTAAAACTCAAAATGATTTTTTTTTTTAATCAATCATTCTACATCTAGACTTTTGGAAGGTGTACAGATGAATTAAGATTCAAAATTACTGACACTCCATATGGATAATGATTATTTACTACTACAAACTTCCTACTTATAAGAACTTCCTGATTGTGGATGTAAGGCAAAAATGTCTGGTAAGAAACCAGCAGCTACTTTGCAATGTGACGTGTCCAGTGCCATTTATGAGCGCCACAAGAATTTTTGACCCTATCTCAAGCACAATCTGCAGGCATGGAGCATTACTTGGGTTGAAGTGGTCTAGTGTTCAAGCCAGTTAAAATTTCCCATTAATATTGCGGGAAAACGTCCTTGAATATTGGTAAAGGTGATTTTTTTTTTTAAATTGTTCCTCTGGGCTGTGGGCCACCTTTCAGGTGAGAGTGGCCCACTAGTGGTTCCTGTCTTAATTCCCATTGCTCTGTGGAGAAGTCCCTTGCAATGTCCTGCACCTCTCCCTAATGGAAAAGTCTAGACAGGGAATGGCACTGTTGGAGTGTATCTGGCTTTCTTCGCACAGTGCTGAGTGAAGATTATTCGGTATGATATTTGATTTTTTGAAATGTAGGAACTTAATGGAGGAATTCTTAACAAAATAAACTGTAGTATTGCTGAAAACAGACATTTTGTAGCTTCCAGTATTATTAATACACAGACAGAAAGAACATGTGCACACATTGTGCTTGATTCATCTAAACAAAATAAGTGACAGCCATTCGCTGATTCATTCCTCAGGGCAATGCCTTGACCAATCAGAGTCAAGCTGTCTGGTTTAAATTTCAAACAGCTTGGCAGTTAGCTGTCAGTCACCATAACCTGGTGCATTCTCCATGGCAATGCCTCTACCAATCAGAGTCCACTTACCAACCAATCAGCACTCTCTTCTCATACAGTATAAATTGTTGTTTCCCCTTACATTGGTATTCTTGCGATTTGTCCTGATGAATGCAAGATGAAAAGCTTCGACAAACTGTCTCTGTTTTCAGCAATACTCAAGTCCTGTACTACCAAACAACTATTAAAATAAACTTTAAATATAATTGAGAAAGCTGTTCACACAGTGCGGATGCTGCCTTTAGAAGTTTCCACATGTGCACAGTGGGAAAAAATGAGTGCCTTCCTTCGTCTTTTTAAAATGGAAATGTAACTTTAGGGCCTGACCAGTATAAATACAAACACCGCAGTGGGGTGAAGCAACCCAGCACAATGTTATTTTGACTGTAAAAGTGGGAGAAAAAGAAGAGACCAACAGGTTTTTAATTTAAAAAAAAAAATTGCAATGCAGATATAAAAATGTTGCCATTATGTAGGTGAAGTTAGTGCCTGTAATTCTCCACACAGTGCACTGTCTTCATCAGCTGTGCCAGAAGACAGAAAGAAATTCTTTCGTGTGGGGTATGGTGTGGGAAGGCATGACAAAAAGGGATGCTCAGAAAAGCTTTATTATAATATTTATAATAGGCTAATATTTCTGCAACCCACCCCCCTCCCACAATGTTTCCCTCTCCTTTCATGGAGGTACTGACCCTTGTCGGGATACACAGACACTAGAAGCATACAATGAATGAATCATCATCGATCTAGTTTTTGTTATCTATGATTTTAATATATTAAAAGCAGTCCATCTAACATATGCAGATGTTAACCTCCAGATTTTACATGGCTGCAAAGCAGTGTTTAAATAATGGGGCCATAATTTGCTGTGGCAGGGCATCTAACAGTATCGGCCATGAGTTAGACTTGCCCATGCATATTTAGATTTATAATTTTGTTTGCGTGGTGAGTTGCTGAACGTGCAAGCTGAGTTCTATCAGTGAGGGAAACCGGGTGTCTGGGCCCTGAGTGAACAGGACAAGCAACTGTGTATCTCCTTAGCCAATCAGTTTGATAGATTGTGAAATTAACAGCCTAACAAGTGAGAAGGAAGTGTAAATTTGAGTGTGTGCATTCAATGTCAAATCAGATACAGAAAGAGAGAGGGGGAAAAAAGACTGGATTAAGAGGGGAAAAAAAGTGTGAAGAAGAGAAAAAGTACGACATTTAAAAAAAAAAATTTCCAATAACATTTAAAACCTGAAGGAATGAAACTCCATACTTGGAATAGTTAATTTTCAGTGCCACGGAGGTTGGTTGGCAGTAATTAACACTTATCACATTGTTTAAAAAATGTATTTAGGCTAGAATGGATAAGATGCAACTTTTTGTGATGAATTTAGTTTGTATCTACCCTGCAAATACAGCAACTTTCAATGAATTTTAATGGCGGAGCAGTGCAACTCAGACAGCAACGTTTGGATTTCCATGTTTAACCATGCATCTGTCCTTCACCTGAAATTGCTATAGCATTTGCATATAAATAACAGTGAGTGCCATTAACCTTGCTGTCATTCTGAGAGCAAATTATGGGCCAGTAGTTACTTCCAAGCTGTTTGTTCACCTCCGACCTGAAACCAACAAGCATATTCTCTGTAGAATTCCCTGGCAAAGCAACAGCTAAACTCTGAGTGAACTCTCTTGTATTTCTTATGTTTCACTAGCCTTAAATGGACAAGTGTTCTTAAATATAATTAAACCTTTGCAGCAGAATATGACATTGTGGATTACATACTATAATTTTTGCATGGTTATAAAAAGGCATATCATCCCATTTACTGTGAGCCATGGGAGATCCAGTATTTAAAAACAACGCCTAGTATATATAAGTGGTACACTCCTGGATGCCACAATTTGCAAAACAATCTTTCAAAATAAAGAGAGAGAAAAGGCCATCTTCTTGATGCTGGTTGATTATGTAGTCTTAAACCAACAAGGCAGTTTCCAAATTGCAAAGTTCCCTCACCAAGCGAGAACTAAACTTTGATTGATCCTGTATTTACCCACAAGATCAATGACCAGCGTGTGACAAATATCGATGGGAAACCTAAATTTTAGCAGCATCGGTTTTGTTCCACACTTAAATCCTTGTTCTCATCCTGCCAGCCAATGCAGATTTTGTTCAGTTGATGGATTGTTACTGACCGCTTGATCTATTTTCTTCAACTTATCTGTGCTAACTTGTCCTAATTGTTTGCTCCTAGCTCTTGTTGACATAGCGAATCACCTGAATGAGACTCTGGGCACTAACCTGGATCTTTCGGACAGCAAACTGCAGGAACTCCAGCATGAGATCTCGAGTATGCTGGAAATCATGCGAAATCGAGTATTTAATCAATCGAAAGGAATTTCAGTTACCGAATTAAAGTGAGTTCTTGTGTGTGCTTGCATAAAGAGAAAGGACTGCTGTTTACACACGGTTGCAATAATAAAATGTTCAGGTGAAGAACTCAGTCCATCACACCCGATTTCTGATTGAAATCTTGGAGTTGGGGAACAAATTTTCCGGCATGATCTTGAGTTCTTCAAAGTGCGCTGACCTTGTAACTTCCTAGTGTTCAGGCGTCTGCCTAAAGCAGGCGGTAGGCTTCTTGAATGTACCTATCAGGAGGGTCTAATACCTGTTATGGACTCTGCTGCCAGATTCGGTATAAACTGGGTGGAGCATGCATTGTGTGCGCACTCCTAAGAATTTTCCAGGTCGACAACAGCCTAACCTGCAGCTCTTAAAGGGACCGCTGGAGACCGTCAATGACCAATAAGTAAAAGCGTCATTTGGTTACGTTAATGTTGGTTACGTTAATGCAAGCGTGCTTTTACCCGGCTGCACAGCATTACTGCAGCCCCTGTCAACCCGAGCACGCCCCTCCCATTTGTCTATTGGTCACCATACACCCACCCCACCACCGCCCCCACGGTGGGGCAACTACAAATGTTCCAGTACCCCGATCGACAGGCTGTATTGGGGCACCAAATTCTTCTCTGCAGTCGATTTTATGTGGATAGGGCCCAATTTGGAGCGAGCGCAGGCCACAGTCTTCAGGTTTGCATTCCAGCACACCACCTACTAAGCACTGGCTTCCAGCACAAAACCATTTTCCCGTCCTTTTTGTACATGTCCACTTCTAAAATCTTTGTTGAGTTGAAGTTATGTAGTGACAAATTTGCTGTTGACCAGTTCATTCAAGTGTACTGTGAAAATTTATGCACTACTTCCTCAACAAGATTGTGTAATTTGTCAACCGTGTTAAAAGCTGATCAGTAACTTAAGCGTTTAGGAATTTTAATGGGAAACACATGTATTTGAAGTGTTAGTCTTGGCTCAGTTGAGAGCCCTTTCCCCTCTGAATCAGAAGTTCCTAAGGTTGACCCCACTCCAGAGACTTGAGCACATCATCGAGGCTGACACTTCAGCACAGTACTGGAAAAGTGTTGCACTGCCAAAGGTGCGGGGTATTGGAGGAGATGAGAAAGACTCCTGGCACTATTAGAAGGAAAGCAGCAAAGTGTCCTCATCAATATTTATCCCTCAGCCAACATCACTAAAAAAAAACAGATAATCTCTTTTTCTCTTTGCTGTTTATGGGATCTTGTTGTTCATAGCTTTGCTGCTGCGTTTTCCGACAGTACAACAGTGATTCCAAGGCATTATCCTGGGGATCATGTTATATAAACACAAGTGAGTTCTTCCTTACATGGTAGCAACAAGCAAAGGAATCCAAATCTCATTTTCTTTGTGACAGATAAGTCGTTTCACCAAATATTTCTCAAATAGATTTAATATAATCGGCAGAACTATTAACTGGGTCAGTGAAGACTGTTAATCTCATCAGGTAAATTGGCTTAGACCAGTCTGGGAATGAGGGGAGATCCTTAAGAGGTTTTTTTAAATTTCTGGGGTAAAAAATACATGCCAATCATCAGATCGCGTTTTGGGAGCATGGTCAGCATCTGAGCATGAACCAGACCCCCTCTCGCCTAACACCATTTCTGCTACTAATGGAAGGGATTCAGGCCGTTGTATACTGTACGGGGGAGTTCTCGCGAGAAAAGGAATGCCCACCTAATTATACAATGCCTGGAATCATTTCTATTTGCAATAGGGCCAGCATATCTGGGGCAAACAAAGCTGGGAAAGTGTGTGTGACATGCATTATAGGCATGCACCGAAGAGTTTGCCCTGTTTGAATGCCAGTCACCATGGAGCCTACCCCTACCATGATAATAACCACAGCACTGAAAAATTAGCCATGGTAGGTGAGCCATCTCCTTCGTGGGTGGAGGTCCAGCAGAAATGTGTGCTGATCAGAGGTGTCTCTGTCTCTGAGGGGGAGCATGAAAATAAGGAAATATAGGCCAAGGATGATATCTTGAGACACTTCAGAGTTGTCTTTGCAAGGGTGAAAAGAGAAGCCATTTCTAGAGATCAAGCAGGAGCAGAGCAATGTGAGGAAAGTCCCACTCTCATGCAGATAAAGAGGAGAAATTCTGGGGCAGAATTGAGTGACCAAGTTTGTTGAATTCCAGGGAGCGGTTGATGAGGACAAGATGGTCACGATCACAGAAGAAGTCACTGCTGACTTTGACCAAGACAGGCTTGTTTCTGCGTACAGGGCAGAAATTGGATTGAAGATTTTATAAAGCTGATTTTTGGGAGCAACAAGTGCAGGACTGGGTGGCATCAATCATGGAATGTTCTAGTAATACTGCACTTGGAAATCTACAGACAGTTACATGTAAATCCTGATATCTATCTTTTTTGTCTTTCATAAATGAAATCAGAGCTGCAGAAGATCTGTTGATGCGGGTGCAGAAGGAGTTTCAGAAACCTCATAAGGAGCTGGAGGACTTAAAAAGCCGGATTGTACATATGTTAGTGCAACACGGCAGCAAGTTGCGTGAAGCCCAGAACCTAGTGAACGAAGCACGCACAAACACCAATGAAACAAGCAGGCTTCTCCACAGTATCTCAAGCAACCTGGGAGAGCTCAAGGTAAAAGAAAATACACAACACGTGCTTTACTCCATCAGAAATGAGCCCTACAGAGACTATAATTCCGACTGATTTTGGTCACTGGAATCCAACTGGAGCAGAGCACACTAAAGGCATTTAATTGTGCTTTTTTTCTTTTATAAATGAGTAGCACAGAAAATCACTAAAGTATAGATGTACATTACACCACAGTGGTAAATCAGTGTGGGGAGATGGTGACGTAGCGGTAATGTCACTGAATTCGTAATCCAGAGACCCAGGCTAATGCCCTGGAGACACGGGTTCAAATCCCACCATGGCAGCTGGTGGAATTTAAATCCACTTAATTAATACAACCTGAAAGCTAGTCTCAGTAATGGTGCCATGAAACTCTCGATTGTCATTAAAAACCCATCTGGCTCACTAATGAGCTTGAGGGAAGGAAATCTGCCGTCCTTGTCTGGTAACATAGATAACATAGAGTCATACAGAACTGAAACAGTCCCTTCGGCCCACTGAGTCTGTGCTGACCAACAACCACCCATTTATACTAATCCTACATTAATCCCATATTCCCTACCACATCCCCACCATTCTCCTATCTACACTAGGGGCAATTTACAATGGCCAGTTTACCTATCAACCTGCAAGTCTTTGGCTGTGGGAGGAATCCGGAGCACCTGGCAGAAACCCACGCAAACTCCACACAGACAGTACCCAGAACTGAACCCGGGTTGCTGGAGCCGTGAGGCTGCGGTGCTAACCACTGAGCCACTGTGCCACCCCTAGTGTGGCCTACATGTGACTCCAAACTCTCAGAAATGTGGATGACTCTTAACTGCCCTCTGAAATGGCCCAGCTGCTGCCCACATCCCATGAAAGAATAAAAAATATGATGACTGGTTACCTTGAATTTGATAAACTACCATCACCTTTACAAACTGTTCCAAGGCAAGGGAGAGATTAGTTAATAATTTCCCATAGTTGGGTTCTCAGTTGGCCAATGAATTGGTTATCGTCACATATTAAGTGAATAGATTTGTGTCCCAATTAGTGAGTGTGTGCCGATAATGTTCTGCAAATGAGATTATTCACAAAATTATAATTTGCACATAAATTAGAGGTAACCCTGTGACATGGGTCAAAGTTAGTTAGCAGGTAGGACTCAGAGAGTAAGGATAATGGGGATTAAAAAGAGAAAATGTTGGAAATATTCAGGAGGTCTGGCAACATCTGTGGGGAGAGCAACAGCATTAGAAATGTAATAGGTTTTAAGTAGATTAAATGGGGGAGGGTGACAAAGAACAAAAAGGAAGATCTGTGATAGGGCGGAAGATGGGAGACATTAAATGACAAAAGAGCTGGTGTGGCGGAGCCAAATAGAAAGTACTCTGATTGACAGGATGTATTAAGTGGGTTCCCCAGGGAGCTGTACTGGGGCGTCAATGGAGCACTGTATATGTCAATGATTGATGAAGGAGTGGAGAGTTGTATATTCAAGTTTTCAGGTGATACTAAGTTGGAAGGTACAGTATGTTGTGTAATTGGGAGCAGGAAGTTACAAAGTGATTGAGTAAACCTGCGGCAGATGGAGATAAGTGAGGTCTTCCATTTATCAACCTTGAAAGATAACTCAGAACACTTTCTTATGGTGAGAGAATAGGATCTCTGAAGGAGCCAAAGGAATATTGCGTGCAATTCTGGTCGCCACACTACCAGAAGGACGTGGAGGCTTTGGAGAGGGTACAGAGGAGGTTTACCAGGATGTTGCCTGGTCTGGAGGGCATTAGCTATGAGGAGAGGTTGGAAAAACTCGGATTGTTTTCACTGGAAAGACGGAGGTGGAGGGGCGACATGATAGAGGTTTACAAAGTTATGAGCGGCATGGACAGAGTGGATAGTCAGAAGCTTTTTCCCAGGGTGGAAGAGTCAGTTACCAGGGGACATAGGTTTAAGGTGCAAGGGGCAAAGTTTAGAGGGGATGTGCGAGACACGTTTTTTACACAGAGGGTGGTGACTGCCTGGAACTTGCTGCCAGGGGATGTGGTGGAAGCAGATACGATAGCGACGTTTAAGAGACATCTTGACAAATACATGAATAGGAAGGGAATAGAGGGATATGGGCCCCGGAAGTGCAGAAGGTGTTAGTTTAGGCAGGCATCAAGATCGGCGCAGGCTTGGAGGGCCGAATGGCCTGTTCCTGTGCTGTACTGTTCTTTGTTCTTTGTTCTTTGAATTTGGGTGGCCAGGGACACAACTCACTCAAAGATTCTGCACATGTACAAAATGCAGAGGAAGTTATGCTTCAGATGGTCAGACCCCATTTGGAGTTCTGCATTCAGTTTCGTCAGCACATCCCAGTAGCCTTGGAAACGGTGCAGTGCAGATTCACAAGAAAGATACCAGGGCTTAAAGGGTTAAATTGTGAGGCCAGATTGAATATACTTGGCTTGTATTCCCTTGTGTTTAAAAAGGTTGAGGTGTGTTCTGATTAGGGAATTTAAGATGATAAAAGAATTTGGTGGGGTAGATATGGAGAAGCTATTTCCGCTGCTGGGGGAATCCAGAACAAGGAGGTACTATCTTAGTTCTAAGTTCAAAGGATAAATGTCTGCAAGCTTTGTCTCTTGGAGCAGGAAAACAAATTGAAATAAATAGGCATGGAGATTAACATTCCTGATTCACAGTCATTTCTGAGAATGAAGTCTTGGAAAACTTACTCCAATATCCCCATAAAAAAATGCAAATTTACTTTGCAAATAGCAGTGTTCTCAGAGTCATTATGTCACAGCAGAGGCCATTTGGCCCATCGAGACCATGCTGGATTTCTTCATTCAGATTTTAAAAAGCACCTATAATTTTTTGTTGAAATAGACCACTGTTAGTCGCAATGTTTTGTCCAGATTGGTAACTGATATCAAACACAATTGTGCACAGGAAAAACAGCAGGCAATCAGGAAAATCAGTGGACTGACTGTAAGCCTGATCCAAGATGGAAGAGAGATGGTGGACCATGCAGCAAATATGACAGAAGACATTGTGAACAACGCAGCTGTAAGTTTCATTGCAACTGCCTACTTTTGTTTTTATGCCCATACTACCCACTGTGCTGAGGAAGCAGATTGATGACTTGCTCCTAAGCTTCTACCAATGCTACTGTGTACCAAGTCACCAGGTGATGAGTAAGCGCAGTGTACGGAGAGCCCTCTAACCTGGAGATCAGGAGCAGTTCTGCAACCTATGACTTCATGATGACATTAAGTTATGCCAACATTGTAAATACCATAAAGCTAATGATACAACTTGGGCAGAATGTGAATTCCACATTATAGAATCACAGAATTGTTACAGCGCAGAGGGAGGCCATTCAGCCCATCGTGTCCACACTGGCTCTCCGAATGAGCAATTCACCTAGTAACATTCCCCCCGCCTTCTCCCCATAACTCTGCATGTTCTTCCTTTTCAGATAACAATCTAATTCCCTTTTGAAAGCCTCAATTGAACCTGCCTCCACCACACTCTCAGGCAGCGCATTTCAGACTTTAAGCACTCGCTGTGTAAAAAAGTTTTCTTCATGTCGCTTTTGATTCTTTTGTCAAATACTTTAGATCTGTGGCCTCTCGTTTTCAATTCTTTCACTAGTGGGAACAGTTTCTCCCTATCCACTTTGTCCAGACACCTCATTATTTTGAAAACCTCTATCAAATCTCCTCTCAGCCTTCTCTTCTCCAAGGAAAACAGTCCCAACTTCTCCAATCTATCTTCATAACTGAAGTTCCTCATCCCTGGAACCACTCTCGTGAATTCTTTCTGTGCTCTCTCCAGTGCCTTCACATCTTTCCTAGAAAGGCGCTTAGAACTGGATGCAATACTCCAGCTGAGATCGAGCTAGTGTTCTATACAAGTTCAACATAACCACCTTGCTCTTGTACTCTATGCCCTTATTAATAAAGGCTGGACACTGTATGCTTTATTAACTGCTCTCTCAACCTATCCTGCCACCTTCAATGAATTATGCACAATACTCCCCAGGTTCCTCTGCTCCTGTACCCCCTTTAGAGTTGTACCCTTTATGTTATATTGTCACTCCATGTTCTTCCGACCAAAATGGATCACTTCATATTTCTCCACATTGAATTTTATCTGCTACTTGTCTGCAGTTGTATGTTTGATTAGTTTAGCTAAGGGGCAGGCAATGGTGCAGTGGTAATATCGCTAGACTAGTAATCCAGAGCCCAGGCTAATGCTCTGGGGACATGGCTTTGAATCCCACTATGGCAGATAGTGAAATTTGAATTCAATTAATAAATATGGAATTTTTAAAAACTGGACTAATGGTGACCATGAAACCATTGCCAATTGTTGTAAAAACCCATCTGGTTCACTAATGTCCTTTAAGGAAGGAAATCTGCTGTCCTTACCTGGTCTGGCCTACATGTGACTCCAGATCCACAGCAATGTAGTGACTCTTTAAAAAAAAATGCCCTGTGAAATGGCTCAGCAAGACACTCAGTTCAAGAGCAGTTAGGGATGGACAATAAATGCTGGCCTTGCCAGCGACGCCCACATCCCACAAATTAAAAAAAAAAGCTAGGGGAGATTACTGAGTCTTCGGTAGGTTTTAACAATAACTAGTTTATTACATATTAAAGAACTATATACAGCTTTACAGAGGTATATCTGAAGCCATGCTTTTTTTCTTCTCTTCAAGTCTATCTCTCATGTCATCTCTTACATCATCACAGTGGGAGGTCTCACTCAAACTGTCCCAGACAAAAACTCTTTAAAAGCCTTATACTACATCCGACCATTCCACCAACTTGTCTATGCCCTTTTGAAAATATACATGATCCTTCTGACGGTTCACAATTGTTCTGAGTTTTGCATCATCTGAAAATTTTGAAATTGTGTCCTGTACACCAAGGTCTAGGTCATTAATATATATCAGGAAGAGCAATGGTCCCAACACTGACTGCTGTGGAACTCCACTGCAAACCTTCCTCCAGCCCAAAAAACATCCATTAATCACTACTCTTTCCTTCCTGTCACTCAGCCAATTTCGTATCCGTGTTGCGACTGTCCCTTTTATTCCATAAGCTATAACTTTGCTCACTAATCTGTTGTGTGGTACTTTATCAAATGCCTTTTGGAAGTCCATGATCCATCTCAGCCTCTCCTGGAGTCCCCAGCATCACAGATGACAGTTTTCAGCCAACTCAATTCACTCTATGCGATATCAAGAAATGTATGAAGGTACATCAACAGCATTGCCCTCATCAAACCTCCTCTCTATTACCTCTTCGAAAAACTCCAGCAAACATGATTTTCCCTTAACAAAACTGTGCTGGCATTCTTTAATGAACCGGCACTTGTCCATGTGACTATTAATTTGGTCCTCAATTACTGTTTTGAGAGTTTCCCACCACCAAAGTTGAACTGACTGGTCTGTAGTTGCTGGGCTTATTTTTACATCCTTTTTGAACAAATGTGTATCATTTGCAATTTTCCAGCCCTCTGGCACCACCCCTGAGTTTAAAGAAGACTGGAAAATTATGGCCAGTGCCTCCAGAATTTCCACTCTCACTTCCTTCATAATTTCCAGTCTCACTTCCCTCAGTATCCTTGGATGCATCTCATCTGGCCCAGGTGCTTATCAACATTTATTTTTATTCTTTCACTGTATGTGGGCGTCGCTGGCTAGGCCAGCATTTATTGTCCATCCCTAATTGCCCTCGAGAAGGTGGAGGTGAGCCGTCTTCGTGAACCACTGCAATCCATGTGGTGTTGATACACACAGTGCTCTTAGGGAGGGAGTTTTGGATTTTGACCCAGCAACAGTAAAGGAGTGGCGATATAGTTCTGAGTCAGGATGGTGTGTGACTTGGAGGGGAACTTGCAGGTGGTGGTGTTCGCATGCATCTGCTGCCCTTGTCCTTCTAGTTGGTAGAGGTCGTGGGTTTGGAAGGTGCTGTCGAAGGAGTCTTGGTGAGTTGCTGCGATGCATTTTGTAGATGGTACACACTGCTGCCACTGTGCGTCAGTGGGAAATGAATGTTGAAGGTAGTGAATGGGGTGCTGATCAAGCGGGCTGCTTTGTCCTATATGGTGTCGAGCTTCTTGACTGTTGTTGGAGCTGCACCCATCCAGGCAAGCAGAGAGTATTCCATCACACGCCGGACTTGTGCCTTGTAGATGGTGGACAGGGTTTGGGGAGTCAGGAGGTGAGTTACTTACCACAGAATTACCAGCCTCTGACCTGCTCTTGTAGCTGCAGTATTTATATGGCTGGTCCAGTCCAGTTTCTGGTCAATGGTAACACCAGGATGTTGATATTGGGGGATTCAGCAATGGTAATGCCATTGAATGTCATGGGGAGATGGTTAGATTCTCTCTTATCGGAGATGGTCATTGCCTGGCACTTGTATTGCATGAATGTTACTTGCCACTTATCAGCCCAAGCCTGGATATTGTGCAGGTTTTGCTGCATATGGACACGGACTGCTTTAGTATCTGAGGAATTACGAACAGTGCTGAACATTGTGCAATTATCAGCGAACTTCCCCACTTCTGACCTTTTGATGGAGGGAAGGTTGTTGATGAAGCAGCTGAAGATGGTTGGGCCTAGGACACTACCCTGCGGAACTCCTGCAGTGATGTCCTGGGACTGAGATGATTGACCTCCAACAACCACAACCATCTTTCTTTGTACTAGGTATGGACTCAGACCAGTGGAGAGTATTCTCCCTGATTCCCATTGACTCCAGTTTTGCTAGGGCTTCTTGATGCCACAATCGGTCAAATGCTGCCTTAGTGTCAAGGGCAGTCACTCTCACCTCACCTCTTAAGTTCAGCTCAGACCAAGACTGTAATGAAGTCAGGAGCTGAGTGGTCCTGTCAGAATCCAAACTGTGCATCTGTGAGCAGGTTATGGCTGAGTAGGTTCTGCTTGATAGCACTGTTGATGACACCTTCCATCACTTTACTGATGATCGAGAGTAGACTGATGACGCGGTAATTGGTTGGTTTGGATTTGTCTTGCTTTTTGTGTACACGACATACCTGGGCAATTTTCCACATTGTCGGGTGGATGCCAGTGTTGTAGCTGTACTGGAACAGCTTGGCTAGGGGTGCAGCCAGTTCTGGAGCACAGGTCTCCAGTACTATTGCCGGAATGCTGTCAGGTCTCATAACATTTGCAGTATCCAGTATCTCTAGGCACATACTCATTGTCTCTCGAGACAAGGAAACCAAAAGGAGGACATCAGATTGGGTTGAGCATGTTCAAGGGGCTAAATGGCCTATTCCTGTTCCTATGTACAAAGTCCTAACTCGGCTGTAATGGCCACATTTTGTATTGTCATGGATTTGTGTAGATCATAATGAACAAATTAACTGTTTTCCTCTGTCACTTTCTCCCTTCTTTCCAGAAGACTCGGGTTTGGTTCCTCAAATGCAGGCAGTCTTGGCTACCTTGCCCACGTGGCAATTCTTTATGTGAACCTGGCATGTGTGACCAAGTTAGTGAGTGTGAGTAGGGTATTCATCAGAGGGGAATCACAACTGACTGCAATTCCCATCCCATCCGATATCCATAACTGTGCACATTTCAGCAAGAGTCACAGAACAGCAATCTTCCCCCTCAGCTGAGAGCTTTAGGGCCACTATCATACCAGTTCAGATTAGTTAACTACATTGATTAGAGATCAACCTATGTGGTACTTCCTTGACCTGTGATACTAAGCTATTTGCAGTGAATTTATCCACAAAGCTGTCAGGGGAGCCAGCAGAGATGTGTTGTGAAATGTCATTGGATTGTGTTTTGTGCCATGCTCAGACCTGTGAAGAAACAATTTAGTGTACATCTTTGTGTATTTTCGATACTTGTCAAAATTGTTGCTCTGTATCTGCGTTTACAGTTTCTGGAGCAATACAGCGATCAGCTGGATTTATGGAATGCTAAGATGAGGATGCACATTGACAAGCTGGTAATGGAAATGACTCAAAAGAGTGTGCTTAGTCTTGTCTACAGGGCAGAAGACCATGCCGAGGAACTCAATAAGCTTGCTAATCTGCTAAACAGGTCAGTCTATGTAAATGTGTCCTCTGTAGTAACAGAACTCTAATTTGTGGCCAGTGTGACCACCTGTATGGTATTCTGTATTCATAGCTCATTGCATTGTTGTGTTGTCAGGAGAACAAGGTCAGACTGACTATGTGTGTGTCAGCTGTGACTTGGTTTGTAGAATTTTTGCCTCTAAGTCAGAGGGTTCTGGGTTCAAGTCCCACTCCAGGACTTGAGCACATAAATCAAGGTCAATATTCCATTGCAGTACTGAGGGCGTGCTGCACCGTCGGAGGTGCCATCTTTCTGATGAGATTTTAAACCGAGGCTAAGTCTGCCTCTCAGGTGGACATAAAAGATCCCAGGGCACTATTTCGAAGAAGATTTAGGGGAGTTATCCCCAGTGTCCTGGCCAATAATTATCCCTCAATCAACATCACAAAACAGATTATCTGGTCATTATGTTGCAGTTTGTGGGAGCTTGTTGTGTGCAATTTGGCGGCTGCATTTCCTATATTACAACAGTGACTACACTTCAAAAATATTTCATTGGCTGTACAGAGCTTTGGGACATCCTGTGGTCATGAGAGGTGCTATATAAATACAAGTCTTTTACATTTTGAAGTGTAATTTTGTTTCAGTAAAATTTTAAAGTACTGGGTTATGAAGCTTTTGCGGTCCTCAGAGCTCTGCTGTTAAAACAGTGCAAAGTCAAAATCTACAGCCATCATTGGATACCTTGGGTCTAACCAATTAAATCACAGAATTGGTAAAGTGCAGAAGGAGGCCATTCAGCTCATCGTGTCTGCACGAGCTCTCCAAATGAGCAATTCACCTAATACCATTCCCCTGCCTTCATCCTGTAACCATGTACATTCTTCCTTTTCAGATAGCAGTTTAATTCCCTTTTGAATGCCTCAATTGCAGTGAAAATGCAGTAGTTTGATTACATGCACCCAAATCTTTAGATCCCAAGGGGCATCCCTTTCTAAATTCTTGGAACAATATATATGTATATTCTTATCATTGAAACGGAAGGTGCTAAACAAGTATTCTTTCAGATTTTATACATCCATATAAGTGCATGCTGTTGTTCTGGTACATTGTTCGATATTTGTGTTTTCCCCTGATTTCAGGCAAATGTTTGCCAGCTTTGACTGAAATGCAGCTTCTAAGATGGACTACTGAATCAATTACCTTCCAGCTGCAGAATGCTCCAGTTTGCAAGGGCAGGGAAATCCGCAGGAACTGATTCTCATTCAGAGACAGATGTGTATGGTCCAGATTGCCTCATCCTTTTGGCTGAAGAGGAAAGGGCAAAGTCAAAAAAAGGAAGCATATTAACATGTAAAAAGGGAAATGTAAATTTTGGTAGTGATATTACAATAGCCTGCCTGTGTAATTCTGTGTGAATCACTGCAGTAAACTATTTCCTGTCATTAGTACCCTTTCAGCTGTAAGAAACGTGTCTCTGAATGCCACAGTGGCTGTCAATGCACACTCCACCATCAAAGCACTGGTTGAAGAAGCTGCAAGTATTGCATTGGAAGCTAGGAGCAAAGCTGATGTTGCATTAAAGTTGGTGAGTGCTTTCTTATTGGAAATATCTATGCCAAGGCTATGTCTCACTGCTCAAAACCAACACATTAAAAGTTGTCTCCTATTCGTAGTAAATTGATTATCTGCATTTTTATACTCGCATTTTAGTTTTGTTACAAAAAGCAGTGCCACTCATGGTTCAGTTGGTAGCACTATTGCTTCTTAGTCACAAGGTTGTGACAACAGAAAACATCATCGCATCAGCAGCACTGGAGAATGACAAGACAATCAAACTGTGGAGGAGTGACTGTTAGAGAGCATCATCTCCACTTTGAGAAGTGCACCCTGTTCCTGCCTGCCTAACGTGGGGACAGGCCCCTCGAACTCCTGATGTCTGAGATTGTGCAGACCTTGCCTGGACCGGTGACATGGGATTACAGACCCAGTGGGAGCATCGGAACAAATCCCACCCCAGGAACCTGATTATAAAAATCTAGGTGAACACTTTAGTGCAGTACTAAAGGAGGGCTGCACTGTCGGAGATGCTGTCTTTTGGATGACATGTTAAACTGAGCCCCTATCTGCCTGCTCAGGTGGATATAAAAGATCCCATGGCACCCTTTTGGAGAAGAGCAGCAGAGTTATCCGCAGTGTCCCGGACACTATTTATCCATCAATCAGCATCATCAACAAAAACAGATTATGTGATCATTATCACATTGCAGTTTGTGGGAGCTTGCTGTGCGCAAATTGTCTGCTCTGTTTCCTGCATTACAACAGTGACTACACTTCAAAAAGTACTTCATTGGTTGTAAAGAGCTTTGGAATGTCCTGAGGTTACGAAAGGCGCTATATAAATGTAAGCCTTTTTCTCTTTCCAATAATCTCTCATTCTCCAAATTCAGGCTGCTTTTGTTTCTTCCTAAAAAGAACATATTAAGTAATGCCTCCAGAAACTGACAGTGCCTCAGCTCTTTCTTTAATCCCTTTTCGCCCACATATAATTTCAATTATGATTAAAGTCTAGCATTGATAGCTGAGCTCTGTTCAGCGTTAGGTGTTTGCTGCACAGACTCAGCATTGCTGGAGATCCATTGGTGGCATCCATACCCACAGTCCAGCATGAAGCAGCAACATCAAGAGTAGAAAGCAAGTGGAAACAAGTACCTGGAGCCATTATTGCCTTGCGGTCAAGTTAAATTCATAGGCGCAGATATTTGTCTTCGCCAGATGGGTGGTAATCCAGCAGAGTGGATCACCTGCTCTTCATAAAACCTGCCGGAGTTTTACTCCTGCTTACTAGTTTTATCTGATCTGTTTGTGCCATAATGTGGGACACATCGGAAAACAATAGGGCAGCTATTGGAAGGATATTACACGCTCTATTAAAGTTGAGTGAGGAGAACATCATAATAAAGAGGAGTGGGAGAACGTTAGGCTGAAGAAGAGTGAAGAGAACATTAAACTGAGGAGGAGTGAGGAGAACATTAGACTGAAGAGGAATGAGAATGTTAAATTGAACAGGAGTGAAGGGGACATTAGACTGGAGATGAGTGAGGAGAGCATGAGACTGAAGGTGAGTGAGGAGAACATTATAATGAGGAGAACATTAAACTGAGGAGGAGTGAGGAGAGGAGGAGAGCATTATAATGAGGAGAACATTAAACTGAGGAGGAGTGAGGAGAACATTATAATGAGGAGAGCATTAGAGTGAAGATGAGTGAGGAGAGCATTAGACTGAAGATGAGTGAGGAGAACATTAGATTCAAGAGAACATTAAACTGAAGGTGAGTGAGGAGAACATTAGACTGAGGAGGAGTGAGGAGAACATTCGGGTGAAGTCAAGTGAGAGAACATTATAATGAGGAGAACATTAAACTGAGGAGGAGTGAGGAGAATATTAGTGTGAAGATGAGTGAGGAGAACATTATAATGAGGAGCACATTAAACTGAGGAGGAGTGAGGAGAACATCATATTGAGGAGAACATTAAACTGAGGAGGAGTGAGGAGAACATTAGAATGAGAACATTAAACTGAGGAGGAGTGAGGAGAACATTAGACTGAGGAGAAGTGAGGAGAACATTGTATTTAGGAGCACATTAAACTGTGGAGGAGTGAGGAGAACATTATATTGAGGTGCACATTAAACTGAGGAGGAGTGAGGAGAACATTATATTGAGGAGAACATTAAACTGAGGAGGAGTGAGGAGAACATTAAACTGAGGAGGAGTGGGGAGAACATTAAACTGAGGAGGAGTGGGGAGAACATTAAACTGAGGAGGAGTGAGGAGAACATTAGACTGAGGAGAGGTGAGGAGAACATTGTATTTAAGAGCACATTAAACTGTGGAGGAGTGAGGAGAACATTAGACTGAGGAGAGGTGAGGAGAACATTATATTGAGGAGCACATTAAACTGAGGAGGAGTGAGGAGAACATTATATTGAGGAGAACATTAAACTGAGGAGGAGTGAGGAGAACATTATATTGAGGAGAACATTAAACTGAGGAGGACTGAGGAAAACATTATATTGAGGAGCACATTAAACTGAGGAGGTGTGAGGAGAACATTAAACTGAGGAGGTGTGAGGAGAACATTAGACTGAGGAGAAGTGAGGAGATCATTAAACTGAGGAGGTGTGAGGAGAACATTAGACTGAGGAAAATTGAGGAGAACATTATATTGAGGAGCACATTAAACTGAGGAGGAGTGAGGAGAACATTATATTGAGGAGAACATTAAACTGAGGAGGACTGAGGAGAACATTATATTGAGGAGCACATTAAACTGGGGAGGAGTGAGGAGAACATTAAACTGAGGAGGTGTGAGGAGAACATTAAACTGAAGATGAGTGAGGAGAACATTAGACTGAAGATGAGTGAGAAGAACATTAGCCTGAAGAGGAGTGAGGAGAACATTAGACTGAGGAGGAGTGAGGAGAACATTAAACTGAGGAGGATTGAGGAGAACATTATATTGAGGAGAACATTAAACTGAGAAGGAGTGAGGAGCACATTAAACTGAGGAGGAGTGAGGAGAACAGTAAACTGAGGAGGTGTGAGGAGAACATTAGACTGATGAGAAGTGAGGAGATCATTAAACTGAAGATGAGTGAGCAGAACATTAGACTGAAGATGAGTGAGGAGAACATTATAATGAGGAGAACATTAAACTGAAGATGAGTGAGGAGAACATTATAATGAGGAGAACATTAAACTGAAGATGAGTGAGGAGAACATTAGACTGAAGATGAGTGAGGAGAACATTATAATGAGGAGAACATTAAACTGAAGATGAGTGAGGAGAACATTATAATGAGGAGAACATTAAACTGAAGATGAGTGAGGAGAACATTATAATGAGGAGAACATTAAACTGAAGATGAGTGAGGAGAACATTAGACTGAAGATGAGTGAGGAGAACATTATAATGAGGAGAACATTAAACTGAAGATGAGTGAGGAGAACATTAGACTGAAGATGAGTGAGGATAACATTAGAGTGAATGTGAGTGAGGAGAACATCAGATTGAAGAGAACATTAAACTGAAGATGAGTTGGGAGAACATTATAATGAGGAGAACATTAAACTGAAGATGAGTGAGGAGAACATTAGACTGAAGATGAGTGGGGAGAACATTATAATGAGGAGAACATTAAACTGAAGATGAGTGAGGAGAACATTATAATGAGGAGAACATTAAACTGAAGATGAGTGAGGAGAACATTATAATGAGGAGAACATTAAACTGAAGATGAGTGAGGAGAACATTAGACTGAAGAGGAGTGAGGAGAACATTATAATGAGGAGAACATTAAACTGAAGATGAGTGAGGAGAACATTAGACTGAAGAGGAGTGAGGAGAACATTATAATGAGGAGAACATTAAACTGAAGATGAGTGAGGAGAACATTAGACTGAAGAGGAGTGAGGAGAACATTATAATGAGGAGAACATTAAACTGAAGATGAGTGAGGAGAACATTAGACTGAAGATGAGTGGGGAGAACATTATAATGAGGAGAACATTAAACTGAAGATGAGTGAGGAGAACATTAGACTGAAGAGGAGTGAGGAGAACATTATAATGAGGAGAACATTAAACTGAAGATGAGTGAGGATAACATTAGACTGAAGATGAGTGGGGAGAACATTATAATGAGGAGAACATTAAACTGAAGATGAGTGAGGAGAACATTAGACTGAAGAGGAGTGAGGAGAACATTATAATGAGGAGAACATTAAACTGAAGATGAGTGAGGATAACATTAGATTGAAGAGAACATTAAACTGAAGATGAGTGAGGATAACATTAGAGTGAAGGTGAGTGAGGAGAACATTAGATTGAAGAGAACATTAGACTGAAGAGGAGTGAGGAGAACATTATAATGAGGAGAACATTAAACTGAAGGTGAGTGAGGAGAACATTAGACTGAGGAGGAGTGAGGAGAACATTCGGGTGAAGATGAGTGAGAGAACATTATAATGAGGAGAACATTAAACTGAGGAGGACTGAGGAGAACATTAGACTGAGGAGGAGTGAGGAGAACATTAGAATGAGGAGAAGTGAGGAGAACATTAAACTGAGGAGGAGTGAAGAGGACATTAGACTGAGGAGGAGTGAGGAGAACATTAAACTGAGGAGGATTGAGGAGAACATTATATTGAGGAGAACATTAAACTGAGGAGAAGTGAGGAGAACATTAAACTGAGGAGGACTGAGGAGAGCATTAGACTGAGGAGGAGTGAGGAGAACATTAAACTGAGGAGGACTGACGAGAACATTAGACTGAGGAGGAGTGAGGAGAACATTAAACTGAGGAGGAGTGAAGAGAACATTAGACTGAGGAGGAGTGAGGAGAACATTAAACTGAGGAGGATTGAGGAGAACATTATATTGAGGAGAACATTAAACTGAGGAGAAGTGAGGAGAACATTAAACTGAGGAGGACTGAGGAGAGCATTAGACTGAGGAGGAGTGAGGAGAACATTAAACTGAGGAGGACTGAGGAGAACATTAGACTGAGGAGGAAAGAGGAGTGCATTAGACTGAGGAGGAGTGAGGAGAACATTAAACTGAGGAGGACTGAGGAGAACATTAGACTGAGGAGGAGTGAGGAGTGCATTAGACTGAGGAGGAGTGAGGAGAACATTAAACTGAGGAGGACTGAGGAGAACATTAAACTGAGGAGGAGTGGGGAGAACATTAAACTGAGGAGGACTGAGGAGAACATTAAACTGAGGAGGAGTGGGGAGAACATTAAACTGAGGAGGAGTGAGGAGAACATTAAACTGAGGAGGACTGAGGAGAACATTAGACTGAGGAGAAGTGAGAACATTAGACTGAGGAGGACTGAGGAGAACATTAGACTGAGGAGGAGTGAGGAGAACATTAAACTGAGGAGTGAGGAGAAAATTAAACTGAGGAGGAGTGAGGAGAACATTAGACTGAGGAGATCATTAAACTGGGGAGGTGTGAGGAGAACATTAGACTGAGGAGGAGTGAGGAGAACATTAAACTGAGGAGGAGTGAGGAGAACATTAAACTGAGGAGGAGTGAGAAGAACATTAAACTGAGGAGGAGTGAGGAGAACATTAGACTGAGGAGAAGTGAGCAGATCATTAAACTGAGGAGGTCTGAGGAGAACATTAGACTAAGGAGGAGTGAGGAGAACATTACAATGAGGAGAACATTAGACAGAGGAGAAGTGAGGAGAACATTAAACTGAGGAAGAGTGATGAGAACATTAAACTGAGGAGGAGTGAGGAGCACATTAAACTGAGGAGGAGTGAGGAGAACATTAGACTGAGTAGAAGTGAGGAGAACATTAGACTGAGTAGAAGTGAGGAGATCATTAAACTGAGGAGGAGTGAGGAGAACATTAAACTGAGGAGGATTGTGGAGAACATTATATTGAGGAGAACATTAAACTGAGGAGGAGTGGGGAGAACATTAAACTGAGTAGGAGTGAGGAGAACATTAAACTGAGGAGGAGTGAGGAGAACATTATATTGAGGAGAACATTAAACTGAGGAGGAGTGAGGAGAACATTATATTGAGGAGAACATTAAACTGAGGAGGAGTGGGGAGAACATTAAACTGAGGAGGAGTGAGGAGAACATTATATTGAGGAGAACATTAAACTGAGGAGGAGTGAGGAGAACATTATATTGAGGAGAACATTAAGCTGAGAAGGAGTGAGGAGAACATTAAACTGAGGAGGACTGAGGAGAACATTAGACTGAGGAGAAGTGAGAACATTAGACTGAGGAGGACTGAGGAGAACATTAGACTGAGGAGGAGTGAGGAGAACATTAAACTGAGGAGTGAGGAGAAAATTAAACTGAGGAGGAGTGAGGAGAACATTAGACTGAGGAGATCATTAAACTGGGGAGGTGTGAGGAGAACATTAGACTGAGGAGGAGTGAGGAGAACATTATAATGAGGAGAACATTAGACTGAGGAGAAGTGAGGAGAACATTAAACTGAGGAGGAGTGAGGAGAACATTAAACTGAGGAGGATTGAGGAGAACATTATATTGAGGAGAACATTAAACTGAGGAGGAGTGAGGAGCACATTAAACTGAGGAGGAGTGAGGAGAACATTAAACTGAGGAGGAGTGAGGAGAACATTAGACTGAGGAGGAGTGAGGAGCACATTAAACTGAGGAGGAGTGAGGAGAACATTAAACTGAGGAGGACTGAGGAGCACATTAAACTGAGGAGGAGTGAGGAGAACATTAAACTGAGGAGGAGTGAGGAGCACATTAAACTGAGGAGGAGTGAGGAGAACATTAAACTGAGGAGGTCTGAGGAGAACATTAGACTAAGGAGGAGTGAGGAGAACATTACAATGAGGAGAACATTAGACAGAGGAGAAGTGAGGAGAACATTAAACTGAGGAAGAGTGATGAGAACATTAAACTGAGGAGGAGTGAGGAGCACATTAAACTGAGGAGGAGTGAGGAGAACATTAGACTGAGTAGAAGTGAGGAGAACATTAGACTGAGTAGAAGTGAGGAGATCATTAAACTGAGGAGGAGTGAGGAGAACATTAAACTGAGGAGGATTGTGGAGAACATTATATTGAGGAGAACATTAAACTGAGGAGGAGTGGGGAGAACATTAAACTGAGGAGGAGTGAGGAGAACATTAAACTGAGAAGGAGTGAGGAGAACATTATATTGAGGAGAACATTAAACTGAGGAGGAGTGGGGAGAACATTAAACTGAGGAGGAGTGAGGAGAACATTAAACTGAGGAGGAGTGAGGAGAACATTATATTGAGGAGAACATTAAACTGAGGAGGAGTGAGGAGAACATTATATTGAGGAGAACATTAAGCTGAGAAGGAGTGAGGAGAACATTAAACTGAGGAGGATTGTGGAGAACAGTATATTGAGGAGAACATTAATCTGAGAAGGAGTGGGGAGAACATTAAACTGAGGAGGAGTGGGGAGAACATTAAACTGAGGAGGAGTGGGGAGAACATTAAACTGAGGAGGAGTGAGGAGAACATTAAACTGAGGAGGAGTGAGGAGAACGTTAAACTGAGGAGGAGTGAGGAGAACATTATATTGAGGAGAACATTAAACTGAGGAGGAGTGAGGAGAACATTATATTGAGGAGAACATTAAACTGAGGAGGAGTGAGAAGAACATTATATTGAGGAGAACATTAAACTGAGGAGGAGTGGGGAGAACATTAAACTGAGGAGGAGTGAGGAGAACATTAAACTGAGGAGGAGTGAGGAGAACATTATATTGAGGAGAACATTAAACTGAGGAGGAGTGAGAAGAACATTATATTGAGGAGAACATTAAACTGAGGAGGAGTGAGAAGAACATTAGAGTAAAGATGAGTGAGGAGAACATTATAATGAGGAGAACATTAGACTGAGGAGGAGTGAGGAGAACATTAAACTGAGGAGGAGTGAGGAGCACATTATATTGAGGAGAACATTAAGCTGTGGAGGAGTGAGGAGAACATTAAACTGAGGAGGAGTGAGGAGCACATTATATTGAGGAGAACATTAAACTGAGGAGGAGAACATTAAACTGAGCAGGAGTGAGGAGAACATTATATTGAGGAGAACATGAGTCTGAGGAGGAGTGAGGAGCACATTGTATTGAGGAGAACATTAAACTGAGCAGGAGTGAGGAGAACATTTGACTGAGGAGAAGTGAGAAGAACATTGTATTGAGGAGCACATTAAGCTGTGGAGGAGTGAGGAGAACATTAAACTGAGGAGGAGTGAGGAGCACATTATATTGAGGAGAACATTAAACTGAGGAAGAGAACATTAAACTGAGCAGGAGTTAGGAGAACATTATATTGAGGAGAACATGAGTCTGAGGAGGAGTGAGGAGTACATTATATTGAGGGGAACATTAAACTGAGGAGGAGTGAGGAGAACATTTGACTGAGGAGGAGAACATTAAACTGAGCAGGAGTGAGGAGAACATTATATTGAGGAGAACATTAGTCTGAGGAGGAGCGAGGAGCACATTATATTGAGGAGAACATTAAACTGAGCAGGAGTGAGGAGAACATTAAACTGAGCAGGAGTGAGGAGAACATTATATTGAGGGGAACATTAGACTGAGGAGGAGTGAGGAGAACATTAGACTGAGGAGGAGTGAGGAAAACATTAAACTGAGGAGGAGTGAAGAGAACCTTCAGCTGAGGAGGAGTGAGGAGAACATTATATTGAGGCGAACATTAAACTGAGGAGGAGTGAGGAGAACATTAGAGTAAAGATGAGTGAGGAGAACATTATAATGAGGAGAACATTAGACTGAGGAGGAGTGAGGAGAACATCAAACTGAGGAGGAGTGAGGAGCACATTATATTGAGGAGAACATTAAGCTGTGGAGGAGTGAGGAGAACATTAAACTGAGGAGGAGTGAGGAGCACATTATATTGAGGAGAACATTAAACTGAGGAGGAGAACATTAAACTGAGCAGGAGTGAGGAGAACATTATATTGAGGAGAACATTAGACTGAGGAGGAGTGAGGAGCACATTATATTGAGGAGAACATTAAACTGAGGAGGAGAACATTAAACTGAGCAGGAGTGAGCAGAACATTATATTGAGGAGAACATTAGACTGAGGAGGAGTGAGGAGAACATTATATTGAGGAGAACATTAGACTGAGGAGGAGTGAGGAGCACATTATATTGAGGAGAACATTAAACTGAGGAGGAGAACATTAAACTGAGCAGGAGTGAGGAGAACATTATATTGAGGAGAACATTAAACTGAGCAGGAGTGAGGAGAACATTAAACTGAGCAGGAGTGAGGAGAACATTATATTGAGGGGAACATTAAACTGAGGAGGAGTGAGGAGAACATTAGACTGAGGAGGAGTGAGGAGAACATTAAACTGAGGAGGAGTGAGGAGAACCTTAAGCTGAGGAGGAGTGAGGAGAACATTATATTGAGGAGAACATTAAACTGAGGAGGAGTGAGAAGAACATTATATTGAGGAGAACATTAAACTGAGGAGGAGTGAGAAGAACATTAGAGTAAAGATGAGTGAGGAGAACATTATAATGAGGAGAACATTAGACTGAGGAGGAGTGAGGAGAACATTAAACTGAGGAGGAGTGAGGAGCACATTATATTGAGGAGAACATTAAGCTGTGGAGGAGTGAGGAGAACATTAAACTGAGGAGGAGTGAGGAGCACATTATATTGAGGAGAACATTAAACTGAGGAGGAGAACATTAAACTGAGCAGGAGTGAGGAGAACATTATATTGAGGAGACCATTAGACTGAGGAGGAGTGAGGAGCACATTATATTGAGGAGAACATTAAACTGAGGAGGAGAACATTAAACTGAGCAGGAGTGAGGAGAACATTATATTGAGGAGAACATTGGACTGAGGAGGAGTGAGGAGAACATTATATTGAGGAGAACATTAGACTGAGGAGGAGTGAGGAGCACATTATATTGAGGAGAACATTAAACTGAGGAGGAGAACATTAAACTGAGCAGGAGTGAGGAGAACATTATATTGAGGAAAACATTAAACTGAGCAGGAGTGAGGAGAACATTAAACTGAGCAGGAGTGAGGAGAACATTATATTGAGGAGAACATTAAACTGAGGAGGAGTGAGGAGAACCTTAAGCTGAGGAGGAGTGAGGAGAACATTATATTGAGGAGAACATTAAACTGAGGAGGAGTGAGAAGAACATTATATTGAGGAGAACATTAAACTGAGGAGAAGTGAGAAGAACATTATATTGAGGAGAACATTAAACTGAGGAGGAGTGAGAAGAACATTAGAGTAAAGATGAGTGAGGAGAACATTATAATGAGGAGAACATTAGACGGAGGAGGAGTGAGGAGAACATTAAACTGAGGAGGAGTGAGGAGCACATTATATTGAGGAGAACATTAAACTGAGCAGGAGTGAGGAGAACATTAAACTGAGCAGGAGTGAGGAGAACATTATATTGAGGGGAACATTAAACTGAGCAGGAGTGAGGAGAACATTATATTGAGGGGAACATTAAACTGAGGAGGAGTGAGGAGAACGTTAAACTGAGGAGGAGTGAGGAGAACCTTAAGCTGAGGAGGAGTGAGGAGAACATTATATTGAGGAGAACATTAAACTGAGGAGGAGTGAGAAGAACATTATATTGAGGAGAACATTAAACTGAGGAGGAGTGAGAAGAACATTAGAGTAAAGATGAGTGAGGAGAACATTATAATGAGGAGAACATTAGACTGAGGAGGAGTGAGGAGAACATTAAACTGAGGAGGAGTGAGGAGCACATTATATTGAGGAGAACATTAAGCTGTGGAGGAGTGAGGAGAACATTAAACTGAGGAGGAGTGAGGAGCACATTATATTGAGGAGAACATTAAACTGAGGAGGAGAACATCAAACTGAGCAGGAGTGAGGAGAACGTTATATTGAGGAGACCATTAGACTGAGGAGGAGTGAGGAGCACATTATATTGAGGAGAACATTAAACTGAGGAGGAGAACATTAAACTGAGCAGGAGTGAGGAGAACATTATATTGAGGAGAACATTAGACTGAGGAGGAGTGAGGAGAACATTATATTGAGGAGAACATTAGACTGAGGAGGAGTGAGGAGCACATTATATTGAGGAGAACATTAAACTGAGGAGGAGAACATTAAACTGAGCAGGAGTGAGGAGAACATTATATTGAGGAGAACATTAAACTGAGCAGGAGTGAGGAGAACATTATATTGAGGGGAACATTAAACTGAGGAGGAGTGAGGAGAACATTAAACTGAGGAGGAGTGAGGAGAACCTTAAGCTGAGGAGGAGTGAGGAGAACATTATATTGAGGAGAACATTAAACTGAGGAGGAGTGAGAAGAACATTATATTGAGGAGAACATTAAACTGAGGAGAAGTGAGAAGAACATTATATTGAGGAGAACATTAAACTGAGGAGGAGTGAGAAGAACATTATATTGAGGAGAACATTAAACTGAGGAGGAGTGAGAAGAACATTAGAGTAAAGATGAGTGAGGAGAACATTATAATGAGGAGAACATTAGACTGAGGAGGAGTGAGGAGAACATTATATTGAGGAGAACATTAAACTGAGGAGGAGTGAGAAGAACATTATGTTGAGGAGAACATTAAACTGAGGAGGAGTGAGAAGAACATTAGAGTAAAGATGAGTGAGGAGAACATTATAATGAGGAGAACATTAGACTGAGGAGGAGTGAGGAGCACATTATATTGAGGAGAACATTAAACTGTGGAGGAGTGAGGAGAACCTTATATTGAGGAGAACATTAAACTGAGGAGGAGTGAGAAGAACATTAGACTGAGGAGAAGTGAGAAGAACATTATATTGAGGAGAACATTAAACTGAGGAGGAGTGAGAAGAACATTATATTGAGGAGAACATTAAACTGAGGAGGAGTGAGAAGAACATTATATTGAGGAGAACATTAAACTGAGGAGGAGTGAGAAGAACATTATATTGAGGAGAACATTAGACTGAGGAGGAGTGAGGAGCACATTATATTGAGGAGAACATTAAACTGTGGAGGAGTGAGGAGAACATTATATTGAGGAGAACATTAAACTGAGGAGGAGTGAGAAGAACATTAGAGTAAAGATGAGTGAGGAGAACATTATAATGAGGAGAACATTAGACTGAGGAGGAGTGAGGAGCACATTATATTGAGGAGAACATTAAACTGTGGAGGAGTGAGGAGAACCTTATATTGAGGAGAACATTAAACTGAGGAGGAGTGAGAAGAACATTAGACTGAGGAGAAGTGAGAAGAACATTATATTGAGGAGAACATTAAACTGAGGAGGAGTGAGAAGAACATTATATTGAGGAGAACATTAAACTGAGGAGGAGTGAGAAGAACATTATATTGAGGAGAACATTAAACTGAGGAGGAGTGAGAAGAACATTATATTGAGGAGAACATTAGACTGAGGAGGAGTGAGGAGCACATTATATTGAGGAGAACATTAAACTGTGGAGGAGTGAGGAGAACATTATATTGAGGAGAACATTAAACTGAGGAGGAGTGAGAAGAACATTAGACTGAGGAGAAGTGAGAAGAACATTGTATTGAGGAGAACATTAAACTGAGGAGGAGTGAGGAGAACATTATATTGAGAACATTAAACTGAGGAGGAGTGAGAAGAACATTATATTGAGGAGAACATTAAACTGAGGAGGAGTGAGAAGAACATTGTAGTAAAGATGAGTGAGGAGAACATTATAATGAGGAGAACATTAGACTGAGGAGGAGTGAGGAGCACATTATATTGAGGAGAACATTAAACTGTGGAGGAGTGAGAAGAACATTGGAGTAAAGATGAGTGAGGAGAACATTATAATGAGGAGAACATTAGACTGAGGAGGAGTGAGGAGAACATTATATTGAGGAGAACATTAAACTGAGGAGGAGTGAGAAGAACATTATATTGAGGAGAACATTAAACTGAGGAGGAGTGAGAAGAACATTATATTGAGGAGTGAGAAGAACATTGGAGTAAAGATGAGTGAGGAGAACATTATAATGAGGAGAACATTAGACTGAGGAGGAGTGAGGAGAACATTAAACTGAGGAGGAGTGAGGAGAACATTAAACTGAGGAGGAGTGAGGAGCACATTATATTGAGGAGAACATTAAACTGAGGAGGAGTGAGGAGCACATTATATTGAGGAGAACATTAAACTGAGGAGGAGTGAGGAGCACATTATTTGCACTGGATCAGTTATTGCTACCACGCAAAGTTGTTGGAAATACTCCCAAGCCAATAAAGTTGCTTACCTTTTGCTGAGCCATGCAGTTGCTCATTGATAGTCCTTTTTTTGTTACTAGACTTAACAGTTGGTTTGAACTTAATTTGGTCTTCCAATGGTCCAAACATACTTTCATGGATCACTGTAACACTTGTAGGTGGCTGTTATATACAGTATTAGCCTGCTGTTTTACCTAAAATCATTTAATGGCACATAGGAACATAAATATTTTTAGATCTATTTAAAAGCCATTGCGACCATCAGATCTGTGTCTTGTTTAATACATTTCAATCCCATAAACCACCATATTCCTTATTCTCTTCTCTCTCCAGAACCTTATCTGGCTTTCTCTTCATCTTGTTTATACTGTCCTCCTCAATGTCTTTTCCAACACTTTATTAGAGGAGTGCTTTAAATCATCATTGACTGTGGTACTACCTGCCTGGGTTTTACACTGTTGGTGTCTCTCATCCAGAGTGAAGAAATAGATCAATCAAATTCCGAAGCGGAATTATATCAGTGCAGAAACACTTTAAATATTATATAAAAATGCACTTACAAAATAACCCTATTGAATGCCAACAGCTATTATTGTACTCGTACATTATTTATATTATTGGCTGTCACAACTTAATGTAGTTTTCAGTGTGTGAACTTTACTGCCGCATATGTAACAGGTCTATTAATCTTGCACTAAATGTTGCTTTTGTACCATTTTACTAGATCATGGGTCCTCAAAAGCCACTTGAGGAGGTCGGCAAGGAGTCAGCTCAGCACAGTTCAAAGCTCCTGAGTGATGTAAATGATTTAAAAAGGAAAACTACTGGTGAATAACTTGACCAATTTAGTTGTTCAGTATTAATCTCAGCACTTTGTTATTGGTGGAAACCATTGAACTGAATGAAGGAAAAATTTTCTGGGCTATAGTAGAGGAAAGAGTAGAGGATTGGAACTAATTGGATAGCTCCTACAAAGAGCTAGCACAGGCTTAATGAGGCAAATGGCCTCTTTCTGTGCTGTAACTTTCTATGATTACAGCGAAAAATTTTCCTTTCTAATAAGCATAGATCTAGGTTTTTGTTTAAATCACTCTGCGGAAAACATGGAAAGCAGGATGGGCAGGAAGCCCCTGTCCCTCCGCAGCGTGAGGTCGGGCAGCTTTTAACTCTTGGGCCTCATCTACATATCCACGGTCAGTTTCCTGCCCGAATCCAGTGGTAAGAGCTACCTGGCTGTTGGGTCACAGTGGGATTTTGAGGATTAGCTGGCCCCTGGCAGGGGTCCTCGGCACTGAGGTGAGTGTGTAGGTTGGAGGGGAGGGAGGGTTGGAAGGGCATTGTGGGAGGGAGATGGCGAGGGAACTCCAAACCAGAGTCTGCCCATAGTATCGTTGCAGGGCCCGATGGAACATCCTGCCTCTGCTAGGCCACAGCAAACCTGATAGGAATTTAAAATGAACTTGCCTTTCTGGAACACTTCTGCCCCCCAGCTCCTCCTCGCCACAAAGTGCCCCACTCACCTTCTAAAAAAAGAGCAGATTATTATGGGGACCCACAGAAAGGCAGCAGGATTGGAGAGGTATGTCACATTTTAACTGCCAGCCCACTGCTGGGTGGTTGGGGTGTGGGGGGAGCTGGTTAAAACCTTATGAGATTCCAAGACCATGCAAATGTCATCTCTAGAGAACAAGTAGCAACTGCCAATGGATATTGCAATGTCTGATTGATACCCTGCAGGTTATTAGTTTATCCTGGATGAAGGGAGATAATTCATAGAGCTTCATCCACTTGATGTTGGACCTGCAGTTGTTTAGTTTCCTCAGGTTCTATATTGGTGCAGATTGCACACTATGGGCTGAATGTTATTCTCCCACTGCCAGGGGTAGCAGCGGGCAAAGGAAAGGAGGGGGGCACGCACTGCCATGCCACCACGATCTAGCTCGCGGTGGCTCATTATAATAAGGGCTGCCAGACCTGCACAATGGAACCCTGTACCCTTTCCCCCCCCGTTCACTGAAAATTAATTTCTGACCCGTTTCCCCGCCCATACAATGAAAATGAAAGGACACCCCCCCAAAAAAATACTTGCATTGTTGATTTGACCTCTCCCCTCCAACTGCTCAAAGTGCAGAAGTCACCCCTTCCCCCCCACCCCTATACTACACGTGCAAATTTAAACCTGTTCTCTCACCCGCTCCCCCCCACCTCCCCCCCACTACACTAAAACTCCAAAGTTCACCCCTTCCCCACCTCGGTGGCGCCAGCTTTCCCTGGACGGGAAAGTGAAGGCGTGTGAGTGCCAGTCACCACAGGCAAGATCGCAGACAGCCAGTAAGATCGCGGGGAATTGTAGGTAAATGTATCCATTGCCTTTATTTAAATATTTAAAGTCGCGGCCCATCACTGAGCCGTGGGGGACGGCCACCACGGAGCCTCTGCGCTGCTGGGAAGATTGGGCTGGCAATCCTGGCGTTGGGCTCCATGGCAGACTGTTACTACTGCGATCTTCCACCCACACCCCCCGCCACGGAGCCTGACGTTGGGGCCTCAACAAAATTCCAGCCCTTTGGCTGGGATGTAACGAGGAGACAGTGACTCCACCCAACGGATATAAAGTATTTTTTGTGGCTCAGGCAATTAATTGCCTGAGTTCATTGCTTCCACCCTTCTGAGGCAGGATGTCCTGCCTCCAAGAGCTGCCAACCAATCAGAGGGCTGGCAGCTCTTCAGTCCCAGCAGCGCCATCAGGAGCGGAGGCTACTGCTGGGACTGCAGCAGTAATGGAGGCCGGAGGAGAAGTTAAGTGGGATCAGAGCTCACCAAGGCCAATCATCCAGACCCTGGCAAGAGGGAGGTGTGTCGATCGCGAGGGCAGGGTCAGTCTTCCTCTGGGATGTAGCAGGTGCTGAGGGAACCAACAAGAGGGGAAAATATACTTGACCTCGTCCTCACCAATCTGCCTGCCGCAGATGCATCTGTCCGTGACAGTATTGGCAGGAGTGACCACCGCACAGTCGTTGTGGAGACGAAGTCCCGCCTTCACATTGCGGATACCCTCCTTTGTGTTGTGTGACACTACCACCATGCTAAATGGGATAGATTTCGAACAGATCTAGCAATGCAAAACTGGGCATCCATGAGGCGCTGTGGGCCATCAGCAGCAGCAGAATTGTACTCAATCACAATCTGTAACCTCATGGCCCGGCATATCCCCCACTCTACCATTACCATCAAACCAGGAGACCAACCCTGGTTCAATGAAGAGTGCAGGAGAGCATGCCAGGAGCAGCACCAGGCATACCTCAAAATGAGGTGTCAACCTGGTGAAGCGACAACACAGGATTATCTACGTGCCAAACTGCATAAGCAGCATGTGACAGACAGAGCTAAGCGATCCCATAACCAACGGATCAGATCTCAGCTCTGCAGTCCTGCCATATCCAGCCGTGAATGGTGGTGGACAATTAAGCAACTAACTGGAGGAGATGGTTCCACAAATATCCCCATCCTCGATGGTGGGGAGCCCAGCACATCAGTGCGCAAGATAAGGCTGAAGCATTTGCAACAATCTTCAGCCAGAAGTGTCGAGTTGATAATCCATTTCGGCCTCCTCCTGAAGTTCCCAGCATCACAGATGCCAGACATCAGCCAATTCGATTCACTCCGCGCGATATCAAGAAATGGCTGAAGGCACTGGATACCGCAAAGGCTATGGTCCCTGACAATATTCCGGCAATAGTACTGAAGACCTGTCCTCCAGAACTTGCCGCGCCCCTAGCCAAGCTGTTCCAGTACAGCTACAACACTGGCGTCTACCCTGCAATGTGGAAAATTGCCCAGGTATGTCCTGTACACAAAAAACAGGACAAATCCAACCCGGCCAATAACCGCCCCATCAGCCTACTCTCAATCATCAGTAAAGTGATGGAAGGTGTCAGCAATAGTGCCATCAAGCGGCACTTGCTTAGCAATAACCTGCTCAGTGACGCTCAGTTTGGGTTCCGCCAGGGCCACTCAGCTCCTGACCTCATGACAGCATTGGTTCAAACATGGACAAAAGAGCTGAACTCAAGAGGTGAGGTGAGAGTGACTGCCCTTGACATCAAGGCAGCATTCGACCGAGTATGGCATCAAGGAGCCCTAGCAAAACTGAAGTCAATGGGATTCAAGGGGAAAACCCTCCCTGTTTGGAGTCATACCTAGCGGAAAGGAAGATGGTTGGGGTTGTTGGAAGTCAATCATCTGCGCTCCAGGACATCACTGCAGGAGTTCCTCAGGGTAGTGACCTAGGCCCAACCATCTTCAGCTGCTTCATCAATGACCTTCCTTCAATCATAAGGTCAGCACCATTCGTGACTCCTCAGATACTGAAGCAGTCCGTGTAGAAATGCAGCAAGACTTGGACAATATCCAGGCTTGGGCTGATAAGTGGCAAGTAACATTTGCGCCACACAAGTGCCAGGCAGTGACCATCTCTAACAAGAGAGAATCTAACCATCTCGCCTTGACATTCAATGGCATTACCATCGCTGATTCCCCCACTATCAACATCCTAGGGGCTACTATTGACCAGAAATTGAACAGGAGTAGCCATATAAATACCATGGCTACAAGAGCAGGTCAGAGGCTAGGAATCCTGTGGCGAGTAACTCACCTCCTGACTCCCCAAAGCCTCTCCACCATCTACAAGGCACAAGTCAGGAGTGTGATGGAATACTCTCCACTTACCTGGATGGGTGCAGCTCCAACAACACTCAAGAAGCTCGACACCATCCAGGACAAAGCAGCCCGCTTGATTGGCATCCCATCTGCAAACATTCACTCCCTCCACCACCGACGCACAGTGGAACAGTGTGTACCATCTACAATAAAAGCAAAATACTGCGGATGCTGGAAATCTGAAACAAAAACAAGAAATGCTGGAATCACTCAGCATTCTGTGACCTTTCTAATATTTGTCAGTTCCGAAGAAGGGTCACTGACCCGAAACGTTAACTCTGCTTCTCTTTCCACAGATGCTGCCAGACCTGCTGAGTGATTCCAGCATTTCTTGTTTTTGTACCATCTACAAGATGCACTGCAGCAATGCACCAAGACTCCTTAGACAGCACTTTCCAAACCTGTGACCTCTACCAACTAGAAGGACAAGGGCAGCAAATACATAGGAACACCACCACCTGCAATTTCCCCTCCAAGTCACACACCATCCTGACTTGGAACTATATCGCCGTTCCTTCGCTGTTGCTGGGTCAAAATCCTGGAACTCCCTTCCTAACAGCACTGTGGGTGTACCTACCCCACATGGACTGCAGCGGTTCAAGAAGGCAGCTCACCACCACTCAAGGGCAATTAGGGATGGGCAATTAATGCTGGCCTGGCCAGCGATGCCCACATCCCATGAATGAATAAAAAAAAATGCGGCAGGAGCCTGATCAGGAGGGTTTTAATCGGCGGCCTCTCTGGTGGCAAAATGCCCAACCACCTCTGGTAAAATACCAGTGGCAGGAAGAGGTCCTTAAGTTAAGGCGTATGGTCAGACGGGCCACCCACCACCTCCCCCGCTGCTGCTAAAATATCAGTGGAGGTGGGTAGGCACAGGAATGGCACCGTGCCCACCTCCCAGCCGCTCCCGGTGGGGGGGGGAAGGGCACAGGATTTCAGAGAATGTTCACCTGGGCAGAAAGCGAGCGTCGGATGATCAGCTGCACATTTTCCACACCACCTGATTTTCATCGCTATTGACTTCCATGGCAACAATAATTGGGCAGGATCTGAAACAGGAACATATGAATATGAGTAGGCCATTCTGCCCCTCGAGCCTGTTCCGCCATTGAAAGAGATCATGGCTGACCTGCGATCTAACTTTTTATACCTGCCTTTGACCCATATCCCTTCATAGCTATGGTTAACAAAAATCTCTCTGGCAACTGACCCACTACTGCCCACCAGTAAAAGTAAACATTCACACCAATCTCTGAGAAGCGCAAGTCCGTTGGACCAAAATGCCCTTTCAGGTCCCACTTTTTTAAGTTATTAAGAACAAATGACTCTGATCATAGGAGAATAATCGGTGGAATATAACATGTCAGACTGGAATAATGTTAGTCTAATATCCTAGAGTATCTGTTGCTTTCAGAGATCAGCAAAAAAGTTCAAAGTTTTCTCCACGCCAGTTTTGGTAGGAAGAATGAGGAGAGGCAATATAAACTAAAGGGTGTGCAGGAACAGAGAAATGTGACGTATATATGCTCAGACCATTGAAGGTGGCTAGGCAGCTTGAGAAAGTAGTTAAAAAGGCATACGGGATCCTGAGCTTTATAACTAGAGGCATACAGTACAAAATGGGGGAGACAGTGGTGTCTTGCTAATGTCACTGAACCAGTAATCCAGAGGCCCAGGCTAGTGCCCTGAGGACATGGGGTCAAATCCCAGCACGACAGCTGGTGGAATTTAAATTCAATTAATTAATAAGTTCAATTAATTAATAAAATCTGGAATTAAAAAGCTAGTCTCAGTGATAGTGCCATGAAACTATCATCGATTGTCATAAAAACCCATCTGGTTCACTAATGTCCTTTAGGGAAGGAAATCTGCCTTCCTTACCTGGTCTGGCCTACATGTGACTTCATACCCACAACAATGTGGTTGACTCTTAACTGCCCTCTGAAATGGCTTAGCAAGCCATTCAGCTGTCAAATGTTGACCTTGCCAGCAACACCCATGTCCCATGAAAGAATTTAAAAAAGCAAGAAGGTTATGATAAACCTGTATAAAACATTGGTTCTGCCTCAACTGGAGTATTGTGTCCAAATCTGGGCATTTTAAGAAGGATATGAAGGCTTTAGAGAGGGTGCAAAAAAGATTTACGAGAATGGTTTCAGGGATGAGGGGCTTCAGTTACATGGATAGGTTGGAGAAGATAGGGTTGTTCTCCTTAGAGAAGAGAAGGTTGAGAGGATATTTGATAGAGGTGTTCAAAATCACGAGGGTCTGGACAGAGTAGATAGAGAGAAACTGTTACCATTGGCAGAAGGGTCAGAACCAGAGGACACTGATTTAAAGTGATTGGGAAAAGAACCAAATGCAACATAAGAGAAACTTTTTAATGCAGCGAGTGGTTAGGATGTAGAATGCACTGCCTGAGTGTGGTGGAGGCAGATTCAATTGAGGCTTTCAAAAGGGAATTGGATCAGCAGCTGAAGGAAAGCAATCTGCAGGGCCAAGGGGGAAAGGCGGGGGAGCGTGACTAGCTAAATTGTCTTGCAGAGATACGGCATGGGTACAATGGGCTGAATGGCCTCCTTCTGTGCTGTGACTATTCTATGATTCTGTGAAGTTTTATCTGGGTTATTTCTGGGTCCATGTAAAGGAGTGTGTTCCTTCTGTGGGTGTAGTGTCCAAACTCCTCCTTTCATTCTGTTAACTGTTCAGGGCTTGTGAATCAACTGAATGGACTGAAGGAGAAAGTTGATCAGATTCGGAACAACGCACTTAATGTGAGCAGACAGCTGAGTGAGCCCCTACAGATACTGGCAGAATTACCTAATGGTAAGTAATGTAGATAATTCAAACATGCCAAAAACAAGTGGAAATGTTAATTGTCGAGGAAATGAAAGGATCTGAGACTTTGTATAATTTCCATTCAGAAATGTTCAGATTGTCAATGCAGCAATCAAGAGCTGACCTGAGTGAGTGCCTTCCATTTACGTATTCAGAGAGATTTACAGCTACACTCCCAACACATATAAAAACAGCCCTCAGCCTCCAAAAGTCTGATAGTGAATATTATGGGTGAAAGTTAAACTCACACCCAGGTATTTCAGGAATTGATGGAATCCTATAGAAGAATGTGCCCTATCTTTACATAAAATGGAGATTCTGTTCATTACAGCTGTGGTTGTGCCATGATATCAGGAAACCTGAATACGGTTAGGTGGGGCTCAGCTTTGTAGGCCAGCACTGATCTGGCTGCTGAATTCTGTAAAGGGATTGGTCAGTTCAATGGATGTGAACTGCACTCAAGCTTTCTCCTTGAAGTTTTGTGAATTCGGGTTGTAAAACAACTGTAGTGATGGGAATTTATGTATCCTCCCTGAAGGGGTTAATTAACACGCAGGGGGCTAATTTTTCTGTTTTCGCTACTGTGCACAATTGAATCTCCTGGATACCCGGTGCATAGATGAGAAATGGAAGGACTCCCTTAGTGCTTGTTCTCCACCCTGCCCCATTTTCCTCTATGTGCTATGCCCAGATGATTCAAAATGCACAATAACAGCAGTAGCGTGTATTTATATAATGTCTTTAACATAGTAAAATGCCTCAGGAGCATTATAAAAAATTGACATGAGGCACATAAGGAGCAAGTACAACAGGAATCAAAGAGTTAGATTTTAAGGAGTGTCTTAAAGGTGAAGAGAGAGGTGGAGAGGTTTAGGGAGGGAAATCCAGAGCTTAGGAATTTACAGCTGCCAGCGAAAGGAAATCAGGAATGGACAGGAGGCCAAGATTGGAGGGATGAAGAGTTCTCAGAGGGTTGTAGGGCTGGAGGAGGTTGCAGAGATTGGGGAGTGGAGG
This sequence comes from Heterodontus francisci, assembly GCF_036365525.1. Classification (NCBI taxonomy): domain Eukaryota; kingdom Metazoa; phylum Chordata; class Chondrichthyes; order Heterodontiformes; family Heterodontidae; genus Heterodontus; species Heterodontus francisci. Next base: position 32,255,655 of record NC_090375.1, read on the forward strand.
GGCGAGGCCATGGAGGGATTTGAACACAAACATGATCATTTTAAATTTGAGGCATTGCTGGGTTGAGATGCTTTTCAAGGAACCTTTCCGTTTGTATATTGCAGGTACTGCTGCTAGAGTCCGTCAGGCAAAAGATCGTACCATCTCAGCTAACCTGACAGCAGCTGCAGCTCTTGCTGAAATTCAGCAGTTCAGTCGGCAACTGCTGAGGACATCTGGCACTTTGGCAAGGGTCAATAAAACCGTCAGAGAAACAAATGACCTTATAAATGATTCAGCAAAGACTGGTAAGTTTACAGTGAAAAATTGATTAAAGTTCATTTTTGACAAATGCACTTAATTTGCATGACGAGACATGTGCAGCACCAAAACAAACAAACAGACTTTTAATTTAAAAAAATCAAAACTCCTGCAATCAAGTTTTCTGCCACATTACCATCCTCATTGTTCACCCCAGAATAATGGATTTCTTGCTTCCAGCTCTAATATTGCAGTAGCTTGTAGAATGTAAGTATAAACCTGTTTTGTCTTTATTTTAATTTCTGCTCTTTTCCCTTGCAGCTGTGGCTGCTGGAAAAAAGGTACAAGAGATCGAAATTCAAGCCAATTATTTGCTGGACAGGCTGAAGCCATTGAAAATGCTTGAGGATAACCTGAGCAGAAATTTATCAGAGATAAAGGAATTGATTAATCAGGCCCGGAAGCAAGCTGCCTCTGTAAGTGTAGTCATTGAGCAAGTGAATTTTTTTTTAGAGATACAGCACTGAAACAGGCCCTTCGGCCCACCGTGTCTGTGCCGACCATCAACCACCCATTTATACTAATCCTACACTAATCCCATATTCCTACCACATCCCCACCTGTCCCTATATATTTCCCTACCACCTACCTATACTAGGGGCAATTTATAATGGCCAATTAACCTATCAACCAGCAAGTCTTTGGCATGTGGGAGGAAACCGGAGCACCTGGAGGAAACCCACGCAGACACAGGGAGAACTTGCAAACTCCACACAGGCAGTACCCAGAATTGAACCCGGGTCACTGGAGCTGTGAGGCTGCGGTGCTAACCACTGCGCCACTGTGCTGCTTGTACATCAAAGTTTTTAAAATAATCGCTTGGTGGTCACTTACTTTGTATTTTTTGCTTAAATAGCTCATCACACCATCTCCTGCTCATTCACTGTTAGTGTCTCAAAATAGTGCTCCTGACCTTAGTTTTCTCTTCCTCCTACATCTACAGGATTTTAAAGCTCCAAATTAGCAACACCTAAACTTGCCTCATTCCCCTCCTTTTTGCAACATTGGTGGTGTTCTACACTGTGGGCCTTACTCTTTCACCTACGTCTCTTAAAAATATTTTTTAAAAACTGCAATTTGTCCTTAAAATAACAAGTAAATAAAAGGTATCAATATCTGAAGGGAGTAGAGGCAGGTAAGCATTTTAGTGATAGATCCTAAGGGCTAGTTTTGTTTGCTTAGATAATTGGGCAGGCAGTGACATTGCTATACACCGAGTAGACAAACAGTGTGAATGGGGCGGTGGGGAGGTAGTGGGGGTGATTACACAGGGGCAGCAGCAGGGTGGAGTATTTTTGGGCAGGGGTGGGGGGGGGAATGCAAGTGTACAGGGACCTGCAATGGTCTGGAGTATTTTGTGGGGGTGGGTGCAGGCGTACATGGTCTGGGATTAGGCTGGAGTATTATTTGGCAGGGGGGTGGGGAGTGCAGGTGTACGGGGATTGCTAATGGGCTGGAGTATTTTTTTGTGGGGGGGGGGGGTTGGTGGCTGCGAGCACACAGAGCTGGAGTATTTTTGTGGAGCAAGTAGCAATATTCTGTGAGGTCATTTTTACTGATTAAGAGCTGATGGAGTGAGCCCTTTCTAAAAGAAGTTACTAACCATTGGATTTGCGATGGAGGTGGTCGCCCTTGTGTCAATATCAGACCAAGCTACCAGCAGTACATTACACTTTTGCATTGGTATGTTGAATATTTCTGAGTGGCTCCAGTGCATGCACTTGAGTCGGAGTACAACGCAAACAGTTACAAATGCAGAAGCAAGGTGAGTCCTCAATTTCAACCTCTGTTATGCACATATATTAAATAAAATAAGCAATAGTTTGATTGCTTTGCGGAAGTAGACAAATAGTTAAGGGAGTTTTGATACTATTCCTCAATTTGACCTTTTCCCAGATTAAAGTGGCAGTATCGGCTGACCGAGATTGTATCCGTGCCTACCAGCCAGCACTATTGAGTAGCAATTACAATACTCTGACACTGAATGTGAAAACCTCTGAAGCAGAAAACTTACTGTTCTACCTCGGCAGCAGCACCAGCGTGAGTAACCAGTTACAGCTGCTGACACAAATTGTGCAGCTTCCCCTGTTGAGGGTTACGATATCAGAGGACAATCAGATTGTTGAAATAGTAAAACAAATAAAACAATTGGTGCAGCCATTGCTATTTACAAACTACCCTTCTTCAAATGCATTTAAATAATGAAAATGGATCACCAAGTAACTGAAATGGAATTATTATTTTCCAAATCAGAGTTCCATTTTTCTTGTGAGTGAGGAAGATTAGTATTTAGAGAGCAATAACTTTTTGTGATTGTAGAAGTGGTTCTGTAGGACTCTTTCACAGTAATTTGATAGAAATATTTCCTTTCTTTACTAACTAGTTAATTCATAAATAGTTTTTATTCTCGTGTGTACAATTTGACAAGTGGAAATAATTTTTTGAATAATATACATGTATTTCAAATATTTTTGAATGTGTTTTGATAATACATCAATGGTATCAGTAGGTGTTTAGCCATGGGTTATGGACAGGATCGGTTGGAGTGGGGCACAGTTTTAAAAAAAGGTTGTCCATTTAGATATCCCAGCAACTCATTATTTTGTTCGAATATTTCTTCTGCAGTCAACAGAATGCATAGGTAGTGAATTGGATTTTGAAAAGATATACTTGCCCAAAAAGCCAGGATGGGCGCATCTGCTTTTGATTTGGTTGTTGTAAGGCATCTTTAACATCTTGTATCAGCATTACCTGGTTGAGGGTATTTTAAAAATATCAGGCAGTTTGCAAAACGGGTGCCATGCAAAATGAGTTTCAAAGTTTAAAAAAAAATTGTTGTTGTCTTGGTTGCATAGTTTTTTTTCTCCGGGGAATATGTGGTTTGCCTTTAAGGCTTGCAAAGGATCAGTACTGCTTTAAGAACCAGCAGGCCTCTGGAGTTACCGAGAAGGTGCATTTTTGTTGCCTTGGATACAGCCATTCAGAGACTGCAATTGAAAGGGTGCGTTCTCGTTACCATGGATACAGCCACTTGGATTGAGCAACATGCAATACATTTGTTACAATTCAATTTTGAACTGGCTTTTTAGTTGGAGACAGTCTGTTCTAACAGAGAACACAGACAGACAGCTGTGGTGTTAGCACCTGAAAAAGAGCTCTCGGCCATTTAAACTGACAATCTTTTCTCCCTCAAAAACTCTAATGTCAGATTGATTCTATTGAAAGTATTTGCAAGTTGTTAATTGTTGAAATCCATCGCTGAAGAAGGAAGCATCACTTACTACGGACTGTTCTACTGTGGAAGAACCTTTTTTCCCCATCGGATGGCTGTGAGGACTTCAAGCAACATTGGACTGTAAATTTGCAAGGACTCTAATTTTTTTCTATTTTAAATGTTGTTTATATCTTCATAGTGTTTAAGAATTTAATTTTTCTAATTAAACAGCTAATTTGTTGATTTAAAGACACCTGGTTTGGTTAGCCTCATTGGGGGGTTAATAGATGGTACAATTTGGCTGGATCTTTCTTTAAATTGGAAAGTTTTATATGATATGTCAGGCAATCTGTGGAGGGACGGGATTGAATTATCAGTGTGTTGGTCCCACCACAATCAGAATCGTATATTTTGTGTATTTTGTTTGGGGGCTTTGACTGGAGCGGTCCGTTGTAATAGTATCCTTCTTAATGGGCCCATTAGTCCCTTAACTTCTTTGTGCAGCGCTTCTGGCCCCCAGCGAGTTAACATCCGTAGCACTTAAAGCAGCCAGAAGCACTGCACAAAGAACAGCCAGGCACTGCGCAAATGACTACTGGCAACACCTATGCAGTCATATTCAGCTGGCCTCAGATGCCGGAAACATCAGAGGAATATATGATGGCATTAACAGAGCTTTTGGGCCAACCATCAAGAAGATCGCCCCCCTCAAATCTAAATCAGAGGACATAATCACTGACCAACGCAAGCAAATGGACCGCTGTGTTGAGCACTACCTAGAACTGTATTCCAGTGAGAATGTTGTCACTGAGACTGCCCTCAATGCAGCCCAGTCTCTGCCAGTCATGGATGAGCTGGAGGTACAGCCAACAAAATCGGAACTCAGTGATGCCATTGATTCTCTAGCCAGCGGAAAAGCCCCTGGGAAGGACAGCATTACCCTTGAAATAATCAAGAGTGCCAAGCCTGCTATACTCTCAGCACTACATGAACTGCTTTGCCTGTGCTGGGATGAGGGAGCAGTACCTCAGGACATGCGCGATGCCAGTATCATCACCCTCTATAAAAACAAAGGTGACCGCGGTGACTGCATCAACTACCGTGGAATCTCCCTGCTTAGTATAGTGGGGAAAGTCTTTGCTCGAGTCACTTTAAACAGGCTCTAGAAGCTGGCCGAGCGCGTCTACCCTGAGGCACAGTGTGGCTTTCTTGCAGAGAGATCGACCATTGACATGCTGTTCTCTCTTCGTCAGATACAGGAGAAATGCCGTGAACAGCAGATGCCCCTCTACATTGCTTTCATTGATCTCACCAAAGTCTTTGACCTCGTCAGCAGACGTGGTCTCTTCAGACTATTACAAAAGATTGGATGTCCACCAAAGCTACTAAGTATCATCACCTCATTCCATGACAATATGAAAGGCACAATTCAACATAGCAGCACCTCATCAGACCCCTTTCCTATCCTGAGTGGCGTGAAACAGGGCTGTGTTCTCGCACCCACACTTTTTGGGATTTTCTTCTCCCTGCTGCTCTCACATGCGTTCAAGGCTTCAGAAGAAGGAATTTTCCTCCACACAAGATCAGGCGGCAGGTTGTTCAACCTTAATCGTCTAAGAGCCAAGTCCAAAGTACGGAAAGTCCTCATCAGGGAACTCCTCTTTGCTGACGATGCTGCTTTAACATTTCACACTGAAGAGTGTCTGCAGAGTCTCATCGACAGGTTTGCGGCTGCCTGCAATGAATTTGGCCTAACCATCAGCCTCAAGAAAACGAACATCATGGGGCAGGACGTCAGAAATGCTCCATCCATCAATATTGGCGACCACGCTCTGGAAGTGGTTCAAGAGTTCACCTACCTAGGCTCAACTATCACCAGCAACCTGTCTCTCGATGCAGAAATCAACAAGCGCATGGGAAAGGCTTCCACTGCTATGTCCAGACTGGCCAAGAGAGTGTGGGAAAATGGCGCACTGACATGGAACACAAAAGTCCGCGTGTATCAAGCCTGTGTCCTCAGTACCTTGCTCTATGGCAGCGAGGCCTGGACAACGTATGTCAGCCAAGAGCGACGTCTTAATTCATTCCATCTTCGCTGCCTCCGGAGAATACTTGGCATCAGGTGGGAGGACCGTATCTCCAACACAGAAGTCCTTGAGGTGGCCAACATCCCCAGCTTATACACCCTACTGAGTCAGCAGCGCTTGAGATGGCTTGGCCATGTGAGCCGCATGGAAGATGGCAGGATCCTCAAAGACACATTGTACAGCGAGCTGGTATCAGACCCACCGGCCGTCCTTGTCTCCGCTTTAAAGACGTCTGCAAATGCGACATGAAGTCCTGTGACATTGATCACAAGTCGTGGGAGTCAGTTGCCAGCGTTCGCCAGAGCTGGCAGGCAGCCATAAAGGCGGGGCTAAAGTGTGGCGAGTCGAAGAGACTTAGCAGTTGGCAGGAAAAAAGACAGAAGCGCAAGGGGAGAGCCAACTGTGTAACAGCCCCGACAAACAAATTTTTTTGCAGCACCTGTGGAAGAGCCTGTCACTCTAGAATTGGCCTTTATAGCCATGCGCTGCTGCACAAACCACTGACCACCTCCAGGCGCTTACCCATTGTCTTTCGAGATAAGGAGGCCAAAGAAAGAAGTCCCTTAACTGGAAAAGTTGAAATTACAAATCAACATTCATGCATTCTAAAATATCAGCCTTGGGTACAATATCTCAGCACAGTGCCTATTGAGTTCTGGACTTGGATTTCAATGCAGTGCTTTCTGAAGAAGTAATTCTACTCTGCCAGCTGTGACAGTTTGAACAATCTCAACTCAGACTAACATTGTCCAAATTCAGCACTCATTGGAAATCTCTAACAAACAGGTTACAACAATTGCTGGGGGCTGAGTTTTATGACCTCCTTGCAGCAGGTTTGAAGGCGGGAAAGGCATTTGATCAGCTGGGATGGTGGTGGGTGGGGATCCCATCACCTTCCCGCCTCCACCCCAATTAAGTCTGTGGTGGATGGCTTTCTTACCACGCTGCCAATTGAGGCCCCAAAGTGGGCAATTACTGCCCAATTATGGCCCTCACCTCGCCACCTCTGGTTTTAGTCCAGCGGTGGGCGGGCCTTTCGCCACATGCGGAGCGTGACAAGCAACCCTGCGCAGGTTGCTTGCTGGCTCTTGGGGAGGGTCCCTCGTTCAAAGGCCTGATCGAGGGACCCGGCATCAGGAAGAGGGGGAGGCCATGCAAAGAGCCACAACCCTGCTCTTCCTACTAAACCTCCTACAGCACCCCCTCCCCCCACTGACCCCCACCCCATGAAACCCCTCCCACCATAATTGACCTGTGGCCTGGGTCCCTCGGCCATCCTAGGCCTCAGCTGCATCCATTACCGGCAGCAGCCGCCGGCTCCATGATGGCGCTAATCAGTAAAAGAGCTGACTGCCTCTGATTGGCCAGCAGCTCTCAGTGGGTGGGATTTTTATCCCTGGGGTCCTTAATCCCGGGGAAGGTCCACTGCTGCCCAGTTAAGTGTCTGATTGGCGTGTGATGTGGCAGGCCTTCCTGAAAAGAGGCGATGCAGGGCTATCGCTGGTTCTAGAGCTGGTGACTGAGACAGCCATCACCTGCATAAAATACCACCCTCAGTGTGGGAACTGCAAATATATTTTTGGAATAAGAAGTGCTGTTCTGAGTCTGGGAATTGCTGGGATAATGAAGGGGGAGTTTTACTGTGCAGCTTACCCTTGCTATTCTTAATGTGGTAGTGTTTGATGTTGTCACTTCATGTCAGAAGTGGAAATGTGTTCCATTCCTCAGTGCTAGCATTCCTTACATTCTAAATACAAACATTTAATGAAAGATTTTTTATTATACCTTGTAGTTCATAATTTGATCATTTTAAGGTCTGGTAATCTGGGAAATTTCTTCAGGTTCTTAAAATTAGTTTCTGGCCACAAAATATCAAGTAATTTTTCTCATTATGCTTGAACATCCCTTTAATGTTACCGCATGGAAAAAGTGGTATGAGGACTGCTTTGATCATTTTTAAAAAAGAAGACTTGAGTTAAATCTCTGCCTATTCCTCGTTCCACAGACAGAATTCTTGGCTCTGGAGATGCGACGTGGCAGAGTTGCCTTCTTATGGGACGTGGGCTCTGGCACAACAAGATTAGAATACCCTGATCTTCAAATTAACAATAACAAGTGGTACAGGATTCACGCTGCCAGGCAAGTTAACATTCCCTCACTGTGCATATTTCTGATACTAGGTATCAATCGCCTTTTGATTCCCTGATGTTGTTTGAAATTGATGTGTTCAGTTGTGATGTAAGTATTAAGTTATGGAGTAAATTTAGTTAACATAGCTTCACAGGAAGCAAATACTCATTATTCTATTTCAGTTCTCTGTACTTATGGCATCGGCAGCTGTAGTTTGGGTGGAAAACTGACTGGATCACTTCTTGTATTGTGACGCTTTAGTAACCTTTTTGCATTCAGTAAACTCTTCATTTTCTAAGTCTGCTGCCTCATCCAAGTGGCTCGCTTTGTGTGTGGCTTTTGAGCAAAAGAGGGAGATCTGTTCTTGCTCAATGTCCCACATTTCCCAATAGGAGGAACTGGGTTGCTGATTTTCCCCCAGCTAGTTCAGGATAATTGTAACACTTCCAATGCCACCCATTCCAGAGCGGTTCAGTACATTAGCCAGTAGTCACATGTGATTGTGTGAATCTAGATGTGGCTAATTAATTAATAAATACAAAATGGGAACCAGACACTGTTATTAAGTGATCTCAAGTGTCGCATTCGAATGGCAAGTGTACGTTAATCTCTCTGTGCGAATGTTATTGATAGTTATGCATGCTTTACTTTCTTGGTTACTGCTTGTTGGTTATCTGCTAAAATGCTGTGTAACACTTATGAAAACACTTAGAATTAGCTCGACCAATCAAATAACTACTCCAGGCGAGCAGGAGAAACCAACCAATAATGAGCACCCAAACAGGGCACGTCCTGGCAACGGACGTGCAGCGTCCAATCGAGTTCTAGATGCAGAGTGAGGGTGGACCTGGATTACCTCATTGTGCGAGTCAGCATTCTCAGCAATCACTCTGATAAGTCAACGTACTGCTCACAACTGCTGGACCAAAACTGCTGTGTCTGATAAATTCATGACTGAATTTCAAGCTGCAAAGTTTCAGACTGAATAGTAATAGATATTTGTTAAGTAAACATAGACATGAAGTACATTTACTGGTATTTTAAGTAAGGCATTCTCCACTAAAATGAGTGCATGGTGCTAAAAGAGTGTCACCATGAGCTGAATTTTTCTGTTCTCGGCGGCGAGCTTCAAAAAAGGAGCGGCGCACACGCAAGATGTGAGCCACGGAGCCGCCATGTACTTCACGCGGCGGCTCTTTTACATGGAAGGGTTGGTCCGCCCGCCCCCGATGACGTAGAGGGAGCGGGCACTCTATCCCCAACAACGGCGTCCGGCGCCACCGCGCAGGCGCTGGTGCCATTTTTAAAGGACTTCAGGACCTTCAGAATCATTTCAATTTTTAAAGGTACAGATGGGAAAAAATTCAAATTAAAATTTTATTATCAGTTTAAATCCTCTCTCCCACCACCCCCTCCCGATGAGTAATCAATATCTAAATAGCCCTTTCTGGCCAAAAAAATAAAAATTTCGATTCCGACCTTCCCCCCCACCCAACTTTCTCCACTTTACCCTTCAACCCCTTTCCACCATCCCCTCCAGCAATCGCGTAGGTTTTTGCCGTTTCCCCTCCCCCCCAGCCCTTCCTCCCCCCATGAAATAGTAGTAAACCTGAGGATTGGGAGGATTTTAGAATACAGCAAAGGAGGACCAAGAAACCAATAAAGAAAGGGAGAAAAGAATATGAATGTAAATTAGCAAAAGTCATAAAAATGGACTGTAAAAGCCTCTATAGGTACATGAAAAGGAAACGTTTGGCTAAGACAAATGTGGGTCCATTACAGACAGAGTAAGGAGAATTTATAATGGGGAATAGAGAAGTGGCAGAGAAGCCAAATGATTACTTTGTGTCTGTCTTCACTGAGGAAGATACAAGAAATCTCCCAGAATTAGAGATCCAAGGGACAAGGGAGAATGAGGAATTGAAGGAAATTAGTATTAGTAAGAAGGTTGTATTGGAGAAATTAATGGGGCTGAAGGTTGATAAGTCCCCAGGACCTGATAATCTACATCCCAGAGTGTTGAAAGAGGTAGTTATGGAGCTAGTGGATGCATTCATGATCATCTTCCAAAATTCTATAGATTCTGAACAGTTCCTGCAGATTGGAAGGTAGCAAATATCACCCCACTATTTAAGAAGGGAGGGAGAGAGAAAATGGGGAACTGCAGACCTGTAGGAAAATTGTTAGAATCTATTCAAAAGGATATGATAAATGGACACTTGGATAATAATGATCTGATTGGGCATAGTCAACATGGATTTATGAATGGTAAATCATGTTTGACGAACTTGTTAGAGTTTTTTGAGGATATTACTAACAGAATCGATAAAGGGGAGACGGTGGACGTAGTATACTTGGATTTTCAGAAGGCTTTTGATAACGTCCCCCACAGGAGATTGGTTAGCAAAATTAAAGCACATGAGATAGGAGGTAATATACTGGCATGGATTAAGAATTGGTTACAGGCAGAAAACAGAGAGTAGGAATAAACAGGTTATTCTTACGTTGGCAGGCTGTGATTCGTGGGGTACCGCAAGGATCAGTGCTTGGGCCCCAGCTGTTCACAATAAATATCAATGATTTGGATGTAGGGATCAAATCTAATATTTCCAAATTTGCAGATGACACAAAACTAGGTGGGAATGTGTGTTGTGGGGATTTGGACAGACTTAGTGAGTGGGCAGATGGAATATTAAGTGGAAAAATGTGAAGTTATCCATTTTGGTAGGAGGAACAGATATGCAGAGTATTTCTTAAATGGCAAGAGATTATAAAATGTCGATGTACAAAGAGACCTGGGCATCCTCGTCAATAAGTCACTGAAAGCTAACAAGTAGGTGCAGCAAGCAATTAAGAAGGCTAATGGTATGTTGGCCTTTATCGCAAGAGGATTTGACTACAGGAGTAGTGAACTCTTGCTTCAATTGTATAGAACCTTGGTTATACCGCACCTGAAGTACTCTGTGCAGTTTTGGTCCCCTTACCTTAGGAAGGATATTATTGCCATAGAGGGAGTGCAACGAAGGTTCACAGACTTGTTCCCGGGATGGCGGGACTGTCCTATGAAGAGAGATTGGGGAAACTAGGCCTGTATTCTCTATAGAGTTTTGAAGAATGACTTGATCTCATTGAAACCTACAAGATACTTAAAGGGATAGACAGGATAGATGCAGCTAAGATGTTTCCCCAGGTTGGGGAGTCTAGAACCAGGGGACACAATTTCAAAATAAGGGAGAAGCCACTTCGGACAGAGATGAGGAGAAATTTCTTTATTCAGAGGGTTGTGAATTTTTGGAATTCTCTACCTGAGAGCTGTGGAAGTTCAGTCATTGAGTATGTTTAAAGCAGAGATTGACAGATTTCCAAATACCAATGACATAAGGGGATATGAGGATAATGTGGGAAAAAGGCATTGAAGTGGATAATCAGCCATGATCGTATTGAATGGCGGAGCAGGTTCAATGGGCTGAATGGCCTATTCATAGGAACATAGGAAGAAAGGAACAGGAGTAGGCCATTCAGCCCCTCGGGCCTGCTCCACCATTCAATACGATCATACTCCGGCTCCTTCGGAGTTCCGAAGGCCCGGGACTTCTGGCAATCGGCCAGAATATCTGAGTGGGGTGGCCATCGCGACGAGGTAAGTAATTATGCTTTCATTAACAGTTATTTAAATATTTAAATTAAGTTTCTGTCACAGAAGGCCCCTCCTGGCATCGAGGCCTGTGGCGGGCCTCTCCTGGCAGTATTTTCTGGGCCCCCCTTCATGACCCCTGACGTCGGTGGGCTGGTAAAATCCAGCCCCATAACTTAATGTGTGACTAGCCAGTAAAATCTAGACTGCCTGAGCTGCCATCAATGTAGCCAGCAGTAAAGGCCTGCTACCCGACCCGAACCCGACGGGATCGACAACCTGTGTCGGGTCTGGGTCAGGTCGGGTTGCACTTCTGGGTCTGGCATTCGGGCTCGGGTCGGGTCGGGTCGGACTCGCTCTATCACCACCTCAAGTAATTGACTCTAATGTTAATTTACTTTTTGGACTGTAAAGGTGATTTTGTTACAGTTATTTTAAGCTTATGCAGGTAAGGAACAAAGTGAAAAATGGAAGGTAAGTTAACTGATGGTTGGGTCGGGTCGGGTCGGGTGCAGGAAAAAACGGAAGGACTTGGGCCTGGTCGGGCTCGGGCCCGAATGGAGTTCTGTCGGGCTTGAGTCGGGTCTCATTTGCAGACTGAGCAGGCCTTTACTCAGCAGAGTCCAAGAATGGAAACTGGAAGCTTCTATTCTCTGCAACCTATTAACGTTACCAATTGAGCAAACTTGGTGACTAAGGGTGATGTTAATTCTGTTTTTCATTGTAATTAAAATTGTAATTGACTGTACATTTAAATACTTCATTACGTTGTTTTACTGCACATCATAGGTTCATAAAGTCATAATGGCACAGAAGGAGGCCATTCAGCCCATCGAGATCATGCCATCAGCTGTATCTTTTACTGCAAGATTAATATAGTGAGCCTAGCCCTCCTGCAAGTTTGATTTTCCTTCATGACACTACTCAAAATTGGGAGGGTGGGAAATGGGGTGAGGAGGCCTGCCACCAGATCCCCACCCCTGCCAGTGCTGACAGGAGTCTTTCTCCACACCTGTCCCTAGTAAAGACTTGCCAAACTTAAATGATTGCATGGGGAAGGGCCAAGGAAGCAAGCTAATTTCCCTATCTTGCCCCAGGACTGCTGCAAAGAGGTAGTGGAGTTCCAGGATTTTGACGCAGCGACAGTGAAGGAACGGCTATATAGTTCCAAGTCAATATGGTGTGTGGCTTGGAGGGAATCTTGCAGGTGGTGGTGTTCCCATGCATCTGCTGCCCTTGTCCTTCTAGGTGGTGGAAGTCGCAGGTTTGGAAGGTGCTGTCTATGGAGCCTTGGTGCGTTGCTGCAGTGCATCTTGTAGATGGTCCACACTGCTGAAACTGTGCATCAGTGGTGGGGGAAGTGAATGTTTGTAGATGGGGTGCCAATCAAGCGGGCTGCTTTGTCTTGGATGGTGTCGAGCTTCTTGAGTGTTGTTGGAGCTGCACCCATCCAGGCAAGTGCAGAGTATTCCATCACACTCCTGACTTGTGCCTTGCAGTTGGTGGACAGGCTTTGGGGAGTCAGGAGGTGAGTTACTCACCACTACCTTCTTAAGGGCAATTAGCGATGGGCAATAAATGCTGGCCTAGCCCGCGACGCCCAGATCCCATGAATGAATGAACATAACAATATATGTAATTAATATCTTCTAATGTATATTGTGGTATAATTTGATGCCAAAAAATGGACAAGATGCTGCTAACTACATGCATGATATTAAAAGTCTGAAGGTGGAAGTTTTCACGAGGTAGATTGCACATGCAACAAGAATCTAAGCTCTGAGGTGAAGGATAAAATGGAGTTAGTTAAATGTTTATGATCTGTTTGGGTGGTAAATGTATTCCTAATGTAAATGCTAGTGGAAGGAAAGGGTCAGCAAATGCATTTTTCTGCCTTTCAAAATTAAACATTTAGTGCTGTTGGCTGTGGTGAGCTGTAAGATCCTTTATCTCGTTGGCTCAACAAATATAGTATTTGTCTTGTTTGGTAGGTTTGGACGTATGGGTACTTTATCTGTTCAAGAAATTGGATCTTCTAGTTTAGAGAAACCAGCAGTAAAGACAGCCACATCTCCTGGAATCTCTACTGTACTGGATGTGAATAATTCTACCCTGGTCTTTGTTGGAGGTCTCTCGAGGCAAGTGAAGGTCAGTTAGATCTTTTCCGATTTGTATAGCCTTCTCTTGCATCTACATCTGTGTATTAATTCCTTGCAATAACGCCATTCACTTGTGCACAGAAAGTACCAGCTGTGAAGGTTGCCCACTTCAAAGGCTGCATGGGGGAAGCATTCCTAGATGGAAAATCCATTGGCTTGTGGAACTATCGAGAACGAGAAGGGAGTTGCAGTGGGTGTTTTGCAAGGTAAAACTGATCCTTATTTTTTTTGGTGTTTTCTTAAATAATTTTCTTTTCAATGAATTTTGTGCCCGTCAAGCAGGCACGAAGGTAGCAGCTTGTGACTGAGTGCAGCTCGAATGTCAGCTTGGGAATTAGGTAAGTGAGGGAATTTGGTGCAGTGAGGGAGGGGGTGTTGTTCTGACCTTTTACAAAAAAGGAGTGTTCTGAGAAAGGGAGCCAGATACCAGCGGCGAGACCTGAGAGCTGAAGCCCACAGGCAGGTGAGTGGTTGGTGAGTTTTACATTTTTTTTGTCTCTGAACAGGGGCAATAGCTTAAACTGGTACTGGTATTCCAATGCATTTATAGCTTAACTAGTTAAACCAATTAATGTAACTACAAATAATTGTTGAGTAATATTTCTAAACCTAATTTATTAAATAAAACAAAGTAAAAATGGCAGGGCAGGTGATGTGTTGCAGCTGTAGCATGTGGGAGCTGGTGGACACCAGTATGATCCACAGCAACCACATCTGCAGTAAGTGTCTGCAGCTCAAGGAACTTTGGCTCAGAGTTGATGAGCTGGAGTCTGAGATTCGGACACTGCAATGCATCAGGGAGGGAGAAAGCTAACTGGACAGTTTGTTCCAGGAGACAGTCACACCCCTTGGGTTAGGTACTTCAGATCTGGGCCATAGTCACGAACAAGAGGGTGTGACTACAAGTGAGGCAGGTATGGGGATCCAGAAGGTAGCACTGGAGGAGCCTCAGCCCTTGCACTTGTCCAACAGGTTCGAGGTTCTTGCAGCCTGTGTGGAAGAGAGCAGGGACTGCAGGGAGGATGAGCAAACTGACCATGGCACCATGGTACAGGGGGCCATTCAAATGGGGGAAGTAAAAAGGAATGTAGTTGCATTAGGGGACAGAATAGTTAGGGGGATAGATACTGTTCTCTGCTATGTTGCCTGTCCAGTGCCAAGGTTAAGGACATCTCCTCAGGGGTGGAGAGGAACTTGCAGTGGGTATCAATGGCATAGGTAAGACTAAGAAAGAGGTTCAGCTAAGGGATTATGAACACCTGAGGCTAAATTAAAAAGCAAACCACAAAGCTGGAACATCTCTGGAATATTACCTGAGCTGCAAGCAAATTGGCATAGGGCAAGTAAGATTAAAGAGTTGAATGTGTGGCTCAAGATTGGTGTGGGAGGTATGGGTTTTGATTCATGGAGCACCAGCACTGGGGAAAGAGGGAGCTGTACCATTGGGATGGCCTTCACCTAAACTGCGCTGGCACCTGTATTCTGACGAATCATATAACTCGGGCTGTAGAGGGCTTTAAACTAAATAGTGAGGGGGAAAGGATCACGTGAGGGGAGATTTGGAAAGTTAAAGAGAAAGGGCAAGGAAGTAGTGCAGGGTAATGATACAGATAATGAGAACCAGAGTGTGACAGGAAGGGACAGAGCACACAAACATAACAGTGCACCAGCAAATAAGGTCAGAGTGGGGGAAAATGGTAAAAAGACAGAATTAAAGGCACTTTACCTGAATGCACACAGCATTCAGAACAAGATAGGTGAATTGATAGCACAATTAGAAATAAATGAGTATGATATGATAACCTTTACAGAGACATGGGGGGAATTTTATCCTGGCGGCAGGGGTCTCGATGTCTGGAGAAACCGACGCCAAGATCCCTGCATTGCCTCTTTTCTGGAAGGCCCGCCGAATTTAGTGCCAATCAGGCACTTAAGTGGACAGTGGTGGGCCTTCCATAGGATCTAGGACCCCCTTGCCAAAAGTCCCGCCCTTGAAGAGCTGCTGGCCTATCAGAGGCTGGCAGCTGCAGTGCCACCACCTCTGTGCTGCTGGAGGTGACCGTCCTGGAGACTGAGGAGTGTTGCTGGAGCCAACCTCAGGTAGGTCAGGGCAGGAGGGGTCTCGCGGGGTGGGGGTCATGGGGGATGGGGGAGAGGGAGGTCAGCAGCAAGGGCGGGGGATGGGTCTCAGCAGGCACCCCTCCCCCCACACCCCCACCATTCCCAGAGCCGTGAAGCAGCCTGCATGGTTTCTCGTGCTGTGTTTCCCATGTGGTGACAGGGATGTCAGCTGCATGGCTAATTGTGGTTGTGACGAGAAGATGCTCTTAATTGGGGTTTAGCTGCCCAGTTGAGGGCCTCAATTGATGATAGGGCAGGAAGGCTGTTCACAGCCCTAGACTAAGTTTTGGTGGAGGCGTTATGGTGGCAGGGACCCCCACCCCTGCCACCATCCCACCCAATTTTATGTTCTCCCCACTTCCAAACCCGTTGCAGGAGAGGGCATAAAATTCCCCCCATGGTTGCAAGGTGACCAAGGCTGGAAACTGAATATTCAAGGGTATTTGACATTTCAGAAGGAAAGGAAAAGGAGGTGCTGTAGCTCTGTTAATAAAGGATGTCAGTACAATAGTGAGAAATGATCTTGGTTCAGAAGATCAAGATGCAGGATCCATTTGGATGGAGGTAAGAAACAGCAAAGGAAAGAAGTCACTAGTGGGACTAGTTTATAGGGTCCCTAACAGTAGCTACAAAGTAGGACAGAGTATATATCAAGAAACATCGATTGGACAAATCAAATTGATAACGGTAGCTTGGAGGATGAATTCATAGACTGTATTTGGGATAGTTTTATTAGAACAATACGTTCTAGATCCTACCAGGGACTAGGCTACTTTGGGCCTGGTAATGTTTAATGAGACAGGATTAATTAAAGACCCCATAGTAATGGATCCTCTGGGCAAGAGTGATCATAACATTCACATTCAGTTTGTGGGTGAGAAATGTGGGTCCATAACTGGTGTCTTAAATCTAAATAAAGGCAGTTACAAGGGTTTGATGACAGAGTTGGCTAAAGTGGACTGGGAAAATAAGTTAAAAGGTAAGATGATAGAGAAGCAGTTGCGGACATTTAAGGAGATATTTCCTAACTCTCAACAAAGATATAATCCATTGAGGAAGAAAGACTACCAGAAGGATGCACCATCCATGGCTAACTAAGGAAGTTATGGGTGATATCAAAAAGAAAGAAATGCTGTGAAGATTCGTGGTAGGCCAGAAGGTTGGAAAACTTGTAGAAACCAGCAAAGGATGACTAAAAAAATAAAGAGGGAGAAATTGGAGTATGAGAGAAAACTAGCAAGAAATATAAAAACAGACTGTAAAAGCTTCCACAAATATATAAAAAGGAAAAGAGTAGCTAAAGTGAGCATTGGTCCTTTAGAGAGTGAGACTGGGGAATTAATAATGGGAAATGAGGAAATGGCAGAGGCTTTGAACATGTATTTTGTATCCATCCTCACAGTAGAAAACACAAAAAGGGGAACCAATAGATGTAGTGTATTTGGATTTCGAAAATGCATTCGATAAGGTGCCACATAAAAGGTTACTACACAAGCTAAGAGCTCATGGTGTTGGGGGGTGATATATTAGCATGGATAGAGGGTTGGCTAACTAACAGGAAACAGAGAGTCGGGATAAATGGGTCATTTTCAGGTTGACAAACTGTAACTAGTGGAGTGTCACAGGGATCAGTGCTGGGGCCTCAATTATTTATGATCTATATGAATGACTTGGATGAAGGGACTGAGTGTATTGTAGCCAAATATGCTGACAATACAAAGATAGGTAGGAAAGCAAGTTGTGAGGAGGATACAAATTGTCTGAAAAGGGATATAGGTAGGTTACGTGAGTAAGCAAAAAGTTGGCACATTGAGTATAATGTGGGAAAACCTTGGCAGGAAGGATAGAAAAGCAGAATATTATTTGAATGAAGAGAGACTGCAGAATGCTACAGTACAGAGGGACCTAGGTGTCCTTGTACATGAATCATAAAAAGTCAACATGCAGGTACAACAAGTAATTAGGAAAGCAAATAGAATGTTGGCATTTATTGCAAGGGGGGAGGGAGTATAAAAGTAGGGAAGTCTTCCTACAATTGTATAGGACATGGATGAGACTCCACCTAGCGGACTATGTACAGTTTTGGTCACCTTATTTAAGGAGGGATAGAAAATAGGCGTCATGTTTAGATAGAGGATCTGGATCGGCGCAGGCTTGGAGGGCCGAAGAGCCTGTTCCTGTGCTGTAATTTTCTTTGTTCTTTGTTCTTTGAGGGACATACTTGCATTGGAAGCAGTTCAGAGAAGGTTGACTAGGCTGATTCATGGGATGAAGGGTTAGTCTTATGAAGAAAGGTTGAGTAGGTTAGGCCTGTACTCATTGGAGTTTAGAAGATTGAGAGGTGATCTTATTGAAATGTATAAGATTCTGAGGGCACCTGACAGGGTAGAAGCTGAGGATGTTTCCCTTTGTGGGGGAATCTAGAACTAGGGGGCACAGTTTCAAATTAAGGGGTCTCCCAAGTAAAGCAGATATGAGGAGGAATTTCTTCTCTCAGAGGGTCGTTCGTCTTTGGAGTTCTCTTCCCCAGCAAGTGGTGAAGGCTGGGTCATTGAATATATTCAAGGCTGAGTTAGACAAATTTTTGATCTACATGGGAGTAAAGGGTTATGGGGGCCTGGCAGGAAAGTGGAATTAAGGCTACAATCAGATCAGCCATGATCTTATTGAATGGTGGAGCAGGCTCAAGGGGTTGAATGGCCGACTCCTGCTCTTATTTCTTATGTTCTTGTTTCAAGGTTGATTCATGTTGACACCAAGCACTCAGAGGTAAGGTATAACACAACCAGCAGCAGAATGAAATTCACCGTGTTGTGCCCAGCAATGTTTGATTTAACCCCAGCTTTAAAAGTGCACTCCTTTGCAGCATCATTGTGGCATTTTTCACTTTCCACTTTCTGAGTGAGCTTGACACTATAATGACATTTTTGTACGAATCTGAGAGATGGAATATGTTGTGATTCTGCTGGTTCTCCTCTCGCCACCATCCCACCTGATTTTCTACTCTCTCCGCCTCCAATTCCGCTGTGGGGGAGAGCATGAAATTCCACCCAAAATGTCAAAAGTTACTGCACTGGAATGACATTAGCAGCCTGCCCCCTCCCCCACCCATGTCTAACAGGGCCCCACACTCAGTCCTCCTATAGAGGGAAGGATTTATTAATTGGTGTCACATTGTCTGTGCTTGATCCCTGCTACCCACATACCCCATTGCAAATTATCCATCCTTGGCCCAACAATTAAATTAACGGCCACTTAAGGGCCCTCGCCCGCCTCCATGGGTATTTTACCCATGGCAAGCGGGCGTGCTGGGGACGTGAAAGGGCTGCTCATCGATAGATGCTGGCCTTTCCGCACTCCGGGGGTGGGGGTGGGGGCATGGTAGTCAAGCACAGGGTGCCCGATTGAGGGTCACCGCCGCTCCCGGTGGCGCTGCTGGGATTAAGAGCTGCCAGCCTGCTGATTGGCCGGCAGCTCACTGAGGCGGGACCTCCTTGCTCAAGCGGGTGGAAGTCCCGCCTCAGGACAATTAAAGCCCGGGGACCCGTAAAATACGGGACGGATCTCCAGGCTAGGCGGAAGCAGGTTCACCACCGACTTTCACGTCAGTGGCAAATTCCCAACCGCCCAAGGTAAAATTCAGCCCCTAGAATTTCTCCTGTATGTGAAGATGTCAAACTATGAGGTACCTTGGTTGGAAAGAATCAATTGAAAATAAACATTATACATATACTGCAGATCACAGAATGAAGACATTGCCTTCCACTTTGATGGTAGCGGCTATTCAGCCGTTGAGAAGACACTACGCTCCACAGCAACCCAATTAGTGATGCACTTCAGCACCTTCTCACCGAATGGCCTGCTGCTGTACCTTGCTTCGAATGGCACCGTAAGTATCATGCAGTGCAGACTGCTGTGTCATTAGTTCTCTCTGTATTTGCCGTTTACCTGTCACCCCTGTGTTTGCTGACCTACATTGACTCCCGGTCAAGCAGCATCTTGATTTTAAAATTCGCATCCTTGTTTTCAAATCCCTCCATGGCCTCGCCCCTCCCTATCTCTGTAATCTCCTCCAGCCCTACAACCCTCCAAGATATCTGCACTCCTCTAATTCTGGCCTCTTGAGCAACCCCTGTTTTAATTTCTCCACCATTGGTGGCTGTGCCTTCAGTTGCCTGGGCCCTAAGGTCTGGAATTCCCTCCCTAAACCTCTCTACCTCTCTACCTTGCTTTCTTCTTTTAAGAGGCTCCTTAAATCTCTTTGGTCATCTGATCTAATATCTCCTTACGTGGCTCACTGTCATATTTTGTATCATAATGCTCCTATGAAGCACCTTGGGACATTTTATTGCATTAAAGGCGCTATGTAAATATAGGTTGCTGTTGTATTTGTAAGTCTCAATCATAGTTGAAAAATTATTTTACTTCCGTTGTAAACTATGAACTTTGAAATATTGAATGTGCATTAATTAATCTTTCTCAGACTATTGCTTGTACTTGGTGACTTTGTTTTTATAGTACAAACTGAAAGTACTCTGACTACAATTTAGCAGTAATCCTAGACAGGTTTATTCACAATCCTTTGGGGCGGCACAGTGGCACAGTGGTTAGCACCGCAGCCTCACAGCTCCAGCAACCCGGGTTCAATTCTGGGTACTGCCTGTGTGGAGTTTGCAAGTTCTCCCTATGTCTGCGTGGGTTTCCTCCGGGTGCTCCGGTTTCCTCCCACATGCCAAAGTCTTGCAGGTTGATAGGTAAATTGGCCATTATAAATTGCCCCTAGTATAGGTAGGTGGTAGGGAAATATAGGGACAGGTGAGGATGTGGTAGGAATATGGAATTAGTGTAGGATTAGTATAAATGGGTGGTTGATGGTCGGCACAAACGCGGTGGGCCGAAGGGCCTGTTTCAGTGCTGTATCTCTAAACTAAACTTTCAACTGTAACTCTTTCCCTTTGTCTATATTGCTATCTTGTCACTTCTCCAAGATAAAGCTCTGCTGTCTTTTTAGGATCTCTGTAGGATGCTGTGCACTGTACCAGAGAGAGATGGAACAGATCATTTCCAACACAGAGAAAGCTTCTCATCTACAAATGTGCGACACTGGCTGCTTGCTGGAAATGTGCTTAACAATTCATGAGTACTGTAATGCTGTCTGTTCTACTTTAATCATGGAAACTGGAACAACATGCTATCCTAGGGTGGCCAGTCCAGTTCAGGTTCCCTTTAATAGGCATTCACACACTGTGAAAGTCTTGTCTGTCTGTGAAACATCAAAAGGCTAACACTTCCCAGTTGATCCCTACAGCTGAACCCCTGCATCGGGCTGTTTGACGGGGAAACTCAGTTTCTGATAAGCAGGCCATGTTTGTTTCTAGCGGAATGAGGAAGCAGAATCGGGTCTTGTTTATGATAAATTGTTCTACTTCCTTTCATGATTCTTCCATAAAGCAGAAAAAATGGGACACAATAGCAGAATGCAATATCCAAAACGTGAGTTATACGTTGTGGAAGCAGATTGAGTGATCACTCATCTCATTGCTGTTTGAGAAATATTCAAACTTTTGTCCATACCCTTAATCCTTTCTATCTTTTATCAGAGAGATTTCTTGGCAGTAGAGCTGGCAGATGGAAAAGTCCGAGTAACCTTTGACCTTGGATCTGGAGTTCTAACCCTTTTATCCGAAAAGCGATACAACAATGGAACATGGTTTAAAATTGCATTTCAGCGCAACCGGAAGCTAGGTAAGAAAACTAATTTCCAAATCAATTTTTGAGTTCATATTTCTCATTTTATTGGGTTTGATAAAGATTAAACTAATACATATTCCTGAGGAGTGCTCCATAATGGTCCTCCAGATGAGTAGCTGACCTATCTGCCTTTTCTGTTATTTCAGTTCGACATTAGTAATCCTTGGCACTCCTCAAAGAAGAGCAGAGTTTTTCCCAGTCTCCTGACCAACATTCCTCCCTCAACCAATACCACATAACTCGCCCTTTGCTGTTTGGGAAATGTTGCTAATGGAGAATGGCTGCTTCATTTTCTTGCATGTTAAAACAGTCAGCGCACTTCCAAAGACTATTTATACTGTGTAAAACATTTTGAGATGTTTTGACATGATAAAATAAATGCCAGTATTATTTCTCTTAACAAATACCTTGTGAGTAACATAGATATTTAGTAAACATAATATGAAGATGATGTCGCTGCTTTCCTAATAGTGACTGCCATCTTCTTTTTGTTCCCCACTGGCCCTCGTCCCCCCACCCGCCGCACCCCCCGCCACCTTCTCCCCTCCTCTCCTGAATATGCTGACTCTTCTTGCAATCCAAGAGTAAATTCACTGCTTCACAACTCCTAGAGTTGGTCTTGGTCAAAGGGACAATCGCAACTATGAGCCCTGATTTTAATCTAATCCGTTCAATGGGATGGGGTGGGTTCACCCATTTTACACCCTGCCTAACTTTACCCTCTGTTGACTTCAATGTGACTCACTGTCCCTTTGGGTGAGTCTTCCCGCTGGGAGCATGGGATCTGTCCAACACATGGCAGCAACCTGCTATTACTTTGCCTAAGTGACCTTCCTTCCTGTTGTAAGCCCAGATGGTAATTATTGGCTGGTATTCAGCCATTTGGGCTATAATAGCTGAAACCAGCCCTACTAACACCTGATAGTCACATTTCCCAACAGCGATCACTATCCAGTGATCAGGAAAGGTCGGCTGTCTTCTGTCTTCTCCTGCCATGGCACAGGAAAGTGAAGGTTAGCACCCCTAACTCTGTGATCAGAGGCACAAACCTGGAACATCGCTGCTCAGTAGCATGTCACCAGGAACCCTTTATCTGAGGCAGCTGTATTGAATTCTCACAGGTGTTTTGGCTGTCATGGACCCATTTAATTCAACTGATCGAGAAACCAAACAAGGAGAATCACCAGGAACTGCTTCTGATCTCAATCGTGGGCACAAAGATCCAATATACATCGGGGGACTACCACGCTCCAGAAGTTACAGGTACTTTCATGTATTACCAGGCCGAGATTGTAAGACTGCATTGCTGGTGCAGTCTCAATGAATATGATGAGAGCCTCTAAAAGTTTTGGTCCTAAAAGGTATATTTTATAGAAACATAGAAAATAGGAGCAGGAGTAGGCCATTCGGCCCTTCGAGCCAGCTCCGCCATTCATTATGATCATGGTTGATCATCCAACTCAGTAACCTGTTCCCGCTTTCCCCCCATACCCTTTGATCCCTTTAGACCCAAGAGCTATATCTAACTCCTTCTTGAAAACATACAATGTTTTGGTCTCAACTGCTTTCTGTGGTAGCAAATTCCACAGGTTCACCACTCTCTGGGTGAAGAAATTTCTCCTCATCTCAGTCCGGAAAGGTTTACCCCGTATCCTGAGACTATGACTCCTGGTTCTGGACTCCCCCAACATCGGGAGCATCCTTCTTGCATCTACCCTGTCAAGTCCTGTTAGAATTTTCTAGGTTTCTATGAGATTCCCCCTCACTCTTCTGAATTCCAGCGAATATAATCCTAACCGACTCAATCGCTCCTAATACGTCAGTCCCGCCATCCCAGGCATCAGTCTGGTAAACCTTTGCTGCACTCCCTCTATAGCAAGAACATCCTTCCTCAGATAAGGACACCAAAACTGCACACAATATTCCAGGTGTGGCCTCACCAAGGCCCTGCATAATTGCAGCAAGACATCCCTGCTCCTGTACTCGAATCCTCTCGCTATGAAGACCAACATACCATTTGCCTTTTTTACTGCCTGTTGCACCTGCATGCTTACCTTCAGCAACTGGTGTACGAGAACACCCAGGTCTAGCTGCATATTCTCCTCTCTCAGTTTATAGCCATTCAGATAGTAATCTGCCTTCCTGTTTTTGCTACCAAAGTGGATAACCTCACATTTATCCACATTATACTGCATCTGCCATGCATTATCCCACTCACTCAACTAGTCCAAATCTCCCTATCCAGCTATATTGCACTACTTTTGTGCTGTTAAAGTTCAATCTAATTGCTATTTTAGTACACTGCAATCCGTAACACACAATGCTTACATTATAGTGTACCTACTTGAGATGAGTAAAGCTTTGGACCTTCAGTGTTTAATTCAGGGATGAAACTAAACTAAACCTCCATGGTGGAGAAAGTGTTCCAGTAAAATTCTTTATCCTAGTGTTCCTCAGAGGATGCCAGTTAGGAGAGACTGATCTAAATGTTCAGTTCCAACCTACCCTTCAGAAACTGGCACACATCACCAATTAATGTTTAGTGAGCAGTAAGTAGCGTTTTCATCTGAAGGCAGTTTCATTCTGCTTACTTTTCAGGGAAGCTAAACTATCTCTTTTTAACATTCGCTACTTCAACCTATTGCACCAGTTGTGATGTTTCAAATTCAGGTTTTTATCTACAATCGGTGACTGTTTTTTTGCAGGAAAGAAGTTCTTAGCAAATCATTTGTGGGCTGCTTGAAGAAGGTGGAAATTTACCGATCTACGTTTGACCTGCTGAGGAATTCCTTGGGTGTGAAGAAAGGTTGCTTGCTTGAGGTAAAAAAAAGCAGAAATATGAAATAAATATGTTAAGGATGTAAATATACAACGAGCTCATCAGAATCTGTAAAAACTTGTATCAAAACTGGAAACCAGAAGATAATCAGATCACTTCATAGGATGGAAGAATACTGGGAGGAGAATAAGAAAACAACAGGTAGAAATCAAGAGTCGGGATTCCTGAGGGCATTGATTAGCACATGGGATTATGATATTGTTGCTATCACAAAGACCTGGTCGAGGAAGGGGCAGGACTGGCAGCTTAATATTCCAGGGTATAGAATCTTCAGGTGTGACAGGGGAGGGGGTAAAAGAGGAGGTGGCATTGCACTGTTGATCAAGGAGTCAATTACTGCAGTAAGGAGGGATTATATCTTAGAAGGTTCCTCAAATGAGGCCATATGGGTAGAACTTAAAAACAAAAAGGGGGCAATCACTTTGCTGGGAGTGTACTACAGGCCTCCAAAAAGTCAGGGAGAGGTAGAGGAGCAGATATGTAGGCAAATCTCAGAGACGTGTAAAAATAATAGACTAATAATAGTAGGAGATTTCAACTTCCCCAATATTAACTGGGATAGTCCCAGTGCAAAAGGCATAAAGGGGGCGGAATTCTTAAAATGCATACAGGAGAGCTTTTTGAGCCAGTGCGTAGAAAGTCCTAGAAGAGAAGGGGCGGTACTGAACCTAATCTTAGGGAATGAAGCCAGAAAAGTGGTAGAAGTGTCAGTGGTGGAGCATTTCGGGGATAGTGACCATAACTCTGTAAGATTTAAGGTAGTTATGGAAAAGGACAAAGATGGACTGGAAATAAAGGTACTGAATTGGGGGAAGGCCAATTTTAAGATGATAAAATAGGATCTGGCCAAAGTGGACTGGGAGCAGCTACTTGTAGGAAAGTCTACATCATATCAGTGGGAGTCATTCAAAGAGGAAATAGTGAGAGTTCGGAGCCAACATGTACCCCTTAAGGTGAAGGGTAGGACCAACAGGTCTAGGGAACCCTGGATGTCAAGGGATATAGAGGATTGGATCAGGAAAAAAAAGAAGGCTTATGGCAGATTCAGAGCGCTGAAAACAGTGGAGTAACTAGAGAAGTATAGAAAGTGTAGGGGGGTACTTAAAAAAGTAATTAGGAGAGTGAAGAGGGGGCATGAAAAAAACATTGGCAGGCAAGATAAAGAAAAATCCTAATGCATTTTATAAGTATATTAAGGGCAAGAGGATAACCAGGGAAAGAGTAGGGCCCATTAGGGACTGAAGTGGCAATCTGTGTGTGGAGCCAGAGGACATAGGTGAGGTTTTAAATGATTACTTTTCATCTGTGTTCACTATGGAGAAGGATGATGTAGGTGTAGAAATCAGGGAGTGGGATTGTGATATACTTGAACATATTAGCATTGAAAGGGAGGAAGTATTAGCTGTTTTAGCAGGTTTAAAAGTGAATAAATCCCCAGGCCCAGATGAGATGTATCCCAGGCTGTTATGTGAGGCAAGGGAGGAAATTGCAGGGACTCTGAGACAAATTTTCAAATCCACTCTGGCCACAGGAGAGGTACCAGAGGATTGGAGGACAGCTAATGTGCTATCATTATTCAAGAAGGGTAGCAGGGATAAACCAGGTAATTACAGGGCAGTGAGTCTAACATCAGTAGTAGGGAAACTATTGGAAAAAATTCTGAGCAACAGGATTAATCTCCACTTGAGAGGTAGGGATTAATCAAGGGTAGTCAGCATGGCTTTGTCAGGGGGAGATCGTGTCTAACTAACTTGATTGAATTTTTCGAGGCGGTGACGAGATATGTAGATGAGGGTAATGCAGTTGATGTAGTCTACATGGACTTCAGTAAGGCTTTTGATAAGGTCCCGCATGGGAGATTGGTTAAGAAGGTAAGAGCCCATGGGATCCAGGGCAATTTGGCAATTTGGTTCCAAATTGGCTTCGTGGCAGGAGGCAGAGGGTAATGGTCGAGGGTTGTTTTTGCGAGTGGCAGTCTGTGACTAGTGGTGTACCGCAGGGATCGGCGCTGGGACCCTTGCTGTTTGTAGTGTACATTAATGATTTAGACGTGAATATAGGAGGTCTGATCAATAAGTTAGCAGATGACAGGAAAATTGGTGGTGTCGTAAATAGTGAGGAGGAAGGCCTTAGATTACAGGACAATATAGATGGGCTGGTAAGATGGGCGGAGCTGTGGCAAATTCTGCCGGGTGCTCCGGTTTCCTCCCACAGCCAAAGACTTGCAGGTTGATCGGTAAATTGGCCATTGTAAATCGCCCCTAGTGTAGGTAGATGGTAGGGGAATTGAGGGGCTGTGGTAGTAATATGGGATTAATATAGGATTAGTATAAATGGGTGGTTGATGGTCGGCACAGACTCGGTGAGCCGAAGGGCCTGTTTCAGTGCTGTATCTCTAAATAAAATAAAATGGAATTTAATCCTGAGAAGTGTGAGGTGATGCATTTTGGGAGGACTAACAAGGAAAGGGAATATACAATGGATGGTAGGACCCTAGGAGGTACAGAGGGTCAGATGGACCTTGGTGTACTTGTCCATAGATCACTGAAGGCAGCTGCATAGGTAGATAAGGTGGTTAGGAAGTCATATGGGATACTTGCCCTTATTAGCCGAGGCATAGAATATAAGAGCAGGGAGGTTATGATGGAGCTGTATAAAACACTAGTTAGCCCGCAGCTGGAGTACTGTGTACAGTTCTGGTCATCGCACAATTGGAAGGATGTGATTGCACTGGAGAGGGTGCAGAGGAGATTCACCAGGATGTTGCCTGGGCTGGAGCATTTCAGCAATGAAGAGAGACTGAAAAGGCTAGGGTTGTTTTCCTTAGAGCAGAGAAGGCTGAGGGGAGATATGATTGAGGTATACAAAATTATGAGGGGCATTGATAGGTTAGAAAGGAAAAAACGTTTTCCCTTAGCGGCGGGGTCAAGAACCAGGGAGCATAGATTTAAGTTTAGGGGCAGGAGGTTTAGAGGGGATTTGAGGAAATAAATTTCACCCAGAGGGTGGTTGGAATCTGGAACGCACTGCCTGAAGAGGTGGTAGAGGCAGGAACCCTCACAACATTTAAGAAGTATTTAGATGAGCACTTGAAACGCCATAGCATACAAGGCTACAGGCCAAGTGCTGGAAAATGGGATTAGAATAGTTAGGTGCTTGATGGCCGGCACAGACACAATGGACCGAAGGGCCTGTTTCTGTGCTGTATAACTCTATGATTCTGTGACTCTGTGGCTCTGATTGCAGTCACAGAGCAGTAATTTAGGCCTTTCACATGTTTCCAGAATTTTCTGTTGATTTATTAACGTTACTATGTAAATCCAGTCTCTTGAATGCCTAGAAATAGTTACAGGTTTGTTTGACAGATTATGTACTGTTGCTAACCATGTAATAAGCAGAAAAGTGGTCAGATTTTTTTCCTGTCACACAATATGGCCACGTTGAGTGGCAACATGGGGTTTAGAGGACATGGAACACAAAAGGTTAGTATGCAGGTACAGCAAGTGATTAAGGAGGCAAATGCAATGTTGTCATTTATTACAAGGGGAATGGAATATAAAAGTAGAGATGTTTTGCTACAGTTGTACGGGGCATTGGTGAGACCACATCTTGAGTATTGTATACAATTTTGGTCTCCTTACTCTAGAAAGGATATAATTGCATTGGAAGTAGTTCAAAGAAGGTTCACTTGACTGATTCCTGGGATGAGAGGGTTGTCTTATGAGGAAAGGCTGGGCAGGTTGGGTCTGTATTCATTGGAGATTAGAAGGATGAGAGGTGATCTGATTGAAACATATAAGATCCTGAGGGGACTTGACAGAGTGGATGTTGAAAAGATGTTTCCCCTTGTGGGAGAGACTAAACTAGGGGGCACAGTTTAAAAATAAGGGGTCTCCTTTTTAAGACAGCGATGAGGAGAATTTTTTTAATCTCAGATTGTCTTGAGTCTTTGGAACTCTCTTCCCCGGAGACCGGTGGAGGGAGGGTCATTGAATGTTTTTAAGGCAGAGGTAGACAGATTTTTGACATAAAAGGGAGTCAAAGGGTATCAGGGGTAGGCGGGAAAGTGGAGTTGAGTCTACAAACAGATCAGCCATGATCTTATAGAATGGCGGAGCAGGCTCGAGGGGCCGAGTAGCCTACTCCTGATCCTAGTTCATTTGTTCGAATGTTCACATGTTTATTCAGTGCTGTGGCTTATGAGATTGTCTGCATTCACAATTGTGTTACCACTTTGTAGCATGCACTAGGATGGTAGATAATCTAGCTAAGTCCTCCAGCAGAATAGCACCCAAGTGAGGAGGCTGAGTCAATGATATTTAAATCCCTAGGCACCACCGTGCAAAGCTTTTAAGCAGCAGGTCCCTGGTCTTCATTCACACTTCCTTATCCACGCACTGTGATTGAACAAGTCCTGCCCTCTCACTCTCAGGATTTGCCATGATGCATTAACTCTGCTGGTGCTTTGCAAAAATGATAGGAATGTCACAAAATGCTAACTTGCTCAGGGACCCTGGCCAGGTCTTGACCCTGTCTTTCAGTCCTAAGAAAACAAAAGAAGATATGTCAGAATGCAGCATTACTTAAACTCCTTCAAACAGAGCTTTTGCTGTAGCTATACAACAACAACTTATATTTATATAGTGCCTTTAATGTAATAAAACATTCCAAGGCACTTCACAGGTGCATTATAAAACAAAATATGACATCAGACCACATAAGGAGATATTGGGTCAGATGACCAAAAGCTTGGTTGAAAAGGTAGGTTTTAAGGAGTGTCTTAAAGGAGGAAACCAAGGTGGAGAAGTATAGGGAGGGTATTCCTGAGTTTAAGGCCGAGGCAACGAAAGACACGGCCACCAATGGTGGACTGATTAAAATCAGGGATGCTCAAGAAGCCAGAATTAGAGGAGCACCAATATCTCAAAGTGTTGTGGGGCTGGAGGAGATTACAGAGATAGGGAGAGGTGAGGCCATGGAAGGATTTGAAAATAAGGATGACAATTTTTAAATCAAGGCGTTGCTTAATCTGGAGCAAATGTAGGTCAGTGAGCGCATGGGTGATAGTTGAATGAGACTTGGTGCGAGTTAAGACATGGGCAGAAGAGTTTCGGATTACCTAAAATGTACTCAGAATAGAATGTGGGAGACCAGCCAGGAGTGCGTTAGAATAATCAAGTCTAGAGGCAACAAAGGCATGAATGAGAGTTTCAGCAACAGATGAGCTGAGAGAGTGGTGAAGTCAGCTAGTGTTACAGAGGTGGAAATCCACAGTCTTAATGATGGTGCAAACATGAGGTCAGAAGCTCATCTCGAGGTCAACTGTGACACTAAGGTTTCAAATAGACTGGCTTAATCTCATACTGTTGCCAGGGAGAGGAATGGAGTCAATAGCTAGGAAACAGAGTTTGGAGCCGGGACTGGAAAAGCTTTATGCAGCCCAGGGGTGGGGGGTTCCAATGCCAGGCCCAAAAGGTGAGGGAAACCCCGCCTTGACCCTTTGCAGGACACCCCATCCCCCTGCTGTATTTAATGGCACTCAAGCAATTAACTGCCCAGCACTGGGATCCCCATCCATCCCGCCTCCCTACCCCACTGATTGGCCGGCAGCACAGTAGTCCCAACAGTGCCATTGGGAACGGCGGTAACTGCTGGAACTGCAGCAGCCACTTGAAGAGCAGCCATGGAGCCCGGACTAAATGTAAGTGAGAGTGGGCTCAGCGGGGCCAGTCAGCTACGTGCCAACTTGGGGGGGAGGGGCGGCGGGAGGTGTGGGTGGTTACTAAGGGAAGGGGTGTGAGTGATGACACAGAAACGGCCTTTGCTGGTGGGAGCCCTCCGTGGGACACAAATTGCTCACAGAGGAGGGCCTTCCTCACAAGCCCAGATGGAGGCTGCCTTGAGTTTTTGGGTGGCCTCCTGACATGGCGGAGGCACCCTCCCCCTCCCCCCCCCCACCCCCCATCCCACCGCTGGTAAAATGCAGCAGTGGCAAGAAGAGGCCCTTAATTAGCCATTAATTGGCCACCTAAGGGCCTCAATTGGCCTCTGGGTTGGAAGGCTATCCTTGGCCTTCCATGCCCTGGACTAAATTTGAAGGCATCAGGAAGGCAATGGGCACTCCACCCCGCACCCCCCCGCCATCTTCCCATGAATATTTATGAGCCCCCCCCCGTCCATTCCCATCCCCAGGGGGGCCATAAAATACAGCCTGATGACTTCAGTCTTCCCAATATTTAATTGGAGAAAATTTCTGTTCATCCAGTAATGGATATTGACTAAGCAGTCTGATAATTTAGCAACAGTGGAGGAGTTGAGAGAGATGATGGTGAGGTAGAGCTGGATGTCATCAGTGTACATGTGAAAACTAACACTGTTCTTTCAGATGATGTCACTGAGGGACAGCATGTAGATGAGAAATAGGAGGAGGCCAAGGATAGATTCTTGGGGAACACTAGAAGTAACGTTGCAGGAGCAGGAAGAGAAGCCATTGCAGGTGAATCTCTATCTACGATTAGATAGATAAGAATGGAACCAGGTGAGAGCAGTCCCTCCCAGCTGGACAACAGTGGAGAGACATTGGAGGAGGATGGTGTGGTCAACCGTGTCAAAGGCTGCAGACAGGACGAGAAGAACGAAGATGGAAAATTTACCTTAGTCACAGTCACAGAGGATGTCATTTGTGACTTTGATAAGAGCTGTTTCGGTACTTTGGCAGGGGTGGAAACCTGATTGGAGGGATTCACACAGAGTTCTGGGAAAGATGGGCTTAGATTTGGGAGGTGACAATCATTCAAGGACTTTGGAGAGGAAAGGGGTGGTAGTTTGCAAGGACGATGGGGTCAAGGGTTGATTTTTTGAGGAGAGGGGTGATGACGGCAGATTTAAAGGAGAGAAGGACAACACCTGAAGCGAGAGAACCATTTACAATATTAGCTAACGCGGGGACCAGGAGGGGAAATTGGGAGATCAGCAGTTTAATGGGAACAGGATTGAGAGAGCAGGAGGTGGGTCTCATGTACAAGATGAGCTCAGAGAGGGAATGAGGGGAGATAGGAGAGAAACTAGAGAAAGATACAAGTTCAGGGCTCAGGCAGTGGAGGCTTTAGAGGAAGTTCAGCCAGGTGGGCTAGTGGAAGGGAGGGGAGTGGCAGATGCAGCTGATTGGACAGTCTCGTTCTTAGTGACAAAGAAATCCATGAGCTCCTCACCCTTATTGTTGGAATTGAAGGTGGAGGGGACAGGGGAAAGGGGTTTAAGAGGACCATTGTTCACCATATCCTTTCCAGTCTGCATCCCATGGACTTAAGAGAGCAGAGATGAGGGCTGTACCGGAAGAATGGTCAGGGTGAGAGAGAGTAATGGTTCTATTAGGGACTATGGCATCAATGGTGGAGGTGAGGGTGCAGCTGAACAAAGCAGTAGCTGCAGAAATGTTGTGTGAGCAAAGGGCCCAAGGGCTAGACAGTTGGGATTTTGAAAGTGGGGGAATTGGGGGATAGTATTTTCCAGGGACAGATGCAGAAGGAGGTAGGGTAGGAGTGTGGAAGGGGAATGTAGGTAGTGAGTGATATGAATATTGTTACTCACTTTGAGTGTAGTGTACACCTGTGTGTTAGTAACGGAAGAAGCTAAGTCAGAAATATGCTGGTTCTGGGCCTGGTCCCTTGTTGCATTAAAATAAAAACAGAAAGTGCTGGAAATACTCAGCTGGTCAGGCAGCATCTGTGGAGAGAGAAGCTGAATTAACATTTCAGGGCTGTGACCTTTCATCAGAACTGGCAAAGGCTAGAAAAGAATTAGGTTTTAAGCAAGTGAGGTGGGGAGTACAGTTTGGTGGGTTTGGTGCCTTGTTGCATTTGTACTTTTTATATTCAGGCAGGTCTCTTCAAAAGGAGTCAAGACCTTGTCCTGCTTCAGACCTCCTCCAGTTCCTGTCTGCTTCCTTCTATCATTTGTCATCTTGTCCTATAAGCAAATAAGTAATTTTGAGATATTAGCTTTACAGTAGCTGCTTCCTTGAGGGCAACCATCTTCATCGCAGATCTCCAGGTCTGCTGGGTTCTGGGCAGGTCATTCACTTTGTCTCCAATCTGTTCCTATGCTTGTTGCACCAGTTGCTGTTTGAGCAAATGGCCAATTTTTTTCTTCATTCTGCAACTCTCTTGTTAAGCACTTTTAGCAACTGGTCATCAAATCTGCTCTTTGTGTGA
This sequence comes from Heterodontus francisci, assembly GCF_036365525.1. NCBI lineage: Eukaryota > Metazoa > Chordata > Chondrichthyes > Heterodontiformes > Heterodontidae > Heterodontus > Heterodontus francisci. The sequence continues at coordinate 32,288,103 of NC_090375.1, forward strand.
CCTAAACGGTTGCATTCTACTGGAATTTTACAGAATAAGCCTCTGCCTCACTCTCAATTGCACTGATACAAGTGTTTAAATGGCTTATTAATGCAGTTGGAAGTGGCTGGGCCTCATTATTAGGAATGCTGTTCCACTGGGAAGTCCACTCTGTGGGTTTATACAACATAAGTTTTATTCCTGCTACAAAGGAACAGCAACCCCAGACATTGACAAGTGACTTCCCAAGTAAACTGAAGTAACTGGGCAATTGTATATTACGTGATTAGACCTACAAAATAAACGGCAAGTTCTTAGCTCCTGCTCTTACCTCCTGGCTGCTGCAAAATAGATTTCTGTGCTGTTCCTCCTCACAGCACATGACCTGGTCATTTTCCAATCAGTGATATTAGTTGGTGCATGATTTAGCTAGAATTCTCAGTTCTGATTAGTTTTTTGTCATTCATTTGTCAGAGATGAAGATTAATTGATTTCTATTCCATGGCTGCATAGGCCAGAACTAAGTACAGATGGAAATGCTTTAAAAAAATTGGGTTTTTTGTACATTTTTTTTAACAGCCTATCCGCAGTGTGACCATTTTAAATGATGGATACATTCAGTTACGGCCTAAAGTCCTGCCAGTGGAAGCAAAGTTAATGGCGACTTTTGCCACTAAGAATGACACTGGAATCATCTTAGCCGGTTTTGGCAAATCAATGAGGAGCCGTAATCGTCGGCAGACAAAAATGGTGAGTCAAGGGTTTGGCAAAAAATCCAGAGGGGAAATGAAGGGAACTTTTTAATGTAGTGAGTTGTTATGATCTGGAATGCACTGTCTGAAAGGTTAGTGGGAGCAGATTCAAAGGTAAATTGGTATATACTGAGGGGGAGAAATTTGTTCAGAAGCGGCACTTACGTTGATTCCCGGGGGCAGCCGGTGCCACAGGCCACTACCTGCGTGACCAGCCCAGCATTCTTCAATGATGTCAGTAACTTTCAAAGGGAATTGGATAAATACTTGAAGGGGAAAGATCTGCAGACCTAAGGGGAAAGAGCAGGGGACTGGGACTAATGGGATAATGCTTTCAAAGTGCCAGCACATGCATGATGGGCCGAATGGCCTAAGGGGAACCAAGCATAAGAAATTCCAGAAGTGCTTTAATTAGGAAATAGTGAACAAGAAGGTACATATAAACTGTGAGGTTTATCACATCCTTGATCACTGTACCACAAAGCAAAATACATTAAAATGAAAGAACAGCTTAACTTTATAAAGTGCCTTATCAAGTCTCTGAGGAAGATCTGAAAGCACTTTGCCTACAATCAATCGCTTTGAAATGCATTCAGTATCATTTTACAGGCAATCTTCTGTTAAATATTTCATTGCAATTTAGTTCCCATTCACTGATCCGTAAAGAAAAATCTATTTGTTTATTTTTTTAATTTAAAGGTTTGAATTTCTATTTGCAAAACTAAATAATTTTCAAACTGTTGAAACTGAGAACAAGTCATACCAGTAGCACGCTGAAGCTTTAGGCAAAATATGCTATTCAAAATCAGAGTCTCAGCACCTATTCCTCAAGTTGTATAGCCAATTTCTGTCTTGATGTGGATCTTGTTGTGCTCTAAGTATATGCTTTTCCATGATTGCAAAGCTTAACATTTGAGATGGGTGAATGCTGCATATAGATTGAAGGATATGCCAATATATCATGGCAGGGTTTCTGCATTTCCAACACTTTCAACGTCTCTAAAAATTCAGGAACACTCCAGTGATGTTTGGAGGCTCCGACAATAGTATATGTTCATAGCTCTACCCCCACCCTACTAAAGGATGGATTAAACAGATTCTAGACGAGAGGTTTTCAGTCTTGAGTTGTATAGCTGAGGCGTTACCTCACATAGAAACATCAAATGGTTAAAGGTAGAAAGTTATATCACTATTTCTGATATTGGAGAATAAACATTTAATTCAGTTGCATGAAAATCCTTTGTCCTGTCTTAGAGGTGTTAACATTTAAAATAAATTTTCCACTAACATAATTAGTGATAATTTCTAACCATGTATTCTTCTCTCTCCTCTTTACCTTTTTCCATACCTTTTTTCTTTTTTCCTTTTATCTTTCTTCCTTCCCTTCTGTTTGCCATTTTTTGTGTTTCTCTTTTTCTCTTCACAGCCCAGGTGACTGACTTTACTCATCGTTTACTGAGGAACCAAAATATGCCAGTGAAATGAAACTCAGAGGCAGGTTTTAATAGAGGACTTTCACTATTGCACTGAATGCTGGGATAGCTCCACTTTCATAACATGCTTTATGTCAGTCTCTAAAGACAGAATTACAGTAAAGACCAGGAATTACCACTGTGGTTCTTATATGCTGGATAGCAATGCTGAGACAAGAGCTCATGATCCCACTGAAGAGCTTAAACTTTAGCTGGAAATTAAACTCCCACCCAGTCCCTTTGACCCATCACCACTGTGCTCGCTGACCTACATTTGCTCCCAGTCTGACAACAGCTTGATTTAATATTCTCATCCTTGTATTCAAATCTCTCTGTGGCCTCACCCCCTCCCTAATTCTGCAATCTCCCCTACCCCTACAACCCTATGAGATCTCTTTGCTCCTCCAATTCTGCCCTTTTGCACATCACATTGCGATATTATAATTAAAAAGGCTGTTGTCAGGACTAAATAAATTGTGTCGCCTATTTCCCCTCAAGCAAGAATATTCTCCTGGAGTAAAGCATTCACATAAACCCTGAGGAGTTTATAAATGCTGACTACATCTGAGCAGCTTTAAAATAATAGTGCAGTGTGTTCGTGGTATTTCGGCCTTTCAGCCAGTGCTGGCTACTGCATGATGTGTACCTTGTATCTGAGGATTTTCTGACTGCTTCTTCAATACCTGCAGCCTTTCTTTGCCATTATGATCATTGATGGACATGTGGAAGCTCATGTCAATACCGGTGATGGAGTCAACACCAGGAGGGTAGTTGCCAAGCCCTCATCTGGAACTTTCAGTAATGGGCAAGAACATTCTATCATACTTACGAGAAATAAGAGGTGTGTATTGTCACGTACGTAACTGATCAAAATCAGTTGACAATGAAGTTGGTATAAATAAAATGAAGAAAAGTTAAAATAATGGGTATTGATTATTGAATCTAATGTCTTTGAGCAGGAAGGCTACAATCACCTATAAAAATCAGTTGCATCATTTAATCAGGTCTGCTTTTATCACATCACACCAGAATGAGAAAGATCAGTGCCAGAACAAATGTAAATACACAACAACAGCTTAATGGGAATGACTTTTTTGTAAAAACTTCTTACATGTTTTCTGAACTCAGACGGGAGCATTTGGTGCCTTTTCCTGAGAGCAGATGACTTGTACAATACTGAACTCACAGAGATTAAACCATGGGGCCTTCTGCTTTACGTAATTTAGTACCACACCAGGTGGTGCATTTACACATTGAGACATTAGAAGGGCAGGGGAGGAGGCGATTGGGAAAGAGGGTGACGAGTGACCAGCAGCAACCTGCAATTTCAATGTGGAGCCATGGGTCCCTTTAAGGCCCATTCCTCTGGCATGGTGCAAACTGGGGTCAATCGCGATCCAATTTCCCAAAGGGGCCTGAAACAGGCCTTAGGTGCTCAATTTGCATAGGCCGACTCCGTGGCGAGTGGCGCTCTCCCAAATGTGGACTGAGTGCACGAACGCCATATTGGACCCTTCAGTACCTGCCCTTAGCCTGAAAACAGGCCCCACGCATTTCAACCTCTAGGCCATTGACCTAACTAAAAATATCAAATAATTGGCTGTATAACATGGGAGGCTCCTGAGCAGATTCCTGACTTTTGGCATCTCCTCTCTGTACGTTGAACTCCTTTTGTTTCCTTTTTGCAGGATAGTGACATTACAGATTGATGAAGGAAACTTCCTTGATATGAGACTTGGGTCCTCAGCAGACAGTAGTCCATTGAACATTACCAGACTCTACGCTGGTGGGATTCCAACTGGAGAGGGCGCTATTGGCCTTAAGATAACAAGATCATTCACAGGATGCATCAAGAACCTGGTCCTGAATACTGAGTAAGTTTCCATGATTTAATCCAATCAGCACCTGTGTTCTTGTCATACCTGAAGTTAAGAACAAGTGTAAACTACATGTAGTGAGTCACTGTTTATAATAACTGCTCTTCAAAAACATTTTAAAATGTTCTGCCCTTGCAGTGTTTGATGTGGTGCTTATAAAATTACTTCTGGCTCTAAAGGGTTGTTGACATCAAGGGCATCAAACTGCCTATTTCTACCTCCTATGTTGTGGTTTTTAACTTTTAAAGAAAACTTTTTGTGTCTACTCTTGTAAATCAACCAAGACATAAAAATGGAAAGAAATGGGAGCGGCTCAGCCACATTTCACAATTTATTTTGTTTAAATCTTACTTTGCTGTGTTTCTTCTGCCCCTGGCTACTGATCCTGGCAGGTTTTGCCTGGCAGAAAAGCCACCACCGTTTCTCCACAGGTTAAAATAGCAGATCGGGCCCTGATGATGCCATCAGAGCCCCATCTGCATATTTAAAGGGACCCCACCAGCTTGACCTGAATGTCCCACTTGTCGGGGTGGGAAAGGTGTGAGTAAAGCTCACAGTAAAACTCCTTACCCCACTCTGACCTGGCTTGCACCAGACAAGGCAGGGGGAAACTAAAACTGACCCTGTATCAAAGAAGATGGGAAATGGGTTTGTGATTTCCTTGGCAGCATTTCAAAATAGACTGCCCCACAGAAAGGTATTATAAGACAGGTGATAATGCAATTAAAGTAATAGTGCAGATATAATCCATTAAACCATAGTTTATATATATTGATCTAATTACATGGATATTAAAATATATACAGATGGCAGAGGGATATGGAATAGGAGGGTCAGTGTCAAATTGGGTAAAAAATTGGCTGAAGGACGAGTTGTAGTAAATTGTTGTTTTGCAGACTGGAGGATGGTAGACAGTGGGGCTCCTCAAGGGCCACTGCTGGGACCACTGCTTTTATTGCTATATAGAAATGACTTGGATCTTGAAATACAGAGTAGAATCTCAAAATTTTCCAATGACAACAAACTTGGAGGTGTGGCAAGCAGGATGATATAAACCGCCTGCAGCAAGACATAGATAGGCTAGCAGAATGGGCAGGCAGGTGACAGACGGAATTTGATACTGACAACTGTGAGGTGATGCATCTTAGCAGAAGGAGTAGGGAGAGGCAATATAGACTTAACGGCACAGTTCTCAAGAATGTGCAGAAGTAGAGGGGCCTGGGGGGTGCATGTGCATCGATCTTTGAAGGTGGCAGGACATATTGAGAGAGTGGTTAGTAAAGCATAATGGGATCTTGGGCTTCATTAATAGAAGCATTGAGTATAAAAGCAGGGAAGTTATTCTGAACTTTTATAACGCTCTGGTTAGACCCCAGCTGGAGTATTGCACCCAGTTCTGGTCACCACACTTCAGGAAGGATGTGAGGGTCCTTGAGAGGGTGCAGAGGAGATTTACCAGAATGGTTCCAGGGATGGAGGATTTAAATTACAAGATTAGGTTGGAAAAGCTGAGTTTGTTCTCCTTAGAACAAAGGAGATTGAGGGGAGATTTGATAGAGGTGTACAAGATTATGACAGGCTTGGATAAGTTAGACAAGGAAAAACTGTTCCCATTAACTAATGGTACAAGGACTAGGAGACACAGATTGAAGTTTTGGGAAAGAGTTGCAGGAGGGATATGAGGAAGAACTATATAATGAAGCAGGTGGTAATGACCTGGAACTTACTGCCCACAAGGGTGGTGGAAGAGGAGACAATCAATGACTTCAAAAGGAAGTTGGATGGCCACTTGAATGAAGAAGACTTGCAGGGCAACGGGGATTGAGCGGGGGAGTAGGGCAGAGACTGAATAGCTCCATGGAAAGCCAGCATGGACTCGATGGGCCAAATGGCCTACTTCTGTGCCGTATCTGACTCTAAATGACTCATAAGATATAATTCTATCAAAACTGTAAGTCCCATAGAGAGGAAACAGTGCTGAATTTGAGCTTTGGCAAGATCCCACATCTGAGCAGGGTTTGAATAAAATCTCAAAGACATAGGGCTGAATCCTCTGCCCTTTGAAAAATGTCATATGTCGGAACCATTTCCAGGCCCCG